>NC_072793.1:176303180-176928180 GCF_028583425.1 Eublepharis macularius
ATTTTATAATAATAATAATTTATAATAATAATAATTTATAATAATACATAAATAAATAGTTATTAATAATAATAACTGACTCCCTCCTTCAGATTTAGTGCTGTAGAACAGGAAGGGGGTCCAGTTCCACCCCATAGGAAAATTATGGGCAAACTCCTCAACTTCATTCACAAGGAATAATTGGGGTGGTGGTTCTTACCCCCTGCCTCTCACAGTCGACTTTGCCTTCTCCCTGCTGTTGTCCCTGATATAGAAATAGATTTTTGTCTTACCCTGTTCAGGCCCTTCCTTTTGGCGTCTGGGAGCTGCCCTCAGGATTACTTTGATAGAAATCTGACTGGCAGGTTCTCCCTTATCCCACCTGACCCCCCCCCATAAAGGAGGAAGGGGCACGCAGCCCTCTCTCCCAGCCCCTCCTGCTCACCCAGGGGGCCTGCAGAGGAGAAGCCGGGCTTTGCCCTCGTCCCTAAAACGATTCAGGCCTTGAGCCCAAACAAGCTACAAGAGGAGCTGCAGAGGTGCTGCTACAAACAAACACAAACCTTCAAAGGAGATTTTAAATCTCTTTCATTTTTCACACCCAGGGAATGTAATGATGGCAAGAACAGTTCTTGCTTATCTGAGATGTTTATTCCCTGCTTTTCTTCCCAATATGGGCTAAAAGAACTTTCCAATGTCATTCGCCCCTCCTTCCTCATTCCCTACCAACAACCCTGTAAGCTAGGATAGATTCAAGCAAGACAGTGGCTAGCTCAAGGCCACTCAGCAAGCTTTATGGCAGAGTGGAGATTCCAACCCTCCTCCAGTGCTCTAAGCACAATATAAGCACAACAGACTTATGAGGTAGACGAAGGATCTCCCATGTGTTCACTGGTGGACCGGAATGCCCCCAATACTGCCCTTAACTGTAGGGTACCACAGAGGTTTTCTCATTGCACACCTTCTTGTAGGTACCCAGACTGAACACATGTGTTGATAGGGTTGCCAACTCGGTTCTGGGAAATGCCTGCAGATTTGAGGGTGGAGTTGGGTTCCCAACCTCCAGGTGGTGGCTGGTGATCTCCCAGAATCCCACCTTACCTCCAGTCAACAAAGGTCAGTTTCCCTGGAGAAAAGGGCTCCTTTGGAGGGGGGGCTGTATGGCACTATACCCGGATGCGGCCGCTCCCCTCCCCAAATCCGGTCTTTCCCGGGATCCACCCTCCAAATCCACAGAAATGTTCCAGCCCAGAGTTGGCAACCGCAGGAGCCTGAGGAAGGCAGGGTGTGGGAAGGGGAGGGACCTCAGCTGGGTGTCATGCCAGAAAGCCCATCTCGGTAGCCCGGAGAGGAGTTGTAATGCTGGAAGATATCCAGGCTCCAGGTTGGCAGGCCCAGGTATGGAAAAGGACATGGAGAACTGAGGATCAGGCTGACACCGGCTGCCCCCTCCCTCCATGCTGCTGATTTCCCGTCAGGGAATTCTCAGGGATCAGGGAGAGCCACGTAACCCTTGGAGAGAGGGATGACCTTGCCTCAGAGCAAACAGGATCAGAAGTTGCCTCTCTTTGCTTTCCATCTCTCCGGTTCTTTTGGCTGGGGGAGATGCTTCCTAAGGGTTAAAGTAAGGAGACAGGCGGTCCTAGAGAGGCCAGTTGGAGAAGGGGCCAAGGAAGGTCAGTTCCTGTCTGCCTCCCTCCAATTCACCTACTAAAGCTGCATCTGCCTCTCCTGTGCTGCTGGGAGGGAGGACTGGGTGAACTCCAGGGGGCTTGGGGAGGGGCAAAGATAGCGGGAGGGGGCTGCAACACCCAAGCAGAGAGAAAAGGGGGGAGCTGGTCATGGGGGGCCTTGCACTTAGGAGCCTCCCTGAATCCCAGCTCACTTTCAATACCTTCTTCTTCTCAGTTCCCACCCTGTGCATCTCCCCCCTCCCCTTACCAGAGAGACCCTCACGGCTACTCTTTGCAGCGCCAAATAAGGTCTGTGCAGTGCAGCTGAATGCAGGATCCAAATCGGGAACCTTTGGAGGCTGGATGGGGAACAAGGTTGACACAGAGGGGCATGTTTAGAAGGAGAGGCCATGAGGGTTGGAGAAAAGGAGTCTGAACCTGGGGTGGGGGGGATTGCTAAAGAAAAGGGAAACAGAAATTTGCCTGCAGCTGAGAAGGTTCCCCGGCATTTTTCTTTCTGTTTCTCCCTCCCAGGCAGCAGCAAACGGGAAGGTCCCGGTGTCTCCTCCGCCATCTCCTCTGGGTGGTCAAGGGGGAAAAGAGTCCCCATGCATCCAGCTCAGGTAAGGTGGGGAATTGGGCAGTGGCCGGCCGAGATGCTTCCTCCTCGGCCACGAGGCTCAGGGGATCGGGCCCCTTGCCCACCGCTCTGGCACTGCGAGGTCTCAAAGCTGCCCACTAGGAAGGTGGGAAAATGGTCACCCCTGTGCAGGGAAGCCCAAGCAGGGCGGATCAAACAATACTTTGATTAGGACCAGCTGGAGAATCACCCTGTGGAGAGTAGGGTTACCAACCTCCAGGTGGAGCCCAGAGTTTTCCCAGAATTACACCTGATCTCCAGGGTGAACCACGAGGCATCCCATCCCCTGTGAGCCCCCTCCCCATCCCCTGGGATTGTCCCCCAAATCTCGAGGAATTTCCCCAGCCAGAATTGGCAACCCTACTGGAGAGTGGGATATTGCATTGCTCTGAGTGTTTCATGGCCTGGATGGTGAAAAGGACAACACAAGGTGGGGGGGGGCTCTAGTTGTCCTTCCGAGGGTGGCTGGCAGAAGCGCAGTCTGCAGTACTTGAGAGTCTGAAGAGGGGGTGCAAGGAGGCTCTTTACCAAGGGCTTTGGGGGTGAGCTTAGACCTATTGAAAATGATCTGGTGGCACGAAGAAACAATGGCTGTTTTCCCTTTGGACACAGAAAGGCCACCGGATTAAAATCCGCCTGAGCTCTAATCTGGATTCAGCCACCCCTTGTCAGGGAGAGAGAAGTAAATCAAAATCAGTTTGTCTCCTCCAAAGGAGTTGCTGTTTTGTGTATTTTGGCTGAACATCCAAAAGCTAGTTTTATCAATTTCATCAATCTTGTATATTTGTTTGTTTGTTTAGTTGGGAGTTTTTTTCCTTATTCAATACTGTGGTGTGATTTTTGTGGATGATTTTTCTCCCGAGAATTGGAACTGACATGTTGCCCATCTCACAAGAGATCCAAAGTGGATGGAGGACCAAAACAAGCTTCCTTCAAAGGGTTGCCAGGTCCCGGCACCTTCCCGGTGAGAGAGGGGGACCTGGCACTGGCCCCGTGCCAGCAGCATGTTCCTCTTTGGCGCCTGTGCAATGACATCACTCCCGGAAGTGACATCATCACGCCAGCCACGGGAGTGCAGGGAAGTAACATTGTCCAGCTCCTTGGCAGTGCACGTGTTGTTCTTGGTGCCTGCCAAAGGCGGACGTCCTCTGGGGGGCTTGCCACCTATTGCTAATAGTTGGCAGATCTGCAAGCAAGGGTGCAATTCTCCTGAAGTTTGCCGGCCATAGGCGGGCACCTGGGAACTATAATCCTTCAATAGATCGAGTACTCTTTTATGAATCTTCATACAGCAACAGTTTGGAGTTCATTCTGAAGGTTATTTCAGGGTCTTTTATGTGGGTTTGGCCTGACCTGGATAGCCCAGATCGAACCTGATCTTGACAGATCTCAGAAGCTAAGCAGGGTCAGCCTTGTCTAGAAATTGGATGGGAGACCTCCAAGGAAGACGAGGGTTGCAGAGGCAGGCAATGGCAAACCATCGCTGTTAGTCTCTTGCCATGAAAACCCCACCAGAGTCACCATAAGTCAGCTCTGACTTGAGGGCACTCTCCACCACAATGTGAGTGTAAAAATCAGCAAAAGATATATATGCTAGAAAAGGAAATGTTTATTTTCATGTGCTGAGACATTTTTGATATTTTTATCATATAATTTAAAGGGAGGTTCAGTCATAGTCACGAGTTTTGCTGAGATTTTGCCGACTTGCTATACATGCAGAAATGCTTATATATGGCTCAACTGGAGGGAGGGGGGTCTTTTTAAATTGTCAGGACAGGATCAGTCTAAGTATTTGTTCAAGGTCATGTTTTTTCAAAAAGTGCTCATTCTTTTAATAAAAATTTGTATTGAGTAGGTTGACATACATATTCCATATTACATAATATATCTGTAATTACCCCTTTATATATGTATATATGTCCTCACCCCTTCCCCCTCCCCCTTTTCTTTTTAGACCCCCAACAGCACGATAACCTCTTTATTTCTTATCATTGTCTGTATTCTAACAATTGTCCCTAATGTTAAAGGTAAAGTTCATACATATCTCTGTAAATGTTAATAGTTATCCAAAGACCACAGTTGTCCTCTCACGTCCCAGTTATTTTCCATATAGTCCTTTAACTTTCCCCAGTCATTTAAAAATTCGCTTGGATTTTGCTCTTTCAACTTTCTTGTCATTTTATCCATCTCCGCCATGTACAACAGTTTTTGAATCCTCTTCCTTTTCTGGTATCTCTTCTTGCTTCCAATACTGAGCATATAATAATCTTGTTGCCACCATCATATAAAATAGCAGTTTCCTGACCGGACTGCCGTTTTAAGCGGCCGGCGGGGTGAAAATAGCCCGCGACCGACTGCTCTCAGGCGGAGAGCAGGCAAAGAACGCTCAAGACCCTAGGGTGAGTTAGATCTCGGACGAGGGGGGGCTCTACATAACGGGTCCCCTCCCGATCCTTGAGGTCCCACCTTGCGACGGGTCGGCTACAATCTCTGCGGCAGTTTTGGGGCCAATTCGGCTGGCATAAGACCTACATACCCAAGCTTCGATTGGGGGAAGAAGTGGAAAGGAGAACTTGAAATCGAAACAGCGATTACAACCCGAGGAAAGTGAAGGGAAGGTAAAGATCACTATCTTCCGATACGGGACAGATTGATAAAAACAGAGAGGAAAAAAAGTAGACTTTTAAACTGCAACAGACTAGCGAAAAGGAGGGGAAGCTCCGGCAGGAGTTGTATTAGAAAAGAGACTAAGTTTAAAGAAGTTATTAAAGAAATCGGATTATTGTTTTGAATACCTGTGGCTTTGGAGCTGTGAGAAAAAGACACCATCGCGAGACCTGCTGTGGGAAGACGGGAGACAGGAAGTGCGTAACAACAATAGAGCGGCTGGAGAGAAGCGGCCCTTGCTGGTGGGCAGGAAGAAGGGAATCGCCATCTTTGAGAGGGGAAGGGTCGCGGCTTCAGCGGAAAAGGAAGTAGGCCATATTGGATTATAAAATCATAGAGAGACCATAGAGAAAAGACGCCCGACATTTTGGACCCTTTAAAATTAATTTATGCAAGAAGACCGGGACATTTGAAATAAAAAAGGTACTAAATTTAACGCCACGGAGCTAAGGAAGAGAGCGGATTCGTGGGAGCGAGCTAAAGCAAGCCCCACGATGTTGAAGAAAGAGTGGCAATCGGCAATAGAAAACCTGGATAAAAAACTTTTGGAGGTGATTAAAGAATTTAAAGACATGAAATTGGAGCTGATCAAAGAGGTTAAACAGACAGTAAAATCGGAGCTGTCAGAAGTAAAATCGGAGCTGTCAGAAGTGAAGAAAGGTATGGAAACAATACAAAGTGAATTACAAGGGACGCAGCAGAGAGTTAAAACAGTAGAAGGAGCGATGGAGAACTTAGCAGATACGCAACAAACAGAGATGAGGTTGATGAGGGGAAGGATGGCGGTTGCGGAAAGTAGACATATGGAGAAGCAGCTCAGATTTCGCGGCCTGCCGGAAATGGAAGGAAAGACAGCGCAAGAGCAGATGACGGAGGTGTTAGCTGAATACCTGGGGAAGGAGGAGGAGGATGTTGTGGCTATCCTAGATGTGGCATATCGTGTGAACTCGAGAATTGCAACCCAGAGAAAAGTACCAAGAGACGTGATTGTACAATTTACAACAAGAAATATGAAAGAGAAGATTGTGACTAAACAGTTTCAAGATCCATTGGAGATCGATGGCAAGACAATCATTATAATGAAGGAACTACCCAGATCAGTGTTACTAGATCGGAAAAAATATAAAGCGCTAATCCAGATGCTGAAGGACATGAAAATCAGGTACAGATGGGAGCTCCCAGAGGGTTTGTCCTTCGAATTTGGAGGCGCCAAAAAGCGTATCAGATCTGAGCGGGAGATGGAGCGATTTATAAGGGACAATGAAAAAGACTTACCAACAAGATTATGAATATGGAGTGTAAAGTGTTATCTTGGAATGTAAATGGACTAAATTCACCGAATAAGAGAAAAAA
The DNA here is from genome assembly GCF_028583425.1 of Eublepharis macularius. Classification (NCBI taxonomy): domain Eukaryota; kingdom Metazoa; phylum Chordata; class Lepidosauria; order Squamata; family Eublepharidae; genus Eublepharis; species Eublepharis macularius. The sequence goes on from NC_072793.1 coordinate 176,309,493, forward strand.
TATTTTTCACTGGCTACTAAAACAAAAATGTGATATTGTTTGTTTGCAAGAGACTCATATTCGAAAACAGGATGTAAAATATCTAAAACTGGGAAAATTGGGCAAAGACTTTGTAGCGGCCTCAAGTAAGAAAAAAAGAGGAGTGGTGTTGTATGTAAAAGAGGAGCTGCAACCAAAATTCATAATGAAAGATGTGGAAGCCAGATTTGTAGCAGTGGAATGTACTTGGAATTTAAAGAGAGTGTTGGTAGTCGGAATCTATGCACCCAACGGTGCAAAAGAGAGCTTCTTTGAGGATTTGAGGAAGCATTTAGATGATCTTTCATATGACCAGATAATTCTTGCTGGAGACTTCAATGGAGTGACAGATTTGGAACTGGATAAAAAGACTACAATGGCACAAAAGAAAAGAGGACTATTACCAAAGCTTTTTTTTGAGCTGATTCAACAAGAGACTCTTGAAGATGTATGGAGGAGAGAGTATCCTAAAAGCAGACAGTTTACTTTTTATTCTGCAAGGCACTCCACATTATCAAGAATTGACATGATCTGGGCCTCAAAAGATTTGGCGTTATGGACTAAAGATGTAGAAATAATGCCGATGGTAGGCTCAGATCACAACCCAATTATGTGGAAGCTGGGGAAAAGGAGGAAAAGGAAAGCATGGAGAATAAATGAGGATTTGTTACAGGAAAAAGAGAATATGGAAATATTGAGAAGAGAGACAAAGTTTTTCATACAATATAACGTGAATAAAGAAGTACCAACTGATAAAGTTTGGGATGCTTATAAGGCGGTTATAAGGGGTATACTAATGGACTTAAATGGTAGAGCAAGAAAGAAGAAAGAGGAGAAGAGACAAGAGATTGAGGAGAAAATAAAAGCTAAGGAAATACAGTTAAAAAAGAGACCAGGGAAAAAGAAATTATACCAGGAAATTAAAATATTGCAAGAACAGCTAACAGCAATGAGTAATAAAGAATTGGAGTGGAATCTCAAAAGGCTGAATCAGAAAGCATTTGAGGGTGCAAATAAACCTGGGAAGTACCTGGCATGGCAACTGAAGAAGAGAAGGGAAAAGAAAACAATAAATAAAATTTGTGAAGATGATAAAATGTATTTGGAACAGAATACCATTAGTAGAGCCTTTTATAAATTCTACGCTAAACTGTATAATAAGAAAGAAGTAAATAAAGATTCAATAGCGTCATATCTGGAGAAAATGACACTTCCAGAAATCTCGGACGCTTGGAGAAATAAACTGAACAGTGAAGTAACGGATGAGGAAATAAGTAAGGCAATACAATCTGCAAATTTAGGAAAGGCGCCAGGGCCAGACGGACTTACAGCTAAATTTTATAAGACTATGGCCAATGAGCTGGCACCATTCCTAAAGGAGGTGATCAATGGAGTTTTAAGGGATCAAAGGATTCCAGACACTTGGTCTGAAGCGAACATATCATTGATCCCAAAAGAGGGCCAAGACTTGACTAGTGTGAAAAATTACAGACCTATATCGTTACTCAACAATGATTATAAAATCTTTGCGAAGATACTGGCGGAGAGACTGAAGGGGTGGCTTTCGGAAGTTATAGAGGAGGAGCAAGCAGGCTTTCTGCCAGACAGACAAATAAGAGATAATTTAAGGACAGTGATTGATGCTATTGAATATTATGATAAGCGTTGTGATAAAGAGGTTGGTTTCTTCTTTGTTGACGCTGAAAAGGCATTTGACAACTTAAACTGGGACTTTATGTTTGCCACTATGGAAAAGCTACAATTAGGAGAAAGATTCATCAGAGCAATTAAGGAAATTTACAGAGACCAGACTGCAGCAATTGTGGTGAATGATGAATTGACTAAGAAATTGACTATAAGCAAAGGAACAAGACAAGGTTGCCCGTTGTCTCCACTGTTGTTCATTTTAGTATTGGAGATTCTGATGATACAAATACGACAAGACGAGGAAATTCGAGGAATAAAAATAAAGGACTATTCATACAAGGTCAGAGCATTTGCGGATGACATAATGTTAATTGTAGAGGACCCACTGGAGAACATGCCAAAAGTGATAGATAAGATCAAGGAGTTTGGAGACTTGGCAGGTTTCTTCATTAACAAAAAGAAGTCAAAGATACTATGCAAAAACATGACTAAGCAGAAACAACAATTGTTAATGGAAACAACGGATTGTGAAGTAACAAGTAAGGTGAAATATTTGGGAATTGAACTGACTGCAAAGAATATAGATTTGTTCAAGAATAATTATGAAAAATTGTGGATTCAGATTGAGAGAGACTTGATTAAATGGAATAGGCTCAATCTGTCATGGTTGGGTAGGATTGCAGCGGTTAAAATGAATGTGTTACCAAGAGTGATGTTTTTGCTACAGACAATACCAATCATCAGAGACTCTAAACAATTTGAAAAATGGCAGAGGAAAATATCAGATTTTGTATGGGCAGGCAAGAAGCCTCGAGTGAAAATGAAAGTTTTACAAGAGGCAAAGGAAAGAGGCGGAATGCAACTGCCCAACCTGAGACTTTACCACGATGCAATCTGCCTAGTTTGGTTGAAAGAGTGGATGACATTAAAGAACAAGAAACTATTAGCCCTAGAGGGATATAAAAAAATATTTGGATGGCATGCATACCTATGGCATGACAAAGTAAAGGTCAACTCGATGTTCCTGCACCATTTTGTACGGAGAAGTCTATACACAATCTGGAAGAAGTACAGAATTTATCTACAAGAAGGAACTCCTTGGTGGGTGGTTCCATATGAGGTGATAGACCCGAGAGCTGTTGATAACGAAAGACAATGTTTGACTTATAAAGAAATAACTAAAATAGAAGCATCTAAACTTAGAATAAAGACGCAAGAGGAACTATCACCGAATTACGACTGGTTCCAGTATAGACAGATCAGAGATTTGTATAACTCGGACTCTGTAAAGGGAGGTATACGAATAGAGAATTCGGAACTAGAGCAGACCCTTCTTAAAGAGGACAAGAAAAGAATATCCAAGGTATACCAAGTACTGTTGAAATGGTATACTGAGGATGAGACAGTTAAAACACAAATGGTGAAATGGGCTATAAATTTTAACAAAGAGATAACAATGGAGGCATGGGAATACTTGTGGAAGACTACAATGAAGACAACGACATGTACAAATATTAAAGAGAATATCTATAAAATGATTTATCGTTGGTACATGACACCAAAGAAGATTGCGCTAGGGAATTTGAACACTTCTAATAAATGCTGGAAATGTAGGAAGCATGAGGGCTCCCTCTATCATATGTGGTGGTCGTGTGAGGTAGCTAGGCAGTACTGGGGGGAAATAATAAGAGAAATGAGTGAAATTTTACAATTTCAAATAAATAAGAACCCAGAACTCCTGCTACTAAACTTGGGAATGGAGGGAATTCCAGCCCATCATAGGACGTTGATATTTTATATGACAGCAGCAGCTAGACTTTTGTATGCGCAAAAATGGAAAGTACAAGAAGTGCCAACTATTGAAGATTGGACCTACAAATTGCTGTACATGGCAGAAATGGACAAGATGACAAGAAAACTGAGAAATCTGGACTCAGGGCAGTTTAACACAGATTGGGAGAAGCTGAAACAATATCTGGAGAAGAAATGGGAGGTGGGAGGAAAACTGTGGCAGTTTGAGAACTACTGAAGTATAATAAAATGTAGAGGGGGGTGACTTTACCGGGGGGGGGGAGAGATAAATGTGAATTTATAAGCAGTTAGATTAACAGATTGATATATATATAGATATATATTGGTTAATAAATAGAACATTGATAGAAAATAATTAAGGATAAGGATTAAATATACGGATTGAGTAATCAACAATATTTTCTTTCTTTGATAAGATTTGTATAATGCACCAAACTGAATGTATAGACGAGTCAAATTGATTGACTATGTGACGAGAGTTATATAGAATTACCATAAAAAGATAGAATGAGTAATACATAGAGAATAAGTCAAATTGTTTGATTTAAATGTGTAAGATTTTTATGGTTTATGATATATAGGTTTATGATATATAGAAATATTCAAAATTGGAAAATGGGATAAATTGTTTATCCAAGATGGAAACAAAGACTTACAGTTTGGGTATACAATAAGAAAAGTAGTTAAGGATGTACTGCTTAGTATAATGGAGAATATGTATTTGTTTTAGATAGAGAAATTTAATAGAAGTAAGGGAAAAGGGACAAAGGGTTGGAAAACTGTTGGAAGTCAACAAAAGGGGGGGAAAGGGAGGGGGTTAGAAATGAAAAATTTGGGGAAAATTGAATGTAAATGTAAAAATAACGGATTCTAACCCAATAAAAAATTTTTCAAAAAAAAAAAAAACAACTCTTAAATTGTCCCCAATTTGCCTACTAGGTAAAAATCCAGCTTGATCTTCTCCCACAAATTCCATTAAGAATCTCTTCAGCCTTTCTGCTAAATTTCTTGTGAAGATTTTATATCATTATTTAATAAAGATATGGGTCTGTAACTCTTAACATCTGTATAATCTTGTGACTCCTTTGGAATTAATGAAATATTTGTTTCATTCCACGTGTTTGGTAGTCCTTTTTTCTTCATAATCTCATTCATCAGCTTTTGTACGGTCTGCACCAGATCTTTTTTCATTGATTTATAAAATTTTGCTGAAATTCCATCTGGACCCAGAGATTTCCCTACTTTAGTTGACTCTATTGCTTCTGAGATTTCTTCTTCGGTAATTGGAGCATTTAAAATTTCTTTCATAGTATCTGAAATCTTAGGTTGTTTTGCCTTCTCCAAATACCTATTTATTTCCTCTGGATCTGTTATCCTTGTTTGAAGTAATTTGGCATAATATTTGATGTTCCTTTAGCTCTTTCCCTTCCTCCACGATGTTGCCAATTGCCTTTTTCTGCCTTTTTTTTCTTTAATTGCCAAACAAAATACTTCCCTGGCTTATTTGCCCCTTCAAAGGATTTTTGCTGTAGACTCTTTAGTTTCCATTCTAACTCTCTGTTGGCAAAAGCCCTCAGCTGCTCCTGTAATATCCTAATTTCTTGAATTATTTTTTTCTTCCCTGGCCTTTTCTTTAATTCTTGTTCCTTCTTGCCTATTTTTTCTGTATCTCTTGGAATTTCTTTTCCCTTTTTTCCTTTCTTCATTGTTCAAAGTAATCAGGATTCCTCTCATCACTGCTTTATAGGCATCCCAGACCGTATGTATTGGTACTTCCTGTCCAGTGTTATATTGAAAAAAAATACTTCATCTCCCTTTGAATGAGTTCCATATTCTTTTGACTCTGAAGGTCTTCATTTAGTCTCCACCTAAATTTTTGTGTCCCACCGAGGCTTTCCACATCATTGGATTATGATCTGAACTCACCTTTGTCAATAAAGTTATATCCTTGGTAGCCCAAATCATACCAATTCTTGAAAAGGACTGATGTCGTGCAGAATAAAATGTAAAATCTTTTATTTTAGGATTCCATTTTCTCCATATATCTTCCAAATTTCCTTGCCCTGTCAGCTCAAAATTTTTTTTGGTAACTTCCCTGTTTTCATTTGAGCTGACTTTAATAATAATAATAATAATAATAATAATAACAACAACATTCGATTTATATACCGCCTTTCAGGACAACTTAATGCCCACTCAGAGCGGTTTACAAAGTGTTATTATTACCCCACAACAATCACCCTGTGAGGTGGGTGGGGCTGAGAGAGCTCCAGAGAACTGTAACTCACCCAAGGTCACCCAGCTGGCTTCGTGGAGGAGTGAGGAATCAAACCCGGCTCTCCAGATTAGAGTCCCGTGCTCTTAACCACTACACCAAACTAGCTCTTTAACTGTCTGTCTGACTGCACATTAACACCTCCATTAAAGTCTCCAGTCATTAAAATTTGGTCATAGGAGTATTGGTCTAATTTTTGAATTAACTCCTTATAAAAATCATCTTTAGCCCCATTAGGCGCATAAATTCCGAAAACCAACGTCTTTTTAAAATTCAACATTATTTCTACCACCAAATATCTTCCATCTTTGTCTTTAAAAATTAATTTTGGATCCAATTCTTCCTTTACATATATCACAATCCCTCTTTTCTTTTCTTTTGCAGAGGCCAAAAATTCTTTTCCTAATTGCTCATTTTTAAGAAATTTAAAGTCTTGCTCTTCAATATGTGTCTTTTGTAGACATATTATATTACAATTTTGTTTCTTTAGCCAATGAAAAATTGCTTTACGTTTCTGAGGTGAGTTTAGTCCGCTAACATTCCAAGAAAACAATTTGTACTCCATAGTGTTATTATTTAAAGACTCCTGGAAAGTCTCTTTGATTGTCAAGCAGGAACACTGTCATTTCATGTCTTGACTTAATGCTGACTCTTGCAGATTGAAAATGGAAGCTCAAACCTTCAGGTATTTCCCACCTATATCTGATATTCTTTTCCGTCAGTTTCTCAGTTAGTTCTCTAAATGTCTTTCGTTCTTGAAGTATCTTTTTGGGAAGTTCTTTCATAATTCTGATTCTGCTCCCTTCCATTACTAAAGGGGTTGCATAATGTTTACTCAAAATTTCCTCTCTCATTTTTTTAGTTGTCAATTGTACAATCACATCCCTCGGTAAATTCTTCTGCTTGCATAGCTAGAATTCGCTCTATATACTAAATCCAAGTTTTACTTTTATTTCTTCTGGCTGCTTGTTTACAAAATTCTGCCAATATAGCAAACATTTGCTCTTGCACATTCTGCATTGTATTCTCTGGCACTCCCCTAAATCTCACCTGATTTTCGGTAACTTTACACTCCATCACTGCCACACGCTCTTGGAGTCTCTGGTTTTCCTCTTTTAAACTAATAGTCTTTTGCTCCACCTCTTGCACTGTTTGTGGTGTTGTTTGCAGATCTTTCTTGTTGTGCTCATTCTTGTTGTCTTAGAGTGATCCATTTATAAGGACTCATTTTTAGGCTCAAAATCTCTTTCAAAAATGTGGAGTGGGGGAGTGGGTACCAACATTAGCAGAAACATAGCAGAAATTAATGGCCTAACATTTAAGATATTTCTTCATTTTGAGGAATCTCTGCACCCATAATATCCAAGATTCAAATAGATCCATCAGTGCAGGAGTCCCCAACTTTTTGAGCCTGAAATTCCACTTCTGGAATTCTGCCCCGGGGTGGTGGGCACAACAAAATGGCTTCCATAGGAAGTGGGGCCAACTACAAAATGGCTGCCATAAGAGGTGGGTCCAATCACAAAGTGTCAGGGAGTGTGGCTAGTCATAAGTTTTCAACATTTCAGAAAGAACCTCTGCTTAACAGAATGCCTTTTAAAATGAACAATATTTTCAAACACACCCAAGAGCTTACCTTCAGACATGCAATGAAGATTTTTGTGTTTCCCCTTGGGGAAAAGAATATAAGTAGAATGTAAGTAGATTTTTGTGCTGCCAAAGCAACTTTTTAAAAATCGGCACAGCCAATCAGATCTCCAGTTGCTAAGCACAAGCCTGTGCCAAACCCCACTCTCCATGAACAGTTGGCAGCTACCAAGAAAGTTATTGGTGAGTGCCATGGCACCCTGAGGCACCATGTTGAGGACCCTTGCAGTAATGGATTTGGTGATGTGGATCTACTCAGCAGATTTCATTGTGATGTTTTCATGAATGCTCAACCTTTGTGGTTTCCTATATTCTGAACAACATCAACAACCCTCCCCCCCATTTCTTCCCCTCCTCAAATCTACGTTATGTTAATAATTTGTTTCTTATTTATTTTTTTCTTTACACCCTGCATTCCCCCACCCCATGGGAACCGAAAGCAGCTTATATCCTCTCCCCTCCTCCCTTTTGTCAACAACAGCTGTCAACAACAGCAACCAGGAAGAAGCCATTCAAGAGAGATATTCTTTAGAGAGGCAGCCATACATTGGACTTTGATCTAGGGATTAAGGATGCATTGACACTTATAGGATTGTTTTGTAGTTGTAATTCAACTGAGCTCTTCCTCTGTCTGATGTAAAAAATATTCTTATTTCTAAAATTCTCTGCACTGATGAAAAGTCCTGCCTTGGCTTGAGCCTCCCAGAGTGTAAAGAAGAAGAAGGGAGAGTCTGCTAAGCTGGGGAAATACCTGCACCCTAGAGATACTTTTCAGAGGTCAGGCTTCAAAAGGGGCCAGAGTCAATTCTCGTAGAGGTCCGTAGTGGCAGCATGAGAAAGGAGGCTGCCTGAGTGGGCTAAAGACTGGAGATGGAGGGGAACTACTCCTTGAGGCCTGGCAAATCAGGACCAGGACTAGCAAAGGAAAATCCTTCATTCTCGGGGGGGGGGAGGGGAAACGAGTTCCTGCAGGTTCCTTTTATCACAGTGTTAATATCCACACTGGGATTTCCCCCCCTCATGGACCAGCTTTCCAGTCATGTAAAGAAATGTTTTCTCCTCTTTCCAGAGGTCAGTATCCTTTGAAGAGGTGGCTGTGCATTTCACCCGGTGGGAGTGGTCCCTGCTGAGCCCAGCCCAGAGAACTCTGTACACGGAAGTCATGCTGGAGAATTATTGGAACGTGGCCTCTCTGGGTGAGGATCCTTTTCTCCTTCACTTTCTCCTTCATTCTAAGAGGTAGGGTTGCCAGGTCCCCTAGCCCTCTGGCAGGAGATGTTGGGCCGGGTTCCTACCCTTTTCTTTTTTCATGTATGCACTATGCGTTCCCTCTCGGCTTGCATGATGACATCACTTCCAGGAAATGACATCATCGCATGGGTTACAGACCACCTTGGGATCTCTCCCCAGGGGGCTGAATCAGGCCCAATATTTACTAATACGCTTATACACGAGTGGGCAACCTGCAATGATTTTCAGGAGACATCTCATTTCCCCCTCCCCCATCATGTCCTTTTTCTCTTTCTTGCCCCCATAAGCCCTCCTTTCCCTACTTCCTTCTCTCCTTCCCACCCACCGCGGTCTGCTCCATCTTCACCTTTTGTTCTCCCTCCCAGCCGCCTGTCCCCTGTGTCACAGTTCTGTGATGCTGGCTGAACCAGGCCCAGTTGCATGGTGGGGAAGCTCCAATAACTTCCTGTGGGTACTTCACTTTTCCCCTTCTCCACATTGTTTCCTCTTCCCTTCCTCCTGGCAGCCTCCATATGCTCAACTTTTCCTGTACCCTTCTCTCTTTTGAACCCTCTAAACTCCTTACCTTTCACCAGTCCCATTGCTTCATCTGTATTTATCAATTTACTTCATTCATATCCTGCCGTTCTCCACAAAGGGGACCTAGAGCAGCTTGCCTCCAATTACAACAACCCTTTGGAGTAGGTTCGGCTGGATGTGACTGTATCTAAGTTTTTTTGTTTAGATTTCATATTTTTCTGTAAACCTGGGCTTATTTTCAGGAATCAAGAGACGCGCGAGTGGGTGCCATGTTGTGCCACCTTGCTCTTTGCAACTCTGGCCATGGCTGGCCCTAAACCATAGCGGGGGGTGATACTTGGGGGGCCTTCCTGAGCCTTAGAAAAGACGCCTTGACTAAGAAGTGGCAGCGTTCCCAAGAGAATCGGCCCCTGCCTCTCCAAATGGCATTTGGTCACATCTGGGTTCCCTGGCTTCAGGTGGTCCTGGTATCCAGTGAAGTTCCAAAGCATTGTTCCTGGTGTGTGTGTAGGAGAGGGGGTGTCTTAGCATAGCAACTCCATTGGCTTCCCTTTCATTTATTACTTCCCAGCTGAGCAAGCAGGGAGTGCATATCTACGAATTCCACACAGAGTAGCTTTGGTCCCACTGCAGTATTTGTCAGAGACAAGGTGGCTTCCAACTGCTGAATATTTATGTCACACAGAAGAGCCATCATTGTGTTTCCTCCTGAAAAAGGTGCTGTGATGGGCAAGCCTGACCTCATCTCCTGGCTGGAGGAAGAGGAGGAGCTGTTTCTCCACAACGCTGATGAAGAGGAGCAATTGGCCGGTAGCTGGGATTCTCTGATGTCTGGGAGTCCTAGATTGCGGATCAAAAAAAGCCAATTCTACAGTTGGAAACCCCTTGAATTTCACACTTTTGGGGGGAGATCTCCATCAGTATAAAAAGAATAACACTGACAAAATGTCACTCTCTTAACAATTAGAACCCAGTATGTGAAAAACAAATTAAAAAAAAAACTAAAAATTGAGCATGAACAAGTGAATTTTACAGATAATGAAGTCCAGGTTCCATGTATTGAAGCACGCTGCAAATCATAGGTGCTTAATTTCTCACCGATCCATTAAAATATCCTTAAATATAAACATAAGTGGAGCCTTAAATGTCATATGTTAGTCAATGGAATCTCCACCTAAATAATTAAAAGATGATATAACAACATTTGATTTATGTACCGCCCTTCAGGTACATAACACCCACTCGGAGCAGTTTACAAAGCATGTCGTTATTATCCCCCTCAACAATGACCCGGGGAGGTGGTTGGGGCTGAGAGAGTTCTAAATTGATTCATTTCAGTTCATAATCTGGTCTGTTCCGAATAACATGGTCGCTCCCTTTATCTGCTTCTTTGATAACAAGTACTTGTATTACAGGCCAAATTGTTCAATGCCAGAGAAGGTGAAATAGGCCCTGTGGGTATAAATCGTGAAAGAGGCTGAAAGGGGGTGGGTCACAATGCCCTTGTTTTATATTATCTTTACAATACTCCTTTAATCTCAGAGCTCTACTCAGTTTAAAAACCTTCTGGGTGAAGCAATGTGTGACACCCTTTGGGTTTCCATTGTATTGATTTCCCCCCTTCAATTTCCCAGTGCACCATCAGCTTTTACTTGCTCTTTTTCATCTAGTCCTTTCCAGGGCAGAATGGTTTGACCTCAAACTCTGCCCCAAACATCTCTTATTCCTTCTATTAGGAATCTGTCCTGATGAAAAGCATTTGAATCAGCTCTAAAATGGGATGTGTTTGAGGGGGATTCTTAACCACTTGGGAGATAGACAGGGAAATAAGCAATTTAAATAAATACCCAAATTAAAAGTATGTTCAGCTTAAAAATATGTACCCGCCTTCTACTAAGCCAGCCACTGGTCATTCCAGCTGTTGTACCCAGGGTGGTACCATATACGTTCTTAGCCCAATCAATAAAGAACGCACAAACTGAAGTCCAATTGAGGGGGAAAACTATAGGCCTTTACTGTTTATACGCAAGGAAGAACGATACAATTACCAAGGAGGAAAAGCCCCTTGAACTGACCAGTTCTTCGGGGCTCCGACTGAATGACGAGGGTTTTTGTACCCTTGGATTAATTAGCAAGTACTACAATATTGACATTTTCATTGGTCAACCTTAATGAATGTGCAAATGACCTAGCAAGAATCCATTGGCCGATTCCATTTTGGTCATAATTAGTTACGCCCATTCACAAGTTAACAATGTTTATCATTTCAAAGGAACACATTCTTCTTCCCTGGGCACCTCGGCTTCAATGAAGTTCCTTCCCAGAGGATATGTAACATTCTCCAAGGACGCATCAAGTGCCTGTTTATCAATTCCCAGTCCTTTGCAATAGTTAAACAAACAACCATTGTAAATCTAGCCATATGCCCATGTAGGAGTGATCTCTTTTTTTCCTAGGCTGCTTTGATTCTATCCATGCACCCCAATCTTGGCACCCCAGTGTCATGAGAAAGTGTCTAAAGGCCTTGAGTCTTTCGTTGATATCAAAGTTAGCTGGATCTCTCTGTTCATCCCTGTCACCTGAGTGGAATCTGTAATTTTTATGGCCAGGCCATTACAACCCCCCTTGAATTCCACTGGCTTCCTAGTTGTTTCACTTCACTACATCTCCCCTGCACCTCTCTATGCTTAATGAAGCTTAACACAGACTTAATGCAAGTTTAGATGTTATATAACATGTTAGACACCATATAGTTATTGTTAAAGGACTAGAGCGAATGTGCCAATTGGGTTTTTGGAGTCTTCTGCTATTATTCCTATCTCTTAGTTACTTTCTCTTTTAGATCTCCTGTTTTCTCTTTAACCAAAAGATGAGATAACTTATAAGTAAACAGGAGAAACAGCAGAGAGGGAGCTTTACAAATTTCTTAATCTTTAGAGCATAAAATAGTGTCTAAGACAAAACCCTTATTTTCTTTCCCCAGCCTCACTACAATGAAAATGCAAGTGTATAATTCTAGATGGCTTGGATTAGACAGTTGAAAGATTGAGAGAAGACTGGTACAAAAATGTCTTTTTATAATGATGTATAGCAATGGTCACTTATCTTTCTGCTCTTTTCCTCTGTCGTTTTCCTCTGTTCTGTTCCTGGAATGACTAAGGGATTAACACCCTTGTCTTAAAATCTAAGGGATGGAAAATGTGACTTAAATTGATGTATACATAATATATAAAAATATTGTAAGAAATGGAATAAGTGGATAAAAGAGCTAAAAAATCAAATAATGCTTGGAGAGATCTAAAGGGAAGGTTGAAGATATAAAGCAGGGGGGAAGAAAAGGGTCGATATTCAGTTACTCAGTCACTTTATTTTTTATGGATTGATGGTTGTATAGAAAATTTTTAGAAATATTGATTACACAATGAAGGTCTTGCACACGAATCTGTTACTGAAATGTTTTTGTAATCCTCTTTCCTATTATAAAAACTAATTAAAAATGGAATCAGACTCAGATTGCAGCAGTCTGAAACAAAGCCTTAAGAGACACGCCCAAAAGCAACTCCAGACTACACTCATGTGAACACAGTTCTTATCTTTCAAACCCCCAGAGAGCAGTGAGGAATATGATTTTGCCCTGTGGCAGAGGAATGCGGGGAAAGAAAATTAAAGGGCAAGTCGGAGCGGGCACCAGGTTGGCCAAGAGCCGTGACAGATGCAGGTGAGGAGTTGGCCCACAAGGGAGGCAGGAGGACATCTTCCTTATAATCTCCATGCATAGGTATTCAGACTCAATGCTCAATAGTCCCCATCATTTAACACATCCTCTTCAACAAGTATCTTCACTACATCAGCATTGGCAAGTGTCTTCCTTACAAGCATGATAAAGTGCAACAATGTGAAACGGGCTGTTACACCTGCTGGCGCTCCCGTTGCCAACTGCCCAGGAGACCTATATTCCATCCTGTCTCCCGTGGGGATTTCTTTGCCATCCTCCAATGACGGCTTTTGCCTACAGAAGAAGAAACAACAGATTTCATTTTGGACATTGCATTATATGAATTCAGTACTCTTGTTGCCTGTCATCATTTAGGAATTGGAACTGTTATATTGGACTATTGAGCATTGGGTCTGAATACCTATGCATGGAGTAGATAATAAGTTATTGGAAAAAAAATTCACTTTGCACTAGCACTTTGAAGAATAAAATTCTATATTGTTACTAGTGTGGTGTTCCGGGACCTGTGGTCCCCTTGTACTTTCAGATGGTTGAGACCAGTCCTTTTGATAGTTTTGTTGGCAGTTCATCTCTGCCATCAGGGATTTTTCTAGAAACAATCAGGAGCTCAACAAGGTTCGGGTTGTCATTCTAAACTAAAACTGATACCTCCCCCACCATTCTCCCTTCCTTTCAGCTGGAGAACCAAGTTTTATTCTCCAATGAGAGGCACTGGGCGGAACCCGTCCAGAGATATTCTCTCTTGATCTCCATGGAAGGGAAGGGAGAGGATGACGGGGGCGTTACCAGAGTTCCCAGACCAAGTCGCTGACCTGTGTCGAGGTTGAAGGCCAATGGCTTTATCCTCCACCTCATGAAACCTCTTCTGACTTCCAGTTCATATCAGAGAAGCACCTCCCTCTAAAAAAGAGTATGGCAAAAGATATTCCTCTGTTTTTGACATTAACTCCTGATCAGTCATTAAAATCCATGATGTCACCGAGTTTTTTGAGTGTGAACACTCTTTTCTCTCATTCTCCACAGCAGTTCATTGAGTTCATCCCCTAAATGTCAAGCTCCCAACCCCATATTAATGCCTGGTTTCTCTTTCATTTAGGAGGAGGTCTGTTGGAGCCAATAAATGGAACAAAAGAACATCCAGCAACAGACAAAGAAGAGACTTATCCAGAGATGAATGAGAACATTGCATACTGTGATAACCTAAAGAATGAGGAGGGGAAAGGGAGGAGTAATTCCATTCATTTAAAGGGTGGTGACTTTCATGAAGGTCCATCAATTACAGAAATATACAAAGGAGACAACCAGAATAAAGGCACTGCATGTGAAGAAAAATTTCCTGAAAATTCGTATATCAATATGAATTCCCATCAAAGAATCCAAACCAGGGAGAAAGAATATAAATACTTGGAGTATGGAAAAGGATTCAGTGAGAGTGGAAGTCTTCTTGTCCATCAAAGAATTCACACAGGGGAGAAACCATATAAATGCCTGGAGTGTGGAAAAAGCTTCAGTCAGAATTCCAAACTTACTTCCCACCAAAGAATTCACACAGGTGAGAAACCATATAAATGCCTGGAGTGTGGAAAAGGATTCAGTTGGAGTCACCACCTTTCTTCCCACCAAAGAATTCACACAGGGGAGAAACGGTATAAATGCCTGGAGTGTGGAAAACGTTTTCGTGACAGTGGGAATCTTACTGCCCATCAAAGAATTCACACAGGGGAGAAACCGTATAAATGCCTGGAGTGTGGCAAAGGCTTCTGTGAGAGTGGAAACCTTACTGTCCATCAACGAATTCACACAGGGGAGAAACCATATAAATGCCTGGACTGTGGAAAAGGCTTCGGTCGGAGAGACTACCTTCCTTCCCATCAAAAAATTCACACAGGGGAGAAACCATATAAATGTCTGAAGTGTGAAAAAAGCTTCAATCAGAGTTCCAATCTTACTTTCCACCAAAGAATTCACACAGGGGAGAAACCATATAAATGCCTGGAGTGTGAAAAAAGCTTCAGTCGGAATGACAGCCTTATTTCCCACCACAGAATTCACACTGGGGAGAAACCATATAAATGCCTAGAGTGTGGGAAAAGCTTTGGTGCGCGGAGAAGTCTTACTGTTCATCAAAGAACTCACACAGGGGAGAAACCGTATAAATGCCTGGAGTGTGGAAAAGGCTTCAGTGACAGTGGAAGTCTTACTGTCCATCAAAGAATTCACACGGGGGAGAAACCATATAAATGTCTGGAGTGTGGAAAAAGCTTCAGTCAGGGTCACCACCTTTCTTCCCACCAAAGAATTCACACAGGGGAGAAACCATATAAATGCCTGGAGTGTGGAAAAGGCTTCAGTGAGAGTGGAAATCTTACTGTCCATCAAAAAATTCACACGGGGGAGAAACCATATAAATGCCTGAAGTGTGGTAAAGGCTTTACTGACCGGGGAAAACTTACTGTCCATCAACAAATTCACACAGGAGAGAAACTATATAAATGCCTGGAGTGTGGTAAAAGCTTCATAGACCAGGGAAAACTTACTGTCCATCAAAGAATTCACTCAGGAGTGAAACCATATAAATGCCTGGAATGTGGAAAAAGCTTCAATCAGAGTCACCACCTTTCTTCCCACCAAAGAATTCACACAAGGGAGAAACCATATAAATGCCTGGAGTGTGGAAAAAGCTTCAGTCAGGGTCACCACCTTTCTTCCCACCAAAGAATTCACACAGGGGAGAAACCATATAAATGCCTGGAGTGTGAAAAAAGCTTCAGTCGCAATGACAGCCTTATTTCCCACCACAGAATTCACACAGGGGAGAAACCATATAAATGCCTAGAGTGTGGGAAAAACTTTGGTGCGCGGAGAAGTCTTACTGTTCATCAAAGAACTCACACAGGGGAGAAACCGTATAAATGCCTGGAGTGTGGAAAAAGCTTCAGTCAGGGTCACCACCTTTCTTCCCACCAAAGAATTCACACAGGGGAGAAACCATATGTACAGTAATGTCACTAGTGTGAGGCACAAAACTCTTGGCATCTGTCTAAGTTGCTGGCATCTTTCAGAGGTTGACCCTGCTTTACAAATGCTCTACTTTTAAAGCATAGGCACAGTATGATTTTCCCTTCTCTCCGGACATTACAGTGCTTCACTGAATCAAACCCTTTCTAGATACTGAGCAGGTGTTATAATTATGAGCAATAACCGTGTTCCTGGTGCTGAAGGGGAGACTCCTTTCTACCCAGTTCCTTGGCCCACTGTAATTCTAAGATCTCTTGATTCTAAGCAGCGGTTAGTGCTGGTTTTTCCCTCTTTAGTCCAAGGACTAAAAGTGATCCACAAACATTACTTCCTCACACAGAGGATTTACTGGCTGACCCTTGCTGGTCCAAAGCCCGACTCCAACTCCCTTTCTCTTGTCCATCTGTTCCAACTGTCAGCCCCTTAACATTACATCCCCAACTGCCATTTCAGCCTCACAACATGGTGGTGGTGGGGGGAGGACATGTCACTCATACTCTTACTGTCTGGCAATTTCAACTTTTGAAGCTGAATCTGTCACACCATATAAATGCCTCAAGTGTGGAAGAAGTTTTAGTTGGAATGACAGCCTTACTTCCCACCAAAGAATTCACACAGAGGAGAAACCATACTAGTGCCTAGAGTGTGGGAAACGTTTCAAGCAGAGTTTGCACCTTACTTGCCATAAAGAAATTCATACAGAAGAGAAAAATGTAAAAAGGCCTGAGGGTGAAAAAAGCTTTCATCTTAGTGGACATTTAAATTACCTTCAAAAATTCATTCAAGGCAAAATCATATAAATGCCAACACTGTGTGGAAAGCTTCAGTCCCAGTTCAAAGAATACATTGCCACCTTTGGATAAGGAAACTTAAAAGGGGAGCAGTTTCATCACCCATTCCAAAGTGCCCTCCCTCATGCTTCAAGCCAGAAAGCCAAGAAGAGAGGAGGCAGAGGCCAGCCCCAGTACAACAAACTGTCCTCTGTGGATGTAGAGCCTGGAGCAACTATATCCTTCTCAAAGTTCAGTACTATTTTTGACACTGGAACTGGCCACCTCCCACCCCTGGACCACCAGGGCTTTGGCATTATTTCTAAAATCTTCACGCTTTCATATCTCTATAATGTAGCTTTGTAATGTAGCTTTGCAACAATGCTGCAGAAGGTCTTCTGAATTCCTAGAGGTGAGAATTCAGAGCATCTGTAGTTGCTGGTATAACAATATACCAATAAGAAAATGTTTGTGAAGTTATAACTTCAAGAGCAGACATATGCAGAGTATGCTCTAGTTGTTTAGCTGCAGGGCTTTTTCAGTGGGAATGTGGTGGAACAGAGTTCCGGAACTTCTTAAAAATGGTCACATGGCCAGTGGTCCTGCCCCTCTGATTTCCAGACAGAGGGGAGCTTAGATTGTCTAAATTCCCCTCTGTCTGGAGATCAGGGGCAGGGCCACTGGCCATGTTATCATTATCGCCGAGGCAATTTAAACTTTAAAAAACTCCCCCCTTGTTCCAGCTTACCCGAAGTGACGTCATTGTGCGGTCTTGAACTCCACCACTGAGTTCTGCCACCTCTTTTGCAACAATGGTGCAGCAGGTCTTCTGAATTCCTAGAGGTAAGAATTCAGAGCATCCGTAGTTACTGGTATAACAATATACCAATAAGAAAACGTTTGTGGCCAAAGGCAACAAAAAAAACCATGTGAAAAAAATAAGGTTGGGGCATTCTGTATTAGGAGGAATTTATAACTTCAAGAGCAGACATATGCGGAGTATGTTCTAGTTGTCTAGCTGACTAGTTAATGTGGAATGGATCCACAGAGAGGCAAGTTCAAGGGAAGGAGCTGCCCTCCTCCATGCAGATTCAAGTACATCTAAGACAAGTCTGAAGTTTGACCAAGGTTGCTCCTCCAGGAGGTCATTCACAGGCTGGTTGTGTTGTTGGTTGGAGGGGATGGGGATCTCTCCCCTCTTGCCAGGAGCCCCTGATGGCTAGATGATGAGCTGAAGGCCAAGGTCCCATTGGCTCTTGCCTTTCAGCTCATGCCTCTGGCCTAAATGGCATGTTAAAAACAAAGATTTTATCCCATCTGCTAAGATGGGCTAAAATTCAATTATCGCTGTTGGGAGGAATAGCTACAATTAAAATGAATGTCTGACCTAGAATGTTATTTCTATTTCACACAATTCCTGTATTGACAACAGATGCCATTTAATCAATGGCAGAAGGATATATCGAGATTCATATGGCAGAGCAAAAAGCCAAGTGTTAAATTAAAGGTTCTACAGGACACAAAAGAAAGAGGAGGTTTGGGCCTCCCAGATGTGAGACTGTATTTTGTGGCTAACTGTTTGGTTTGGATGAAGGAATGGATATTGTTAAAAAATAGAAGATTACTGGACCTGGAAGGGCATGATCTAAAATTGGGGTGCCATGGGTATCTATGGTATGACAAAGTTAAAGCCAACGCAGAGTTTAATAATCATTATGTAATCCTGAGAGTATGGAATAAATATGAACTTAGGTTTTGTTCGAAAATACCTCTCTGGCTGTCATTGCAAGAAGCTCATTTTAGAAATGGTTAGTCCACCTAAATGGTTAACTTATCAGGATTTACTGGAATTCTCTCAGGACCAAATTAAAATTAAATCAAGAGAGGACTTAGCAGCAGAAGGGCACACCTGTCAGTGGTTTCCATATATGCAAATTTTGGAGAGATTCAAACTAGACAAGAGTCATTATGACTTTGAGAAATTAAAACTGAATTTGAAATAGCCCTTTGTACAAATGATGAACATGTTATTTCTAAAAAATATAAAGTTTTGTTGAGGTTTGAGACGGAGGAAGAGCAAGTAAAAGAACGTCTGATTAAATGGGGGGGGGGGATTGTGGACATGATATATTAATGGAGTAATGGGAAAATATGTGGGCAAGGGGGCTGAAATTTACATTAAGCTCCAGTATTAAAGAAAATGCTTACAAAATGATGTATCGTTGGTATATGATTCCTGAAAAATTGACTAGAATGTATAAGGGGGCATCAAATGTATGTTGGAAATGCGCTAAATGAGAAGGGACATTTTTTCATATTTGGTGGATGTGTAAGAAAGCAAAGAGGTTTTGGTTGCAGATACAATCATCGATTCAGAAGATTTTGAATCTTAAACTTCGGTTGAAACTGGAGACTTTTCTATTAAGAATAATGGACAGCCAGTTGGAAAAAGTTTCAGAACACTGTTTATATACTTTATTACAGCAGTAAGAGTACTTTATGCACAAAAGTGGAAAACGACAGCATTGCCTACAGTGGAGGAATGGTTGACAAAAGTTTTGGAGTTTGCGTTAATGGCAAAACTTACTGCATTAATTGGAGAAAGGACATTAGTTAACTTCTTGACTGAATGGAAACCATTAATAGACTTTTTGCATGAAGTGGATAACAAGGATTTGATGACATCTGGATTTATGGATTAAGAAACAGGAACAACAGAAAAAAGAAGGGGTTTCTGACTAACTTAGAATAATTGGGACTGTAGAAATGGTATATACTTGTTGTGGAGAAAATAGGAACTTAAGTTGTAGTGTAATTTAGGTTTTTTTTCTTTTTCTTTTAATTTTATAGATATATGTATTGTTAGTGTGTTATGTTTAGAATCGTGTGTATTTTCTTGTCCTCTGTTTGTTGTTTATTGTGGTGTGTAGTTTACAGTTTAAATAAAGAAAATTTTAACCTTAAAAAACAAAAAGAAAGATGGCCTCAGGGGAGGGAGAGGGACAGGCCAGGGAATCGGCACCAGACAGTCATCAGAGGGCGTTGCAGCAGAAACGGGTGGTTTTGAGTCACCTGCCGTGGCGTTAATTCTCTGAACCTTTTAAAGCATTCTCAAGAAACCAGCCTGTTTCTTGGACAACCTCAGGCAAAGGGAAATCTGCCTAGGAAAATTCTGGGAAACGGAGAAAGACAGAGCAAAGCAGTTCCCATGGTTGCTGGTCTTAACCATTGCTTTGTGGGATTAGAGTGGAAAACAAAGTGTTGAGTTCTGTTTGGATTTTGCAGCTTGACTTTACAAGGTAACATTTATCTTATGAGGCAGAAGATACTTGTAAGTAAATTAGCGATTATTCTAAAATAATCCTTGCTGTTTTATTTATCCTATCATTGCACACTTTCTATATATGCCATCAGCCCCTTGTTGTCCATTACTTGAAGGCTGCTGCATGAAATGAAAGGAGCTTCCAGGCAGGAGAGAAAGGCTTCAGATCAGACTGAGAGGTTAAGATCAGGCTGCAGGAATGGAAAAGCTGACTCACAGGCAGGAAGGGGGCCACGGGGGTCCCCTGGGGGCCTGGATGCTCCCTTGACAATAGTCCTATTCTTGGGCTTCCTTGGGGTCATCATCACAATTCAGGCCATGTGTAAAGATTAGAGTTTGGTGGTCAATAATTTTCCAGCACCATCAAGGAATCTGCTTTGCAATGCTGAGCTAATTAGGACCAGAGCATCAGCCATCTCCTGGCTTTTGTTAAGTCAAGGAAGCCAATCAGGTCTTTGTCCAACCAGATTGAGCTGGTCACCTGTTAAGTAAATTACTCATCATGTCCATAGCTGGAAATGCCTCTGCTTTCCATGCCCCTAACATTCAAACCTTCCAATCAGTTTCAAAGTTTCTAGCCTGGAACCAATCCCGTCACAGCAGAGAGGCTGTCTTCCCCTCAATGCAACCAGAGGTGAAGAAAAGCCACCTCCCAGACCCTAAACTTTTGTGGCTGGTTCCTGGGTCCTGCCTGCTATGCCAGCCCCACAGTTGGCTTACCCTGGCTGAAATCACTTCTGTCTCCTCTGGGCTTCCCACGGACTGCAACAGACTTCCAGCACCCTGGATCCTTTTTTCTTCCTCTGATTTCTACGCAGACGAGGAAAGGTATATCTTCACTCCCCGTCTTTTATCTTCCCTTATTTTCCAATTCACGCTGCATCACACAGAGAGGTGGCATTTTGCTTCTCCCTGCTAGTTGGAAAGACAAGACACTCACTCCTCTTCTCTCCTGTTCCCCATTCCCCCCCCCCCCGACTCCCATATTTACACTTGAAGCTCAGAGGTTACTGATGCGGCAATTGGTCCTGGAATAGTTTTGGTTGATGTTTCCTGGTATTATTTGGAAATGTGCTTTGTTTTATTATTTGCTATCCGGATAATTGCCTTCCCCCCTTTCCCACTAATATGGCTGATCCCCATGCAATGAACTGCCTGTCCCTTCTTAAACCCTTAAAATCTGTTCCTGTTCTCCTTTCCCCGCTGAGTCACCCTCCTCAGAGCCACCTCAGCAGGTAGAGGTCTCTGCTCCCTTTAACTGCACAGATAAGAAAGCTAATTCCCCAGGACAGTCTGAATAGGCAAGTCCACATGTTTGCAGGGCTGTGGGAACAAACCCCCCCCCCCCGGGGAACGGGGGCGGTGTCAAGCCCTGTTTCAATAAATGTATGAAAATAGGCAACAAATACTATTTATATTAAATTAAATACATGAGCAGTAAAGGAAATTGAATGTAGACTAAGTAATACATAGAAAGATAAAATGTGTTATTTATTTCCTATATTCCCTCCCCTTTTCTCCCCAATGGTCACCCAGGGTGGCTTATGTAATCAACTCTATTTTATCCTCACAACAACCTTGTGAGGTAGGTTCGGTTGAGTATATCTGACTGGCCCAAGGTGACTAGCCTTGTTAATTGAGGGAATAATTGCTCTAGGATTGAGACTGTTGTGAGTCAGTAAATGTTGCTGTTGCTTATTTGAGGCGTCTTTCTTTTGAACTCTGGGGAGGGAGCATGTCAGTGTACACACAGGCCTAAGCTAAGGTTGCCAACTCCAGGAAGGAAAATGCCTAGAGATTGGGGGGGCAGAGCCTGGGAAGGGCAGAATTTGGGGAGGGGAGCAAGGCAAATCTCCCGGGATGGGAAGCCAGAGAGTCTGCCCTCAGAAGGGGCCACATTTCTTCCAAAGAAACTGGTCTCCGTAGTCCAGAGATCTTTCATAATTTTGGGGGAACTCCTTGTTCCTCCTGGAGGATGGCCACCCTACCTAAAGTGATCCCTAGACTGCTGGGGTGTCCAGTTTGGGGACAGCTACATCAGCCAGGCTCAGGTTTTGGGTGTACTCAAAAAAGCCCTCAAGAACCTACTTATCACACTACCAGGTGTGTTGCATTAACAATATACAATACAATTAATACACAAAATAACAATATATTTGTAATATGCAGTTATACACCAGTGAATTACCACTCATATACAATATACACTCATAATCATTTTCAATCATATACACATAGTCCTCAATCTGTTTTACAAGAAACCAAATCACAGATATTAGAGCTCAGTCCATGTATGATATGTATGTGCAATTCTTCACTCTCAATATTAACGAGCCCACAAAACCCGAGGATGCTTCCAAGTTTTATGGCTACATGCACAAGTCGAATGCCTGGGATATTCCCACTACAGTTGGCAACCAAATGGCTGCAGGTGTCTGGAGTCACTCCCCAATTGTCAGAGCGCTCCCGAAGTTGGCAGTTGGCAACGAGCCCGCCAGCAATTAGTTCCACGCGTTTCGCCCCAGCTTCTTCACAGCCAACAAATGCCACTTTACCATTAAGTTATTTCTGCAAAAACACAGGTGTAAAGGCTCTGTTACTTGTATACAACTCTTAATTATAACAACAGTTTGATTATACATCAACAGGTGTTCATACTCACAAATAATACAGATCAACATGAGACGGATGTACTCTGTTTACGTTATTCAGTGTTGATTCAAACACAGGTGCCGGCAATAATAGTTGGGGTTGATTTATACTAACTGAGTATTCAGCACGAATATACGGATCTCATCCTGATGATTACTTACATCCAAACGGCTATAATCCTTACAGGAAGGCTGCATAGTCAATTTCATTATTTAGACCCCTGGGTGTTAAGCAATCCATGCGGTATATCCACCGAGCCTCAGCTTTTAGCGAGTAGTTTGTATTTTTGCCTAGATTTCTTTGGAGAGACTCCAATACTGAGAACCTCCATTCACGTTCGTTCCTGTGGTGCACAAGAAAATGTTCTACCAAAGGAGCTGTCACCTGTCTAGTGCGGATCCTTGACAGGTGTTCCTGGATCCTAGACCTGATAGCCTGTGTCGTGCTTCCAACATAATATAAGGGACAAGGACATTGGATTATATATACCACGTTCACTGATGCACAGGTGGTACCATAAATAGAATGCAACATTTTCCCAGCTCTAGGATTCCTAAAGGACCCTAACGGGGTACTCAATTCACACACATTACAGTGCCCGCATGTGAAGTGTCCTACAGGTAAGTGGTCCTGTCTGATTGATGGTCTCCTATAGTCTGAATGTACTAGGTGGTCCCTGAGGCTCATTGTACACCTGTATCCCACTCTCAGTGGAGCATCACATCCAGGTATGTCACTCAGGATGTGCCAGTTTGCCCTTACTATTCTCACAATCTCACTAGAGTAAGCAGAGAAACCCAGAGCCCGTGTGATGCCAGGGCTCCTCACTCTCAGCTCTTTGAACTTCTAAGAGTGTCTGTCTCGAGGTGGATTTGGCTGGGTCGGTTAAAAGCCTGTGTAATAACCTGTTTGGGATATCCTCTCAAGGAGAATGCCCTACTCACACACACACACACACTCTCTCTCTCACACACACACTCACTCACTCACTCTGAATGAACTGTTGAAGAAAAAGACTTTTTGCACGTGGTGTGCAATCCCTGATCGTTAATATAATTTGGGTACTATGCTCTGGGACACTTTAGGATCCTCATTCAAGTCTTCCATTGTTCCCAAAATTATGGCTCCAGGAATGACTGACAGTGCAATCCTATGGAGCGTTACTCCAGTCTAAGCCCATTGAAGTCAATGGCCTTAGACTGGAGTAATTCTGCATAGGATTGCACTGTCTGTCTCATACCTTCAGTTAACCGCTGGCATTCTGAAAGGACTTTCTATTCTAGCTACTTTGGCTCGTTGCCTCAAGCAGACATTTGTCTAAAAGGTTTTCTGTGTGATTTTCTAATGTGTTTTTAAGCAAAATTGTACATTTATGGTTGATTAAGATAATTCTTTGAAAAAGTTAATGAGTTTAATAGTAAATTTCATAGTTTTAGTTGTACACATGGTTTTGTTCCGAACATGCTGTACACCTCCTAACAAGTTGTACACATGCAGTTCCTAACAAAAGTAAAGGCCACCTCTCCCTCCCCCCAGGAAGCACCCCCTTCCCTTTGATTCTTTCCCTGCAAAACAGGTCCTCCCAAATTGTATTTAGACAAGTTAGCCCTTTTGGCTAACTGCGACTCTGAGAGGCCATGGAGCTGATCTTGATGAGCCTGGATGCAGCAGCGTCTCCCCTCAACACGAGTATGTGTGCTCAGTTATAACGCGGAAAGCGCAACGCTGGGCAGGAGCCCTGTTTTCTGGTCAACTCCAGGACTTCTCAGGCTTCTGCTGTCTGTGGTTGCAGGAGTGAAAGAGGCTTTGCTTCATAGCAAACTGAATTCCAAACAAAAGCTCTCTCAAACACGGTATAACTTCCAATATATTCAGTGTATAAAGTGCTCTGTGCTGAACATCATTCAGCATCAACATCCAAAGGATTACAACGTATCAAAGATAGCAACAGTGTTTCATGCAACCAATTAATCATGTAATTTTCAACTAAGTCCAGTAATGCTTACAAAATCCAGTCCTTGTGAACTTCAGTCAGCATCAATAAACCTTCCTTATTGCACCAGCCCCTTGTTTTCCATTACTTGAGGGCTGCTGCATTAAATGAGAGGAGCTTCCTGGCAGGAGAGAAAGGCTTCAGATAAGACAGAGATGTTAAGATCAGGCTGCAGGAATGGAAAAGCTGACTCACAGGCAGGAAGGGGGCCACAGGGGTCCCCTGGGGGCCTGGATGCTCCCTTGACAATAGTTCTATTCTTGGGCTTCCTTGGGGTCATCATCACAATTCAGGCCATGTGTAAAGATCAGAGTTTGGTGGTCAATAATTTTCCAGAACTATCAAGGAATCTGCTTTGCAATGCTGAGCTAATTAGGACCAGAGCACCAGCCATCTCCTGGCCTTTGTTAAGTTAAGGAAACTAATCAGGTCTTTGTCCAACCAGGTTGAGCTGGCCACCTGTAAGGTAAATTACTCATCCTGTCCATAGCTGGAATTCCCTCTGCTTTCCACGCCCCTAACATTCAAACCTTCCAATCAGTTTCAAAGTTTCTAGCCTGGAACCAATCCCGTCACAGCAGAGAGGCCGTCTTCCCCTCAATGCAACCAGAGGTGAAGAAAAGCCACCTCCCAGACCCTAAACTTTTGTGGCTGGTTCCTGGGTCCTGCCTGCTATGCCAGCCCCACAGTTGGCTAACCCTGGCTGAAATCACTTTGTTTCCTCTGGGCTTCCCACAGGCTGCAACAGACTTCCAGCGCCCTGGATCCTTTTTTCTTCTTCTGATTTCTGCGCAGACAAGGAAAGGTAAATCTTTATTCCCCATCTTTATCTTCCTTTATTTTCCAATTCACACTGCACCACACAGAGAGGTGGCATTTTGCTTCTCCCTGCTAGTTGGAAAGACTAGACACTCACTCCTCTTCTGTGCTGTCCCCCATTCCCCCCCCCAACTCCCATATTTACACTTGAAGCTTAGAGGTAACTGATGCTGCAACTGGTCTTGGAATAATTTGGGCTGATGTTTTCTGGTATTGTTTGGAAATGTGCTAATTGGCTCTGCTTTGTTTTATTATTTGCTATCCGGATAATAACACTTCATGTTCCTTCTTAAACCCTTAACATCTCTTTCTGTTCTCCTTTCCCCACTGAATCACACTCCTCAAAGCCACCTCAATAAGCAGTGAAGGCAGAGAGTCTGCCTTCAGAAGGGGCCATATTTCTTCCAAAGTAACGCGTCTCTTTGGTCCGCAGACCTTTCATAATTTTGGGGGAACTCCTTGTTCCTCCTGGAGGTTGGCCAGCCTACTTAAAGTGATCCCTAGACTGCTGGGGTGCCCAGTTTGGGGTCGTCTACATCGGCCAGGCTCAGGTTTTGGGTGGGCAACACGTGCATCTGATGGTAGTCTTTGGATTTGCCCTTGAAGTCCTGGTGCAACTGAATAACTAATAAATAATAAGTTATAATAATAAATACATAGTAATAAATAATAATAACTGACTCCCCTCTCCCCTTCAGATTCAGTGCTGTAGAACAGGAAGGGGGTCCAAGTCCACCCCATAGGAAAATTATGGGCAAACTCCTCAACTTCATTCACAAGGAATAATTGGGGTGGTGGTTCTTATCCCCTCCCTCTCACAGTTGACTTCGCCTTCTCCCTGCTGTTGTCCCTGATGTAGAAATAGATTTTTGTCTTACCCTCTTCAGGCCCTTCCTTTTGGCGTCTGGGAGCTGCCCTCAGGATGACTTTGATAGAAATCTGACTGGCAGGTTCTCCCTTATCCCACCTGACCCCCCCCCCCACAAAGGAGGAAGGGGCACGCAGCCCTCTCTCCCGGTCCCTCCTGCTCACCCACGGGGCCAGCAGAGGAGAAGCCGGGCTTTGCCCTGGTCCCTAAAACGCTTCAGGCCTTGAGCCCAAACAAGCCACAAGAGGAGCTGCAGAGGTGCTGCTGGAAACGAACACGAACCTTCAAAGGAGATTTTAAATCTCTTTCATTTTTCACCCCCAGGGAGTGTAATGATGGCAAATACAGTTCTTGCTTATCTGAGATGTTTATTCCCTGCTTTCCCCCCCAATATGGGCCGAAAGCACCTTGAAATGTAATTCTTCCCTCCTTCCTCATTCCCTCACAACAATCCTGTAAGGTAGGATAGGTCGAGAGAGAGACAGAGAGATGGCCCAAGCCCACTCAGCAAGCTTTATGGCAGAGGGGAGACTCAAACCCTCCTCCAGTGCTCTATGCATGCCGCCAATATAAACACAACAGTCTTATGAGGTAGACCAAGGATCTCCAATGTGTTCACTGGTGGACCGGAATGCCCCCAATACTGCCCTTAACTGTAGGGTACCACAGAGGTTTTCTCATTGCACACCTTCTTGTAGGTGCCCAGACTCCACTCACGTGTTGATAGGGTTGCCAACTTGGTTCTGGGCAATTCCTGCAGATTTGAGGGTGGAGTTGGGTTTCCAACCTCCAGGTGGTGGCTGGTGATCTCCCAGAATCCCACCTTAACTCCAGTCAACGAAGGTCAGTTTCCCTGGAGAAAAGGGCTCCTTTGGAGGGGGGGCTGTATGGCACTATACCCGGATGAGGCCGCTCCCCTCCTTTGGGGGGGGGGGAGGTTGCAGGGGGGTTGCTAAAGGAAAAGCAAACAGAAATTTTCCTGCAACAAAAAAGATTTCCCAGCATTTTTTTTTCTGTGTCTCCCTCCCAGGCAGCAGCAAACAGGAAGGTCCCGGTGCCTCCTCCGCCATCTCCTCTGGGTGGTCAAGGGGGAAAAGAGTCCCCATGCATCCAGCTCAGGTAAGGTGGGGAAGTGGGCAGTGCCCGGCAGAGATGCTTCCTCCTCGGCCACGAGGCTCAGGGGATCGGGCCCCTTGCCCACCGCTCTGGCACTGCAAGATCTCAAAGCTGCCCACTAGGAAGGTGGGAAAATGGTCACCCCTGTGCAGGGAAGCCCAAGCAGGGCGGATCAAACAATACTTGTATTAGGACCAGCTGGAGAATTACCCTGTGGAGAGTAGGGTTACCAACCTCCAGGTGGAGGCCAGAGTTTTCCCAGAATTACACCTGATCTCCCTCCCCTCCCCTGGGATTGTCCCCCAAATCTCCAGGAATTTCTCCAGCTGGAATTCGCAACATTACTGGAGAGTGGGATATTGCATTGCTCCGAGTGTTTCATGGCCTCAATGGTGAAAAGGACAACACAAGGTGTGTGTGTGTGGGGGGGGGGTCTAGTTGTCCTTACGAGGGTGGCTGGCAGAAAGGCAGTCTGCAGTACTTGAGAGTCTGAAGAGGGGGTGCAAGGAGGCTCTTTACCAAGGGCTTTGGGGGTGAGCTTAGACCTATTGAAAATGATCTGGGTTTGTATGGAGGCCTGGTGGGATGAAGAAACGATGGCTGCTCTCCCTTTGGACATAGAAAGGCCACCGGATTAAAATCTGCCTGAGCTCTAATCGGGATTCAGGGAGAGAGAAGTAAATCAAAATCTGTTTGTCTCCTCCAAAGGAGTTGCTGTTTTGTGTATTTTGGCTGAACATCCAAAAGCTAGTTTTATCCATTTCATCAATCTTGCATATTTGTTCGTTTGTTTAGTTAGGAGTTTTTTTTCCTTATTCAATACTGTGGTGTGATTTTTGTGGATGATTTTTCTCCCGAGAATTGGAACTGACATGTTGCCCATCTCACAAGAGATCCAAAGTGGGTGGAGGACCAAAACAAGCTTCCTTCAAAGGGTTGCCAGGTCCCGGCACCTTCCCGGTGAGAGAGGGGGACCTGGCACTGGCCCCGTGCCAGCAGCATGTTCCTCTTTGGCGCCTGTGCAATGACATCACTCCCGGAAGTGACATCATCGCGCCAGCCACGGGAGTGCAGGGAAGTAACATTGTCTGGCTCCTTGGCAGTGCGCGTGTTGTTCTTGGTGCCTGCCAAAGGCGGACGTCCTCTGGGGGGCTTGCCACCTATTGCTAATAGTTGGCAGATCTGCAAGCAAGGGTGCAATTCTCCTGAAGTTTGCCGGCCATAGGCGGGCACCTGGGAACTATAATCCTTCAATAGATCGAGTACTCTTTTATGAATCTTCATACAGCAACAGTTTGGAGTTCATTCTGAAGGTTATTTCAGGGTCTTCTTTGTGGGTTTGGCCTGACTTGGATAGCCCAGATCGAACCTGATCTTGACAGATCTCAGAAGCTAAGCAGGGTCAACCTTGTCTAGAAATTGGATGGGAGACCTCCAAGGAAGACCAGGATTGCAGAGGCAGGCAATGGCAAACCATCTCTGTTAGTCTCTTGCCATGAAAACCCCACCAGAGTCACCATAAGTCAGCTCTGACTTGAGGGCACTCTCCACCACAATGTGAGTGTAAAAATCAGCAAAAGATATATATGCTAGAAAAGGAAATGTGTATTTACATGTGCTGAGACATTTTTGATATTTTTATCCTTTAATTTAAGGGGAAACTCAATCATAGTCATGAGTTTTGCTGAGATTTTGCAGACATGTTATACATGAAGAAATGCTTATATATGGCTCAACTGGAGGGAGGGGGTCTCTTTAAATTGTCACTCAGGACAGGATCCATCTAAGTATTTCTTCAAGGTCCTGTTTCCACAAAAAGTGTGCTCATTCTTGTTGTCTTAGAGTGATACATTTATAAGGACTCGTTTTTATGCTCAATTGGGGAGTGGGTACCAAAATTAGCAGAAACACAGCAGAAATTAACGGCCTAACATTTAAGATATTTCTTCATTTTGAGGAATATCTGTGCCCATAATATCCTGGATTCAAGTAGATCCATCAGTGAAGGAGTCTCCAACTTTTTGAGCCTGAAATTCCACTTCTGGAATTCTGCCCCGGGGTGGTGGGCACCACTTCAAAATGGCGGCCATAGGAAGAGGGGCCAACTACAAAATGGCTGCCATAAGAGGTGAGGCCAATCACAAAGTGTCAGGGCATGTGGCTAGTCATAAGTTTTCAACATTTCAGAAAGAACCTCTGCTTAACAGGATGTCTTTTAAAATGAACAATATTAGCAAACACACCCAAGAGCTTACCTTCAACCATGCAGTGAAGATTTTTGTGCTGCCAAAGCAACTTTTTTAGAAATCAGCACAGCCAATCAGATCTCCAATTGCTAAGCAGAAGCCTGTGCCAAATGCCGCTCTCTATGGACACTTGGCAGACACCAGGAAAGTTATTGGTGGGCGCCGTGGCACCCTCAGGCACCACGTTGAGGACCCTTGCAGTAACGGATTTGGTGATGTGGATCTACTCAGTAGACTTTTGATGTTTTTATGCACACTCAACCTTGTGGGCTCCTATATTCTTGGCAACATCAAAAACTCCCAACCATTTCTTCCCCTGCTTCTCAAATCTACATTGTTATTTATTTATTTATTTATTTATTTATTTATTTATTTATTTATTTATTTATTTATTTATTTATTTATTTATACCCTGCATTCCACCCCCCCCAAAGGGGACCCAAAACAGCTTAGATCCTCCTCCTCTCCTCCCTTTTGTCCTCACAACAACCGTGTGAGGTAGGTTAGGCTGAGAGTGTGACCAGCCCAAGGTCACCCAGCCAGCTTCCGTGGCAGTGCAGGAAATGTTGGGTTTTATACTCCGGATGCTCAGGAGTTCAGCTCAGGGGCCCATTCAAGGAGCCTGCAGGGAAGAGAGCTCCTCCCCCTCCCTTTTCCTATTCCAGGGGACAGAGAGGTAAAAATGAAGTATTTCGTAGGCTAATAAAGGGGTGAGGCATGAAGGCCAGCGGAGGCATCTTTGCCTAGTTCCTGCTTTCTCCAAATACAGCAGAGCGGGAAAGAGGAACCAGAAACAAGACGCTGGATTTAAGGAGTGTGGAGGGGGGGGTCATTCTTTTGGAATGTTACCAATGGCAACCGGGAAGGCCTTCGGAAGCAGCTATTCAAGAGAGTCATTCTTGGGAGATAGATCCAGAGGAGTTAGCCGTGTTAGTCTGTAGTAGCAAAATCAAAAAGAGTCCAGTAGCACCTTTAAGACTAACCAATTTTATTATAGCATAAGCTTTCGAGAATCAAGTTCTCTTCGTCAGATGCCTGATCAAAACTGGGCAGATACAGAAGAGGAGGGGGAAAGAGAGGGAAGGAGGGGAGCATAAATCACAAGAAGGCAGAATGCAATTAGCATCGAGGCAATCAAAACATTCCTTTGCTTGGAAATGTAAACATTTCCTTTTGGTGTGCAGTCAGTTTGTAGCAGTGAAGGTATCCAATTCCTATGTAGTATAAGCCTTCGGTAACCACAGCTCTCCCTGCCAGTTGCATCTGACAAAGAGAACTGTGGTCCCCGAAAGCTCACACCAGGCGTCACTGGGCCCCCCCAGATCACGCCTCTGTAAAGAGAATCTGTTACCTGTGGTAATGTGATAACCATTCATAGTCTCTATTCAGTCCCCGCTTGACAGAGTCAAATTTGCATATGAATTCCAATTCAGCAGCCTCCCGTTGGATTTTGTTTTTGAAAGGTTTCTGTTGAACCACAGCGACCTTTAAGTCTTTGGTGGAATGTCCTGGTAGATTGAAATGTTCTCCCACTGGTTTTTGGACGTTTCCATTTCTAATGTCAGATTTGTGTCCATTTATTCTTTTGCGTAGAGGTTGGCTGGTTTGTCCAATGTACAGAGCAGAGGGACATTGTTGGCACATGAGGGCATATATCAGATTGGAGGATGAGCAGCTGTAAGAGCCAGAGACAGTGTAGTTGATGCCATTGGGTCCTGTAATTGTATTCCCTGGGTAGATATAGGGGCAGAGCTGGCATCTGGGTCTGTTGCAGGGCTTGGTACCTGTGCTAGTGACTCTGCTGGCCGATTCATGATTGTAAGTGAGAAGTCGTTTAAGATTGGGGGGCTGTCTGTAGGCAAGGAAAGGTCTTCCACCCAGGGCTTCTGAGAGAGAGGTATCATTTTCCAGGATGGGTTGTAGCTCACTGATGATACGTTGGATGGGTTTGAGCTGGGAGCTATAGGTGACAACCAGTGGTGTTCTGTTGTTAGTTCCTTTAGGTTTGTCCTGGAGCAGACTGTTTCTGGGTACTAGTCTGGCCCTGTTAATTTGTTTCTTCACTTCATTTGGTGGGTACTGTAGTCCCAAAAATGCTTGTTGTAAATCTCTTAAGTGTGAGTCTCGGTCGAGAGCATTGGAGCAGATACGGTTGTAACGTAAGGCTTGGCTGTAGACAATAGACCGAGTGGTATGTTTAGGGTGGAAGCTGGAGGCATGTAGATATGAGTATCGGTCTGTTGGTTTCCGGTATAAGGTGGTATTTATTCGTCCATTATGTAGTTGTACAGTGGTGTCCAGGACTATGAATGGTTATCACATTACCACAGGTAACAGATTCTCTTTACAGAGGCGTGATCTGGGGGGGCCCAGTGACGCCTGGTGTGAGCTTTCGGGGACCACAGTTCTCTTTGTCAGATGCAACTGGCAGGGAGAGCTGTGGTTACCGAAGGCTTATACTACATAGGAATTGGATACCTTCACTGCTACAAACTGACTGCACACCAAAAGGAAATGTTTACATTTCCAAGCAAAGGAATGTTTTGATTGCCTCGATGCTAATTGCATTCTGCCTTCTTGTGATTTATGCTCCCCTCCTTCCCTCTCTTTCCCCCTCCTCTTCTGTATCTGCCCAGTTTTGATCAGGCATCTGACGAAGAGAACTTGATTCTCGAAAGCTTATGCTATAATAAAATTGGTTAGTCTTAAAGGTGCTACTGGACTCTTTTTGATTCTTGGGAGAGGCTGCCATACATTGGCCCTTGATCTAGGGATTAATGATGTGTGGATACTGATAGGATTGTTTTGTAGTCATATAGTTCAACTGAGCTCTTCCTCTGTCTGCTCTAAAACTATTCCTATTTCTAACATTCTCCGCACTGATGAAAAGTCTCCTGCTTTGGCTTGAGTCTCCCAGAGTGTAAAGGAGAAGCAAGGAGAGTCTGCTTAGCCGGGGAAATATCTCCACTTTAGAGATACTTTTCAGAGGTCAGGCTTCAAAAGGGACCAGAGTCAATTCTCTTAGAGGACTGCGGGGGCAGCATGAGAAAGGGGGCTGCCTGAGTGGGCTAAAGACTGGAGATGGAGGGGAACTACTCCTTGAGGCCTGGCAAATCAGGACC
Organism: Eublepharis macularius; assembly: GCF_028583425.1. Lineage (NCBI taxonomy): Eukaryota > Metazoa > Chordata > Lepidosauria > Squamata > Eublepharidae > Eublepharis > Eublepharis macularius. The sequence continues at coordinate 176,342,324 of NC_072793.1, forward strand.
AGGACTATCAAAATAAAGCCTTCATTCTCGGGGTGGGGGGGATGAGTTCCTGCAGGTTCCTTTGATCAGAGTGGTAATATCCACACTGGGATTTTTTCCCCTCATGGACCAGTTTTCCAGTGGTGTAAAGGAATGTTTTCTCCTCCTTCCAGAGTCCCATTTCCTTTGAAGACGTGGCTGTGCATTTCACCCGGGGGGAGTGGACCCTGCTGAGCCCGGCCCAGAGAGCTCTCTACAAGGAAGTCATGCTGGAGAATTTTGGGAACGTGAGGACCCTTTTCTCCTTCACTGTCTCCGTCATTCTGAGAGGTAGGGTTGCCTGGTCCCCTAGCCCCCTGGCTGGAGATGGGGGGCCGCGTTCCTACCCTTTTCATTTTCATGCGTGCCCTCGGTTTGCATGATGACGTCTCTTCCGGGAAGTGATGTCATCACATGGATCACAGGCTGCCCTGGGAGCACTCCCCAAGGGGCCGAATCGGGCCCAATAGTTACTCTTACACACGTGCACTTGCATGCATACTCATGAGTGGGGGACCTGCAACGATTTTCCAGGGATATCTCCTTTCCCCCTCCCCCATCATGTCCTCTTTCCCTTCCCTGCCCCTCTAACCCCTCCCTTTCCTACTTCCTTCTCTTCCTTCCCTCCCACCTCTGTCTGCCCCCCATCTTCACCTTAGCTCCTTCCCCCCCCCCCCAGCCACCTGTCATCTGTGGCCCAGTTCTGTGGTGCTGGCTGAACCAGGACCAATTGCATGGTGGAGAACCTACAATAACTTCCTGAGGGTACTTCTCTATTCCCCTTCTCCACATTGTTCCCTCTTCCTTTCCTCCCGGCAGCCTCCGTCTGCTCACCTTTCCCTGCACCCTTTTCTCCTTCAAACACACTAAACTCCTTACCTTTCACCTGTCCCATTTCTTCACCTGGATTTGTTAATTGACTTCATTCATATCCTGCCGTTCTCCACAATGGGGACCTAGAGCAGCTTGCCTCCAATTACTACAGCCCTTAGAAAAGACGCCTTGACTAAGAAGTGGCAGCGTTCCCAAGGGAATCAGCCCCTGCTTCTCCAAATGGCATTTGGTCGCATCTGGATTATGTGGCTTCAGGTGGCTCTGGGACCCAGTGAAGTTCCAAAGCATTGTGTGTGTGTGTAGGAAAGGGGGTGTCTTAGCATAGCAACTCCACTGGCTTTCCTTTCATTTATTACTTCCCAGCTGAGGAAGCAAGTAGTGCATATCTACTAATTCCACTCAGATTAGCTTTGCTCCCGCTGCGGTATTTGTCAGAGACAAGGTGGTTTCCAACTGCTGAATATTTATGTCACACAGAAGAGCCATAGTTGTGTTTCCTTCTGAAAAAGGTGCTGTGGTGGGCAAACCTGACCTCATCTCCTGGCTGGAGGAAGAGGAGGAGCTGTTTCTTCACAACTCAAATGAAGAGGAGGGATTGGCAGGTTGGTGCCTGGGTCTGTCGTGGGACTCCCTGATGTCTGGGAGCTCCGGGACGGAGAGCAAAAAAAGCCAATGGCACAGTGGGTAAACAAGAAGTTATTGATGGTATGGAAATCCATATTGCTTTGTCAGAGGATCTGCAAGAGTATCCAAAGAATACCACTGAAAAATGTAATCATAACAATCAGCACACACTATGCAAAAAACAAAATTAAAAAAAAAACTAAAAATGGGGCACGAACAAGTGAATTTTACAGTCGATGAAATCCAGGTAGGCTGTATTGAAGCACACTGCAAAACAGAGGTGCTTAACTCCCTCAATGATCCATTAAAATATCCTTAAATATAAACATCACTGGAGCCATAAATGTCATATGTTAGTCAATGGAATGTTCTCCTAGATAATTAAAAGATGAAATAACAGCAACAACAACATTCGATTTATATACCACCCTTCAGGACCACTTTGTACACACTCAGAGCAGTTTAGAATGTATGTCATTATTATCTCCCTCAACAATGACCCTGGGAGGTGGGTTGGGCTGAGAGTTCTGAAAGAGCTGTGACTGGCGCAAGGTCACCCAGCTAGCTTCAAGTGGAGGAGTGGGGAACCAAACCCCGCCTTCACCCATCTGGGACCAGAAGCAGAGCAGGTAGCAATGCCTGCCCCCTGCCTTCACCCAGCTGGGATCACTAGCAGAGCAGGTGGCAATGCCTGCCCCCCCCCACACCTTCACCCAGCTGGGATCAGGAGTGGAGCAGGTGGCAATGCCCACCCCCGCCTTCACCCAGTTGGAGTCAGGAGAACAGCAGGTGGCAATGGCCAGACACTGTTCACCCAGCTGGGACAAGGTGCAGAGCAGGTACAATGCCTGCCCACCCTGTACTCAGGTGGGATCAGGTGCGGAGCAGGTGGAAATGCCCATACCCTCTTCACTCAGCTCAAATGAGGAGTGGAGGAAGTGGCAATGCCCGGCCCCAGCTCATATCAGGAGTGGAGCATGAGGTAATGCCCATCCCTCTTCATCTGACCTGGAACTGGCACAGAGCAAGAAGTTAATCCTGCCCCCAACTTCACCCCGCAGGGGTCAGGAGTGGAGCAGGTGGTAATGTCCTACCCCCATCCCCACCCCCTTTCACCCAGCCTGATTCAGGAAGGAGAAGGTGACAATGCCCGTCCACTTCACCTGGCCAGGATCAGGTGCAGAGGATGTTGCCATGCCCGCTCACCCGCCTGCATCTGGCTGGTATCAATGACTTAGAATGCCCGCCTGCTCACCCTCCCCTTGCTAGAGCATGTTGTATTTTTTCCACAATGGGCTTGGTTGCTCGTTTAATTGTGAACATGAAATATAGTGGACAAAATCTTTCCTCTCTGCCTTTAAATCCTCTGCGAAAAGAAGCCAGAGTGCAATGGCATTTATCGATATTCCCAGTAAAAATCCAGGCCCTCAAGTAACCCTTGAGGAACAAAAGTTTTTAATCTTCAGATCCAGGCACCTCCTTTCTCCACACCATTTTTATCATTGGGGCCATTCAACCTTTGGATGGCCCAAAATTTAAAATCTGTTGGACAGTGATTCTCTTTTGAAAATGCTTCATTATGGGGAAGACACCAGGGTTTTTTTTAAAGAGAAAGAATGCTTTTGGTTCTATGCTTAGTTTTTTAACTCTTCAAAGTACACATGTTCATATGAACATAAATTCTGTGGTTGGAACTACATGTAGACAACATTTTCAGGGTGCACTGTTTGTTATTTGGTCAGTGTATGAAGCATTTTAGGTGACAAGTGTGCCTATAATATGTGCCATTCCCACACAGAAAGTCCTAGTAAAACCTGTTGTGTGCTGGCAGATGAAAAAATGACATCCTGCCCTCAAGTCATATCTAATTTATGGCACCCTCTGATGGAGTTTTCATGGCAAGTGACTAACAGGTGCTTTGCCATTGCCTGCCTCTTTGTTGAAAGTCTGTCTTCTCTGGCAGACAGAGAATTGTTACTTCATACCAACTCATCTTTTAAGTTAGACATTTCTTTTCGCACTTATGTATTTCCTCCCTTATATTTCAATCTGGGTCTAGTTTCTTTTAAAGACCAACCCCTGGTTAAAAGCCAGGCTGCATATGAGCTTCCCAAGGGCACTGTTTGTCTTATTTGTTGATAGATGTCTTCTTTTCCATACAGAAGCTTTAGAGTAAATGTACTCAAGTCCGTAATGTAGATATTCCCAAGATGCCAGATGGCGCATCAAAATAGTTACCGCTTTTTGAAAATCTTCCAGTTTGGCACAACATTTCCTGAGTCGAAACATCTGGCAATCAGGCAGTTTATTCTTTACATGTTTTGGATTGTGAAGATCAACAACTGGATTGTGTGTACTTTTCTTCTCCCAAGTACCGTAGTTCTTGGTTTTCCTTGGAACTTGGGTGCGCCTCTGTGCTAGATACATGCTGATAGATTCTGGCATTAAATGCAACATAGTTCTTTTAATGCCATAGTTGCATTTATTAATGGATCTTGGTTCCCGGCGAAACATCTTTATTTTAAGGATCTTTTCTAGCTCCCTCACAGCTGCTCTTCTGAGTCTCAATCTTCTGATTTCTTCATTGCAGTCTCCCTTTTGGTTGACTACAATGAAGAAATCAGAAGACCATACATGTATTAATTTATTCTAAAATTATTCATTTCAGTTCATAATCTGGTCTGTTCCAAATAACAAGGGCTCTCCCTTTATCTGCTTCTTTGATAACAAGTACTTGTATTTCAGGCCAAATTGTTCAATGCCAGAGAAGGTGAAATAGGCCCTGTGGGTATAAATAGTGAAAGAAAGGGGGTGGGTCAGGATGCCTTTGTTTAATGTTATCTTTGAAATACACCTTCAATCTGAAAGCTCTACTCAGTTTAAAGAACTTTGGGGTGAAGCAATGTGTGACACCTTTAGGGTTTCTTTCCCAGGGCACCGTCAGCTTTTTCTTGCTCTTTTTCATTTAGTTCTTTCCAGAGCAGAATAGTTTGACCTCAAACTCTGCCCCAAACATCTCTTTATTAGCATTTTATTATTAGCATTTTATCCTCATAATTGCCTCTCATGAAAAGCATTTGAATAAGCTCTGAAATGGGATGTATTTGAGGGGGATTCTTAACCACCTTGCATCCTAATTTGTCTAGGAGCTAGGCAGGGAAATAAACAACTTCAATAAATCCACAAATTAAAAGGTATGTGCCACTTAAAAATATGTACCCACCTTCTGCCAAGCCAGCCACTGGTCATTCCAGCCAGGCATTGTCCACTCTGGCTGGCAGATTCTTTCAGGCAAGGCTGTTTCCCACCCCTGCCCCACCTGAGTTTCAGAAACTAGAGATGGTAGAGATTGAACTCTGGGACCTTGCACATACAAAGCATGTACTTTACTTATTAGATACATTTTTCTCTTGGATAAGTATTTAATATCCCGAGTCTGCCTTTCTGTCGAAGAGCCAAGGCCTGGTGTAAGTCTTTGCAGCGAATAGTATGAGCCCTCGAATAAGCAATGGAATCAGACTCCGATTACAGCAGTCTGAAACAAAGCGTTAAGAGACATGACCGAAAGCAACTCCAGACTGCACTCATGTGAACACAGTTCTTGCCTTTCAAATCCCCAGCAGAGGTCAGTGATGAATATGACTCATCAGGCAGAGGAAGTGGGGGCAGAGGAATGTGGGGAGAGAAAATTAACGGTTAAGTTGGAGGGGCATCCAGGTTGGCCAAGAGCCCTGAGAGACGGGGGTGAAGAACTGGCCCACAGGGGAGGCAGGAGGATTTCTCCCTCTAATGGGGACAGAAGGTTGTGGGCTGCTGCTCTTTCTGCTGTAGGTGGTACTGGAGCTGAATGGTTGGCAAGTCAGGGATTCTTGTAGGAACAATCCGGAGCTGAGCAAGGTTCGGGTTGTCAGTCTAAAGTAAAACTGATAGCTCCCCTACTCCCCATTTTCCCTCTCTTTCAGCTGGAGAACCAGGTTTTATTCTCAAATGAGAGATGCTGGGCTGAACCCTTCCAGAGCTATTCTCCCTTGATCTCTGTGGAAGGGAAGAGAGAGAATGATGGGCATATTACCAGACTTGCTAGATCAATTACCTGACTTTCGGCAGGGTAGAAGATCAATGGCTTTATCCTCCATGTTGTGACACCTCTTCTGATTTCTACTTCATACCAGAGAAGGATTTCTCTCCTAATAAAGGGGATGGCAATACCTATTTCCTTGTTTTTGATATTAACTCTTGATCAATTATTACAATCCAATATGTCATCTAGTTTTTTGAGTGTGTGCACACACCAAGCTCTTCATTTAGTCCATTCCCTAAAGCTCTCCCTTCGCCATCCCCACCCGTATTCATGCCTGTTTTCTCTTTCATTCAGGAGGAGGCCTGTCAGAGCCAGCAAATGAAACAAAAGAACATCCAGCAACAGACAAAGAAGAGACTTATCCAAAGGGTGGTAAATCTCGTGAAGCTCCATTAATTACAGAAATATACAAAGTAGACAACCAGAATAAATGCCCTGCATGTGAAGAAAATTTTCCTGAAGATTCGTATATTAATATAAATTCCGATCAAGGAACCCAAAATAGGGTGAAAAAATATAACTGCCTGGAGTGTGGGAAAAGCTTCAGTCAGAGTGACCACCTTTCTTCCCACCAAAGAATTCACACAGGGGAGAAATCATATAAATGCCTGGAGTGTGGAAAAGGCTTCAGTCAGAAGGGAGGTCTTATTGTCCATCAAAGAATCCACACAGGGGAGAAACCATATAAATGCCAGGAGTGTGGAAAAAGCTTCAGTCGGAATGACAGCCTTACTTCCCACCAAAGAACTCACACGGGGGAGAAACCACATAAATGCCTGGAGTGTGGAAAAGGCTTCAGTGAGAGTGGAAGTCTTACTGTCCATCAAAGGATTCACAAAGGGGAGAAACCGTATAAATGCCGGGAATGTGGAAAAGGCTTTACTAAGAGGAGAAATCTTACTGTCCATCAAAGAATTCACACAGGGGAGAAACCATATAAATGCCTGGAGTGTGGGAAAAGCTTCAGTCAGAAGGGAGGTCTTATTGTCCATCAAAGAATTCACACAGGGGAGAAACCATATAAATGCCTGGAGTGTGGGAAAAGCTTCAGTTGGAGTAACTACCTTTCTTCCCACCAAAGAATCCACACAAGGGAGAAACCACATAAATGCCTGGAGTGTGGAAAAGGCTTCAATGAGAGTGGAAATCTTACTGTCCATCAAAGGATTCACACAGGGGAGAAACCATTTAAATGCCTCGAGTGTGAAAAAAGCTTCAGTGAAAGGGGAAGTCTTAACTCCCACCAAAGAATTCACACAGGGGAGAAACCATATAAATGCCTGGAATGTGGGAAAGGCTTTACTTACAGTGGAAATCTTACTGTCCATCAAAGAATTCACACAGGGGTGAAACCATATAAATGCCCGGAGTGTGGAAAAGATTTTCGTGACAGTGGAAATCTCACTGTCCATCAAAGAAGTCACACAAGGGAGAAACCACATAAATGCCTGGAGTGTGGAAAAGGCTTCAATGAGAGTGGAAATCTTACTGTCCATCAAAGGATCCACACAGGGGAGAAACCATTTAAATGCCTCGAGTGTGAAAAAAGCTTCAGTGAAAGGGGAAGTCTTAACTCCCACCAAAGAATTCACACAGGGGAGAAACCATATAAATGCCTGGAATGTGGGAAAGGCTTTACTTACAGTGGAAATCTTACTGTCCATCAAAGAATTCACACAGGGGTGAAACCATATAAATGCCCGGAGTGTGGAAAAGATTTTCGTGACAGTGGAAATCTCACTGTCCATCAAAGAAGTCACACAAGGGAGAAACCATATAAATGCCTGGAGTGTGGAAAAAACTTTAGTCGGAGTCACCACCTTTCTTCCCACCAAAGAATTCACACAGGGGAGAAACCATATAAATGCCTGGAGTGTGGAAAAGACTTTAGTACGAGTGGAAATCTTACCGTTCACCAAAGAATTCACACAGGGGAGAAACCCTATAAATGCCTGGAGTGTGGAAAAAGCTTCAGTCAAAGTCAACACCTTTCTTCCCATCAAAGAATTCACGTAGGAGAGAAACCATATAAATGTCTCGAGTATGGAAAAGGCTTCAGTGAGAGTGGAAGTCTTACTGTCCATCAAAGAATTCACACAGGGGAGAAACCATATAAATGCCTGGTGTTTGGAAAAGGCTTTACTGACTATGGAAATCTTACTGGCCATCAAAGAATTCACACAGGGAAGAAATCATATAAATGCCTGGAGAGTTGAAAAAGCTTCAGTTGGAATAACAGCTTTACGTCCCATCAAAGAATTCACACAGGGGAGAAACCATATAAATGCCTGCAGTGTGGGAAAACCTTCACTCAGAGTAACCACCTTTCTTCCCACCAAAGAATTCACAAAGGGGAGAAACTATATGTACAGTATCTTCACTGGTGTGAGGCACAAAACACTTGGTATCACTCTAAGTTGCTGGCTTCTTTCTGAGGTTGACCCTGCTTTACAAATGCTCTACTTTTAAAGCACAGACACAGCACGACTTGCCGTCCTCTTCAGAGCTTAGAGTACTCCACTGACTAAAACACTTACTAGATACTAGGGAGGCGTTATAGTTATGAGCTATAACCCTGTTCCTGGTGTTGAAGGGGAGACTCCTTTCTACGTACTTCCCTGGCCCACTATAATCCCCAGATGTCTTGAGTCTAAGTAGGGGTTAGTGCTGGTTTTTCCCACTTTCGTCCAAGGACTAAAAGTGCTTCACAAACATTACTTCCTCACACTCAGGCTGACCTTCCCTTGTCAAAAGCCAGACTCCAACTCTCTTTCACTCATTAGCCTGCTCCAACTGCCGGTCCCCTCAACATTGCATCCCCAGCTGCCATTTCAGGCTAGCCACATTTGGGGGGGGGGGCATGTCAATCATAGTCTTACTGTCTGGCAATCTCAGCTTTTCAATCCGTCAAACCATATAATGCTTTGAGTGTGGAAAAATCTTCAGTGAAAGTGGAATTCTTAATTCCCACCAAAGAATTCACACATGGGAGAAAGTGTATAAACTCCTGGAGTGTGGAAACAGTTTTCATTCGAATGGACATTTTCATTACCATTGAAGAGTTCACGCAAAGAAAAACCATATAAATGCCAACACTGTGCAAAAAACTTGCATCTAAGTTCCAAGAATACACTGTTGCCTTTGGATAAGGAAACTTAAAAGGGCAGCAATTTCACCACCCATTCACCACTCTCGTGCTTCAAACCAGAAAGCCCAAAAGTGAGGAGGCAGAGGCCAGCCCCAGTACAACAAATTCCCCCCCCCATGGGGATAGAGCCTGGAGCAGCAGCAATTATATCCTTTGCAAAATTCAGTACTACTTCTGGCACTGGAACTGGCCCCCTCCCACCCCTGGACCACTCGGGTTTCTTCATTATTTCTTAAATCTTTGCACTTTCATATCACTATAATGATATAGCTTTGCAACAATGCTGGAGCAGTTTTTAGGAATTTCTAGCTTTCATTTAATCAGCAAATCTCTAGTTTCTTCCATTGCAGTGGAATTTCTTTCCCCTTATATGTCTGAGAAGGGAAGGGGCTAGACTTATCGTTTTAAAAGGAAAGGTGTGAATTCAGAGAATCTCTAGTTATTGGTATAACAATATACCAATATGAAAATGTTTGTGGCCAGATTCAACAAAAAAAATTAAGAAAAAAAAGGTTGAGGCATTCTGTATAAGGTGGAATTTATAACTTCAAAGGCAGACATATGCAGAGTATGTTCTAGATGCCCAGCTGAAAAGTTAATGTGGAATGGATCCACAGAGAAGTTCAAGGTAAGGAGCTGCCCTCCTCCATGCATAAAAGCAGATTAAAGTACACCTAAACCAAGTCTGAAGTTTGACCAAGGTTGCTCCGCCAAGAGGTCGTTCACAGCCTCGTTCTGTTCCTCAGTGTTGGGGATGGGGAATCTCTCCCCTCTTGCCAGGAGCTCCTCAGCGCTAGATGATGAGCTAAAGGCCTAGGTCCCATTGGCTCTTGCCTTTTGGTTCGTGCCTGTGGCCCAAATGCCAGGTCAAAAACAAAGATAGGGGGAGAGAGAGAGGCGGGGCGGTCAGCATCAGACAGTCATCAGAGGGAGTTGCAGCAGAAAGGAGGGAGGTTTTGAGTCACTTGCCGTGGCATTAATTTTCTGAATACTTTAAAGCCCTGTCAAGAATAGAGATGGGCACGTACACGAAAAAAAATCCCAAATATGATATTCGTTGTTCGTTGCCATCCAGAAACAGGGACTCACGAACAACCACAAAAATGGCCCTGTTCACAAACATGTTTGTGTTTGGCTGTTTGTGGGGGCCAGCAGGCTCTCCTCCAGCCACCACCCAAGTCACGATCCCTACTGCACCACTCCCAGAAACCTGACCTGAGCAGGCAGCAGGAAAGGTACCAATAATAAATAATAGCTTGGCCCAGAGCCTAGAAGCAGCCCTGGAACTTGAAGGGGTAGATCCCTATCCCACCATAAGCAAAGAAAATTCAAGTTCCAATGCACTATATCAAAATGCCAACAGCAGCTGTGTCTCCCTCTCCAAAGCCAGAGCTGGGAGCCCCCCCCCCCTGCTCTTTGTTCCCTTGTAACAAATTTGGAGTTCCACAATTGAAAGTCACACCTGCCTATCAAGCTAAATTGGGCTTAGACTGGGATTTCCAGGGGAACAGCAGGAGTTCAGACAGAGTTCAGACAGAGAAATGGACTTTCTAAGTTACTTCTTTGCGCTTGGACCAGCTGTCGGACATGGTTGCTGGCCCTCGGCCATTGATTTCTGGGATTGGACTAGAAAACGTGGAGTTCAGTTCTGTTTGGACTTTGCAGCTTGACTTTACAAGGTGACATTTGTTTTTCCAAGCAGAAGATCCTTCTCAGTAACTCAGCGATTGTTCTCAAATAGTCCTGCCTGCTTTCTTCATCCTACCTTTGCACACTTTCTATATATGTAATCTTTTTGTACAATTCTTAATAAATATGTGAATCTTGTGTAGTGATACTGAGTTTTGGGCTCTGATGTGAATTCAGCATCTGGGCCTATTGGCCCAGCTCGCACTAACGTGCTTTACAGTGTGGTGAGAACATTTAAAGTTTGGAGCAAACTGGACCCAAACCGCATAAGCACAGAACCAGTCCCGGCCTAAGAAGCAACTTCAAAGGCTTTCTCTCCTTTTAACTTTCATTCTTTGTGAGAAAAATGGCAGAAATCTGCAGCATTTTCCCCTGACAAGATCCAGAAAGGAGTGCCGTAAAAGAGCATTAAATTGGGTAAAGGTATTTGGCTTGAACCTATAAATTGTAGCAACGGGACAGTGAGGGCGCCAAGCTAAGAGAAATGGCCAAAGGCCCTCTCTGGCCTCTACAGCTAAATCAGAGCATGACACGTCATCAGGCCTTATGGCTGGTAATTATTATGTTCCAAAACAATGCTATGGTAAGCAGAGGGTCAAGGTCTACCTGTGACCAAAATTGACCTAAAAAGAATCATGTGACCACCTACGTCAGAGATTTGCTCTATAAAAGAACTAGCTGGAAGAGGATTCACTGCCACTCCTTGGGAAGACACAAGACCCTTGTGTCTGCCAACAGGTGGCCATTGTGCTTCCTCTTGGGGACCCGAAAGGACCTGCTTTGGTCCGGGGGTTTTCCAACAGGTAAGCCAGGAAATTTCCTGTGAGGGTTGTTGCTATAGGCTTTAAGGTTTGTTTGCTCTTGAGTTTAAAGTTGTATATTATAAGGCATCTTAGGTTAAGAATTTTATTAATTAGGATTGTATAAGGATTTTACTAGAGTACTAGTCTAAAGTTTGCTTAAGGTTTTATAGCATTAAGGTTAAGTATTTCTCTTTAAGTCTCTATAAGGGTTATAGGTTATAAGATTACTAACTGCATGCTTGTATTTCTGTGTCAAATACCGGTCTTACTAACCATTGGAGTTGTATATTCTAAATTCTAAAATAAACCTGTGATATTGGTTCAGATCTTCTCCGTACAGAGGTGTTTGTCTACATTACTAGGACAGACAAGAAATAGGGGAAGTCAGTTTAGTTGAGGGTTGCATTCACCCACACCAAGCCTCTCCAGAACACAGGAACGGAGGGGCTGCCAAAGGGATTCCCTCCCCAAAATTCTACCTACATAGAGGAACTTAGCCAGCAAGCGGTCTACCTTGCAGGGCTGATAGCTTGATTAACACCCGGTATGGATGGAGACTTTATTTCCTCAGTTTCTGCATTTAAGATTAGCCCTAGGAAATTGGGGGCAGAAATCTGTCCTGGAGTGCAAAGGTCTCTTCCCTACAAAGTGTGTGTGTGTGTTTTAAAGAAAACCTGTTTCCAGCCATTTCCACACACACCACCAGCCTGAATGAAGAAAAAGACTTTTGCATTAGAAACTGGGAAGCAGGACTAATGAAATCCAGCCCCACCACTTTGGAAGACAAAGGCATCTCTACCTGTATCGTCTGGCACATGGTGTGCAATCCCTGATCATTAATAGAAGCTGGGTGCTATGCTCTGTGACAGTTTTGGATCTTGTGTTCAAGTCTTCCCTTGTTCCCAAAATTATGGCCCCAGGAATGACTCAGTCTCATACCTTCACTTAACCGCTGGAATTCTGAAAGGACTTTCTACTCTGAAGTCTTAGCTAGTTTTACTCGTTGCCTCAACCAGACAGTTTGCTAAAAGGTTTTCTAGTGTGTGTTTTTAAGTAGAATGACTTGTACACTTGAGGCTGATTGTGATAATTCTTTGATAAGGTTTAATAAGAATTTAACAGTAAGTTTCATAGTTTTACTTGTACACATGGTTTTGTTCTAAACATGCTGTACACATCCTAACAAGTTGTACACATGCTGTTCCTAACAAAAGTAAAGGCCACCTCTCCCTCACCCCGGGAAGCACCCCCTTCCCTTTGATTCTTTCCCTGCAAAACAGGTCATCCCAAATTGTACTTAGACAAGTTAGCCCTTTTGGCTAACTGTGACTCTAAGGGCAAGCTACAAGTGACGAATGACACAGGTTGGACACTTGTCAGCTTCCCTCAAGTTTTGATGGGAAATGTAGGCATCCTGGTCTTGCAGCTTGGCTCTCTGACTGCTGCCCAATGGACTTTTCATCTCTCACTTGTCCAACATTCTGCCAAGCTGCCTACATTTCCCATCAAAACTTGAGAGAAGCTGACAAGTGTCCAAACTGTCATTTGTCACTTGTAGTTTGGCCATCAGAGGCCATGGAGCTAAGAAATCCCAATGAGCCTGAATGCAGCAGCTTCTCCCCTCCACAAGCATATCTGTGCTCAGCGATAACCCTGAAAGCAACGCTGGGCGGGAGCCATGTTTTCTGGTCACTTCCACGACTTCTCAGGCTTCTGCTGTCTGCGGTTGCAGGAGTGAAAGAGGCTTTGCTTCAATCAAACTGAATTCCAAACAAAAGCTCTCTCAAACACGGTATAATTTCCAATATATTCAGTGTATAAAGTGCTCTGTGCTGTACATCATTCAACATCAACATCCAAAGGATTACAACGTATTAAAGATAGCAAGTGTTTCATTGAACTAATTAACCATGTAATTTTCAACCAAGTCCAGTAAAGCATACAAAATCCAGTCCTTGTGAACTTCACTTGGCTTCAATAAATCTTCCTTATTGCACCAGCCCCTTGTTTTCCATGACTTGAAGGCTGCTGCATTAAATGAGAGGAGCTTCCAAGCAGGAGAGAAAGGCTTCAGATAAGACAGAGATGTTAAGATCAGGCTGCAGGAATGGAAAAGCTGACTCACAGGCAGGAAGGGGGCCAGGGGGGTCCCCCGGGGGGGGGCCTGGATGCTCCCTTGACAACAGTCCTATTCTTGGGCTTCCTCGGGGTCATCATCACAATTCAGGCCATGTGTAAAGATCAGAGTTTGCTGGGCGATAATTTTCCAGCACCATCAAGGAATCTGCTTCGCAATGCAGAGCTAATTAGGACCAGAGCATCAGCCATCTCCTGGCCTTTGTTAAGTCAAGCAAGCCAATCAGGTCTTTGTCCAACCAGGTTGACCTGGTCACCTGTTAGGTAAATTACTCATCCTGTTCATAGCTGGAATTCCCTCTGCCTTCCACGCCCCTAACATTCAAACCTTCCAATCAGTTTCAAAGTTTCTAGCCTGGAACCAATCCCGTCACAGCAGAGAGGCTGTCTTCCCCTCAATGCAACCAGAGGTGAAGAAAAGCCACCTCCCAGACCCTAAACTTTTGTGGCTGGTTCCTGGGTCCTGCCTGCTATGCCAGCCCCACAGTTGGTTTACCCTGGCTGAAATCACTTCTGTCTCCTCTGGGCTTCCCACAGACTGCAACAGACTTCCAGCACCCTGGATCCTTTTTTCTTCCTCTGATTTCTGCACGGACAAGGAAAGGTATATCTTCACTCCCCGTCTTTAATCTTCCCTTATTTTCCAATTCACGCTGCATCACACAGAGAGGTGGCATTTTGCTTCTCCATGCTAGTTGGAAAGACGAGACGCTCACTTCTCTCCTCTTCCCCATTCCCCGCCCCCCCCCCATATTTACACTTGAAGCTCAGAGGTAACTGATGCGGCAATTGGTCCTGGAATAGTTTTGGTTGATGTTTCCTGGTATTATTTGGAAATGTGCTTTGTTTTATCATTTGCTATCCGGATAATTTCCTTCCCCCCTTTCCTACTAATATGGCTGATCCCCATGCAATGAACTGCCTGTTCCTTCTTAAACCCTTAAAATCTGTTTCTGTTCTCCTTTCCCCGCTGAGTCACCCTCCTCAGAGCCACCTCAGTAGGCAGAGATCCCTGCTCCCTTTAACTGCACAAATAAGAAAGCTAATTCCCCAGGACAGTTTGAACAGGCAAGTTCACATGTTTGCAGGGCTGTGGGAACAAACCCACACCTGGGGAATGGGGGTGGTGTCAAGCCCTGTTTCAATAAATGTATAAAAATAGGGAACAAAGACACGGAAGTCTAATACTATTTATATTAAAGTAAATACAGGAGCAGTAAAGGAAATCAAATGTAGACTAAGTAATACATGGAAAGATAAAATGTATTATTCATTTCCTATATACACCCCCTTTCTCTCCAATGGGCACCCAGGGTGGCTTATGTAATCCACTCCAATTTATCCTCACAACAACCTTGTGAGGTAGGTTCAGTTGAGTGCATCTGACTGGCCCAAGGTGACTCGCTCTTGTTCGCTGAGGGGGTAATTGCTCTAGGATTGAGACTGTCGTGAGTCAGTAAATGTTTCTGTTGCTTGTTTGAGGTGATTTTCTTTTGAACTCCTTTGAGGAAGGAGCATGGCAGTGTACACGAAGGCCTAAGCTAAGGTTGCCAACTCCAGGAAGGAAAATGCCTAGAGATTGGGTGGCAGAGCCTGGGGGGAGGGCCGAATTTGGGGAGGGGAGTGAGGCAGATCTCCTGGGATGGGAAGCCAGAGAGTCTGCCCTCAGAAGGGGCCACAGTTCTTCCAAAGTAATGGTCTCTGTAGTCCAGAGACCTTTCATAATTTTGGGGGAACTCCTTGTTCCTCCTGGAGGTTGGCCACCCTACCTAAAGCGATCCCTAGACTGCTGGGGTGCCCAGTTTGGGGATGGCTACATGGGCCAGCCTCAGGTTTTGCGTGGGCAACTCGTGCATCTGATGTTAGTCTTTGGAGTTGCCCTTGAAGTCCTAGTGCAACTGAATAACTAATAAATAATAATTTATAATAATACATAAACAGAAATAATAATAACTGGCTCCCCCCTCCCCTTCAGATACAGTGCTATAGAACAGGAAGGGGGTCCAATTCCACCCCATAGAAAAATTATGGGCAAACTCCTCAACTTCATTTGCAAGGAATAATTGGGGTGGTTGTTGTTATCCACTGCCTCTCAGAGTCAACTTTGCCTTCTCCCTGCTGTTGTCCCTGATGTAGAAATAGATTTTTGTCTTACCCTGTTCAGGCCCTTCCTTTTGGCGTCTGGGAGCTGCCCTCAGGATTACTTTGATAGAAATCTGACTGGCAGGTTCTCCCTTATCCCACCTGACCCCCCCCCCCAAGGAGGAAGGGGCACGCAGCCCTCTCTCCCGGTCCCTCCTGCTCACCCAGGGGGCCTGCAGAGGAGAAGCCGGGCTTTGCCCTCGTCCCTAAAACGATTCAGGCCTTGCACCCAAACAAGCCACAAGAGGAGCTGCAGAGGTGCTGCTAGAAAGGAACACAAACCTTCAAAGGAGATTTTAAATCTCTTTCATTTTTCACCCCCAGGGAGTGTAATGATGGCAAGAACAGTTCTTGCTTATCTGTCACCAGGAGCCCTTTCTCTCCATGCTGCTGATTTCCCCTTCAGGGAATTCTCAGGGATAAGAGAGAATCACATAACACTTGGAGAGTGGAATGACCTTGCCTCAGAGCAAAAGGGATTAGAAGTTTCCCCTCTTAGCTTTCCATCTCCCCACATCTTTTGGCTGGGGGAGATGCTTCCGAAGGGTTAAAGCAAGGAGATAGGCGGTCCTAGAGAGTCCAATTGGAGAGGGGGCCAAGGAAAGTCAGTTCCTGTCTGCCTCCCCCCACCTCCGCTGCTGAGGCTGCTTCTGCCTCTCCCTGGGCTTTGGGGGGCAAAGATAGGGGGAGGGGGCTGCAACGTCCAAGCAGAGAGAAAGGGGGGGGAGCTGATCATGGGGGGAGGTTGCACTTAGGAGCCTCCGTGAATCCCAGCTCCCTTTCAATACCTTCTTCTTCTCAGTTCCCACCCTGTGCATCTCCCCCCTCCCCTTACCAGTGAGACCTTCCTAGCTACTCTTTGCAGAGCCGAATAAGGTCTGTGCAGTGCAGCTGAATGCAGGATCCGAATTGGGAACCTTTGGAGGCTGGATGGGGAACAAGTGGCTTCACACACAGGGGCACGTTTAGAAGGAGAGGCCGGGAAGGAAGGAGAAAAGGAGTCTGAACTTGGGGGGGGGGGCGGGTTGCAAGGTGGTTGCTAAACGAAAGGGAAACAGAAATTTGCCTGAAGCAAAGAAGGTTCCCCGGCATTTTTCCTTCTGTCTCTCCCTCCCAGGCAGCAGCAAACGGGACGGTCCAGGTGCCTCCTCCACCATCTCCTCTGTGTGGTCAAGGGGGAAAAGAGTCCCCATGCATCCAGCTGAGGTAAGGTGAGGAAATGGGCAGTGGCTGGCCGAGATGCTTCCTCCTCGGCCACGAGGCTCAGGGGATCGGGCCCCTTGCCCACCGCTCTGGCACTGCGAGATCTCAAAGCTGCCCACTAGGAAGGTGGGAAAATGGTCACCCCTGTGCAGGGAAGCCCAGGCAGGGTGGATCAAACAATACTTGTATTAGGACCAAGTGGAGGATTACCCTGTGGAGAGTAGGGTTACCAACCTCCAGGTGGAGCCCAGAGTTTTCCCAGAATTACACCTGATCTCCAGGGTGAACCACATGGCATCTCATCCCCGGAGATCCCCTTCCCCTCCCCTG
Source organism: Eublepharis macularius (assembly GCF_028583425.1). NCBI lineage: Eukaryota > Metazoa > Chordata > Lepidosauria > Squamata > Eublepharidae > Eublepharis > Eublepharis macularius. The sequence continues at coordinate 176,359,332 of NC_072793.1, forward strand.
GGATTGTCCCCCAAATCTCCAGGAATTTCCCCAGCCAGAATTGGCAACCCTACTGGAGAGCAGGATATTGCATTGCTCCGAGTGTTTCATGGCCTGGATGGTGAAAAGGACAACACAAGGTGTGTGTTTGTGTGTGGGGGGGGGGCTCGTTGTCCTTCCGAGGGTGGCTGACAGAAGCGCAGTCTGCAGTACTTGACAGTCTGAAGAGGGGGTGCAAGGAGGCTCTTCACCAAGGGCTTTGGGGGTGAGCTTAGACCTATTGAAAATGATCTGGGGTTCAGCCACCATTTGTCACGGAGAGAGAAGGAAATAAAAATATGTTTGTCTCCTTCAAAGAAGTTGCTGATTTGGTTTGACGTCTAAAAGCTAGTTTTATCTATTTCATCAATCTTTTATATTTGTTTGTTTGTTTAGTTGGGAGTTTTTTTCTTATTCAGTACTGTGTTGGGATTTTTGTGGATGATCTTTCTCCCAAGAATTGGAACTGACATGTTGCCCGTCTTACAAGAAATCTAAAGTGGGTGGAGAAGCAAAACAAACTTCCTTCAAAGGGTGTCCAGGTCCTGGCACCTTCCCGGCAGGAGACGGGGACCTGGCACTGACATCGTGCCAGCAGCAACTCTTTGGCGACTTTGCTATGACATCACTCCCGGAAGTGACATCATCGTGCCAGCCACCGGAGCGCAGGGAAATTACATTCCTGCCCCTTGGGAGCACACCTGCTGTGCTTGGTGCCTGCCCAAGGTGGGCGACCTCTGGGGTGCTTGCCACCTATCACTGATCGTTGGCAGATCGGTGGGAATGGGTACAAACTTCCTGAAGTTCGCCGGCTATTGGCAGGCACCTGGGAACCCTAATCCTTCAGTAAATCGAGTACTCTTTTATGAATCTTCATACAGCAACTTTTGGAGTTGTTTTTAAAGGTTATTTCAGGGTCTTTTATTTGGGTTTGGCCTAACCTGGATAGCCCAAGTAAGCCTGATCTTGTCAGATCTCAGAAGCTAAGCAGGGTCAGCCTTGGTTATTAACTGGATGGGAGACCTCCAAGGAAGACGAGGGTTGCAGAGGCAGGCAATGGCAAGCCACCTCTGTGAGTCTCTTGCCATCAAAACCCCACCGGAGTTCACCATAAGTCAGCTCTGACCTGAGGGCACTCTCCATCACAACGTGGGTCTAAAAAGCAGCAAAAGATATTTATGTTGAAAAAGGAAATGTGTATTTACATTTACTGAGACGTTTTTGATATTTTTATCATATAATTTACGGGGAGGTTCAATCGTAGTAATGAGTTTTGCTGAGATTTTGCAGACTTGTTATACATGAAGAAATGCTTATATACGGCTCAACTGGAGGGAGGGGGGACTTTTTTAATTGCCACTCGGGACAGGATCCATCTAAGTATTTCTCCAAGGCCCTGTTTCCACAAAAAGTGTGCTCATTCTTGTTGTCTAAGAGTGATCCATTTATAAGGACTCATTTTTAGGCTTAAAATCTCTTTAAAAAATGTGGAGCGGGGGAGTGGGTGCCAAAATTAGCAGAAACACAGCAGAAATTAACGGCCTAACATTGAAGATATTTCTTCCTTTTGAGGAATCTCTGCGCCCATAATATTCTGGATTCAAGTAGATCCATCAGTGCAGGAGTCCCCACTTTTTGAGCCTGAAATTCCACTTCTGGAATTCTGCCCCGGGGTGGTGGGCACCACTTCAAAATGGCTGCCATAGGAAGTGGGGCCAACTACAAAATGGCTGCCATAAGAGGTGAGGCCAATCACAAAGTGTCAGGGAGTGTGGCTAGTCATAAGTTTTCAACATTTCAAAAAAAAACCTCCGCTTAACAGGATGCTTTTTAAAATGAACAATATAATTGAACACACCCAAGAGCTTACCTTCAGACATGCAGTGAAGATTTTTGTGCTGCCAAAGCAACTTTTTAAAAATTAGCACAGCCAATCAGATCTCCAGTTGCTAAGCAGATGCCTCTGCCAAATCCCGCTCTCCAAGAACACTGGGCAGACACCAGGAAAGTTATTGGTGAGTGCCCTTGCAGTATCGAATTTGGTGATGTGGATCTACTCAGTAGATTTCATTGTGACGTTTTCATGCGCGCTCAGCCTTGTGGGCTCCTATATGCTGAACAACATCAACAAACCCCTCCCCCATTTCTTCCCTGCTTCTAAAATCTACATTATGTTATTTATTTATTTATTTTCTCATTATACCCTGCATTCCACCCCCCAAAGGGGACCCAAAGCAGCTTAGATCCTCCTCCTCTCCTCCCTTTTGTCCTCACAACAACCCTGTGAGGTAGGTTAAGCTGAGAGTGTGACTGGCCCAAGGTCACCCAGCCAGCTTCCGTGGCAGTGCAGGAAATGTTGGGTTTTATACTCCGGATGCTCAGGAGTTCAGCTCAGGTGCCCATCCAAGGAGCCTGCAGGGAAGAGAGCTCCTCCCCCTCCCTTTTCCTATTCCAGGGGACAGAGAGGTAATAAATAAAGTAATTTGTAGGCTAATAAAGGTGAGGCATGAAGGCCAGCGGAGGCATCTTTGCCTAGTTCCTGCTTTCTCCAAATACAGCAGAGCGGGAAAGACGAAACAAACATTGGCTTTAAAGAGTGGGGGGGGTCATTCTTTTGGAATGTTACCAATGGCAACCGGGAAGGCCTTCGGAAGCAGCCATTCGAGAGAGTCATTCTTGGGAGAGGCTGCCATACATTGGCCCTTGATCTAGGGATTAATGATGTGTTGATACTGATAGGATTGTTTTGTAGTCGAAATTCAACTGAGCTCTTCCTCTGTCTGCTCTAAAACACATTCTTATTTCTAAAATTCTCTGCGCTGATGAAAAGTCTCCTGCCTTGGCTTGAGCCTCCCAGACTGTAAAAGAGAAGTGGGGAGAGTCTGCTTAGCTGGGGAAATATCTCCACTCTAGAGATACTTTTCAGAGATCAGGCTTCAAAACAAGCCAGATTCAATTCTCATAGAGACCTGTATTGGCAGCTTGAGAAAGGGGGCCGCCTGAGTGGGCTAAAGGCTGGAGATGGAGGGGAACTACTCCTTGAGGCCTGGCAAATCAGGACCAGGACTAGCGAAGTAAATCCGTCATTCTCTGGACGGAAAACGAGGGCCTGCAGGTTCCTTTTTTCACAGTGTTAATATCCACAATGGGATATTTTTCCTCATGGACCAGCTTTCCAGTGATGTAAAGAAATGCCTTCTCCTTCTTCCAGAGTCAGGTGTCCTTTGAAGAGGTGGCTGTGCATTTCACCCAGGGGGAGCAGACCCTGCTGAGCCCAGTCCAGAGATCTCTCTACAAGGAAGTCATGCTGGAGAATTTTGGGAACGTAGCCTGTCTGGGTGAGGATCCTTTTCTCCTTCACTGTCTCCTTCATTCTGAGAGGTAAGGTTGCCTGGTCCCCTAGCCCCCTGACCGGAGCTGGGGAGCTGGGTTCCTACCCTTTTCTTTTTTCATGCGTGCCCTCTTGGTTTGCATGATGACATCACTTCTAGGAAATTGCATCATCACATGGGTTACCGGCCGCCTTGGGATCTCTCCCCAGGTGCCTGAATTGGGCCCAATATTTACTAATATACTTATACATGAGTGCAACCTGCAATGATTTTCAGGAGACATCTCATTTCCCCCTCCCCCATCATGTCCTTTTTCTCTTTCTTGCCCCCATAAGCCCTCCTTTCCCTACTTCCTTCTCTCCTTCCCACCCACCTCTGTCTGCCCCATCTTCACCTTTCGTTCTCCCTCCCAGCCGCCTGTCTCCTGTGGCACAGTTCTGTGGTGCTGGCTGAACCAGGCCCAGTTTCATGGTGGGGAACCTACAATAACTTACTGAGGTTACTTCACTTTTCCCCTTCTCCACATTGTTTCCCCTTCCCTTCCTCTTGGTAGCCTCTGTCTGCTCACCTTTCCCTGCACCCTTCTCTCCTTCAAACCGTCTAAACCCCTTACCTTTCACCTGTCCCATTTCTTCATCTGGATTTATTAATTTACTTCATTCATATATTGCCTTTCTCCACAATGGGGACCTAGAGTAGCTTGCCTCCAATTACAACAACCCTTAGGAATAGGTTTGGCTGGATGTGACTCTATCTAAGTTTTTTTGTTTAGATGTCATATTTTTCTGTAAACCTGGGCTGATTTTCTGGAATCAAGAGAAGGGTGAGTGGGTGCCATGTTGTGGCAGCCCGCTCTGTACAGCTCTGGCCATAGCTGGAGGTTCCCTTTAAATGTCAAGCTTCCCACCCTGTATTTTTTAATGAATTTTTATTGGGTTTTTACAAGAACAGGGAGGGATTGCAGCAAGAGATCAAACTTTAGCAGGTTCACCACAAGGCGGACATACATCAGTCCCAGTATATAAAAAAAAATCACTGAGTATATAGTTAATGCCCCATAGACCTTCACATTTCCCTTTTGTTTCCATAAACATTTATTTAGTTGTTTCACTTTTTAAATCTACTTATCCTACTCCTTATATCATTTCTAAAACTGTTTTCTTTTGTATATATTATATATGGATCATTATAAGGGCAGAAAGTGAAAAAAACTGATACTGTAAATATCCATCAAAGAAAAGTCTACATCTATATAAGAAAGAAATATTTGTGTGCTAGTTTTGCTCTTTTTTGCCTCTGTTCTGACCACACCCTCCAGATTTATGTGCTTAGGTTTTCATGATGGTGGAGATAGGGAGGCCTGATCAATACTTAATTCAAAAAAGGAAAAATCCAGCCAGAGCTATTTACTTAGATTTTCATATTATTAAGGCTAATATATCTAGATTAGTTATACAGGTTATACAGAGTTTCACATTTTAAAGATAAAAAGAAAGGAGAAATAGGTTGTATATATTTTAAGCCAATCATTCTAGAAGCAAAGAGTAAGAATAATAGAGCAGAAACTCACGAATCAAGCAGTGGTATAACATTAACTCCTAATCAGTCATTAAAATCCATTATGTCACCAAGTTTTTTGAGTGTGAACACTCTTTTCTCTCATTCTCCACAGCAGTTCATTTAGTTCATCCCCTAAATGTCAAGCTCCCAACCCCATATTAATGCCTGGTTTCTCTCTCATTTAGGAGCACATCTGTCGGAGCCAACAAATGAAACAAAAGAACATTCTGCAACAGATAAAGAAGAGACTTATCCAGATGTGAATGAGAACGTTGCATACTGTGATATCCTAAGGAATGAGCAGGGGAAAGGGGGGAGTAATTCCAGTCAGTTAAAGGGTGGTGAGTCTCATGAAGCTCCATCAATTACAGAAATATGCAAAGGACACAACCAGAATAACAGCCCTGCACGTGAAGGAAATTTTCCTGAAAATTCATATATCAATATGAATTCCCATCAAAGAAACCAAACCAGGGAGAAAAAATATAAACACCTGGAGTGTGGAAAAGGCTTCATTGAGAGTGGAAGTCTTACAGTCCATCAAAGAATTCACACAGGGGAGAAACCATATAAATGCCTGGAATGTGGAAAAAGCTTCAGTCGGAGTGACCACATTTTTTCCCACCAAAGAATTCACATGGGGGAGAAACCATATAAATGCCTGGAGTGTGAAAAAAGTTTTACTGACAAGGGAAAACTTACTGTCCATCAACGAATTCACTCAGGAGAGAAACCATATAAATGCTTGGAGTGTGGGAAAAGCTTCAGTCGGAGTCACCGTCTTTCTTCCCACCAAAGAATTCAAAAAGGGGGGAAACCATATAAATGCCTGGAGTGTGGAAAAAGCTTCAGTCAAAGTGACGACCTTTCTTCCCACCAAAGAATTCACACAGGGGAGAAACCATATAAATGCCTGGAGTGTGGTAAAAGCTTTAGTCAAAGTGGAAGTCTTACTATCCATCAACGAATTCACTCAGGAGAGAAACCATATAAATGCCTGGAGTGTGGGAAAAGCTTCAGTCGGAGTGACCACCTTTCTTCGCACCAAAGAATTCACACAGGGGAGAAACCATATAAATGCCTGGAGTGTGGAAAAAGCTTCAGTCACAGTTGCAGCCTTACCTCCCACCGAAGAATTCACAGAGGGGAGAAACCATATAACTGCCTAGAGTGTGGGAAAAGCTTCAGTGAGTGGAGAAGTCTTACTGTCCATCAAAGGATTCACACAGGGGAGAAAACATATAAATGCCAGGAGTGTGAAAAAAGCTTCAGTCGGAATGACAGCCTTACTTCCCACCAAAAAACTCACACAGGGGAGAAACCATATAAATGCCTGGAGTGTGGTAAAAGCTTTAGTCAAAGTGGAAGTCTTACTATCCATCAACGAATTCACTCAGGAGAGAAACCATATAAATGCCTGGAGTGTGGGAAAAGCTTCAGTCGGAGTGACCACCTTTCTTCGCACCAAAGAATTCACACAGGGGAGAAACCATATAAATGCCTGGAGTGTGGAAAAAGCTTCAGTCACAGTTGCAGCCTTACCTCCCACCGAAGAATTCACAGAGGGGAGAAACCATATAACTGCCTAGAGTGTGGGAAAAGCTTCAGTGCGTGGAGAAGTCTTACTGTCCATCAAAGGATTCACACAGGGGAGAAAACATATAAATGCCAGGAGTGTGAAAAACGCTTCAGTCGGAATGACAGCCTTACTTCCCACCAAAAAACTCACACTGGGGAGAAACCATATAAATGCCTGGAGTGTGATAAAAGCTTCAGATGGAGTGGCAAACTTACGTCCCACCAAAACATTCACACAGGGGAGAAACCATATAAATGCCTCGAGTGTGGAAAAAGCTTCAGTCGGAATGACAGCCTTACAGTCCATCAAAGAATTCACACAGGGGAGAAACCGTATAAATGCCTGGAGTGTGGGAAAAGCTTCAGTCGGAGTCACCACCTTTTGTCCCATCAAAGAATTCACACAGGGGAGAAACCATATAAATGTCTAGAGTGTGGGGAAAGCTTCAGTGAGTGGAGAAGTCTTACTGTCCATTACAGAATTCACACAGGAGAAAACGTATAAATGCCTGGAGTGTGGAAAATGCTTCAGTCGGAGTCACCACCTTTCTTCCCACCAGAGAATTCACACAGGGGAGAAACCATATGTACAGTAACTTCACTGGTGTGAGGCAGAAAACACTTGGCATCTCTCTAAGTTGGTGCCGTCTTGACCCTGCTTTAGAAATGCTCTACTTTTAAAGCACAGGAACAGTATGATTTTCTGTCCTATCCAGACATTAGAGTGCTCCAATGAGTCAAACCCTTTCTAGATACTGAGCAGGCGTTATAGTTATGAGCAAGAACCCTGTTCCTGGTGCTGAAGGGGAGACTCCTTTCTACCCACTTCCTTGGCCCACTGTAATTCCAAGATCTCTTGAGTCTAAGCAGCAGTTACTACTGGTTTTTCCCATTTCAGTCCAAGGACTAAAAGTGCTTCACAAACATTACTTCTTCACAAAGAGGATTCACTGGCTAACCCTCCCTGGTCAACAGCCAGACTCCAACTTCCTTTCACTCATCAGTCTGCTCCAAAGGTCACCCCCTTCAACATTCCATCCCCAACTACCATTTCAGTCTCGCCACATGAGGGGGGGCATGCCAATCACACATTTACTGTTTGGCAATCTCAACATTTGAAGCTGAATCCGTCACACCATATAAATGCCTTGCGTGTGGAAAAATCTTCAGTGAAAGTGGAAGTCTTAATTCCCACCACAGAATTCACACGGGAGAAACCATATAAATGCCTGGAGAGTGGGAAAAGCTTTAGTTGGAATGACAGCCTTACTTCCCATCACAGAAATCACACAGAGGAGACACCATACTAATGCCTAGGGTGTGGGCAAAGTTTCAAGCAGAGTTTGCACCTTTGTTGTCATAAAGAAATTCATACAGGAGAGAAAAATGTAAAAATGCCTGAGGGTGAAAAAAGCTTTCATCTTAGTGGACATTTGCATTACCATCAAAGAATTCGTTCAAGGCAAAATCATATAAATGCCAACACTGTGTGGAAAGTTTCAGTCTCAGTTCAAAGAATACATTGGCACCTTTGGATAAGGAAACTTAAAAGGGGAGCAGTTTCACCACCCATTCCAAAGTGCCCTCCCTCATGCTTTAAACCAGAAAGCCGAAAAGTGAGGAGATAGAGGCCAGCTCCAGTATGACAAACTGTCCTCTGTGGATGTAGAGCCTGGAGCTGCAGCAACTGTATCCTTCTCAAAGTTCAGGACTACATCTGGCACTGGAACTGGCCACCTCCCACCCCTGGACCACCAGGGCTTTGGCATTGTTTCTTAAATCTTCACACTTTCATATCTCTATAATGTAGCTTTGTAATGTAGCTTTGCAACAATGCTGCAGAAGGTCTTCTGAATTCCTAGAGGTGAGAATTCAGAGCATTTGTAGTTACTGGTATAACAATATACCAATAAGAAAATGCTTGTGGCCAGAGCCAACAAAAAAACCCATGTGAAAATAAATATGGTTGAGGCATTCTGTATTAGGAGGAATTTATAACTTCAAGAGCAGACATATGCGGAGTATGTTCTAGTTGTCTAGCTGACTAGTTAATGTGGAATGGATCTACAGAGAGGCAAGTTCAAGGGAAGGAGCTGCCCTCCTCCATGCAGATTCAAGTACATCTAAGACAAGTCTGAAGTTTGACCAAGGTTGCTCCTCCAGGAGGTCATTCACAGGCTGGTTGTGTTGTTGGTTGGAGGGGATGGGGATCTCTCCCCTCTTGCCAGGAGCCCCTGATGGCTAGATGATGAGCTGAAGTCCAAGGTCCCATTGGCTCTTGCCTTTCAGCTCATGCCTCTGGCCTAAATGGCATGTTAAAAACAAAGATTTTATCCCATCTGCTAAGATGGGCTAAAATTCAATTATCGCTGTTGGGAGGAATAGCTACAATTAAAATGAATGTCTTACCTAGAATGTTATTTCTATTTCACACAATTCCTGTATTGACAACAGATGCCATTTAATCAATGGCAGAAGGATATATCGAGATTTATATGGCAGAGCAAAAAGCCAAGTGTTAAATTAAAGGTTCTACAGGACACAAAAGAAAGAGGAGGTTTGGGCCTCCCAGATTTGAGATTATATTTTGCGGCTAACTCGTTTGGATGAAGGAATGGATATTGTTAAAAAATAGAAGATTACTGGACCTGGAAGGGCATGATCTAAAATTTGGGTGGCATGGGTATCTATGGTATGATAACGTTAAAGCCAATGCAGAGTTTAATAATGTGGACAACAGGGCTGAAATTTACATTAAGCTCCAGTATTAAAGAAATTTTATACAAAATGATGTATCATTGGTATATGATTCCTGAAAAATTGGCTAGAATGTATAAGGGGGCATCAAATGTATGTTGGAAATGTGCTCAACGAGAAGGGACATTTTTTCATATTTGGTGGACGTGTAAGAAAGCAAAGAGGTTTTGGTTGCAGATACAATAATCTGTTCACAAGATTTTGAAGATTAAACTTCAGCTGAAACCAGAGACTTTTCGTTGGGAAAAATGGACAGCCAGTTGGAAAAAAGTTTGAGAACACTGTTCTTATACTTGATTACAGCAGCAAGAGTACTTTATGCACAAACGTGGAAAACAACAACATTGGCTACAGTGGAGGAATGGTTGACAAAAGTTTTGGAGTTTGCATTAATGGCAAAACTTACTGCATTAATTGGAGAAAGGACATTAGTTAACTTCTTGGCTGAAAGGAAACCATTAATAGACTTTTTGCATGAAGTGGATAACAAGGATTTGATGACATCTGGATTTATGGATTAAGAAACAGGAACAACAGAAAAAAGAGGACTTTTGTGACTTTTGCTTAAGGTTTTATAGCATTAAGGTTAAGTATTTCTCTTTAAGTCTCTGTAAGGGTTATAGGTTATAAGATTACTAACTGCATGCTTGTATTTCTGTGTCAAATACCGGTCTTACTAACCATTGGACTTGTATCTTCTAAATTCTAAAATAAACCTGTGATATTGGTTCAGATCTTCTCCGTACAGAGGAGTTTGTCTACATCACTAGGAGAGACCAGAAATAGGGGAAGTCAGTTTAGTTGAGGGTTGCATTCACCCACACCAAGCCTTGGTAAGTGACTCTCCAGAACACACGAACTGAGGGGCTGCTGAAGGGGCTCCGAGGGGCCCCTTCACAAACTGAGGAGCTCCTCCCCAAAATTCTACCTACATAGAGGAACTCAGCAAACAAGTGGTCTACCTTGCAGGGCTGATAACTTGATTAACACCCGGTATGGATGGAGACTTTATTTCCTCAGTTTCTGTGTTTAAGATTAGCCCGAGGAAATTGGGGGCAGAAATCTGTCCTGAAGTACAAAGGTCTCTTCCCTACAAAGTGTGTGTGTGTGTTTTAAAGAAAACCTGTTTCCAGCCATCTCCACACACACAAACACACACACACTCCCAGCCTGAATGAAGAAAAAGACTTTTTGCATTAGAAACTGGGAAGCAGGACTAATGAAATCCAGCCCCACCAGTCTGGAAGACAAAGGCTTCTCTACCTGTATTGTCTGGCATATGGTGTGCAATCCCTGATCATTAATATAAGCTGGGTGCTATGCTCTGTGACAGTTTTGGATCTCGTGTTCAAATCTTCCCTTGTTCCCAAAATTATGGCTCCAGGAATGACTCAGTCTTATACCTTCAGTTAACTGCTGGTATTCTGAAAGGACTTTCTACTCTGAAGTCTTAGCTAGTTTTACTCGTTGCCTCAACCAGACAGTTTGCTAAAAGGTTTTCTAGTATGTGTGTTTAAGCACAATTACTTGTATGTTTATGGTTGATTGTGATAATTCTTTGATAAGGTTAATAAGAGTTTAGCAGTAAGTTCACAGTTTTAGTTGTACACATGGTTTTGTTCTAAACATGCTGTACACATCCTAACAAGTTGTACACATGCTGTTCCTAACAAAAGTAAAGGCCACCTCTCCCTCACCCCGGGAAGCACCCCCTTCCCTTTGATTCTTTCCCTGCAAAACAGGTCATCCCAGATTGTACTTAGAAAAGTTAGCCCTTTTGGCTAACTGTGACTCTAAGGGACAAGCTACAAGTGACGAATGACACAGGTTGGACACTTGTCAGCTTCCCTCAAGTTTTGATGGGAAATGTAGGCATCCTGGTCTTGCAGCTTGGCTCTCTGACTGCTGCCCAATGGACTTTTCATCTCTCACTTGTCCAACATTCTGCCAAGCTGCCTACATTTCCCATCAAAACTTGAGGAATCTGGCAAGTGTCCAACCTGTGTCAGGCGTCACTTGTAGTTTGGCCATCAGAGGCCATGAAGCTAAGAAATCCCAATGAGCCTGAATACAGCAGCTTCTCCCCTCCACAAGCATATCTGTGCTCAGCGATAACCCTGAAAGCAACGCTGGGCGGGAGCCCTGTTTTCTGGTCACTTCCACGACTTCTCAGGCTTCTGCTGTCTGCGGTTGCAGGAGTGAAAGAGGCTTTGCTTCATATCAAACTGCATTCCAAACAAAAGGTCTCTCAAACACGGTATAATTTCCAATATATTCAGTGTATAAAGTGCTCTGTGCTGTACATCATTCAACATCAACATCCAAAGGATTACAACGTATTAAAGATAGTGTTTCATTGAACTAATTAACCATGTAATTTTCAACCAAGTCCAGTAAAGCATACAAAATCCAGTCCTTGTGAACTTCACTTGGCTTCAATAAATCTTCCTTATTGCACCAGCCCCTTGTTTTCCATGACTTGAGGGCTGCTGCATTAAATGAGAGGAGCTTCCTGGCAGGAGAGAAAGGCTTCAGATAAGACAGAGATGTTAAGATCAGGCTGCAGGAATGGAAAAGCTGACTCACAGGCAGGAAGGGGGCCAGGGGGGTCCCCCGGGGGGGGGGGGGCCTGGATGCTCCCTTGACAACAGTCCTATTCTTGGGCTTCCTCGGGGTCATCATCACAATTCAGGCCATGTGTAAAGATCAGAGTTTGCTGGGCGATAATTTTCCAGCACCATCAAGGAATCTGCTTCGCAATGCAGAGCTAATTAGGACCAGAGCATCAGCCATCTCCTGGCCTTTGTTAAGTCAAGCAAGCCAATCAGGTCTTTGTCCAACCAGGTTGACCTGGTCACCTGTTAGGTAAATTACTCATCCTGTTCATAGCTGGAATTCCCTCTGCCTTCCACGCCCCTAACATTCAAACCTTCCAATCAGTTTCAAAGTTTCTAGCCTGGAACCAATCCCGTCACAGTACAGAGGCTGTCTTCCCCTCAATGCAACCAGAGGTGAAGAAAAGCCACTTCCCAGACCCTAAACTTTTGTGGCTGGTTCCTGGGTCCTGCCTGCTATGCCAGCCCCACACTTGGCTTACTTTGGCTGAAATCATTTTGTCTCCTCTGGGCTTCCCAAGGATTGCAACAGACTTCCAGCACCCTGGATCCTTTTTTCTTCCTCTGATTTCTACGCAGACGAGGAAAGGTATATCTTCACTCCCCGTCTTTAATCTTCCCTTATTTTCCAATTCACGCTGCATCACACAGAGAGGTGGCATTTTGCTTCTCCCTGCTAGTTGGAAAGACGAGACGCTCACTTCTCTCCTCTTCCCCATTCCCCGCCCCCCCCCCCCATATTTACACTTGAAGCTCAGAGGTAACTGATGCGGCAATTGGTCCTGGAATAGTTTTGGTTGATGTTTCCTGGTATTATTTGGAAATGTGCTTTGTTTTATTATTTGCTATACGGATAATTGCCTTCCCCCCTTTCCCACTAATATGGCTGATCCCCATGCAATGAACTGCCTATTCCTCCTTAAACCATTAAAGTCTGTTTCTGTTCTCCTTCCCCCGCTGAGTCACCCTCCTCAGAGCCACCTCAGTAGGCAGAGATCCCTGCTCCCTTTAACTGCACAGATAAGAAAGCTAATTCCCCAGGACAGTCTGAATAGGCAAGTTCACATGTTTGCAGGGCTGTGGGAACAAACCCACCCCTGGGGAATGGGGGTGGTGTCAAGCCCTGTTTCAATAAATGTATAAAAATAGGGAACAAAGACACGGAAGTCTAATACTATTTATATTAAAGTAAATACAGGAGCAGTAAAGGAAATCGAATGTAGACTAAGTAATACATGGAAAGATAAAATGTATTATTCATTTCCTATATACACCCCCTTTCTCTCCAATGGGCACCCAGGGTGGCTTATGTAATCCACTCCAATTTATCCTCACAACAACCTTGTGAGGTAGGTTCAGTTGAGTGCGTCTGACTGGCCCAAGGTGACTCGCTCTTGTTCGCTGAGGGAATAATTGCTCTAGGATTGAGACTGTTGTGAGTCAGTAAATGTTTCTGTTGCTTGTTTGAGGTGATTTTCTTTTGAACTCCTTTGAGGAAGGAGCATGGCAGTGTACACAAAGGCCTAAGCTAAGGTTGCCAACTCCAGGAAGGGAAATGCCTAGAGATTGGGTGGCAGAGCCTGGGGGGAGGGCCGAATTTGGGGAGGGGAGTGAGGCATCTCTGCTGGGATGGGAAGCCAGAGAGTCTGCCCTCAGAAGGGGCCACGTTTCTTCCAAAGAAACTGGTCTCTGTAGTCCGGAGACCTTTCATAATTCTGGGAGAACTCCTTGTTCCTCCTGGAGGTTGGCCACCCTACCTAAAGCGATCCGTAGACTGCTGGGGTGCCCAGTTTGGGGATGGCTACATGGGCCAGCCTCAGGTTTTGGGTGGGCAACTCGTGCATCTGATGTTAGTCTTTGGAGTTGCCCTTGAAGTCCTGGTGCAACTGAATAACTAATAACTAATAATTTATAATAATACATAAACAGAAATAAATAATAATAACTGGCTCCCCCCTCCCCTTCAAATACAGTGCTATAGAACAGGAAGGGGGTCCAGTTCCACCCCATAGAAAAAATATGGGCAAACTCCTCAACTTCATTCGCAAGGAATAATTGGGGTGGTGGTTCTTACCCCCTGCCTCTCACAGTTGACTTTGCCTTCTATCTGCTGTTGTCCCTGATGTAGAAATAGATTTTTGTCTTAACCTCTTCAGGCCCTTCTTTTTGGAGTCCGGGAACTGCCCTCAGGATGACTTTGATAGAAATCTGACTGGCAGGTTCTCCCTTATCCCACCTGACCCCCCCCCCCAAGGAGGAAGTGGCACGCAGCCCTCTCTCCGGTCCCTCCTGCTCACCCAGGGGGCCTGCAGAGGAGAAGCCGGGCTTTGCCCTTGTCCCTAAATCGATTCAGGCCTTGCACCCAAACAAGCCACAAGAGGAGCTGCAGAGGTGCTGCTAGAAAGGAACACAAACCTTCAAAGGAGATTTTAAATCTCTTTCATTTTTCACCCCCAGGGAGTGTAATGATGGCAAGAACAGTTCTGGCTTATCTGTCACCAGGAGCCCTTTCTCTCCATGCTGCTGATTTCCCCTTCAGGGAATTCTCAGGGATCAGAGAGAATCACATCACACTTGGAGAGTGGAATGACCTTGCATCAGAGCAAAAGGGATCAGAAGTTTCCTCTCTTTGTTTTCCATCTCCCCAGATCTTTTGGCTGGGGGAGATGCTTCCGAAGGGTTAAAGCAAGGAGATAGGCGGTCCTAGAGAGTCCAATTGGAGAGGGGGCCAAGGAAAGTCAGTTCCTGTCTGCCTCCCCCCACCTCCGCTGCTGAGGCTGCTTCTGCCTCTCCCTGGGCTTTGGGGGGCAAAGATAGGGGGAGGGGGCTGCAACACCCAAGCAGAGACAAAGGGGGGAGCTGATCATGGGGGGAGGTTGCACTTAGGAGCCTCCGTGAATCCCAGCTCCCTTTCAATACCTTCTTCTTCTCAGTTCCCACCCTGTGCATCTCCCCCCTCCCCTTACCAGTGAGACCTTCCTAGCTACTCTTTGCAGAGCCAAATAAGGTCTGTGCAGTGCAGCTGAATGCAGGATCCGAATTGGGAACCTTTGGAGGCTGGATGGGGAACAAGTGGCTTCACACACAGGGGCACGTTTAGAAGGAGAGGCCGGGAAGGAAGGAGAAAAGGAGTCTGAACTGGGGGGGGGGGGGGCGGGTTGCAAGGTGGTTGCTAAACGAAAGGGAAACAGAAATTTGCCTGAAGCAAAGAAGGTTCCCCGGCATTTTTCCTTCTGTCTCTCCCTCCCAGGCAGCAGCAAACGGGAAGGTCCCAGTGCCTCCTCCGCCATCTCCTCTGTGTGGTCAAGGGGGAAAAGAGTCCCTATGCATCCAGCTGAGGTAAGGTGGGGAAGTGGGCAGTGGCTGGCCAAGATGCTTCCTCCTCGGCCACGAGGCTCAGGGGATCGGCCCCCTTGCCCACCACTCTGGCACTGCGAGATCTCAAAGCTGCCCACTGGGAAGGTGGGGAAATGGTCACCCCTGTTCAGGGAAGCCCAGGCAGGGCGGATCAAACAATACTTTGATTAGGACCAAGTGGAGGATTACCCTGTGGAGAGTAGGGCTACCAACCTCCAGGTGGAGCCCAGAGTTTTCCCAGCATTGCACCTGATCTCCAGGGTGAACCACATGGCATCTCATCCCCGGAGATCCCCTTCCCCTCCCCTGGGATTGTTCCCCAAATCTCCAGGAATTTCCCCAGCCAGAATTGGCAACCCTACTGGAGAGCAGGATATTGCATTGCTCCGAGTGTTTCATGGCCTGGATGGTGAAAAGGACAACACAAGGTGTGTGGGGGGGTCTAGTTGTCCTTCCGAGGGTGGCTGGCAGAAGCGCCGTCTGCAGCACTTGAGAGTCTGAAGAGGGGGCGCAAGGAGGCTCTTCACCAAGGGCTTTGGGGGTGAGCTTAGACCTATTGAAAATGATCTGGGGTTCAGCCACCATTTGTCACGGAGAGAGAAGGAAATAAAAATATGTTTGTCTCCTTCAAAGAAGTTGCTGATTTGGTTTGACGTCTAAAAGCTAGTTTTATCTATTTCATCAATCTTGTATATTTGTTTGTTTGTTTAGTTGGGAGTTTTTTTCTTATACAATACTGTGTTGGGATTTTTGTGGATGATCTTTCTCCCAAGAATTGGAACTGACATGTTGCCCGTCTTACAAGAGATCTAAAGTGGGTGGAGAAGCAAAACAAACTTCCTTCAAAGGGTGTCCAGGTCCTGGCACCTTCCCGGCAGGAGACGGGGACCTGGCACTGACATCGTGCCAGCAGCAACTCTTTGGCGACTTTGCTATGACATCACTCCCGGAAGTGACATCATCGTGCCAGCCACCGGAGCGCAGGGAAATTACATTCCTGCCCCTTGGGAGCACACCTGCTGTGCTTGGTGCCTGCCCAAGGTGGGCGACCTCTGGGGGGCTTGCCACCTATCACTGATCGTTGGCAGATCGGTGGGAATGGGTACAAACTTCCTGAAGTTCGCCGGCTATTGGCAGGCACCTGGGAACCCTAATCCTTCAGTCAATCGAGTACTCTTTTATGAATCTTCATACAGCAACGGTTGGAGTTGTTTTTAAAGGTTATTTCAGGGTCTTTTATTTGGGTTTGGCCTAACCTGGATAGCCCAAGTAAGCCTGATCTTGTCAGATCTCAGAAGCTAAGCAGGGTCGGCCTTGGTTATTAACTGGATGGGAGACCTCCAATGAAGACCAGGGTTGCAGAGGCAGGCAATGGCAAGCCACCTCTGTTAGTCTCTTGCCATCAAAACCCCACCAGAGTTCACCATAAGTCAGCTCTGACTTGAGGGCACTCTCCATCACAACGTGGGTCTAAAAAGCTGCAAAAGATATATATGCTGAAAAAGGAAATGTGTATTTACATGTGCTGAGACGTTTTTGATATTTTTATCATATAATTTATGGGGAGGTTCAATCATACTTGTGAGTTTTGCTGAGATTTTGCAGACTTGCTATACATGAAGAAATGTTTATATACGGCTCAACTGGAGGGAGGAGGTCTTTTTAAATTGCCACTCAGGACAGGGTCAGTCTAAGTATTTCTCCAAGGCCCTGTTTCCACAAAAAGTGTACTCATTCTTGTTGTCTAAGAGTGATCCATTTATAAGGACTCATTTTTAGGCTTAAAATCTCTCAAAAATGTGGAGCGGGGGAGTGGGTACCAAAATTAGCAGAAACACAGCAGAAATTAATGGCGTAACATTTTAAGATATTCATTTTGAAGAATCTCTGTGCCCATAATATTCTGGATTCAAGTAGATCCATCAGTGCAGGAGTCCCCACTTTTTGAGCCTGAAATGCTCTTCTGGAATTCTGCCCCAGGGTGGTCGGCAAGATTTCAAAATGGCTGCCATAGGAAGTGGGGCCAACTACAAAATGGCTGCCATAAAAAGTGGGGCTAGTCACAAAAAGTCAGGGAGTGTGGCTAGTCATAAGTTTTCAACATTTCAGAAAAAAAGTCCGCTTAACAGGATGCCTTTTAAAATGAACAATATTATCGAACACACCAAAGAGCTTACCTTCAGACATGCAGAGAAGATTTTTGTGCTGCCAAAGCAACTTTTTAAAAATCGGCACGGCCAATCAGATCTCCAATTGCTAAGCAGAAGCCTGTGCCAAATGCCGCTCTCTATGGACACTTGGCAGACACCAGGAAAGTTATTGGTGGTCGCCGTGGCACCCTCAGGCACCACGTTGAGGACCCTTGCAGTAATGGATTTGGTGATGTGGATCTACTCAGCACATTTCTTTGTGATGTTTTTATGCACACTCAACCTTGTGGGCTCCTATATTCTTGGCAACATCAAAAACTCCCCCCCATTTCTTCCCCCCTCTACGTTATGTTAAATCTACGTTATGTTAACTATTTATTATTTTCTCTTTATACCCTGCATTCCACCACCCCAAAGGGGACCCAAAGCAGCTTAGATCCTCCTCCTCCTCTCCTCCCTTTTGTCCTCACAACAACCCTGTGAGGTAGGTTAAGCTGAGAGTGTGACTGGCCCAAGGTCACCCAGCCAGCTTCCGTGGCAGTGCAGGGAATGTTGGGTTTTATACTCCGGATGCTCAGGAGTGAAGCTCAGGTGCCCATCCAAGGAGCCTGCAGGGAAGAGAGCTCCTCCCCCTCCCTTTTCCCATTCCAGGGGACAGAGAGGTAAAAATCAAGTAATTCGTAGGCTAATAAAGGGGTGAGGCATGAAGGCCAGCGGAGGCATCTTTGCCTAGTTCCTGCTTTCTCCAAATACAACAGAGCGGGAAAGAGGAACCAGAAACAAGACGCTGGATTTAAGGAGCGGGGGGGCGGGGGGCACTATACTTTAGGAATTTTACCAACGGCAACCGGGAAGGCATTCGAAAGCAGCCATTCGAGAGAGTCATTCTTTAGAGAGGCCACCATACATTGGCCCTTGATCTCGGGATTAAGGATGCGTTGACACTTAAAGGATTGTTTTGCAGTCAAAATTCAACTGAGCTCTTCTTCTGTCTGCTCTAAAAAATATTCTTATTTCTCAATTTCTCTGCGCTGATGAAAAGTCTCCTGCTTTGGCTTGAGTCTCCCAGAGTGTAAAGGAGAAGCAGGGAGAGTTTAGTTAGCTGGGGAAATATCTCTCCTCTAGAGATACTTTTCAGAGGTCAGGCTTCAAAAGGGACCAGAGTCAACTCTTGTAGAGGCCTGTAGTGGCAACATGAGAAAGTGGGCCGCCTTAGTGGGCTAAAGGCTGGAGATGGAGGGGAACTACTCCTTGAGGCCTGGCAAATCAGGACCAGGACTAGCAAAGCAAATCCTTAATTCTCTGTGGGGGGGGGGGGGAGGAGAAGAGGGCCTGCAGGTTCCTTTTATCACAGTGTTAATATCCACACTGGGATTTTTTTCCCTCATAGACCAGCTTTCCAGTGATGTAAAGAAATGTTTTCTCCTCCTTCCACAGGAGTCCAGTGTCCTTTGAAGAGGTGGCTGTGCATTTCACCCAGGGGGAATGGATCCTGCTGAGCCCAGCCCAGAGAACTCTGTACACGGAAGTCATGCTGGAGAATTTGGGGAACGTGGCCTCTCTGGGTGAGGACCATTTTCTCCTTCGCTGTCTCCTTCATGCTGAGAGGTAGGGTTGCCTGGTCCCCTAGCCCCCTGGCCGGAGATGTGAGGCCAGGTTGCTACCCTTTACTTTTCTTTTTTCATGCGTGCCCTCTCGGGTTTGCATGATGATGTCATTTCTGGGAAGTGATGTCATCACACGTGTCACAGTTTGCCCTGGGAGCTCTCCCCAAGGGACCAAATTGGGCCCAATAGTTATTCTTACACACGTGCACTTTCACGCACACTCATGAGTGGGGGACCTGCAATGATTTTCCGGGGACATCTCATTTCCCCCTCCCCCACCATATCCTCTTTCCCTGCCTCTCTAACCGCTGCCTTTCCTAATTCCTTCTCTTCCTTCCCACCCACCTCTGCCTGCCCCCATCTTCACCTTAGCTCCTCCTCCCAGCTGCCTGTCATCTTTGGCCCAGTTCTGTGGTGCTGGCTGAACCAGGCCCAGTTGCATGGTGGGGAACCTACAATGACTTCCTGAGGGTACTTCTCTATTCCCCTTCTCCACATTGTTTCCTCTTCCCTTCCTCTTGGTAGCCTCCGTCTGCTTACCTTTCCCTGTACCTTTTTCTCCTACAAACCCACTGAACACCTTACCTTTCACCTGTCCCATTTCTTCATCTGTATTTATTAATTTACTTCATTTATATAATGCCTTTCTCCACAACGGGACCTAGAGCAGCTTGCCTCCAAGTATAAGAACCCTTAGGAGTGGGTTTGGCTAGATGTGACTGTATCTAAGGTTTTTTGTTTAGATTTCATATTTTTCTGTAAACCTGGGCTGACCGGGCTGGCTCCTGGGATACATTTTATGTGGATCCTCTACATACAATATGTAGATCAACTACATACAATAACTGACTCAGAGGATTATTGTCCAACTATTTGACTCTGCACTGCCTACTACTACCTTGTCAACAGCTTTTGGACTACACGGACGCTTGAACCTTGGAAGGACTTTAGAATAAACAGATGGTTTGATTGACTTCATTTTCAGCGCTCTCAAAAATGTGGAACGGGGGAGTGGGTACCAAAATTAGCAGAAACACAGCAGAAATTAATGGCGTAACATTTTAAGATACTCATTTTGAGGAATCTCTGTGCCCATAATATTCTGGATTCAAGTAGATCCATCAGTGCAGGAGTCCCCACTTTTTGAGCCTGAAATGCTCTTCTGGAATTCTGCCCCAGGGTGGTCGGCAAGATTTCAAAATGGCTGCCATAGGAAGAGGGGCCAACTACAAAATGGCTGCCATAAAAAGTGGGGGCAGCCACAAAAAGTCAGGGAGTGTGGCTAGTCATAAATTTTCAACATTTCAAAAAAAAAACCTCCGCTTAACAGGATGCTTTTTAAAATGAACAATATAATTGAACACACCCAAGAGCTTACCTTCAGACATGCAGTGAAGATTTTTGTGCTGCCAAAGCAACTTTTTAAAAATTAGCACAGCCAATCAGATCTCCAGTTGCTAAGCAGATGCCTCTGCCAAATCCCGCTCTCCAAGAACACTTGGCAGACACCAGGAAAGTTATTGGTGAGTGCCCTTGCAGTATCGAATTTGGTGATGTGGATCTACTCAGTAGATTTCATTGTGACGTTTTCATGCGCGCTCAACCTTGTGGGCTCCTATATGCTGAACAACATCAACAAACCCCTCCCCCATTTCTTCCCCTGCTTCTAAAATCTACATTATGTTATGTTATTTATTATTTTCTCTTTATACCCTGCATTCCACCCCGCAAAGGGGACCCAAAGCAGCTTAGATCCTCCTCCTCTCCTCCCTTTTGTCCTCACAACAACCCTGTGAGGTAGGTTAGGCTGAGAGTGTGGCTGGCCCAAGGTCACCCAGCCAGCTTCCGTGGCAGTGCAGGAAATGTTGGGTTTTATACTCCGGATGCTCAGGAGTTCAGCTCAGGTGCCCATCCAAGGAGCCTGCAGGGAAGAGAGCTCCTCCCCCTCCCTTTTCCTATTCCAGGGGACAGAGAGGTAATAAATAAAGTAATTTGTAGGCTAATAAAGGTGAGGCATGAAGGCCAGAGGAGGCATCTTTGCCTAGTTCCTGCTTTCTCCAAATACAGCAGAGCGGGAAAGAGGAACCAGAAACAAGACGCTGGATTTAAGGAGTGTGTGTGTGGGGGTCATTCTTTTGGAATGTTACCAATGGCAACCGGGAAGGCCTTCGGAAGCAGCCATTCGAGAGAGTCATTCTTGGGAGAGGCTGCCATACATTGGCCCTTGATCTAGGGATTAATGATGTGTTGATACTGATAGGATTGTTTTGTAGTCGAAATTCAACTGAGCTCTTCCTCTGTCTGCTCTAAAACACATTCTTATTTCTAAAATTCTCTGCGCTGATGAAAAGTCTCCTGCCTTGGCTTGAGCCTCCCAGACTGTAAAAGAGAAGTGGGGAGAGTCTGCTTAGTTGGGGAAATATCTCCACCCTAGAGGCCTGTGGGGGGCAGCATGAGAAAGGGGGCTGCCTGAGTGGGCTAAAGGCTGGAGATGGAGGGGAACCACTCCTTGAGGCCTGGCAAATCAGGACCAGGACTAGCGAAGTAAATCCGTCATTCTCTGGAGGGAAAACGAGGGCCTGCAGGTTCCTTTTATCACAGTGTTAATATCCACACTGGGATATTTTTCCTCATGGACCAGCTTTCCAGTGCTGTAAAGAAATGTTTTCTCCTCCTTCCAGAGTCCAGTGGCCTTTGAAGAGGTGGCTGTGCATTTCTCCCAGGGGGAGTGGAGCCTGCTGCGCCCAGCCCAGAGAGCTCTCTACAAGGAGGTCATGCTGGAGAATTTTGGGAACGTGGCCTCTCTAGGTGAGGATCCTTTTCTCCTTCGCTATCTCCTTCATTCTGAGAGGTAGGGTTGCCTGGTCCCCTAGTCCCCTGACTGGAGATGGGGGGCCGCGTTCCTACGCTTTTCTTTTTTCATGTCCTCACTATGCGTGTCCTCTCGGTTTTCATGATGACATCACTTCTAGGAAATGACATCAACGCATGGGTTACAGGCCACCTTGGGATCTCTCCCCAGGGGGCTGAATTGGGCCCAATATTTACTAATATGCTTATACACGAGTGGGCAACCTGCAATGATTTTCAGGAGATATCTCATTTCCCCCTCCCCCTCCCCCACCATGTCCTCTTTCTCTTTCTTGCCCCCATAAGCCTCCTTTTCCTACTTCCTTCTTTTCCTTCCTTCCCTCCTTCCCACCCACCTCTGTCTGCCCCATCTTCACCTTTCGTTCTCCCTCCCAGCCGCCTGTCTCCTGTGGCCCAGTTCTGTGATGCTGGCTGAACCAGGCCCAGTTGCATGGTGGGGAACATACAATAACTTACTGAGGTTACTTCACTTTTCCCCTTCTCCACATTGTTTCCCCTTCCCTTCCTCTTGGTAGCCTCCGTCTGCTCACCTTTCCCTGCACCCTTTTCTCCTTCAAACACACTAAACTCCTTACCTTTCACCTGCCCCATTTCTTCACCTGGATTTGTTAATTGACTTCATTCATATATTGCCTCTCTCCACGATGGGGACCTAGAGCAGCTTGCCTCCAATTACAACAACCCTTAGGAGTGGGTTTGGCTAGATGTGACTGTATCTAAGTTTTTTTTGTTTAGATTTCATATTTTTCTGTAAACCTGGGCTGATTTTCAGGAAACAAGAGAAGTGCGAGTGGGTGCCATGTTGTGCCACCTTGTTCTTTGCAACTCTGGCCATGGCTGGCCCTAAACCATAATGGGGGTGGTGGTTGGGGGGCCTTCATGAGCCTCAGAAAAGACACCTTGACTAAGAAGTGGCAGCTTAACTCCCTCATGGATCCATTTGGGGGGCCTTCAAGAGCCTCAGAAAAGAGCCTCCCTCATGGATCCGTTTGGGGGGCCTTCAAGAGCCTCAGAAAAGATGCCTTGACTAAGAAGTGGCAGCGTTCCCAACGGAATCAGCCCCTGCCTCTCCAAATGGCATTTGGTTGCACCTGGATTCTCTGGCTTCAGGTGGCCCTGGGATGCAGTGAAGTTCTAAAGCATTGTTCCTGGTTTGTGTGTGTGTAGGAGAGGGGGTGTCTTAGCATAGCAACTCCACTGGCTTCCCTTTC
Source organism: Eublepharis macularius (assembly GCF_028583425.1). Classification (NCBI taxonomy): domain Eukaryota; kingdom Metazoa; phylum Chordata; class Lepidosauria; order Squamata; family Eublepharidae; genus Eublepharis; species Eublepharis macularius. The sequence goes on from NC_072793.1 coordinate 176,382,388, forward strand.
ATTTATTACTTCCCAGCTGAGCAAGCAGGGAGTGCATATCTACGAATTCCACACAGATTAGCTTTGCTCCCACTGCGGTACAAGGAGGCTTCCAACTGCTGAATATTTATGTCGTTGTGTTTCCTCCTGAAAAAGGTGCTGCAGTGGGCGAGCCTGACCTCATATCCTGGCTGGAGGAAGAGGAGGAGCTGTTTCTCCACGACTCTAATGAAGAGGAGCGATTGGCAGGTAAGTGGGATTCTCTGATGTCTGGGAGTCCTGAATTGGGGAGCGCAAAAAAGGCAATGGTACAGTTGGAAACCCCTTGAATTTCACACTTTTGGGGGAAGATCTGCAGCAGTATTAAAAAATACTACTGATAAAATGTCACCTTCTTAACAATTGGAACCCACTATGTGAAAAATATTTTTTTTAAAAAAACCTAAAAATGGAGCATGAACGAGTGAATTTTTACGGATGATGAAGTCTAGGTATCCCGTATTGAAGCACACTGCAAGACATAGATGCTTACTCCCTCACCGATCCTTTAAAATATCCTTAAATATAATCATAAGTGGAGCCTTAAATATCATACGTCAGTCAATGGAATGTCCTCCTAAATAATTAAAAGATGAAATAACAACAAGATTTGATTTATATACTGCCCTTCAGGACAATTTAACACCCACTTGGAGCAGTTTACAAAGTATGTCGTTATTATCCCCCTCCAAAACAAAACAGAGAGACCCAAGGGTCAAGGAGATCCTAAATAAGGGAGTACAATACAGTACCCTCTTACGTAAGAATAAAGATACTGATTAATTTACAAAAATTGTAAAAAATTGTAAATTAATCAATATCTTTATTCTTATATCCATTGGCTGATTACATTTTGGTCATAATTAGTTAGGCCCATTCTCAAATTAGCAATGTTTATCATTTCAAAGGAACACATTCTTCTTCGCTGGGCACCTCGACGTCAATAAAGTTCCTTCTCAGAGGATATGTAACATTCTCCAAGGACACATCAAGTGCCTGTTTATCAATTCCCAGTCCTTTGCAATCATTAAACAAACAAACAACCATTGTAAATCTAGCCATATGCTTATGTAGGAGTGAACTCTTTTTTTCAAGGCTGCTTTGATTCCTTGATGCTTGGTGCCCCGGTGTCATGATAAAGTGTTTGAAGGCGGATATCAAAGTTCCGTTGATATCAAAGTTAGCTGGCTCGCTATGTTCAGCCCAGTCACCCGAGTGGAATCTGTAATCTTTATGGCCAGGCCGTTAAAAACCCCGTTGCATTCCACTGGCTTGCTAGTTGTTTCACTTCCCCACGTCTCCCCTGCACCAGAGCATATGATTCCTCTATTTCTGAAATCCTTAGGCTAGCTATATATTATTTCTACATCAGAATTATATTTCTGAATCAATCTCTAAAAGTCGCTTCTACAAATCATCTATCTTAGAAGTTGGCTATAAGAAGCAAAACTATAACATTTGCATGAATTATTTCTATATAAGGTATAACAATATGATTCGATCAATCATTCCTATCAGTCTAATGTCCTTAGAACTTTTCATAGTCCATCTTCATCCATATCCTACACAGCCAAGCATTGTCCACTCTGGCCGGCAGATTCTCTCAGGCAAGGCTGTTTCCCAACTTTGTCATAGCTGAGATTTTTAAACTAGAGATGCTAGAGATTGAACTCTGGGACCTTACACATACAAAGCATGTGCTTAACTTATTGTTTTTTTTGGTAAAGTATTTATTATCCATAGTCTGCATTTCTCACTAAGAGCTGAGTCTTGGTGTAAGTTATTGCAGTTAACAGAATGAGTCCTCGAATAAGAAATGGAATCAGACTCAAATTACAGCAGTCTGAAACAAAGCGTTAAGAGACATGACCGAAAGCAACTCATGACTGCACTCATGTGAACACAGTTCTTGTCTTTCAAACCCCAGCAGAGAGCAGTGATGAATATAATTTTACCCTCTGGGTAAGCTCTTTCTGCTGTGGGTGAAACTGGAGCTGAACAGGTGGCAGTTCATCTCTGAAAAGACAAGGGGACCACAGGTCCCAGAAGACCACACTAACAATATAGAATTTTATTCTTCAAAGTGCTAGTGCAAAGTGAATTTTTTCCCCAATAACTTATAATCTACTCCATGCATAGGTATTCAGACCCAATGCTCAATAGTCCCCATCATTTGACACATCCTCTTCAACAAGTATCTTCACGACATCAGCATTGGCAAGTGTCTTCCTTACAAGCATGATAAAGGGCAACAACATGAAACGAGCTGTTACACCTGCTGGCGCTGCCCTTGCCAACTGCCCAGGAGACCTATATTCCATCCTGTCTCCCGTGGGGATTTCTTTGCCATCCTCCAATGACGGCTTTTGCCTACAGAAGAAGAAACAACAGATTTCATTTTGGACATTACATTATATGAATTCAGTACTCTTGTTGCCTGTCATCATTTAGGAATTGGAACTGTTATATTGGACTATTGAGCATTGGGCCAGATCAATATTTGATTCAAAAAAGAAAAAATCCAGCCAGGGTTATTTACTTAGATTTTCATATTATTAAGGCTAATATATCTAGATGCGTTGCACAGGTAAAACAGAGTTTCACATTTTAAAGATAAAAAGAAAGGAGAAATAGATTGTATCTATTTTAAGTAAATCATTCTAGAAGCAAAGAGTAAGAATAATAGAGCAGAAACTCATGAATCAAGCAGTGATATAACATATATATATATATATATATATATATATATATATATATATATATATATATATATATATATATATATAAGGGGTGTGGTGAAAGATATTCCTCTGTTTTTGACATTAACTCCTAATCAGTCATTAAAATCCATTATGTCACCGAGTTTTTTGAGTGTGAACACTCTTTTCTCTCATACTCCACAGCAGTTCATTTAGTTCATCCCCTAAATGTCAAGCTCCCAACCCCATATTAATGCCTGGTTTCTCTCTCATTTAGGAGCGCATCTGTCGGAGCCAACAAATGAAACAAAAGAACGTTCTGCAACAGATGAAGAAGAGACTTATCCAGATGTGAATGAGAACGTTGCATACTGTGATATCCTAAGGAATGAGCAGGGGAAAGGGGGGAGTAATTCCAGTCAGTTAAAGGGTGGTGAGTCTCATGAAGCTCCATCAATTACAGAAATATGCAAAGGAGACAACCAGAATAACAGCCCTGCACGTGAAGAAAATTTTCCTGAAAATTCATATATCAATATGAATTCCCATCAAAGAAACCAAACCAGGGAGAAAAAATATAAACACCTGGAGTGTGGAAAAGGCTTCATTGAGAGTGGAAGTCTTACAGTCCATCAAAGAATTCACACAGGGGAGAAACCATATAAATGCCTGGAATGTGGAAAAAGCTTCAGTCGGAGTGACCACATTTTTTCCCACCAAAGAATTCACATGGGGGAGAAACCATATAAATGCCTGGAGTGTGAAAAAAGTTTTACTGACAAGGGAAAACTTACTGTCCATCAACGAATTCACTCAGGAGAGAAACCATATAAATGCTTGGAGTGTGGGAAAAGCTTCAGTCGGAGTCACCATCTTTCTTCCCACCAAAGAATTCACACAGGGGAGAAACCATATAAATGCCTGGAGTGTGGAAAAAGCTTCAGTCACAGTTGCAACCTTACTTCCCACCAAAGAATTCACACAGGGGAGAAACCATATAACTGCCTAGAGTGTGGGAAAAGCTTCAGTGAGGGGAAAAGTCTTACTGTCCATCATAGGAGTCACACAGGGGAGAAACAATATAAATGCCTGGAGTGTGAAAAAAGCTTCAGTCGGAATGACAGCCTTACTTCCCACCAAAGAATTCATAGTGGGGAGAAAACGTATAAATGCCTGATGTGTGACAAAAGTTTTAGTGACAGGGGAAGTCTTACTGTCCATCAACGAATTCACACAGGGAAGAAAATGTATAAATGCCTGGAGGGTAAAAAAAGCTTCAGTCAGAATGACAGCCTTACTTACCGCAAACAAACATACACTGGAGAGAAACCATATAAACGCCTCGAGTGTGGAAAAAGCTTCAGTCAAAGTGACGACCTTTCTTCCCACCAAAGAATTCACACAGGGGAGAAACCATATAAATGCCTGGAGTGTGGTAAAAGCTTTAGTCAAAGTGGAAGTCTTACTATCCATCAACGAATTCACAGAGGGGAGAAACCATATAAATGCCTGGAGTGTGGAAAAAGCTTCAGTCACAGTTGCAGCCTTACCTCCCACCGAAGAATTCACAGAGGGGAGAAACCATATAACTGCCTAGAGTGTGGGAAAAGCTTCAGTGAGTGGAGAAGTCTTACTGTCCATCAAAGGATTCACACAGGGGAGAAAACATATAAATGCCAGGAGTGTGAAAAAAGCTTCAGTCGGAGTGACCACATTTTTTCCCACCAAAGAATTCACATGGGGGAGAAACCATATAAATGCCTGGAGTGTGGTAAAAGCTTTAGTCAAAGTGGAAGTCTTACTATCCATCAACGAATTCACTCAGGAGAGAAACCATATAAATGCCTGGAGTGTGGGAAAAGCTTCAGTCGGAGTGACCACCTTTCTTCGCACCAAAGAATTCACACAGGGGAGAAACCATATAAATGCCTGGAGTGTGGAAAAACCTTCAGTCACAGTTGCAGCCTTACCTCCCACCGAAGAATTCACAGAGGGGAGAAACCATATAACTGCCTAGAGTGTGGGAAAAGCTTCAGTGCGTGGAGAAGTCTTACTGTCCATCAAAGGATTCACACAGGGGAGAAAACATATAAATGCCAGGAGTGTGAAAAACGCTTCAGTCGGAATGACAGCCTTACTTCCCACCAAAAAACTCACACTGGGGAGAAACCATATAAATGCCTGGAGTGTAATAAAAGCTTCAGATGGAGTGGCAAACTTACGTCCCACCAAAACATTCACACAGGGGAGAAACCATATAAATGCCTCGAGTGTGGAAAAAGCTTCAGTCGGAATGACAGCCTTACAGTCCATCAAAGAATTCACACAGGGGAGAAGCCGTATAAATGCCTGGAGTGTGGGAAAAGCTTCAGTCGGAGTCACCACCTTTTGTCCCATCAAAGAATTCACACAGGGGAGAAACCATATAAACGTCTAGAGTGTGGAGAAAGCTTCAGTGAGTGGAGAAGTCTTACTGTCCATTACAGAATTCACACAGGAGAAAACGTATAAATGCCTGGAGTGTGGAAAATGCTTCAGTCGGAGTCACCACCTTTCTTCCCACCAGAGAATTCACACAGGGGAGAAACCATATGTACAGTAACTTCACTGGTGTGAGGCAGAAAACACTTGGCATCTCTCTAAGTTGGTGCAGTCTTGACCCTGCTTTACAAATGCTCAACTTTTAAAGCACAGGAACAGTATGATTTTCTGTCCTATCCAGACATTAGAGTGCTCCAATGAGTCAAACCCTTTCTAGATACTGAGCAGGCGTTATAGTTATGAGCAAGAACCCTGTTCCTGGTGCTGAAGGGGAGACTCCTTTCTACCCACTTCCTTGGCCCACTGTAATTCCAAGATCTCTTGAGTCTAAGCAGCAGTTACTACTGGTTTTTCCCATTTCAGTCCAAGGACTAAAAGTGCTTCACAAACATTACTTCTTCACAAAGAGGATTCACTGGCTAACCCTCCCTGGTCAACAGCCAGACTCCAACTTCCTTTCACTCATCAGTCTGCTCCAAAGGTCACCCCCTTCAACATTCCATCCCCAACTACCATTTCAGCCTCGCCACATGAGGGGGGGCATGCCAATCACACATTTACTGTTTGGCAATCTCAACATTTGAAGCTGAATCCGTCACACCGTATAAATGCCTTGCGTGTGGAAAAATCTTCAGTGAAAGTGGAAGTCTTAATTCCCACCACAGAATTCACACGGGAGAAACCATATAAATGCCTGGAGAGTGGGAAAAGCTTTAGTTGGAATGACAGCCTTACTTCCCATCACAGAAATCACACAGAGGAGACACCATACTAATGCCTAGGGTGTGGGCAAAGTTTCAAGCAGAGTTTGCACCTTTGTTGTCATAAAGAAATTCATACAGGAGAGAAAAATGTAAAAATGCCTGAGGGTGAAAAAAGCTTTCATCTTAGTGGACATTTGCATTACCATCAAAGAATTCGTTCAAGGCAAAATCATATAAATGCCAACACTGTGTGGAAAGTTTCAGTCTCAGTTCAAAGAATACATTGGCACCTTTGGATAAGGAAACTTAAAAGGGGAGCAGTTTCACCACCCATTCCAAAGTGCCCTCCCTCATGCTTTAAACCAGAAAGCCGAAAAGTGAGGAGATAGAGGCCAGCTCCAGTATGACAAACTGTCCTCTGTGGATGTAGAGCCTGGAGCTGCAGCAACTGTATCCTTCTCAAAGTTCAGGACTACATCTGGCACTGGAACTGGCCACCTCCCACCCCTGGACCACCAGGGCTTTGGCATTGTTTCTTAAATCTTCACACTTTCATATCTCTATAATGTAGCTTTGTAATGTAGCTTTGCAACAATGCTGCAGAAGGTCTTCTGAATTCCTAGAGGTGAGAATTCAGAGCATTTGTAGTTACTGGTATAACAATATACCAATAAGAAAATGCTTGTGGCCAGAGCCAACAAAAAAACCCATGTGAAAATAAATATGGTTGAGGCATTCTGTATTAGGAGGAATTTATAACTTCAAGAGCAGACATATGCGGAGTATGTTCTAGTTGTCTAGCTGACTAGTTAATGTGGAATGGATCTACAGAGAGGCAAGTTCAAGGGAAGGAGCTGCCCTCCTCCATGCAGATTCAAGTACATCTAAGACAAGTCTGAAGGTTGACCAAGGTTGCTCCTCCAGGAGGTCATTCACAGGCTGGTTGTGTTGTTGGTTGGAGGGGATGGGGATCTCTCCCCTCTTGCCAGGAGCCCCTGATGGCTAGCTGATGAGCTGAAGGCCAAGGTCCCATTGGCTCTTGCCTTTCAGCTCATGCCTCTGGCCTAAATGGCATGTTAAAAACAAAGATTTTATCCCATCTGCTAAGATGGGCTAAAATTCAATTATCGCTGTTGGGAGGAATAGCTACAATTAAAATGAATGTCTGACCTAGAATGTTATTTCTATTTCACACAATTCCTGTATTGACAACAGATGCCATTTAATCAATGGCAGAAGGATATATCGAGATTTATATGGCAGAGCAAAAAGCCAAGTGTTAAATTTAAGGTTCTACAGGACACAAAAGAAAGAGGAGGTTTGGGCCTCCCAGATTTGAGATTATATTTTGCGGCTAACTCGTTTGGATGAAGGAATGGATATTGTTAAAAAATAGAAGATTACTGGACCTGGAAGGGCATGATCTAAAATTGGGGTGGCATGGGTATCTATGTATGATAACGTTAAAGCCAATGCAGAGTTTAATAATGTGGACAACAGGGCTGAAATTTACATTAAGCTCCAGTATTAAAGAAATTTTATACAAAATGATGTATCGTTGGTATATGATTCCTGAAAAATTGGCTAGAATGTATAAGGGGGCATCAAATGTATGTTGGAAATGTGCTCAACGAGAAGGGACATTTTTTCATATTTGGTGGACGTGTAAGAAAGCAAAGAGGTTTTGGTTGCAGATACAATAATCTGTTCACAAGATTTTGAAGATTAAACTTCAGCTGAAACCAGAGACTTTTCGTTGGGAAAAATGGACAGCCAGTTGGAAAAAAGTTTGAGAACACTGTTCTTATACTTGATTACAGCAGCAAGAGTACTTTATGCACAAACGTGGAAAACAACAACATTGGCTACAGTGGAGGAATGGTTGACAAAAGTTTTGGAGTTTGCATTAATGGCAAAACTTACTGCATTAATTGGAAAAAGGACATTAGTTAACTTCTTGGCTGAAAGGAAACCATTAATAGACTTTTTGCATGAAGTGGATAAGAAGGATTTGATGACATCTGGATTTATGGATTAAGAAACAGGAACAACAGAACAAAGAGGACTTTTGTGACTTTTGCTTAAGGTTTTATAGCATTAAGGTTAAGTATTTCTCTTTAAGTCTCTGTAAGGGTTATAGGTTATAAGATTACTAACTGCATGCTTGTATTTCTGTGTCAAATACCGGTCTTACTAACCATTGGACTTGTATCTTCTAAATTCTAAAATAAACCTGTGATATTGGTTCAGATCTTCTCCGTACAGAGGAGTTTGTCTACATCACTAGGAGAGACCAGAAATAGGGGAAGTCAGTTTAGTTGAGGGTTGCATTCACCCACACCAAGCCTTGGTAAGTGACTCTCCAGAACACACGAACTGAGGGGCTGCTGAAGGGGCTCCGAGGGGCCCCTTCACAAACTGAGGAGCTCCTCCCCAAAATTCTACCTACATAGAGGAACTCAGCAAACAAGTGGTCTACCTTGCAGGGCTGATAACTTGATTAACACCCGGTATGGATGGAGACTTTATTTCCTCAGTTTCTGTGTTTAAGATTAGCCCGAGGAAATTGGGGGCAGAAATCTGTCCTGAAGTACAAAGGTCTCTTCCCTACAAAGTGTGTGTGTGTGTGTGTTTTAAAGAAAACCTGTTTCCAGCCATCTCCACACACACAAACACACACACACTCCCAGCCTGAATGAAGAAAAAGACTTTTTGCATTAGAAACTGGGAAGCAGGACTAATGAAATCCAGCCCCACCAGTCTGGAAGACAAAGGCTTCTCTGCCTGTATTGTCTGGCACATGGTGTGCAATCCCTGATCATTAATAGAAGCTGGGTGCTATGCTCTGTGACGGTTTTGGACCCCCTGTTCAAGTTTTCCATTGTTTCCAAAATTATGGCCCCAGGAATCACTCAGTCTCATAGCTTCAGTTAACCGCTGGCATTCTGAAAGGACTTTCTACTCTGAACTCTTAGCTAGTTTTACTCGTTGCCTCAACCAGACAGTTTGCTAAAAGGTTTTCTAGTATGTGTGTTTAAGCACAATTACTTGTATGTTTATGATTGATTGTGATAATTCTTTGATAAAGTTAATAAGAGTTTAGCAGTAAGTTCACAGTTTTAGTTGTACACATGGTTTTGTTCTAAACATGCTGTACACATCCTAACAAGTTGTACACATGCTGTTCCTAACAAAAGTGAAGGCCGCCTCTCCCTCACCCCGGGAAGCACCCCTTCCCTTTGATTTTTTCCCTGCAAAATAGGTCATCCCAAATTGTATTTAGAGAAGTTAGCCCTTTTGGCTAACTGTGACTCTAAGGGCCAAGCTACAAGTGACGAATGACACAGGTTGGACACTTGTCAGCTTCCCTCAAGTTTTGATGGGAAATGTAGGCATCCTGGTCTTGCAGCTTGGCTCTCCGACTGCTGCTCAATGGACTTTTCAACTGTCACTTGTCCAACATTCTGCCAAGCTGCCTACATTTCCCATCAAAACTTGAGGGAAGCTGACAAGTGTCCAACCTGTGTCAGGCGTCACTTGTAGTTTGGCCATCAGAGGCCATGGAGCTAAGAAATCCCAATGAGCCTGAATGCAGCAGCTTCTTCCCTCCACAAGCATATCTGTGCTCAGCGATAACCCTGAAAGCAATGCTGCGCAGGAGCCCTGTTTTCTGGTCACCTCCAGGACTTCTCAGGCCTCTGCTGTCTGAGGTTGCAGTAGTGAAAGAGGCTTTGCTTCGTATCAAACTGAATTCCAAACAAAAGCTCTCTCAAACACGGTATAACTTCCAATATATTCAGTGTATAAAGTGCTCTGTGCTGAACATCATTCACCATCAATATCCAAATGAATACAACGTATCAAAGATAGCAAGTGTTTCATTGAACTAATTAACCACGTAATTTTCAACCAAGTCCAGTAATGCATACAAAATCCAGTCCTTGTGAACTTCACTTGGCTTCAATAAGCCTTCCTTACTGCACCAGCCCCTTGTTTTCCATTACTTGAGGGCTGCTGCATTAAATGAGAGGAGCTTCCAGGCAGGAGACAAAGGCTTCAGATCAGACTGAGACGTTAAGAACAATTCGGGCCAGGTGTAAAGATCAGAGTTTGGTGGTCAATAATTTTCCAGCACCATCAAGTAATCTGCTTTGCAATGCTGAGCTAATTAGGACCAGAGCACCAGCCACCTCCTGGCCTTTGTTCAGTCAAGGAAGCCAATCAGGTCTTTGTCCAATCAGGTTGAGCTGGCCACCTGTAAGGTAAATTACTCATCCTGTCCATAGCTGGAATTCCCTCTGCCTTCCACGCCTCTAAAATTCAAACCTTCCAATCAGTTTCAAAGTTTCTAGCCTGGAACCAATCCCGTCACAGTACAGAGGCTGTCTTCCCCTCAATGCAACCAGAGGTGAAGAAAAGCCACTTCCCAGACCCTAAACTTTTGTGGCTGGTTCCTGGGTCCTGCCTGCTATGCCAGCCCCACACTTGGCTTACTTTGGCTGAAATCACTTCTGTCTCCTCTGGGCTTCCCACGGATTGCAACAGACTTCCAGCACCCTGGATCCTTTTTTCTTCCTCTGATTTCTGCACAGACAAGGAAAGGTATATCTTCACTTCCCGTCTTTAATCATCCCTTATTTTCCAATTCACGCTGCATCACACAGAGAGGTGGCATTTTGCTTCTCCCTGCTAGTTGGAAAGACAAGACACTCACTCCTCTCCTCTTCCCCATTCCCCGCCCCCCATATTTACACTTGAAGCTCAGAGTTCTGATGCGGCAATTGGTCCTGGAATAGTTTTGGTTGATGTTTCCTGGTATTATTTGGAAATGTGCTTTGTTTTATTATTTGCTATCTGGATAATTGCCTTCCCCCCTTTCCCACTAATATGGCTGATCCCCATGGAATGAACTGCCTGTTCCTTCTTAAACCCTTAAAATCTGTTCCTGTTCTCCTTTCCCCGCTGAGTCACCCTCCTCAGAGCCACCTCAGTGGCTCTCTCAGCTTTCCATCTCCCCAGATCATTTGGCTGGGGGAGATGCTTCTGAAGGGTTAAAGCAAGGAGATAGGCGGTCCTAGAGAGCCCAATTGGAGAGGGGGCCACGGAAAGTCAGTTCCTGTCTGCCTCCCCCACCTCTGCTACTGAGGCTGCTTCTGCCTCACCTGGGCTGCTGGGAGGGAGGACTGGGTGAGCTCCAGGGGGCTTGGGGGGGCAAAGATAGGGGGAGGGGCCTGCAACACCCCAGCAGAGAGAAAAGGGGGGAGCTGGTCATGGGGGGAGGTTGCACTTAGGAGCCTCCGTGAATCCCAGCTCCCTTTCAATACCTTCTTCTTCTCAGTTCCCACCCTGTGCATCTCCCCCCTCCCCTTACCAGTGAGACCATCCTAGCCACTCTTTGCAGAGCCGAATAAGGTCTGTGCAGGGCAGCTGAATGCAGGATCCGAATTGGGAACCTTTGGAGGCTGGATGGGGAATAAGCAGCTTCAAGGTTCACACACAGGGGCACGTTTAGAAGGAGAGGCCGGGAAGGAAGGAGAAAAGGTGCTGAACTTGGGGGGGGGGGGCGAGTTGCAAGGTGGTTGCTAAAGGAAAGGGAAACAGAAATTTGTCTACAGCAAAAAAGGTTCCCTGGCATTTTTCTTTCTGTCTCTCCCTCCCAGGCAGCAGCAAACGGGAAGGTCCAGGTGCCTCCTCCGCCATCTCCTCTGTGTGGTCAAGGGGGAAAAGAGTCCCCATGCATCCAGCTGAGGTAAGGTGGGGAAGTGGGCAGTGGCTGGCCAAGATGCTTCCTCCTCGGCCACGAGGCTCAGGGGATCGGCCCCCTTGCCCACCACTCTGGCACTGCGAGATCTCAAAGCTGCCCACTGGGAAGGTGGGAAAATGGTCACCCCTGTTCAGGGAAGCCCAGGCAGGGCGGATCAAACAATACTTTGATTAGGACCAAGTGGAGGATTACCCTGTGGAGAGTAGGGCTACCAACTTCCAGGTGGAGCCCAGAGTTTTCCCAGAATTACACCTGATCTCCAGGGTGAACCACGAGGCATCTCATCCCCGGAGATCCCCTTCCCCTCCCCTGGGATTGTTCCCCAAATCTCCAGGAATTTCCCCAGCCAGAATTGGCAACCCTACTGGAGAGCAGGATATTGCATTGCTCTGAGTGTTTCATGGCCTGGATGGTGAAAAGGACAACACAAGGTGTGTGGGGGGGTCTAGTTGTCCTTCCGAGGGTGGCTGGCAGAAGCGCCGTCTGCAGCACTTGAGAGTCTGAAGAGGGGGCGCAAGGAGGCTCTTCACCAAGGGCTTTGGGGTGAGCTTAGACCTATTGAAAATGTTCTGGGGTTCAGCCACCATTTGTCACAGAGAGAGAAGGAAATAAAAATATGTTTGTCTCCTTCAAAGAAGTTGCTGATTTGGTTTGACGTCTAAAAGCTAGTTTTATCAATTTCATCAATCTTGTATATTTGTTTGTTTGTTTAGTTGGGAGTTTTTTTCTTATACAATACTGTGTTGGGATTTTTGTGGATGATCTTTCTCCCAAGAATTGGAACTGACATGTTGCCCGTCTTACAAGAGATCTAAAGTGGGTGGAGAAGCAAAACAAACTTCCTTCAAAGGGTGTCCAGGTCCCGGCACCTTCCCGGCAGGAGACGGGGACCTGGCACTGACATCGTGCCAGCAGCAACTCTTTGGCGACTTTGCTATGACATCACTCCCGGAAGTGACATCATCGTGCCAGCCACCGGAGCGCAGGGAAATTACATTCCTGCCCCTTGGGAGCACACCTGCTGTGCTTGGTGCCTGCCCAAGGTGGGCGACCTCTGGGGTGCTTCCCACCTATCACTGATTGTTGGCAGATCGGTGGGAATGGGTACAAACTTCCTGAAGTTCGCCGGCTATTGGCAGGCACCTGGGAACCCTAATCCTTCAGTAAATCGAGTACTCTTTTATGAATCTTCATACAGCAACTTTTGGAGTTGTTTTTAAAGGTTATTTCAGGGTCTTTTATTTGGGTTTGGCCTAACCTGGATAGCCCAAGTAAGCCTGATCTTGTCAGATCTCAGAAGCTAAGCAGGGTCGGCCTTGGTTATTAACTGGATGGGAGACCTCCAATGAAGACCAGGGTTGCAGAGGCAGGCAATGGCAAACCACCTCTGTTAGTCTCTTGCCATCAAAACCCCACCGGAGTTCACCATAATTTAGCTCTGACTTGAGGGCACTCTCCATCACAACGTGGGTCTAAAAAGCAGCAAAAGATATATATGCTGAAAAAGGAAATGTGTATTTACAGTTACTGAGACGTTTTTGATATTTTTATCATATAATTTATGGGGAGGTTCAATCATACTTGTGAGTTTTGCTGAGATTTTGCAGACTTGCTATACATGAAGAAATGTTTATATCTGGCTCAGCTGGAAGGAGGAGGTCTTTTTAAATTGCCACTCAGGACAGGGTCAGTCTAAGTATTTCTCCAAGGCCCTGTTTCCACAAAAAGTGTGCTCATTCTTGTTGTCTAAGAGTGATCCATTTATAAGGACTTGTTTTAAGGCCCAAAACCTCTTTCAAAAATTCAGAGCAGGGGAGTGGGTGCCAAAATTAGCAGAAACACAGCAGAAATTAACGGCCTAACATTTAAGATACTTCTTCATTTTGAGGAATATCTGTGCCCATAATATCCTGGATTCAAGTAGATCCATCAGTGAAGGAGTCTCCAACTTTTTGAGCCTGAAATTCCACTTCTGGAATTATGCCCCGGGCTGGTGGGCACCACTTCAAAATGGCTGCCATAGGAAGTGGGGCCAACTACAAAATGGCTGCCATAAGAGGTGGGGACAATCACAAAGTGTCAGGGCATGTGGCTAGTCATAAGTTTTCAACATTTCAGAAAAAAAGTCCGCTTAACAGGATGCCTTTTAAAATGAACAATATTATCGAACACACCAAAGAGCTTACCTTCAGACATGCAGAGAAGATTTTTGTGCTGCCAAAGCAACTTTTTAAAAATCGGCACAGCCAATCAGATCTCTGATTGCTAAGCAGAAGCCTGTGCCAAATGCCGCTCTCTATGGACACTTGGCAGACACCAGGAAAGTTATTGGTGGGTGCCGTGGCACCCTCAGGCACCACGTTGAGGGCCATTGCATGGATTTGGTGATGTGGATCTACTCAGCACATTTCTTTGTGATGTTTTTATGCACACTCAATCTTGTGGGCTCCTATATGCTGAACAACATCAACAAACCCCTCCCCCATTTCTTCCCCTGCTTCTAAAATCTACATTATGTTATTTATTTATTTATTTTCTCATTATACCCTGCATTCCACCCCCCAAAGGGGACCCAAAGCAGCTTAGATCCTCCTCCTCCTCTCCTCCCTTTTGTCCTCACAACAACCCTGTGAGGTAGGTTAAGCTGAGAGTGTGGCTGGCCCAAGGCCACCCAGCCGGCTTCCGTGGCAGTGCAGGGAATGCTGGGTTTTATACTCCGGATGCTCAGGAGTGAAGCTCAGGTGCCCATCCAAGGAGCCTCCAGGAAAGAGAGCTCCTCCCCCTCCCTTTTCCCATTCCAGGGGACAGAGAGGTAAAAATGAAGTAATTTGTAGGCTAATAAAGGGGTGAGGCATGAAGGCCAGCGGAGGCATCTTTGCCTGGTTCCTGCTTTCTCCAAATACAGCAGAGTGGGAAAGAGGAAACAGAAACAAGACGCTGGATTTAAGGAGCGGGGGGCAGGGGGCATTATTCCTTAGGAATGTTACCAACGGCAACCGGGAAGGCTTTCGAAAGCAGCCATTCGAGAGAGTCATTCTTGGGAGAGGCTGCCATACATTGGCCCTTGATCTAGGGATTAATGATGTGTTGATACTGATAGGATTGTTTTGTAGTCGAAATTCAACTGAGCTATTCCTCTGTCTGCTCTAAAACACATTCTTATTTCTAAAATTCTCTGCGCTGATGAAAAGTCTCCTGCCTTGGCTTGATCCTCCCAGACTGTAAAAGAGAAGTGGGGAGAGTCTGCTTAGCTGGGGAAATATCTCCACTCTAGAGATACTTTTCAGAGATCAGGCTTCAAAACAAGCCAGATTCAATTCTCATAGAGACCTGTATTGGCAGCTTGAGAAAGGGGGCCGCCTGAGTGGGCTAAAGGCTGGAGATGGAGGGGAACTACTCCTTGAGGCCTGGCAAATCAGGACCAGGACTAGCAAAGGAAAATCCTTCATTCTCGGGGGGGGGGGGAGGAGAAGAGGGCCTGCAGGTTCCTTTTATCACAGTGTTAATATCCACAATGGGATATTTTTCCTCATGGACCAGCTTTCCAGTGATGTAAAAAAATGCCTTCTCCTTCTTCCAGAGTCAGGTGTCCTTTGAAGAGGTGGCTGTGCATTTCACCCGGGGGGAGTGGACCCTGCTGAGCCCGGCCCAGAGATCTCTCTACAAGGAAGTCATGCTGGAGAATTTTGGGAACGTAGCCTGTCTGGGTGAGGATCCTTTTCTCCTTCACTGTCTCCTTCATTCTGAGAGGTAAGGTTGCCTGGTCCCCTAGCCCCCTGACCGGAGCTGGGGAGCTGGGTTCCTACCCTTTTCTTTTTTCATGCGTGCCCTCTTGGTTTGCATGATGACATCACTTCTAGGAAATTGCATCATCACATGGGTTACCGGCCGCCTTGGGATCTCTCCCCAGGTGCCTGAATTGGGCCCAATATTTACTAATATACTTATACATGAGTGCAACCTGCAATGATTTTCAGGAGACATCTCATTTCCTCCTCCCCCACCATGTCTTCTTTCTCTTCCTTACTTCTATAAGCCCTCCTTTTCCTACTTCCTTCTCTTCCTTCCCTCCTTCCCACCCACCTCTGTCTGCCCCATCTTCACCTTTCGTTCTCCCAGCCGCCTGTCTCCTGTGGCACAGTTCTGTGGTGCTGGCTGAACCAGGCCCAGTTTCATGGTGGGGAACCTACAATAACTTACTGAGGTTACTTCACTTTTCCCCTTCTCCACATTGTTTCCTCTTCCCTTCCTCTTGGTAGCCTCTGTCTGCTCACCTTTCCCTGCACCCTTCTCTCCTTCAAACCCTCTAAACCCCTTACCTTTCACCTGTCCCATTTCTTCATCTGGATTTATTAATTTACTTCATTCATATATTGCCTTTCTCCACAATGGGGACCTAGAGTAGCTTGCCTCCAATTACAACAACCCTTAGGAGTAGGTTTGGCTGGATGTGACTCTATCTAAGTTTAGATGTCATATTTTTCTGTAAACCTGGGCTGATTTTCTGGAATCAAGAGAAGGGTGAGTGGGTGCCATGTTGTGGCAGCCCGCTCTGTACAGCTCTGGCCATAGCTGGAGGTTCCCTTTAAATGTCAAGCTTCCCACCCTGTATTTTTTAATGAATTTTTATTGGGTTTTTACAAGAACAGGGAGGGATTGCAGCAAGAGATCAAACTTTAGCAGGTTCACCACAAGGCGGACATACATCAGTCCCAGTATATAAAAAAAAATCACTGAGTATATAGTTAATGCCCCATAGACCTTCACATTTCCCTTTTGTTTCCATAAACATTTATTTAGTTGTTTCACTTTTTAAATCTACTTATCCTACTCCTTATATCATTTCTAAAACTGTTTTCTTTTGTATATATTATATATGGATCATTATAAGGGCAGAAAGTGAAAAAAACAGATACTGTAAATATCCATCAAAGAAAAGTCTACATCTATATAAGAAAGAAATATTTGTGTGCTAGTTTTGCTCTTTTTTGCCTCTGTTCTGACCACACCCTCCAGATTTATGTGCTTAGGTTTTCATGATGGTGGAGATAGGGAGGCCTGATCAATACTTAATTCAAAAAAGGAAAAATCCAGCCAGAGCTATTTACTTAGATTTTCATATTATTAAGGCTAATATATCTAGATTAGTTATACAGGTTATACAGAGTTTCACATTTTAAAGATAAAAAGAAAGGAGAAATAGGTTGTATATATTTTAAGCCAATCATTCTAGAAGCAAAGAGTAAGAATAATAGAGCAGAAACTCACGAATCAAGCAGTGGTATAACATTAACTCCTAATCAGTCATTAAAATCCATTATGTCACCAAGTTTTTTGAGTGTGAACACTCTTTTCTCTCATTCTCCACAGCAGTTCATTTAGTTCATCCCCTAAATGTCAAGCTCCCAACCCCATATTAATGCCTGGTTTCTCTCTCATTTAGGAGCACATCTGTCGGAGCCAACAAATGAAACAAAACAACATTCTGCAACAGATAAAGAAGAGACTTATCCAGATGTGAATGAGAACGTTGCATACTGTGATATCCTAAGGAATGAGCAGGGGAAAGGGGGGAGTAATTCCAGTCAGTTAAAGGGTGGTGAGTCTCATGAAGCTCCATCAATTACAGAAATATGCAAAGGACACAACCAGAATAACAGCCCTGCACGTGAAGGAAATTTTCCTGAAAATTCATATATCAATATGAATTCCCATCAAAGAAACCAAACCAGGGAGAAAAAATATAAACACCTGGAGTGTGGAAAAGGCTTCATTGAGAGTGGAAGTCTTACAGTCCATCAAAGAATTCACACAGGGGAGAAACCATATAAATGCCTGGAATGTGGAAAAAGCTTCAGTCGGAGTGACCACATTTTTTCCCACCAAAGAATTCACATGGGGGAGAAACCATATAAATGCCTGGAGTGTGAAAAAAGTTTTACTGACAAGGGAAAACTTACTGTCCATCAACGAATTCACTCAGGAGAGAAACCATATAAATGCTTGGAGTGTGGGAAAAGCTTCAGTCGGAGTCACCGTCTTTCTTCCCACCAAAGAATTCACAAAGGGGGGAAACCATATAAATGCCTGGAGTGTGGAAAAAGCTTCAGTCAAAGTGACGACCTTTCTTCCCACCAAAGAATTCACACAGGGGAGAAACCATATAAATGCCTGGAGTGTGGTAAAAGCTTTAGTCAAAGTGGAAGTCTTACTATCCATCAACGAATTCACTCAGGAGAGAAACCATATAAATGCCTGGAGTGTGGGAAAAGCTTCAGTCGGAGTGACCACCTTTCTTCGCACCAAAGAATTCACACAGGGGAGAAACCATATAAATGCCTGGAGTGTGGAAAAAGCTTCAGTCACAGTTGCAGCCTTACCTCCCACCGAAGAATTCACAGAGGGGAGAAACCATATAACTGCCTAGAGTGTGGGAAAAGCTTCAGTGAGTGGAGAAGTCTTACTGTCCATCAAAGGATTCACACAGGGGAGAAAACATATAAATGCCAGGAGTGTGAAAAAAGCTTCAGTCGGAATGACAGCCTTTCTTCCCACCAAAAAACTCACACAGGGGAGAAACCATATAAATGCCTGGAGTGTGGTAAAAGCTTTAGTCAAAGTGGAAGTCTTACTATCCATCAACGAATTCACTCAGGAGAGAAACCATATAAATGCCTGGAGTGTGGTAAAAGCTTCAGTCGGAGTGACCACCTTTCTTCGCACCAAAGAATTCACACAGGGGAGAAACCATATAAATGCCTGGAGTGTGGAAAAAGCTTCAGTCACAGTTGCAGCCTTACCTCCCACCGAAGAATTCACAGAGGGGAGAAACCATATAAATGCCTGGAGTGTGGAAAAAGCTTCAGTCACAGTTGCAGCCTTACCTCCCACCGAAGAATTCACAGAGGGGAGAAACCATATAACTGCCTAGAGTGTGGGAAAAGCTTCAGTGCGTGGAGAAGTCTTACTGTCCATCAAAGGATTCACACAGGGGAGAAAACATATAAATGCCAGGAGTGTGAAAAACGCTTCAGTCGGAATGACAGCCTTACTTCCCACCAAAAAACTCACACTGGGGAGAAACCATATAAATGCCTGGAGTGTGATAAAAGCTTCAGATGGAGTGGCAAACTTACGTCCCACCAAAACATTCACACAGGGGAGAAACCATATAAATGCCTCGAGTGTGGAAAAAGCTTCAGTCGGAATGACAGCCTTACAGTCCATCAAAGAATTCACACAGGGGAGAAGCCGTATAAATGCCTGGAGTGTGGGAAAAGCTTCAGTCGGAGTCACCACCTTTTGTCCCATCAAAGAATTCACACAGGGGAGAAACCATATAAATGTCTAGAGTGTGGGGAAAGCTTCAGTGAGTGGAGAAGTCTTACTGTCCATTACAGAATTCACACAGGAGAAAACGTATAAATGCCTGGAGTGTGGAAAATGCTTCAGTCGGAGTCACCACCTTTCTTCCCACCAGAGAATTCACACAGGGGAGAAACCATATGTACAGTAACTTCACTGGTGTGAGGCAGAAAACACTTGGCATCTCTCTAAGTTGGTGCCGTCTTGACCCTGCTTTAGAAATGCTCTACTTTTAAAGCACAGGAACAGTATGATTTTCTGTCCTATCCAGACATTAGAGTGCTCCAATGAGTCAAACCCTTTCTAGATACTGAGCAGGCGTTATAGTTATGAGCAAGAACCCTGTTCCTGGTGCTGAAGGGGAGACTCCTTTCTACCCACTTCCTTGGCCCACTGTAATTCCAAGATCTCTTGAGTCTAAGCAGCAGTTACTACTGGTTTTTCCCATTTCAGTCCAAGGACTAAAAGTGCTTCACAAACATTACTTCTTCACAAAGAGGATTCACTGGCTAACCCTCCCTGGTCAACAGCCAGACTCCAACTTCCTTTCACTCATCAGTCTGCTCCAAAGGTCACCCCCTTCAACATTCCATCCCCAACTACCATTTCAGTCTCGCCACATGAGGGGGGGCATGCCAATCACAAATTTACTGTTTGGCAATCTCAACATTTGAAGCTGAATCCGTCACACCATATAAATGCCTTGCGTGTGGAAAAATCTTCAGTGAAAGTGGAAGTCTTAATTCCCACCACAGAATTCACACGGGAGAAACCATATAAATGCCTGGAGAGTGGGAAAAGCTTTAGTTGGAATGACAGCCTTACTTCCCATCACAGAAATCACACAGAGGAGACACCATACTAATGCCTAGGGTGTGGGCAAAGTTTCAAGCAGAGTTTGCACCTTTGTTGTCATAAAGAAATTCATACAGAAGAGAAAAATGTAAAAATGCCTGAGGGTGAAAAAAGCTTTCATCTTAGTGGACATTTGCATTACCATCAAAGAATTCGTTCAAGGCAAAATCATATAAATGCCAACACTGTGTGGAAAGTTTCAGTCTCAGTTCAAAGAATACATTGGCACCTTTGGATAAGGAAACTTAAAAGGGGAGTAGTTTCACCACCCATTCCAAAGTGCCCTCCCTCATGCTTTAAACCAGAAAGCCGAAAAGTGAGGAGACAGAGGCCCGCTCCAGTATGACAAACTGTCCTCTGTGGATGTAGAGCCTGGAGCTGCAGCAACTGTATCCTTCTCAAAGTTCAGGACTACATCTGGCACTGGAACTGGCCACCTCCCACCCCTGGACCACCAGGGCTTTGGCATTGTTTCTTAAATCTTCACACTTTCATATCTCTATAATGTAGCTTTGTAATGTAGCTTTGCAACAATGCTGCAGAAGGTCTTCTGAATTCCTAGAGGTGAGAATTCAGAGCATTTGTAGTTACTGGTATAACAATATACCAATAAGAAAATGCTTGTGGCCAGAGCCAACAAAAAAACCCATGTGAAAATAAATATGGTTGAGGCATTCTGTATTAGGAGGAATTTATAACTTCAAGAGCAGACATATGCGGAGTATGTTCTAATTGTCTAGCTGACTAGTTAATGTGGAATGGATCTACAGAGAGGCAAGTTCAAGGGAAGGAGCTGCCCTCCTCCATGCAGATTCAAGTACATCTAAGACAAGTCTGAAGTTTGACCAAGGTTGCTCCTCCAGGAGGTCATTCACAGGCTGGTTGTGTTGTTGGTTGGAGGGGATGGGGATCTCTCCCCTCTTGCCAGGAGCCCCTGATGGCTAGATGATGAGCTGAAGGCCAAGGTCCCATTGGCTCTTGCCTTTTAGCTCATGCCTCTGGCCTAAATGGCATGTTAAAAACAAAGATTTTATCCCATCTGCTAAGATGGGCTAAAATTCAATTATCGCTGTTGGGAGGAATAGCTACAATTAAAATGAATGTCTTACCTAGAATGTTATTTCTATTTCACACAATTCCTGTATTGACAACAGATGCCATTTAATCAATGGCAGAAGGATATATCGAGATTTATATGGCAGAGCAAAAAGCCAAGTGTTAAATTAAAGGTTCTACAGGACACAAAAGAAAGAGGAGGTTTGGGCCTCCCAGATTTGAGATTATATTTTGCGGCTAACTCGTTTGGATGAAGGAATGGATATTGTTAAAAAATAGAAGATTACTGGACCTGGAAGGGCATGATCTAAAATTGGGGTGGCATGGGTATCTATGGTATGATAACGTTAAAGCCAATGCAGAGTTTAATAATGTGGACAACAGGGCTGAAATTTACATTAAGCTCCAGTATTAAAGAAATTTTATACAAAATGATGTATCATTGGTATATGATTCCTGAAAAATTGGCTAGAATGTATAAGGGGGCATCAAATGTATGTTGGAAATGTGCTCAACGAGAAGGGACATTTTTTCATATTTGGTGGACGTGTAAGAAAGCAAAGAGGTTTTGGTTGCAGATACAATAATCTGTTCACAAGATTTTGAAGATTAAACTTCAGCTGAAACCAGAGACTTTTCGTTGGGAAAAATGGACAGCCAGTTGGAAAAAAGTTTGAGAACACTGTTCTTATACTTGATTACAGCAGCAAGAGTACTTTATGCACAAACGTGGAAAACAACAACATTGGCTACAGTGGAGGAATGGTTGACAAAAGTTTTGGAGTTTGCATTAATGGCAAAACTTACTGCATTAATTGGAGAAAGGACATTAGTTAATTTCTTGACTGAATGGAAACCATTAATAGACTTTTTGCATGAAGTGGATAACAAGGATTTGATGACATCTGGATTTATGGATTAAGAAACAGGAACAACAGAACAAAGAGGACTTTTGTGACTTTTGCTTAAGGTTTTATAGCATTAAGGTTAAGTATTTCTCTTTAAGTCTCTGTAAGGGTTATAGGTTATAAGATTACTAACTGCATGCTTGTATTTCTGTGTCAAATACCGGTCTTACTAACCATTGGACTTGTATCTTCTAAATTCTAAAATAAACCTGTGATATTGGTTCAGATCTTCTCCGTACAGAGGAGTTTGTCTACATCACTAGGAGAGACCAGAAATAGGGGAAGTCAGTTTAGTTGAGGGTTGCATTCACCCACACCAAGCCTTGGTAAGTGACTCTCCAGAACACACGAACTGAGGGGCTGCTGAAGGGGCTCCGAGGGGCCCCTTCACAAACTGAGGAGCTCCTCCCCAAAATTCTACCTACATAGAGGAACTCAGCAAACAAGTGGTCTACCTTGCAGGGCTGATAACTTGATTAACACCCGGTATGGATGGAGACTTTATTTCCTCAGTTTCTGTGTTTAAGATTAGCCCGAGGAAATTGGGGGCAGAAATCTGTCCTGAAGTACAAAGGTCTCTTCCCTACAAAGTGTGTGTGTGTGTTTTAAAGAAAACCTGTTTCCAGCCATCTCCACACACACAAACACACACACACTCCCAGCCTGAATGAAGAAAAAGACTTTTTGCATTAGAAACTGGGAAGCAGGACTAATGAAATCCAGCCCCACCAGTCTGGAAGACAAAGGCTTCTCTACCTGTATTGTCTGGCATATGGTGTGCAATCCCTGATCATTAATATAAGCTGGGTGCTATGCTCTGTGACAGTTTTGGATCTCGTGTTCAAATCTTCCCTTGTTCCCAAAATTATGGCTCCAGGAATGACTCAGTCAGTTCAGTTAACTGCTGGTATTCTGAAAGGACTTTCTACTCTGAAGTCTTAGCTAGTTTTACTCGTTGCCTCAACCAGACAGTTTGCTAAAAGGTTTTCTAGTATGTGTGTTTAAGCACAATTACTTGTATGTTTATGGTTGATTGTGATAATTCTTTGATAAGGTTAATAAGAGTTTAGCAGTAAGTTCACAGTTTTAGTTGTACACATGGTTTTGTTCTAAACATGCTGTACACATCCTAACAAGTTGTACACATGCTGTTCCTAACAAAAGTAAAGGCCACCTCTCCCTCACCCCGGGAAGCACCCCCTTCCCTTTGATTCTTTCCCTGCAAAACAGGTCATCCCAGATTGTACTTAGAAAAGTTAGCCCTTTTGGCTAACTGTGACTCTAAGGGACAAGCTACAAGTGACGAATGACACAGGTTGGACACTTGTCAGCTTCCCTCAAGTTTTGATGGGAAATGTAGGCATCCTGGTCTTGCAGCTTGGCTCTCTGACTGCTGCCCAATGGACTTTTCATCTCTCACTTGTCCAACATTCTGCCAAGCTGCCTACATTTCCCATCAAAACTTGAGGGAAGCTGACAAGTGTCCAACCTGTGTCAGGCGTCACTTGTAGTTTGGCCATCAGAGGCCATGGAGCTAAGAAATCCCAATGAGCCTGAATACAGCAGCTTCTCCCCTCCACAAGCATATCTGTGCTCAGCGATAACCCTGAAAGCAACGCTGCGCAGGAGCCATGTTTTCTGGTCACCTCCAGGACTTCTCAGGCTTCTGCTGTCTGAAGTTGCAGGAGTGAAAGAGGCTTTGCTTCAATCAAACTGAATTCCAAACAAAAGCTCTCTCAAACACGGTATAATTTCCAATATATTCAGTGTATAAAGTGCTCTGTGCTGTACAACATTCAACATCAACATCCAAAGGATTACAACGTATTAAAGATAGCAACAGTGTTTCATTGAACTAATTAACCATGTAATTTTCAACCAAGTCCAGTAATGCATACAAAATCCAGTCCTTGTGAACTTCACTTGGCTTCAATAAGCCTTCCTTACTGCACCAGCCCCTTGTTGTCCATTACCTGAGGGCTGCTGCATGAAACGAGAGGAGCTTCCTGGCAGGAGAGAAAGGCTTCAGATCAGACTGAGACGTTAAGATCAGGCTGCAGGAATGGAAAAGCTGGCCCACAGGCAGGAAGGGGGCCACGGGGGTCCCCTGGGGGCCTGGATGCTCACTTGACAACAGTCCTATTCTTGGGCTTCCTCGGGGTCATCATCACAATTCAGGCCATGTGTAAAGATCAGAGTTTGCTGGGCGATAATTTTCCAGCACCATCAAGGAATCTGCTTCGCAATGCAGAGCTAATTAGGACCAGAGCATCAGCCATCTCCTGGCCTTTGTTAAGTCAAGCAAGCCAATCAGGTCTTTGTCCAACCAGGTTGACCTGGTCACCTGTTAGGTAAATTACTCATCCTGTCCATAGCTGGAATTCCCTCTGCCTTCCACGCCCCTAACATTCAAACCTTCCAATCAGTTTCAAAGTTTCTAGCCTGGAACCAATCCCGTCACAGTACAGAGGCTGTCTTCCCCTCAATGCAACCAGAGGTGAAGAAAAGCCACTTCCCAGACCCTAAACTTTTGTGGCTGGTTCCTGGGTCCTGCCTGCTATGCCAGCCCCACACTTGGCTTACTTTGGCTGAAATCATTTTGTCTCCTCTGGGCTTCCCAAGGATTGCAACAGACTTCCAGCACCCTGGATCCTTTTTTCTTCCTCTGATTTCTACGCAGACGAGGAAAGGTATATCTTCACTCCCCGTCTTTAATCTTCCCTTATTTTCCAATTCACGCTGCATCACACAGAGAGGTGGCATTTTGCTTCTCCCTGCTAGTTGGAAAGACGAGACGCTCACTTCTCTCCTCTTCCCCATTCCCCGCCCCCCCCCCCCATATTTACACTTGAAGCTCAGAGGTAACTGATGCGGCAATTGGTCCTGGAATAGTTTTGGTTGATGTTTCCTGGTATTATTTGGAAATGTGCTTTGTTTTATTATTTGCTATACGGATAATTGCCTTCCCCCCTTTCCCACTAATATGGCTGATCCCCATGCAATGAACTGCCTATTCCTCCTTAAACCATTAAAGTCTGTTTCTGTTCTCCTTTCCCCGCTGAGTCACCCTCCTCAGAGCCACCTCAGTAGGCAGAGATCCCTGCTCCCTTTAACTGCACAGATAAGAAAGCTAATTCCCCAGGACAGTCTGAATAGGCAAGTTCACATGTTTGCAGGGCTGTGGGAACAAACCCACCCCTGGGGAATGGGGGTGGTGTCAAGCCCTGTTTCAATAAATGTATAAAAATAGGGAACAAAGACACGGAAGTCTAATACTATTTATATTAAAGTAAATACAGGAGCAGTAAAGGAAATCGAATGTAGACTAAGTAATACATGGAAAGATAAAATGTATTATTCATTTCCTATATACACCCCCTTTCTCTCCAATGGGCACCCAGGGTGGCTTATGTAATCTGCTCCATTTTATCCTCAGAACAACCTTGTGAGGTAGGTTCGGTTCAGTGCATCTGACTGGCCCAAGGTGACTCACCCCTGTTCGCTGAGGGGGTAATTGCTCTAGGATTGAGACTGTTGTGAGTCAGTAAATGTTTCTGTTGCTTGTTTGAGGTGATTTTCTTTTGAACTCCTTTGAGGAAGGAGCATGGCAGTGTACACAAAGGCCTAAGCTAAGGTTGCCAACTCCAGGAAGGGAAATGCCTAGAGATTGGGTGGCAGAGCCTGGGGGGAGGGCCGAATTTGGGGAGGGGAGTGAGGCAGCTCTGCTGGGATGGGAAGCCAGAGAGTCTGCCCTCAGAAGGGGCCACGTTTCTTCCAAAGAAACTGGTCTCTGTAGTCCGGAGACCTTTCATAATTCTGGGAGAACTCCTTGTTCCTCCTGGAGGTTGGCCACCCTACCTAAAGCGATCCGTAGACTGCTGGGGTGCCCAGTTTGGGGATGGCTACATGGGCCAGCCTCAGGTTTTGGGTGGGCAACTCGTGCATCTGATGTTAGTCTTTGGAGTTGCCCTTGAAGTCCTGGTGCAACTGAATAACTAATAACTAATAATTTATAATAATACATAAACAGAAATAAATAATAATAACTGGCTCCCCCCTCCCCTTCAAATACAGTGCTATAGAACAGGAAGGGGGTCCAGTTCCACCCCATAGAAAAAATATGGGCAAACTCCTCAACTTCATTCGCAAGGAATAATTGGGGTGGTGGTTCTTACCCCCTGCCTCTCACTGTTGACTTTGCCTTCTCCCTGCTGTTGTCCCTGATGTAGAAATAGATTTTTGTCTTACCGTTTCAAGCCCTTCTTTTTGGAGTCCGGGAACTGCCCTCAGGATGACTTTGATAGAAATGTGACAGGCAGGTTCTCCCTTATCCCACCTGACCCCCCCCCCCAAGGAGGAAGTGGCACGCAGCCCTCTCTCCGGTCCCTCCTGCTCACCCAGGGGGCCTGCAGAGGAGAAGCCGGGCTTTGCCCTTGTCCCTAAATCGATTCAGGCCTTGCACCCAAACAAGCCACAAGAGGAGCTGCAGAGGTGCTGCTAGAAAGGAACACAAACCTTCAAAGGAGATTTTAAATCTCTTTCATTTTTCACCCCCAGGGAGTGTAATGATGGCAAGAACAGTTCTGGCTTATCTGTCACCAGGAGCCCTTTCTCTCCATGCTGCTGATTTCCCCTTCAGGGAATTCTCAGGGATCAGAGAGAATCACATCACACTTGGAGAGTGGAATGACCTTGCATCAGAGCAAAAGGGATCAGAAGTTTCCTCTCTTTGTTTTCCATCTCCCCAGATCTTTTGGCTGGGGGAGATGCTTCCGAAGGGTTAAAGCAAGGAGATAGGCGGTCCTAGAGAGTCCAATTGGAGAGGGGGCCAAGGAAAGTCAGTTCCTGTCTGCCTCCCCCCACCTCCGCTGCTGAGGCTGCTTCTGCCTCTCCCTGGGCTTTGGGGGGCAAAGATAGGGGGAGGGGGCTGCAACACCCAAGCAGAGACAAAGGGGGGAGCTGATCACTTAGGAGCACTTAGGAGCCTCCGTGAATCCCAGCTCCCTTTCAATACCGTCTTCTTCTCAGTTCCCACCCTGTGCATCTCCCCCCTCCCCTTACCAGTGAGACCTTCCTAGCTACTCTTTGCAGAGCCGAATAAGGTCTGTGCAGTGCAGCTGAATGCAGGATCCGAATTGGGAACCTTTGGAGGCTGGATGGGGAACAAGTGGCTTCACACAAAGGGGCACGTTTAGAAGGAGAGGCCGGGAAGGAAGGAGAAAAGGAGTCTGAACTTGGGGGGGGGGGGGCGGGTTGCAAGGTGGTTGCTAAACGAAAGGGAAACAGAAATTTGCCTGAAGCAAAGAAGGTTTCCCGGCATTTTTCCTTCTGTCTCTCCCTCCCAGGCAGCAGCAAACGGGAAGGTCCCGGTGCCTCCTCCGCCATCTCCTCTGTGTGGTCAAGGGGGAAAAGAGTCCCCATGCATCCAGCTGAGGTAAGGTGGGAAGTGGGTAGTGGCTGGCCGAGATGCTTCCTCTTCGGCCACGAGGCTCAGGGGATCGGGCCCCTTGCCCACTGCTCTGGCACTGCGAGATCTCAAAGCTGCCCACTAGGAAGGTGGGAAAATGGTCACCCCTGTGCAGGGAAGCCCAAGCAGGGTGGATCAAACAATACTTTGATTAGGACCAAGTGGAGGATTACCCTGTGGAGAGTAGGGTTACCAACCTCCAGGTGGAGCCCAGGGTTTTCCCAGCATTGCACCTGATCTCCAGGGTGAACCACATGGCATCTCATCCCCGGAAATCCCCTTCCCCTCCCCTGGGATTGTCCCCCAAATCTCCAGGAATTTCCCCAGCCAGAATTGGCAACCCTACTGGAGAGCAGGATATTGCATTGCTCCGAGTGTTTCATGGCCTGGATGGTGAAAAGGACAACACAAGGTGTGTGTTTGTGTGTGGGGGGGGGGCTCGTTGTCCTTCCGAGGGTGGCTGACAGAAGCGCAGTCTGCAGTACTTGACAGTCTGAAGAGGGGGTGCAAGGAGGCTCTTCACCAAGGGCTTTGGGGGTGAGCTTAGACCTATTGAAAATGATCTGGGGTTCAGCCACCATTTGTCACGGAGAGAGAAGGAAATAAAAATATGTTTGTCTCCTTCAAAGAAGTTGCTGATTTGGTTTGACGTCTAAAAGCTAGTTTTATCTATTTCATCAATCTTGTATATTTGTTTGTTTGTTTAGTTGGGAGTTTTTTTCTTATACAATACTGTGTTGGGATTTTTGTGGATGATCTTTCTCCCAAGAATTGGAACTGACATGTTGCCCGTCTTACAAGAGATCTAAAGTGGGTGGAGAAGCAAAACAAACTTCCTTCAAAGGGTGTCCAGGTCCTGGCACCTTCCCGGCAGGAGACGGGGACCTGGCACTGACATCGTGCCAGCAGCAACTCTTTGGCGACTTTGCTATGACATCACTCCCGGAAGTGACATCATCGTGCCAGCCACCGGAGCGCAGGGAAATTACATTCCTGCCCCTTGGGAGCACACCTGCTGTGCTTGGTGCCTGCCCAAGGTGGGCGACCTCTGGGGGGCTTGCCACCTATCACTGATCGTTGGCAGGTCGGTGGGAATGGGTACAAACTTCCTGAAGTTCGCCGGCTATTGGCAGACACCTGGGAACCCTAATCCTTCAGTAAATCGAGTACTCTTTTATGAATCTTCATACAGCAACTTTTGGAGTTGTTTTTAAAGGTTATTTCAGGGTCTTTTATTTGGGTTTGGCCTAACCTGGATAGCCCAAGTAAGCCTGATCTTGTCAGATCTCAGAAGCTAAGCAGGGTCGGCCTTGGTTATTAACTGGATGGGAGACCTCCAATGAAGACCAGGGTTGCAGAGGCAGGCAATGGCAAGCCACCTCTGTCAGTCTCTTGCCATCAAAACCCCACCGGAGTTCACCATAAGTCAGCTCTGACCTGAGGGCACTCTCCATCACAACGTGGGTCTAAAAAGCAGCAAAAGATATTTATGTTGAAAAAGGAAATGTGTATTTACATGTGCTGAGACGTTTTTGATATTTTTAGCATATAATTTACGGGGAGGTTCAATCATACTTGTGAGTTTTGCTGAGATTTTGCTGACTTGTTATACATGAAGAAATGTTTTTATCTGGCTCAGCTGGAAGGAGGAGGTCTTTTTAAATTGCCACTCAGGACAGGGTCAGTCTAAGTATTTCTCCAAGGCCCTGTTTCCACGAAAAGCGTACTCATTCTTGTTGTCTAAGAGTGATCCATTTATAAGGACTCATTTTTAGGCTTAAAATCTCTCAAAAATGTGGAGCGGGGGAGTGGGTGCCAAAATTAGCAGAAACACAGCAGAAATTAACGGCGTAACATTTTAAGATACTCATTTTGAGGAATCTCTGTGCCCATAATATTCTGGATTCAAGTAGATCCATCAGTGCAGGAGTCCCCACTTTTTGAGCCTGAAATGCTCTTCTGGAATTCTGCCCCAGGGTGGTCGGCAAGATTTCAAAATGGCTGCCATAGGAAGAGGGGCCAACTACAAAATGGCTGCCATAAAAAGTGGGGGCAGCCACAAAAAGTCAGGGAGTGTGGCTAGTCATAAATTTTCAACATTTCAAAAAAAAAACCTCCGCTTAACAGGATGCTTTTTAAAATGAACAATATAATTGAACACACCCAAGAGCTTACCTTCAGACATGCAGTGAAGATTTTTGTGCTGCCAAAGCAACTTTTTAAAAATTAGCACAGCCAATCAGATCTCCAGTTGCTAAGCAGATGCCTCTGCCAAATCCCGCTCTCCAAGAACACTTGGCAGACACCAGGAAAGTTATTGGTGAGTGCCCTTGCAGTATCGAATTTGGTGATGTGGATCTACTCAGTAGATTTCATTGTGACGTTTTCATGCGCGCTCAACCTTGTGGGCTCCTATATGCTGAACAACATCAACAAACCCCTCCCCCATTTCTTCCCCTGCTTCTAAAATCTACATTATGTTATGTTATTTATTATTTTCTCTTTATACCCTGCATTCCACCCCGCAAAGGGGACCCAAAGCAGCTTAGATCCTCCTCCTCTCCTCCCTTTTGTCCTCACAACAACCCTGTGAGGTAGGTTAGGCTGAGAGTGTGGCTGGCCCAAGGTCACCCAGCCAGCTTCCGTGGCAGTGCAGGAAATGTTGGGTTTTATACTCCGGATGCTCAGGAGTTCAGCTCAGGTGCCCATCCAAGGAGCCTGCAGGGAAGAGAGCTCCTCCCCCTCCCTTTTCCTATTCCAGGGGACAGAGAGGTAATAAATAAAGTAATTTGTAGGCTAATAAAGGTGAGGCATGAAGGCCAGAGGAGGCATCTTTGCCTAGTTCCTGCTTTCTCCAAATACAGCAGAGCGGGAAAGAGGAACCAGAAACAAGACGCTGGATTTAAGGAGTGTGTGTGTGGGGGTCATTCTTTTGGAATGTTACCAATGGCAACCGGGAAGGCCTTCGGAAGCAGCCATTCGAGAGAGTCATTCTTGGGAGAGGCTGCCATACATTGGCCCTTGATCTAGGGATTAATGATGTGTTGATACTGATAGGATTGTTTTGTAGTCGAAATTCAACTGAGCTCTTCCTCTGTCTGCTCTAAAACACATTCTTATTTCTAAAATTCTCTGCGCTGATGAAAAGTCTCCTGCCTTGGCTTGAGCCTCCCAGACTGTAAAAGAGAAGTGGGGAGAGTCTGCTTAGTTGGGGAAATATCTCCACCCTAGAGGCCTGTGGGGGGCAGCATGAGAAAGGGGGCTGCCTGAGTGGGCTAAAGGCTGGAGATGGAGGGGAACCACTCCTTGAGGCCTGGCAAATCAGGACCAGGACTAGCGAAGTAAATCCGTCATTCTCTGGAGGGAAAACGAGGGCCTGCAGGTTCCTTTTATCACAGTGTTAATATCCACACTGGGATATTTTTCCTCATGGACCAGCTTTCCAGTGCTGTAAAGAAATGTTTTCTCCTCCTTCCAGAGTCCAGTGGCCTTTGAAGAGGTGGCTGTGCATTTCTCCCAGGGGGAGTGGAGCCTGCTGCACCCAGCCCAGAGAGCTCTCTACAAGGAGGTCATGCTGGAGAATTTTGGGAACGTGGCCTCTCTAGGTGAGGATCCTTTTCTCCTTCGCTATCTCCTTCATTCTGAGAGGTAGGGTTGCCTGGTCCCCTAGTCCCCTGACTGGAGATGGGGGGCCGCGTTCCTACGCTTTTCTTTTTTCATGTCCTCACTATGCGTGTCCTCTCGGTTTTCATGATGACATCACTTCTAGGAAATGACATCAACGCATGGGTTACAGGCCACCTTGGGATCTCTCCCCAGGGGGCTGAATTGGGCCCAATATTTACTAATATGCTTATACACGAGTGGGCAACCTGCAATGATTTTCAGGAGATATCTCATTTCCCCCTCCCCCTCCCCCACCATGTCCTCTTTCTCTTTCTTGCCCCCATAAGCCTCCTTTTCCTACTTCCTTCTTTTCCTTCCTTCCCTCCTTCCCACCCACCTCTGTCTGCCCCATCTTCACCTTTCGTTCTCCCTCCCAGCCGCCTGTCTCCTGTGGCCCAGTTCTGTGATGCTGGTTGAACCAGGCCCAGTTGCATGGTGGGGAACATACAATAACTTACTGAGGTTACTTCACTTTTCCCCTTCTCCACATTGTTTCCTCTTCCCTTCCTCTTGGTAGCCTCCGTCTGCTCACCTTTCCCTGCACCCTTTTCTCCTTCAAACACACTAAACTCCTTACCTTTCACCTGCCCCATTTCTTCACCGGGATTTGTTAATTGACTTCATTCATATATTGCCTCTCTCCACGATGGGGACCTAGAGCAGCTTGCCTCCAATTACAACAACCCTTAGGAGTGGGTTTGGCTAGATGTGACTGTATCTAAGGTTTTTTTGTTTAGATTTCATATTTTTCTGTAAACCTGGGCTGATTTTCAGGAAACAAGAGAAGTGCGAGTGGGTGCCATGTTGTGCCACCTTGTTCTTTGCAACTCTGGCCATGGCTGGCCCTAAACCATAATGGGGGTGGTGGTTGGGGGGCCTTCATGAGCCTCAGAAAAGAGCGTCCCTCATGGATCCGTTTGGGGGGCCTTCAAGAGCCTCAGAAAAGATGCCTTGACTAAGAAGTGGCAGCGTTCCCAACGGAATCAGCCCCTGCCTCTCCAAATGGCATTTGGTTGCACCTGGATTCTCTGGCTTCAGGTGGCCCTGGGATGCAGTGAAGTTCTAAAGCATTGTTCCTGGTTTGTGTGTGTGTAGGAGAGGGGGTGTCTTAGCATAGCAACTCCACTGGCTTCCCTTTCATTTATTACTTCCCAGCTGAGCAAGCAGGGAGTGCATATCTACGAATTCCACACAGATTAGCTTTGCTCCCACTGCGGTACAAGGAGGCTTCCAACTGCTGAATATTTATATCGTTGTGTTTCCTCCTGAAAAAGGTGCTGCAGTGGGCGAGCCTGACCTCATATCCTGGCTGGAGGAAGAGGAGGAGCTGTTTCTCCACGACTCTAATGAAGAGGAGCGATTGGCAGGTAAGTGGGATTCTCTGATGTCTGGGAGTCCTGGATTGGGGAGCGCAAAAAAGGCAATGGTACAGTTGGAAACCCCTTGAATTTCACACTTTTGGGGGATGATCTGCAACAGTATTAAAAAATACTACTGATAAAATGTCACCTTCTTAACAATTGGAACCCACTATGTGAAAAATATTTTTTTTAAAAAAACCTAAAAATGGAGCATGAACGAGTGAATTTTTACGGATGATGAAGTCTAGGTATCCCGTATTGAAGCACACTGCAAGACATAGATGCTTACTCCCTCACTGATCCTTTAAAATATCCTTAAATATAATCATAAGTGGAGCCTTAAATATCATACGTCAGTCAATGGAATGTCCTCCTAAATAATTAAAAGATGAAATAACAACAAGATTCGATTTATATACTGCCCTTCAGGACAATTTAACACCCACTTGGAGCAGTTTACAAAGTATGTCGTTATTATCCCCCTCCAAAACAAAACAGAGAGACCCAAGGGTCAAGGAGATCCTAAATAAGGGAGTACAATACAGTACCCTCTTACGTAAGAATAAAGATACTGATTAATTTACAAAAATTGTAAAAAATTGTAAATTAATCAATATCTTTATTCTTATATCCATTGGCTGATTACATTTTGGTCATAATTAGTTAGGCCCATTCTCAAATTAGCAATGTTTATCATTTCAAAGGAACACATTCTTCTTCGCTGGGCACCTCGACGTCAATAAAGTTCCTTCTCAGAGGATATGTAACATTCTCCAAGGACACATCAAGTGCCTGTTTATCAATTCCCAGTCCTTTGCAATCATTAAACAAACAAACAACCATTGTAAATCTAGCCATATGCTTATGTAGGAGTGAACTCTTTTTTTCAAGGCTGCTTTGATTCCTTGATGCTTGGTGCCCCGGTGTCATGATAAAGTGTTTGAAGGCGGATATCAAAGTTCCGTTGATATCAAAGTTAGCTGGCTCGCTATGTTCAGCCCAGTCACCCGAGTGGAATCTGTAATCTTTATGGCCAGGCCGTTAAAAACCCCGTTGCATTCCACTGGCTTGCTAGTTGTTTCACTTCCCCACGTCTCCCCTGCACCAGAGCATATGATTCCTCTATTTCTGAAATCCTTAGGCTAGCTATATATTATTTCTACATCAGAATTATATTTCTGAATCAATCTCTAAAAGTCGCTTCTACAAATCATCTATCTTAGAAGTTGGCTATAAGAAGCAAAACTATAACATTTGCATGAATTATTTCTATATAAGGTATAACAATATGATTCGATCAATCATTCCTATCTGTCCAATGTCCTCAGAACTTTTCATAGTCCATCTTCATCCATATCCTACACAGCCAAGCATTGTCCACTCTGGCCGGCAGATTCTCTCAGGCAAGGCTGTTTCCCAACCCTGTCACAGCTGAGATTTCTAAACTAGAGACACTAGAGATTGAACTCTGGGACCTTACACATACAAAGCATGTGCTTAACTTATTGTTTTTTTGGTAAAGTATTTATTATCCATAGTCTGCCTTTCTCACTAAGAGCTGAGTCTTGGTGTAAGTTATTGCAGTTAACAGAATGAGTCCTCGAATAAGAAATGGAATCAGACTCAAATTACAGCAGTCTGAAACAAAGCGTTAAGAGACATGACCGAAAGCAACTCATGACTGCACTCATGTGAACACAGTTCTTGTCTTTCAAACCCCCAGCAGAGAGCAGTGATGAATATAATTTTACCCTCTTGGTAAGCTCTTTCTGCTGTGGATGAAACTGGAGCTGAACAGGTGGCAGTTCATCTCTGAAAAGACAAGGGGACCACAGGTCCCAGAAGACCACACTAACAATATAGAATTTTATTCTTCAAAGTGCTAGTGCAAAGTGAATTTTTCCCCCAATAACTTATAATCTACCTATATTCCATCCTGTCTCCCGTGGGGATTTCTTTGCCATCCTCCAATGACGGCTTTTGCCTACAGAAGAAGAAACAACAGATTTCATTTTGGACATTACATTATATGAATTCAGTACTCTTGTTGCCTGTCATCATTTAGGAATTGGAACTGTTATATTGGACTATTGAGCATTGGGCCAGATCAATATTTGATTCAAAAAAGAAAAAATCCAGCCAGGGTTATTTACTTAGATTTTCATATTATTAAGGCTAATATATATATATAAGGGGTGTGGTGAAAGATATTCCTCTGTTTTTGACATTAACTCCTAATCAGTCATTAAAATCCATTATGTCACCGAGTTTTTTTGAGTGTGAACACTCTTTTCTCTCATTCTCCACAGCAGTTCATTTAGTTCATCCCCTAAATGTCAAGCTCCCAACCCCATATTAATGCCTGGTTTCTCTCTTATTTAGGAGCACATCTGTCGGAGCCAACAAATGAAACAAAAGAACATTCTGCAACAGATAAAGAAGAGACTTATCCAGATGTGAATGAGAACGTTGCATACTGTGATATCCTAAGGAATGAGCAGGGGAAAGGGGGGAGTAACTCCAGTCAGTTAAAGGGTGGTGAGTCTCATGAAGCTCCATCAATTACAGAAATATGCAAAGGAGACAACCAGAATAACAGCCCTGCACGTGAAGAAAATTTTCCTGAAAATTCATATATCAATATGAATTCCCATCAAAGAAACCAAACCAGGGAGAAAAAATATAAACACCTGGAGTGTGGAAAAGTCTTCATTGAGAGTGGAAGTCTTACAGTCCATCAAAGAATTCACACAGGGGAGAAACCATATAAATGCCTGGAATGTGGAAAAAGTTTCAGTCAGAGTCACCACCTTTCATCCCATCAAAGAATTCACACAGGGGAGAAACCATATAAATGCCTGGAGTGTGAAAAAAGTTTTACTGACAAGGGAAAACTTACTGTCCATCAACGAATTCACTCAGGAGAGAAACCATATAAATGCTTGGAGTGTGGAAAAAGCTTCAGGGACAGTGGAAGACTTACTGTCCATCAAAGAATTCACACAGGGGAGAAACCGTATAAATGCCTGGAGTGTGAAAAAAGTTTCAGACGGAATTGCAAACTTACTTCCCACCAAAGAATTCACACAGGGGAGAAACCATATACATGCCTGGAGTGTGGGAAACAATTCAGATGGAGTGGCAACCTTACTTCCCACCGAAGAATTCACACAGGGGAGAAACCATATAAAAATCTAGAGTGTGGGAGAAGTTTCAGTGAGTGGAGAAGTCTTACTGTCCACCAAAGGATTCACACAGGAGAGAAACCGTATAAATGCCTGGAGTGTGAAAAAAGCTTCAGTCAGAGTTCCAAACTTACTTCCCACCAAAGAATTCACACAGGGGAAAAACCATATAAATGCCTGGAGTGTGGAAAAGGCTTCAGTGAGAATGGAAGACTTACTGTCCATCAAAGAATTCACACAGGGGAGAAACCATTTAAATGCCTGGAGTGTGGGGAAAAATTCAGATGGAGTGGCAACCTTACTTACCACCGAAGAATTCACACAGGGGAGAAACCATATAAATGCCTGGAGTGTGGAAAAGTCTTCAGTGACAGTGGAAGTCTTACTATCCATCAAAGAACTCACACAGGGGAGAAACCATATAAATGCCTGGTGTGTGGAAAAGACTTTACTGGCAGGGGAAGTCTTACTGTCCATCAACGAATTCACACAGGGGAGAAACCATATAAATGTCTGGAGTGTGAAAAAAGCTTCAGTCAGAGTTCCAAACTTTCTTCTCACAGAAGAATTCACACAGGGGAGAAACCATTTAAATGCCTGAAGTGTGGGAAAGGCTTTAGTGGCAGTGGAAATCTTACTGTCCACCAAAGAATTCACACAGGGGAAAAACCATATAAATGCCTGGAGTGTGGAAAACGCTTCAGTGACAGTGGAAGTCTTACTATCCATCAAAGAACTCACACAGGGGAGAAACCATATAAATGCCTGGTGTGTGAAAAAGACTTTACTGGCAGGGGAAGTCTTACTATCCATCAACGAATTCACACAGGGGAGAAACCATATAAATGCCTGGAGTGTGGAAAACGCTTCAGTGATAGTGGAAGTCTTACTATCCACCAAAGAATTCACACAGGGGAAAAACCATATAAATGCCTGGAGTGTGGAAAACGCTTCAGTGACAGTGGAAGTCTTACTATCCATCAACGAATTCACACAGGGGAGAAACCATATAAATGTCTGGAGTGTGAAAAAAGCTTCAGTCAGAATTCCAAACTTACTTCCCACTGACGAATTCACACAGGGGAGAAACCATATAAATGCCTGGAGTGCGGAAAAGGCTTCACTGAGAGTGGAAGTCTTACTGTCCATCAAAGAATTCACACAGGGGAGAAACCATATAAATGCCTGGTGTGTGAAAAAGGCTTTACTATCAGGGGAAGTCTTACTCTCCATGAACAAATTCACACAGGGAAGAAACCGTATAAATGCCTGGAGTGTGGAAAATGCTTCAGTCAGAGTCACTACCTTTCTTCCCACCAAAGAATTCTCACAGGGGAGAAACCATAAGTACAGTAACTTCACTCATTTGGGGCACAAACATTTTAAAGCCCTATCAAGTAACCAGCCTGATTGCCCCCACAGTTGGAAGAAAGAGACAGACACAGTAGTTGGAACTAAGGGCCACTTTATTAAACATAACATCAACACTAAACTGCGGCAAGGCAAACTGGCAGTAAAGGTTAAGCCACGGGGTCACACCTGGACCTCCACCTTGACCTGCCTGGGCGAGCCCCGCTGCCCCGGGCTTGAGCCATTCCAAGAATGGCCTGAGCCCAGCCGGCCAGGCAAAGGGTCCCCCCCCATCAAGCTCCTACAGCCTCAGCCATACAGCATGAGGGAAGGACTTACACCTGGGGTTCCCTGGAGGCAGTCTGAACAGGTGGTGGCAGCCATGAAGCATACCCTCCTTCCTGACAGACCCCTTTCCCCACTGATGGGGAATTGCCAAAGGGGTGCTCACCGGCCTGCTCCCTACTCCCCAACTTTCTCCTGCCAGTGACGCCTACTAGACACCACCCTACAAATGCCTCAATCCAGGCATCAGTACAAGGTAGGTAAAAAACCCAACCCCATCCAGCCAATTAGGGGAATGGGAAAAAATTTCTACCTGGCTCAGAAACTGCAGCTGGCTAATCCTACACTGAAACAGGGCGAGGCGGGTGGGCCGATCGCACAGAGATACTGAAGCCACAGGCCGGAGACGCCTCCTAGGGTTTTCGTCTCCACCCCCAGCTAAGAGCCCAGATAGCCGAGAAATCAGTCTGTCCCCTCCTCCATACGAGGGGGCAAACTTTGGCCCCCAGCCTAAGCTGCAGGGCAGCTGCTGGGAAAGGGCTGTATTCTTGGCGAATCTCAGGCTGAGGCAAATCTGCCTAGGAGAATTCTGGGGAACGGAGAAACTCAAAGCCAAGCAGTTC
Organism: Eublepharis macularius; assembly: GCF_028583425.1. Taxonomy (NCBI): domain Eukaryota; kingdom Metazoa; phylum Chordata; class Lepidosauria; order Squamata; family Eublepharidae; genus Eublepharis; species Eublepharis macularius. The sequence continues at coordinate 176,420,235 of NC_072793.1, forward strand.
CCAGAGAAACAGGCCTGGAGACGTTTTGTAGAATGTAGATGTCCGTCCCCTGCCGTCAATCTCAGACTAAGGGCTCTGAGGGGTGGCATAACTCGGCTGCAGAGAGCCCTGTTCATGTGTCTTAACAAGGACCTGGTTGGTTTTAGTCACCCTGTTCTGCAGGCCGATGTGAGATAAAAATGGACTTTCTAAACTAGTTCTTTGCTATTGGGCCAGCTGTCGGACATAGTTGCTGGTCTTAACTGTTGCTTTGTGGGATAAGAGTGGAAAACATGGTGTTCAGTTCTGTTTGGACTTTGCAGCTTGACTTTACAAGGTGACATCTGTTTTATCAGGCAGGAGATACTTCTAAGTAAATTAGGGATTATTCTCAAATAGTCCTTGCTGTTTTATTTATTGTATCTTTGCACACATTCTATATATGTAACCTTTTTGTACAATTTTTAATAAATATATTAACCTTGTGTGGTGATACTGAATTTTGGGCTCCAATGTGAATTCAGCATCTTGGGCTATTGTCCCAGTTCGCATTGACCTGCTTTAGAGGAACTCAGCAAGCAAGTGGTCTACCTTGCAGGGCTGACAGCTTGATTAACACCCGGTATGGATGGAGACTTTATTTCCTCAGTTTCTGAGTTTAAGATTAGTCATAGGAAATTGGGGGGAAGAAATCTGCCCTGGAGTGCAAAGGTTTCTTCCCTACAAAGTGTGTGTGTGTGTGTATTTTTGTAAAGAAAACCTGTTTCCAGCCATCTCCATACACACACTGCCAGCCTGAATGTACTTTTAAAGAAAAAGGCTTTTTGCATTAGAAACTGTGAAGAAGGACTAATGAATTCAAGCCCTACCACTTTGGAAAGGCATCACTCCCTGTATTGTCTGGCACATGGTGTGCAATCCCTGATAATTAATATAAGCTGGGTGCTATGCTCTGTGACAGCTTGGGACCCCCAGTTCAAGTCTTCCCTTGTTCCCAAAATTATTGCCCCAGGAATGACTCAGTCTCATACCTTCAGGGCCAAGCTACAAGTGACGAATGACACTTGAACGGCAAGTGGACTGAGTGGAGCGCAAGTGGAAGGCAAGTGAACAGGGAAAAATACACTTGCCGTTCAAGTGTCATTCATCACTTGTAGCTTGGCCCTCAGTTAACTGCTGGCATTCTGAAAGGACTTTCTGTTCTAGCTACTTTTACTTGTTGCCTAAACCAGACATTTTGTTAAAAGGTTGTCTGTGTGATTTTCTAGTGTGTGTGTTTAAGCACAATTACTCATATATTTATGTTATATTTATGTTAATTCTTTGATAAGGTTAATAAGAGTTTAGCAGTAAGTTCACAGTTTTAGTTGCACACATGGTTTTGTTCCAAACATGCTGTACACATCCTAACAAGTTGTACACATGCTGTTCCTAACAAAAGTGAAGGCCACCTCTCCCCCCCCCCCCCGGGAAGCACCCCCATCCCTTTGATTCTTTCCCTGCAAACCTGGTCATCCCAAACTGCTCTTAGAAGCTAGCCCTTTAGTGCTAAAAGATCCCGATGAGCCTGAATGCAGCAGCTTCTCCCCTGTGCTCAGCAATAACCCTGAAAGCAACGCTGGGCAGGAGCCATGTTTTCTGGTCACCTCCAGGACTTCTCAGGCGGACTCAGGTTGCAGGGGAGAGAGAGAGAGAGAGAGAGAGAGGCCTGGCTTCATATCAAACTGAGATACTAAGATCAGTCTGCAGGAATGGAAAAGGCACAGGCAGGAAGGGGGCCAGGGGGGTCCCCGGGGGGCCTGGATGCTCCCTTGAAAACAGTTCTATTCTTTGGCTTCCTCGGGGTCATCCTCACAATTCAGGCCATGTGTTAAGATCAGCATTTGCTGGGAAATAATTTTCGAGAACTGTCAAGGAATCTGCTTTGCAATTCAGAGCCCCCTGAGCTGATTAAGACCAGAGCACCAGCCATCTCCTGGCCTTTGTTAAGTCAAGAAAGCCAATCCGGTCTGTGTGCAAACAGGCTTGAGCTGGTCATCTGCTAGGTAAACTAGTCATGTCCATACATGGAATTCCCTCTGCCTGCCACGCCCATAGAATTCAAACCTCCCAATCAGATCCAAAGTTTCTAGCCTGGAACCAATCCCATCCCAGGAGAGACGCTGCCTTCCTCTCCATGCAGAGAGAGGAGAAGCAAAGCCAGCCCTCAACCCCCAAACTTTTGCAGCCGGTTCCTGGGTCCTGCCTGCTATCCCAGCCCCACAGCTGGGCTACCCTGGCTGGAATCGCTTCGTCTCCTCTGGGCCTCCCACGGACCGCAAGAGACTTCCAGCACCCGGGATCCGGGCTTCTCCTCCTGATTTCTGCACGGACAAGGAAAGGTACATCTTGGCTCGCCATCTTTAATCTGTCTCCCCTGATTTTCCAGTTCACCCTGCACAGCACAGAGAGGGGGAGCAGTCTGCTTCTCTCTGCTAGTTTGAAAGGCTAGACACTCACTTCTCTTCTGTCCTGCCCCTCCCCTTTCCTCTCCCCATATTTACACTTTAAACATAGAGGTAACTGAAGCTGCCGTTGGTCTGGGAATAGTTTTGGTTGATATTTTCTGGTATTGTCTGGAAATGTGCTCATTGCTTGTACTTTGTTTTATTATTTGCTCACAGGAAAAATTCCTTCCCCACTTGTCTACTAATGTACCCGATTCCCCCATCCCCTACAATAAACTGTTTGTTCCTTTTTAAACCATTAAAATCGGTTTCCCTTGTCCTTTCCCCACTGAATCACCCTCCTCAGAGCCACCCCACAGGCAGAGATCCCTCTTCCCTCTCCCTGCCAGTTTAAATAGGCAAGGTCACATATTTGCATGGCTGTGGTAACAAACCCACCCCTGGGAAATGTACAAAAGAGGGGAACAAAGGCAGTAAACGACAATACTATTTACATTAAACTAAATAAATAGTAGTAAGGGAAATTAAATGTGGAGTAAGTAATACATGGAAAGATACATTTAGGCCTTTCTTTCACTTATTTCCTATATACCCCACCTTTCTCTCCAATGAGGAGCCACAGTGGCTTATGTAATCCTTTCCATTATATCCTCACAACAACCTTGTGAGGTAGGTTCAGTTGAGTGCATCTGACTGGCCCAAGGTGTCTCGCTCTTGTTCGCTGAGGGAATAATTGCTCTAGGATTGAGTCTGTTGTGAGTCAATAAATGTTGCTGTTGCTTGTTTGAGGCGTCTTTCTTTTGAACTCCTTTGGGGAAGGAGCATGGCAGTGTACACACAGGCCTAAGCTAAGGTTGCCAACTCCAGGAAGGGAAATGCCTAGAGATTGGGTGGCAGAGCCTGGGGAGGGCAGAATTTGGGGAGGGGAGCGAGGCAGATCTCCCGGGATGGGAAGCCAGAGAGTCTGCCCTCAGAAGGGGCCACAGTTCTTCCAAAGTAATGGTCTCTGTAGTCCGGAGACCTTTCATAATTTTGGGGGAACTCCTTGTTCCTCCTGGAGGTTGGCCACCCTACCTAAAGCGATCCGTAGACTGCTGGGGTGCCCAGTTTGGGGTCGTCTACATCGGCCAGCCTCAGGTTTTGGGTGGGCAACTCGTGCCTCTGATGCTAGTCTTTGGAGTTGCCCTTGAAGGCCCGGTAAAACTGAATACCTAATAACTAATAATTTATAATAATACATAAATAAATAGTTATTAATAATAATAACTGACTCCCCCCTTCAGATTCAGTGCTGTAGAATAGGAAGGGGGTCCACTTCCACCCCATAGAAAAAATATGGGCAAACTCCTCAACTTCATTCGCAAGGAATAATTGGGGTGGTGGTTCTTATCCAGTCCCTCCCATTGGTGACTTCTCCTTCTCCCTGCTGTTGTCCCTGATGTAGAAATAGATTTTTGTCTTACCTTTTTCAGGCCCTTGCTTTTGGAGTCTGGGAGCTGCCCTCAGGATTACTTTGATAGAAATCTCTCCCTTATCCCACCTGACCCCCCCCAAAGGAGGAAGGGGCACACAGCCCTCTCTCCTGGCCCCTCCTGCTCACCCAGGAGGCCAGCAGAGGAGAAGCCGGGCTTTGCCCTGGTCCCTAAAAGGATTCAGGCCTTGCACCCAAACAAGCCACAAGAGGAGCTGCAGAGGTGCTGCTAGAAACGAACACGAACCTTCAAAGGAGATTTTAAATCTGTTTCATGTTTCACCCCCAGGGAGTGTAATGATGGCAAATACAGTTCTTGCTTATCTGAGATGTTTATTCCCTGCTTTTCTTCCCAATTTGGGCCCAACGTACCTTCCAACGTCATTCTCCCTTCCTTCCTTATTCCCTCACAACCACCATGTGAGGTAGGATAGGTAGAGAGAGTGAGTTGCCCAAGGCCACTCAGCGAGATTTATGGCAACAATATAAGCACAACAGACTTATGAGGTAGACCAAGGATCTCCAATGTGGTCACTGTGGGGCTGGATTGCCCCCAATACTGCCCTTAACTGTAGGGTACCACAGAGGTTTTCTCATTGCACACCTTCTTGTAGGTGCTCAGACTCCACTCACATGTTGATAGGGTTGCCAACTCGATTCTGGGGAATTCCTGCAGATTTGAGGGTGGAGTTGGGTTGCAAACTTGAGGTGGTGGCTGGTGATCTCCCAGAATCCCACCTTAACTCCAGGCAACGAAGGTCAGTTTCCCTGGAGAAAATGGCTCCTTTGGAGGGTGGGTTGTATGGCACTATTCCCGGATGAGGCCATTCCCCTCCCCAAATCCGGTCTTTCCCGGGATCCACCACTCCAAATCTACAGAAATGTTCCAACCCAGAGTTGGCAACCGTAGGAGCCCAAGGAAGGCAGGGTGTGGGAAGGGGAGGGACCTCAGCTGGGTGTAATGCAGGAGAGCACATCTCTGTCGCCTGGAGAGCTGTTGTAATGCTGGGAGATATGCAGGCTCCAGGTTGGCAGGCCTAGGTATGGAAAAGGACATGGAGAACTGAGGATCAGGCTGACACCCCCTGTCCTCTCCCTCCGTGCTGCTGGATTCCCACCAGGGAATTCTCAGGGATCAGGGAGAGCCACGTAACCCTTGGAGAGAGGGATGACCTTGCCTCAGAGCAAACGGGATCAGAAGTTGCCTCTCTTCGCTTTCCATCTCCCCACATCTTTTGGCTGGCGGTGAGGCTTCCGAAGGGTTAAAGCAAGGACATAGGCGGTCCTAGAGAGGCCAGTTGGAGAGGGGGCCAAAGAAGGTCATTTCCTGTCTGCCTCCCCCCACCTCCCCCCACCTACTGAGGCTGCTTCTGCCTCTCCTGTGCTGCTGGGAGGGAGGATTGGGTGAGCTCCAAGGGGCTTTGGGGGGGGCAAAGATAGGGGGAGGGGGCTGCAACACCCAAGCAGAGAGAAAAGGGGGAGCTGGTCATGGGGGGAGGTTGCACTTAGGAGCCTCCCTGAATCCCAGCTCACTTTCAATACCTTCTTCCTCTCAGTTCCCACCCTGTGCATCTCTCCCTCCCCTTACCAGTGAGACCCTCTCGGCTACTTTTTGCTGTTTAGAAGGAGAGGCCGGGAGGGATGGAGAAAAGGAGTCTGTATTGGGGAGGGGGTTGTGGGGGGGGGGTTGCTAAAGGAAAGGCAAACAGAAATTTGCCTGCAGCTGAGAAGGTTCCCCGGCATTTTTCTTTCTGTCTCTCCCTCCCAGGCAGCAGCAAACGGGAAGGTCCCGGTGTCTCCTCCGCCATCTCCTCTGTGTGGTCAAGGGGGGAAAGAGTCCACATGCATCCAGCTCAGGTAAGGTGGGGAAGTGGGCAGTGGCCGGCAGAGATGCTTCCTCCTCGGCCACGAGGCTCAGGGGATCGGGCCCCTTGCCCACCGCTCTGGCACTGCGAGATCTCAAAGCTGCCCACTGGGAAGGTGGGAAAATGGTCACCGCTGTGCAGAGAAGCCCAAGCAGGGCGGATACAGCAATACTTTGATTAGGACCAACTGGAGAATTACCCTGTGGAGAGTAGCGTTACCAACCTCCAGGTGGAGCCCAGAGTTTTCCCAGAATTACACCTGATCTCCCTCCCCTCCCCTGGGATTGTCCCCCAAATCTCCAGGAATTTCCCCAGCCAGAATTGACAACCCTACTGGAGAGCGGGATATTGCATTGCTCCGAGTGTTTCATGGCCTGGATGGCGAAAAGGACAACACAAGGTGTGTGTGGGGGGGGGGTCTAGTTGTCCTTATGAGGGTGGCTGGCAGCAGCGCAGTCTGCAGTACTTGAGAGTCTGAAGAGGGGGCGCAAGGAGGCTCTTTACCAAGGGCTTTGGGGGTGAGCTTAGACCTATTGAAAATGATCTGGGGTTGTATGGAGGCCTGGTGGGACGAAGAAGAAACAATGGCTGTTTTCCCTTTGGACACAGAAAGGCCACTGGATTAAAATTTGCCTGAGCTCTAAACTGGATTCAACTGCCCCTTGTCAGGGAGAGAGAAGTAAATCAAAATCTGTTTGTTTCCTCCGTAGAAGCTGCTGTTTTGATTGGACGTCCAAAAGCTAGTTTTATCCGTTTCATCAATCTTGCATATTGGTTTGTTTAGTTAGGTGTGGTGTGTTTTTTGTGGATGATCTTTCTTCCAAGATTTGGCATTGACATGTTGCCCGTCTCACAAGAGTTCCAAAGTGGGTGGATAACCAAAACAAGTGTCCTTCATAGAGGTGCCAGGTTCCTGTGCCATCCCAGCGGGGCAGGGGGAACTAGCACTGACCTCATGCCAGCCGCATATTCCTCTTTGGCGCCTGTGCAATGGCATCACTTCCAAAAGCGACATCATTGTGCCAGCCACAGGACCGCATGGAAGTTACGTTGTCCTGCCCCTTGGGAGCGCAGATGCTGTGATTGCTGCCTGATCTTGTCAGATCTCAGAAGCTAAGCACGGTCGGCCTGGCTAGAAATTGGATGGGAGCCCTCCTATGAAGAGCAGCATTGCAGAGGCAGGCAATGGCAAACCACCTCTGTTGGTCTTTTGCCATGAAACCCCCACCAGGGTCACCATAAGTCAGCTGTGACTTGAGGGCACTTTCCACCACAATGTGGGTCTAAAAATCAGCAAAAGATATATATGCTGGAAAAGGAATGAACGACACGGCTGTAAGTACCCTGGGAAGAACTTGCAGAACCCCTGTCCATCATCTTCAAGGCCTCCTGGAAGACTGGGGAGGTGCCAAAAGATTGGAGAAGAGCGAATGTTGTCCCAATCTTTAAGAAAGGGAGGAAGGATGACCCGGGGAACTACAGGCCGGTCAGTCTGACTTCTGTTGCTGGAGTATTGTGTGCAGTTCTGGAGGCTTCACTTCAAAAAGGATGTGGACAACATCGAGAGGGTGCAGAGGAGAGCGACGAGGATGATCAGGGGTCTGGAGACTGAGCCCTACGAGGAAAGTCCGAGGGCCTTGGGAATGTTTAGTTTGGAGAAGAGGAGATTGAGGGGGGACATGATTGGTCTCTTTAAGTATTTGAAAGGCTGTCATTTGGAGGAGGGCAGCAGAGGGTAGGACCTGAAGCAATGGGCTTCGATTACATGCCCAAAGGTACCGGCTGGATATTAGGAAGAACTTTTTCACGGTCAGAGTAGTTCAAAAGTGGAATCAGCTGCCTAGGGAGGTGGTGAGCTCCCCCTCACTGGCAGTTTTCAAGAAGAGGCTGGAGGAATATTTGTCAGGGATGCTTTAGGCTCATCCTGCCTTGGGCAGGGGGTTGGACTAGATGGGTCTGTATGGCCCCTTCCAACTCTATGATTCTATGATTTACATGTGCTGAGATATTGATATTTTTATCAAGTAAATTAAGGGGAGGTTCAATCACAGTCACGAGTTTTGCTGAGATTTTACAGACTTGCTATACATGCAGAAATGCTTATAGATGGCTCAACTGGAGGGTGGGGGGTCTTTTTCAATTGTCACTCAGGACAGGATCCGTTTAAGTATTTCTTCAAGGTCATATTTCCTCAAAAAGTGTGCTCATTCTTGTTGTCTAAGAGCAGAGGCCATTTCGTAGAAAAAGAGCTGGAGGAACATATTAGCATAACTCATTAGCATATGCCACGCCTCTTGCCATCACCGGAAGTGTGTCATTAGTATAACTGATTTGCATATGCCACACCCCCTGGCATCACCTATCCTGGCTGTTTTGGACCCAGTCCAGGCCATTCAGGGCCGAAATTGGACCCAAAATGGCAAAAGGGGCTGAAAATGGCTGAAAAGGGGCCCAAAATGGTCAGAATCAGCCCGCTTATGAACGGGAGAGTGACCCACCACCCATCAGAGGCCCAATTCAGGCCGTTTCGGCTCCAGTCCAGGCTGAAAATGGCCGAGAGTCAGGTGGGCGGGGCCACTGCCATGCGACCTCTTTGGGGAACTGCTGGAACTGCGTTCCTATGTGTTTCCCCTCGAAATGAGCCCTGTCTAAGAGTGATATATTTATAAGGTCTTGTTTTTAGGCTCAAAATCTCTTTCAAAAATGTGGAGCGGGGGAGTGGGCGCCACAATTAGCAGAAACACAGCAGAAATGAATGGCCTAACATTGAAGGTATTTCTTCATTTTGACGAATCTCCACCCATAATATCCTGGATTCAAGTAGATCCATCAGTGCAGGAGTCCTCAATGCTGCCCCGGCGTGGTGGGCACAGCTTCAAAATGGCTGCCATAAGAGGTAGGGCCAATCACGAAATGTTATAATTTTCAAACACACCCAAGAGCTTACCTTCAGACACGCACTGGAGATTTTTGTGCTGCCATAGCAACTTTTTAAAAATCGGCACAGCCAATCAGATCTCCAGTTGCTAAGCTGAAGCCTGTGCCAAATCCCGCTCTCTATGAACACTTTTAAGACACCAGGAAAGTTATTGGTGGGTGCCGTGGCACCCTCAGGCACCACGTTGAGGACCCTTGCAGTAACAGGTTTGGGATGTGGATCTACGCAGCAGATTTCATTGTGATGTTTTCATGCGCGCTCAACCTTTTGGGTTCCTATATTCTCAACAACATCAACATCCCCCCCCCGATTTCTTCCCCTCCTTCTCAAATCTACAGTATGTTAACAATTGGTTTATTTATTTATTATTTTCTCTTTATACCTTGAATTCCTCCTCCCAATGGGGAACCAAAGCAGCTTATATCCTCCTCCTCTCCTCCCTTTTGTCCTCACAACAACCCTGTGAGGTAGGCTAGGCTGAGAGTGTGGCTGGCCCAAGGCCACCCAGCCAGCTTCCATGGCAGTGCAGGAAATGTTGGGTTTTATACTCCGGATGCTCAGGAGTGAAGCTCAGGTGCCCATCTAAGGAGCCTGCAGGGAAGAGAGCTCCTCCCCCTCCCTTTTCCCATTCCAGGGGACAGAGAGGTAAAAATGAAGTAATTCGTAGGCTAATAAAGGGGTGAGGCATGAAGGCCAGCGGAGGCATCTTTGCCTAGTTCCTGCTTTCTCCAAATACAGCAGAGTGGGAAAGAGGAACCAGAAACAAGACGCTGGATTTCAGGAGCGGGGGGCGTCATTCTTTGGGAATTTTACCAACGGCAACCGGGAAGGCATTCGGGAGCAGCCATTCGAGAGAGTCATTCTTTAGAGAGGCCGCCATGCATTGGCCCTTGATCTAGGGATTAAGGATGCATTGACACTTACAGGATTGTAATTCAACTGAGCTCTTCCTCTGTCTGCTCTAAAAAATATTCTTATTTCTCCTGCCTTGGTTTGAGCCTCCCAGACTGTAAAAGAGAAGCGGGGAGAGTCTGCTTAGCTGGGGAAATATCTCCACTCTAGAGATACTTTTCAGAGGTCAGGCTTCAAAAGGGGCCAGACTCAATTCTCGTAGAGGCCTGTAGTGGCAGCATGAGAAAGGGGGTCGCCTGAGGGGGCTAAAGGCTGGAGATGGAGGGGAACTACTCCTTGAGGCCTAGCAAATCAGGAGCAGGACTAGCAAAGTAAATCCTTCATTCTCTGGAGGGAAAACGAGTTCCTGCAGAGTCCTTTTATCACAGTGTTAATATCCACACTGGGATCTTTTCCCCTCATGGACCAGCTTTCCAGTGATGTAAAGAAATGGTTTCTCCTCCTTCCAGCGTTTGGTGTCCTTTGAAGAGGTGGCTGTGCATTTCACCTGGGGGGAGCAGACCCTGCTGAGCCCAGCCCAGAGAGCTCTCTACAAGGAAGTCATGCTGGAGAATTTTGGGAACGTGGCCTCTCTGGGTGAGGATCCTTTTCTCCTTCGCTGTCTCCTTCATGCTGAGAGGTAGGGTTGCCTGGTCCCCTAGCCCCCTGGCCGGAGATGTGAGGCCAGGTTGCTACCCTTTACTTTTCTTTTTTCATGCGTGCCCTCTCGGTTTGCATGATGATGTCATTTCCGGGAAGTGATGTCATCACACGTGTCACAGTTTGCCCTGGGAGCACTCCCCAAGGGACCAAATCGGGCCCAATAGTTATTCTTACACACTTTCACTTTCACGCACACTCATGAGTGGGGGACCTGTGGTGTTTTTCTGGGGACATCCCATTTCCCCCTCCCCCGCCATGTGCTCTTTCCCTTCCCTGCCCCTCTAACCCCTCCCTTTCCTACTTCCTTCTCTTCCTTCCCAACCACCTCTGCCTGCCCCCATCTTCACCTTAGCTCCTCCTCCCTCCCAGCCACCTGTCATCTGTGGCCCAGTTCTGTGGTGCTGGCTGAACTAGGCCCAATTGCATGGTGGGGAACCTACAATAACTATCTGAGAGTACTTCACTTTTCCCCTTGTCCCCTTCTTGATATTTTTTCCTCTTCCCTTCCTCCTGGCAGCCTCTGTATCCTCACCTTTCCCTGCACCCTTTTCTCCTTCAAACACACTAAACTCCTTACCTTTCACCTGTCCCATTTCTTCATCTGTGTTTGTTAATTGACTTCATTCATATCCTGCCGTTCTCCACAATGGGGACCTAGAGCACCTTGCCTCCAATTACTACAACCCTTAGGAGTGGATTTGGCTGGATGTGACTGTATCTAAGTTTTTTTGTTTAGATTTCATATTTTTCTGTAAACCTGGGCTGATTTTCAGGAACCAAGAAAAGGAGGAGTGGGTGCCATGTTGTGGCAGCCTGCTCTGTACAGCTCTGGCCATGGCTGGCCTTTAATCATAGCAGGGGGGTTGGGAGGGGCCTTCAAGAGCCTCAGAAAAGATGCCTTGACTGAGAAGTGGCAGCGTTCCCCAGAGAATCGGCCCCTGCCTCTCCAAATGGCATTAGGTTGCATCTGGGTTCTCTGGCTTCAGGTGGCCCTGGAATCCAGTGAAGTTCTAAAGCATTGTGTGTGTGTGTGTGTGTGTGTGTGTGTGTGTGTGTGTTTGCTCCTAATGCAGTATTTGTCAGAGACAAGGTGACTTCCAACTGCTGAATATTTATGTCACACAGAAGAACCATCATTGTGTTTCCTCCTGAAAAAGGTGCTGTGATGGGCAAGCCTGACCTCATCTCCTGCCTGGAGGAAGAGGAGGAGCTGTTTCTCCACAACACCGATGAAGAGGAGCGATTGGCCGGTAGGTGGGATTCTCTGATGTCTGGGAGTCCTGGATTGCGGAGCAAAAAAAGAGGCAATGGTACAGTTGGAAATCCCTTGAACTTCACACTTTTGGGGGGGACATCTGCAACAGTATTAAAAATACCACTGATAAAATGTCACCCTCTTTACAATTAGAACCCACTATGTGAAAAACAAATTTTAAAAAATAAAATAAAAATGGAGCATGAACGAGTGAATTTTACAGATGATGAAGTCCAGGTACCCTGTATTGAAGAACGCTGCAAGTCATAGGTGCTTAATTTCTCACCGATCCATGAAAATATCCTTAAATATAAACATAAGTGGAGCCTTAAATTTTATATGTCAGTCAATGGAATGTCCTCCTAAGTAATTAAAAGATGAAATAACAACAACAACATTTGATTTGTATACTGCCCTTCAGGACAACTTAACACCCATTCGGAGCAGTTTACAAAGTATGTCGTTATTATCCCTCTCAACAATGACCCTGAGAGGTGGGTAGGGCTGAGAAAGTTCTAAATTGATCCATTTCAGTTCATAAACTGGTCTGTTCTGAATAACAAGGGGATTGGGGCTCTCCCTTTATCTGCTTCTTTGATAACAAGTACTTGTATTACAGGCCAAATGCCAGAGAAGGTGAAATAGGCCCTGTGGGTATAAATCATGGAAGAGGCTGAAAGGGGGTGGGTCACGATACCCTTGTTTTACATTATCTTTAAAATACTCCTTTAATCTCAAAGCTCTACTCAGTTTAAAGTCCTTCTGGTGAAGCAATGTGTGACACCCTTTGGGTTTCCATTGTATTGATTTCCCCTTCCCCTTTAATTTCCCAGGGCACCATCAGCTTTTTCTTGCTCTTTTTCATCTAGTTCTGTCCATAACGGAATGGTTTGACCTCAAACTCTGCCTGTTTATCAATTCCCAGTTCTTTGCAATCGTTAAACAAACAAACAACCATTGTAAATCTAGCCACATGCCTACTTAGGAGTGATCTGTTTTTTTCTAGGCTGCTTTGATTCTATCCATGCACCCCAATCTTGGCACCCCAGTGTCATGAGCAAGTGTCTAAAGGCCTTCAGTCTTTCATTGATATGAAAGTTAGCTGCCTCGCTCTGTTCAGCCCTGTCACCCAAGTGGAATCTGTAATCTTTATGGCCAGGCCATTACAACCCCCCTTGCATTCCACTGGCTTCCTAGTTGTTTCACTTCTCCACGTCTCCCCTGCACCAGAGCATATGCTTCTTCTATTTCTGAAATTCTTAGTCTCACTATATATTATTTCTACATCAGAATTATATTTCTGAATAGACCTCTACAAGTCGCTTCTACAAATCATCTATCATAGAAGTCAGCTATATGAAGCAAAACTATTACATTTGCATGAATTAATCATTTCTATATAAGATATGATGATATGATTCGATCAATCATTCCTATCAGTCTAATGTCCTCAGAAATTTTCATAGTCCATCTTCATCCATCTTCCTGACTCCTTGGGATCCGAGAATTTGGGCCCCCAAGACCCCCCCCCCATGGAGGGGGAGGCAGGCTAGAGCAAGGTGGAGGAGCTCAAGGGGACTGGCAACCCCCTGTGAAGCCCCCACACCGGCTCAAGGCAAGGACCAAGGGAGAAGCCAATATGGCTCCTAACCTACAAAATCCAAAAGTCTTACCACCGAAAATAAAGCAGATTCCTGGCAAGAGAGAAACAAAAACAACTGAAAGACTGAACAAAGCGATCCTTCTAGACATCTCACCAAATAAGAAGATTGGTTATGACTTTACGAGGTCTAACCAGCTTGATATGGAGGGGATTTATTAACCTCCAGTGAGGCAGCTGCTGTTACGAGCCGGGAGGCGGGAGCCAGACATAGAAGAGTGATTGCACAGAAGAGTCTCTTGGCAGTGAGCTAGAAAGCAATACATTTTTGGAGCTACAAACAGTAAGAGTCGAGCTTCTTACCACTTTGATGAAACCTTCGATAGAATATCTATAAGAAGCTGATCAAAATGGCCCTTTCGGAACAAATGTTTCCAAAGCTGCAAGAAATTGCTAAGCTGATGAGTGAGCTATTAAGAAAAGCAGATGAGATATTTGGATTGGGAACAGACAAAGACATCGTGAAAGATACTAAGTTAGAAGAAAACTTCGAAGGGACAGACTTATTTGAAAGAAAACTAGAGTGGAATGATGAAAAGCCTTGTCAACAAAATGGGGGAACACACCAGCCCTTCTTTGTGAAAGCACAAGAGGCAAAAAAGAAAGGGGAGGAGCACCAAAGGAGAGCTGTGGGGAAGAGACCCAGCGTACTGCTTCTGAATGAAGAAAAAAGCATGCATCGTATTTCAAAAAAGAAAGACAAACAGAGACACCACAGCATTTCTCCCTCTGAGGCGGAGGACATCTTGGGTGTTTCCCACCGTCCAATCGGGGAGGCAGGAAGTTAAACTTTCTTCCTCTTCCTTTGGTGTGTGGGACCACCCTCTCTCCTCAGTTCTTTTCCTGCCTCAGGGGAGAGCAGTGCCTTTTAGGATAGCTTAGCTACCCTGTTCAATCTATTCATCTGTTATTCTCTTCGTGACCTAGTGTCTTAGTCTTCTTGTTACCTTCCTTTTGTCTGTCCTCTCCTGTTTTTTCCTCTCCAGTCTTTGTCTGTTTATTTAAAAAAAAAAAAAAAATAGAGAGAGAGAGAGAAAGAGAGAGAGAGGATAAAGGCTTCCCCAAGAAGTCCGGACATAATGGAGGGACGAGCACGGGAGTCCTCCGACTCTGAAGACTCCTTCCTGGAAAGGGCTGAGGGCTGTTCCCTGGAGGCCGTCCTTCCGACGGCGGGAACATGCCCAGCCGGGTCCGACTCGCCTCAGAGGCTTGCTCGGCCCTCCGGCAGAAGAGTGCCTGAGAAGGGGAAACAGCCCGCCAAAAAACGGCCCCGTCTGTCGCAGACGGTGCCGGGAGCAGCCGCACAGCAACACGAAGACCAAGGAACGAGTGCAGCTGCTCGGAGCCCAGTTTCGGCGGGAAGAGCCGCAGCGGCCGCTTTCCCGCCAAACCGCGACGACGCGGTTGCCAACCTCCCGACTGGAGAGACGCAGTTTCCTTCATCCATCCAGACACAGGGCTCCGTTTCTGGCACTCTGGAGGGACACGTAAGTGATTACCCCCCCAATCTTTCCCCGGAGATTTTGGCAGCAATCAGATGGTCCCTAAGGAAAGAGCTTTGGTCCATCTGCCAAGCCGGGAGTCCGGGTCCCTCCCCCGCTATTCCAGACACAACCCCAGACACCGCCCAGGTACTGGATGGCCGACCCGCAGCCTGGCCAACCAAGGCGGCCAAAAAGCAGCAGAGTAAAACGCCTGCCTGGGTTGAGGGGGACTCCTCAGGTGACGAGGACTCTGGAGAGGGGGATTTTCTCTCAGAAGAGGAACATGAGTTAGCCTCGGCATCCTCTGATCAATCTAATAGGCTATTCCAGATGGAAGATCTCAGTTATTTACTGTCCAAAACCCTGTCAGCATTGGACCTAAACGAATCTGATAAAAGGGAGGAGGAGGAAACTGCCCCAAAGGGGGCCAGTTCAAGACCAAAGGGGAATAAGGAATTTTTTCCCAGGGCTGATAACAACCCCAGAGTTTTTCCCTTCCCCGATTTCTTTGAAAGACAGCTTAAAGCAGAATGGTCACTGCCTGCAGCCACCAAGCAGGTCCCCAATGTTATGAAAAAGCTGTATACATTGCCTAATTTTGCTGACGAGCTCTTGCAGGTGCCGGTCATAGATGCTCCAGTGGCGGCACTCCAGTCACAAGGTCTCCTTTCTGAGGATGGACAAGGCATGATTAAAGATGGTCTCGACAAAAAAGGTGAGGCGATTCTAAAGCGCGCGCATGAGGCCATGGCCACGTCCATAAAGGCCTCAGCCATAGCTTCTGTGGTATCTAGGGCAGCTGTAGTGTGGACCAGAAGGCTGATCCAGTTATTGCCTCAGAACAACAGCAGGTTGTTGGAAGGGGCCAACAGAATACTTAAAGCCTGCACCTTTCTGGCCAAGCAGGTCCCCAATGTTATGAAAAAGCTGTATACATTGCCTAATTTTGCTGACGAGCTCTTGCAGGTGCCGGTCATAGATGCTCCAGTGGCGGCACTCCAGTCACAAGGTCTCCTTTCTGAGGATGGACAAGGCATGATTAAAGATGGTCTCGACAAAAAAGGTGAGGCGATTCTAAAGCGCGCGCATGAGGCCATGGCCACGTCCATAAAGGCCTCAGCCATAGCTTCTGTGGTATCTAGGGCAGCTGTAGTGTGGACCAGAAGGCTGATCCAGTTATTGCCTCAGAACAACAGCAGGTTGTTGGAAGGGGCCAACAGAATACTTAAAGCCTGCACCTTTCTGGCCGACGCAACATTAGACTCAATGTCCATGACTTCCAGAGCAATGGCGTCCTCCACAGCCGCGCGACGCATGTTATGGCTTCGGGTTTGGCAAGCTGACCTCCAAGCCAAACTGATCCTGATGTCTTACCCCTTTCAGGGAGGCAAGCTCTTTGGGGACCAACTAGAAAAGATCTTAGTAGAGACTAAGGACAAAAAGAAGGCGCTCCCAAAATCCATCAAAAGACCAGAGAGAAGGTACTTCGGCTACCAACCCTTTAGATCACATCACACATTACCTAAGAACAGACAGGATCAGAAGCGCAACTGGACGCTTCCCCGAACCCAAGCACGCAGGGGTCCCTTTCATTCCAAATTCAACAAGCAACAGGGACACCGCGGTGGCAGGCAGGACTCCGAGGACAAGGGGCAGAGACCCTGACTCGCACGACGCTCCGGTGGGGGGACGACTGCTCGGGTTCCATCAAGCCTGGGTAGAGTCCAAGGCGGATGCCTGGGCATTAGAGATTGTCTCCAAAGGCTATGCGATAGAATTTGCTACCTTTCCTCCGGAGCGATTCCTCCTTTCACCGCTCAAGAAAGACCCCCGCAAGAGGAACATCACAATCCAGGCCATGCAACACCTACTCAACATAGGAGCCGTCGAGCCTGTTCCCGAGGAGGAAAGGGGGCAGGGAGTTTATTCCATCTTCTTTACGGTTCCCAAAAGAAATGGCGACTGGAGGTCCATTCTGGATCTCAAGTACGTGAACAAGTTCATCAAGTTGAGAAGGTTTCGCATGGAAACTCTTCGGTCCATTGCAGAAGCACTTCAACAAGGCGAATTTCTAACGTCAATAGATCTGACGGAGGCTTACCTGCACGTACCGATTGCTCCAGCTCATCGGAGATTTCTAAGATTCTGTATACAAGACAATCACCTTCAGTTCAGGGCGATGCCCTTCGGACTGGCAACGGCCCCCAGGGTATTCACCAAACTGTTGGTGACACCTATAGTCTGGCTCCGGGAGAGGGGTTACCAACTACATCCGTACCTGGACGACATTCTAATAAGATCCCCTTCGCGAGAAGCTGCAGTCAGGGAAACAACGTTCGTTATTCAAGTCTTGGAGAGGCACGGTTTCCTAATCAACAGAAACAAATGCTCTCTACAGCCGTCGCAACGCCTAGAACACTTGGGACTTATACTCGACACCAAGGAGGGCTCTCTGTTCCTTCCGAAGGAAAAGCGGACAAAGCTCATCCGGCTAGCCTCAGAAGTAATCAGGCAACAATCATCATCACTCATGGACCTGTCCAAATTAATGGGGCTGCTGGTAGCTCACTCGGAAGCCATCTACTGGGGCCGGTATCACCTTCGGCCTCTGCAATCGGCGCTCCGACCTTTCCAACTTCAGATAGCACGCAAATCCAACTTGAAAATACAGCTCTCTCTAACAGTCAGGGAGAGCATGAGATGGTGGACCATAGAGGGCAACCTGCGCCAGGGCAAGAGTTTCCTGTCTCCTCGATTTGTCCAGATTTTCACGGACGCGAGCCTGCTAGGTTGGGGAGCGACGATAGAGGGACATCCAGCCCAGGGGGAATGGTCCGACACAGAACGGAAACTCCCGATCAATGTACTGGAGATGAGGGCGATCCTTCTTGCCTTGACGTACTTCAGGGATCGGATAGTCCACAGCCATGTCCTGATTCGAACGGACAACATTTCCGCAAAGGCGTACATCAACAAACAAGGAGGAACCAAGTCCTCGCGCCTTCAACGAGAAGCCAACAAGATCATCGGATGGGCAGAACTCAACCTACGGTCACTACAGGCAGAGCACATCAGGGGAGTCCTCAACGTCCAAGCCGATTGGCTGAGCAGAGAAGCTCTTCATCCAGGGGAGTGGGCCCTGAAGAGAGAGGTCTTCCTCATGGTGTCGGAATACTTCGGCCAGCCGAAGGTGGATTTGTTCGCCTCACATCTGAACAACCAACTGCCGAGATTTCTGTCCCGGTACTATCATCCTCGAGCAGAGGGGACGGACGCACTCCACTCTCAGTGGCCACCAGGTCTTCTGTACGCTTTTCCACCACTGCCAATGATTCCGAAGGTCCTGAGGAAGATGAGGGAACAACGAGCGACAATAATTTTGATCGCACCATGGTGGCCACGAAGGCCTTGGTTTGCCACTCTGCATCGTATGTCTGTAGCACCTCCTCTCAAATTACCGATCCATCCGGACTTGCTTCAGCAGGGACCCATATGGCACCCCAAGCCGGTGTGGTGGTCTCTGACCGCCTGGAAATTGAGCCGAGGCGCTTCCTGTTAGAAGGCTATCCGGCGGAGATAATAACTACTCTCTTGGCATCTAGAAAGAGATCTACTATCAGGATCTACAACTCGGCATGGAAAGCATTTACGCGCTGGTGTCGGCGCAAGAAGCTTGACCCTACTCAGCCTTCCAAAACTACAGTGTTGGGTTTTCTGCAGGAAGGGCTAGATAGAGGTCTGCGTCCCGCTACACTGAAGAAGCAGGTCGCTGCCATAGGTACCGTATTACCGACGTTAGAAGGTATTTCACTGGCCTCACATCCTCACGTTCAAAGATTCCTCAGAGGGGCTACTCTGCTGAACCCGCCAACGGTGCATAGGTTCCCGACTTGGCGCCTGAACGTAGTGCTGTCGGCTCTCACGAGACCTCCTTTTGAACCCATTAGAGACATTGCGCTGCGATGGCTAAAGTTGAAGACCATCTTCCTCGTGGCCATTACTTCGGCACGTCGTATCTCAGAGTTGGGCGCCCTTTCAATTCGGCCGGAACTGTGTATTTTTCATAGGGACAAGGTGGTCCTCAGAACGGATCCTACCTTCGTGCCCAAGGCATACTCGAGATTCCACAGGTCTCAGGAGATTAACCTCCCATCCTTCTGTCCGAATCCCACTCACAAAAAGGAGAGGGAATGGCATAACCTGGACGTGAGACGGGCTCTCAAGGCGTATATAATCAGGACTGAGTCGATACGCCACTCCGATTCTCTTTTCGTTAACATCTCACGTCCTAAGATGGGTCTTCGCATGTCATCTGCCGCTATTGCCTACAGTATAAAGTCTTGCATTCAGGAGGCTTACAAAGCCATGAAGATGGAAGTGCCATCGGGGATCACGGCACATTCGGCAAGGAGCGCGGCTGCTAACGCAGCCCTCAGAAAGAATGCCTCACTAGAGGACATATGTAAGGCCGCCACGTGGTCTTCGTCTTCTACCTTTATCAAACATTACCACTTGCACACGTATGCTTCGTCAGATGCCGCCTTCGGCCGTAGGGTACTTCAACACGTAGTAGAGGACGAAGGATCCATCCCACCCAGGACATAGGAAACTGCTTTGGGAGCACCCAAGATGTCCTCCGCCTCAGAGGGAGAACGGCCCCTTGGATACTCACCGAGAAGGGTCCTTCTCCTCTGAGGAAAGGAGGACATCTTGCCCTCCCAGGATCCTCGTACCATCTGTGTTAGTACCGTGTTTTGTACTCTATATGTTCCCTTACAGTTCAGTGTGTTATACACTGTTGTATCTGTCTTGTTTTTTCGGCTAGTTTCAACTGTTTGATGTCGTTAGTTGATGGTGTTCCTTTTTACCTTTTGTTCACTGTGTTCTCATCTTCACCTTAAGAGTGATAGTGGTTTCCAACAGTTTAGGAATTGTGAGAAGGAATACTGCTGAGGGGAGTCACCCGAACTGAGGAGAGAGGGTGGTCCCACACACCAAAGGAAGAGGAAGAAAGTTTAACTTCCTGCCTCCCCGATTGGACGGTGGGAAACACCCAAGATGTCCTCCTTTCCTCAGAGGAGAAGGACCCTTCTCGGTGAGTATCCAAGGGGCCGATCTACCGATTCCTTGCAGAAATGGCTAGAAGGAACAAAAAGTCATTTTTGGTTGAGCACTGGAAAGAAGGACTTGTTGTACCACTTTAGAGGAAGAAAGAAGAAAAAACAAAAATTAAACTCAGATTACGACCCAACAGTATAGGCTTAATACAATGTCCTATGTTTATTTTCTCTTTCTAACTTCTTATACCGTTGATGTGTTCTAGAGGGATTAGAGAGAGGGTGATGGATGAGAGCCAGTTTGGCGTAGTGGTTAAGAGCACAGGACTCTAATCTGGAGAGCCGGGTTTGATTCCCCACTCCTCCACTTGAAGCCAGGTGGGTGACCTTGGGTGAGTCACAGTTCTCTGGAGTTCTCTCAGCCCCACCCACCTCACAGGGTGATTGTTGTGGGGTAATAATAACACTTTATAAACTGCTCTGAGTGGGCATTAAGTTGTCCTGAAGGGCGGTATATAAATCGAATGTTATTATGTGTTATTATTTAGAGCCTTCTGTACTCATTATTATCTTTTGAGAGAGAGAAAGGAGAAGAAAATACAATGAAACTCCAATTACAATCCAGGGGCTTGTTGAAATAAGATGGTATATAAATATACGTTGACTTTTTTTTCTTTTTAAAGTTCTAGGTTTTGAATAGGATTAAAACTACATACATATAAAAAGTCAAAGAATAGCAAAAGAACACTGGTCTTCTATCCCTCTCTATGCTTAATGAAGCTTAACACAGACTTAATGCAAGTTTAGATGTTATATAACGTGTTAGACACCATATATTTACTGTTAATGGACTAGAGAGAATGTTCCAAGTGAGTCTTTGGAGTCTTCTGCTATTATTCCTATCTCTTAGTTACTTTCTCTTTTAGATCTCCTGTTTTCTCTTTAACCAAAAGATGAGATAACTTATAAGTAAAACAGGAGAAACACCAGAGAGATAGAGGGAGCTTTACACATTTCTTAATCTTTAGAGCATAAACTAGAGTCTAAGCCAAATCCCTTTATATGCTTATTTTGTTTTCCCAGCCTCACTACAATTAAAATGCAAGTGTATAATTCTAGATGGCTTGGATTAGATCGATGAAAGATTGAGAGAAGACTGGTACAAAAATGTCTTTTTATAATGATGCATAGCAATGGTCACTTATCTTTCTGCTCTTTTCCTCTGTCCTTTTCCTCTGTCCTGTTCCTGGAATGACTAAGGGATTAACACCCTCGGCTTAAAATCTAAGGGATGGAAAATGTGACTTAAATTGATGTATACATAATATATTTTTAAAAATGTAAGAAATGAGATAAGAAATGGAATAAGTGGATAAAAGAGTAAAATCAAATAATGCTTGGAGAGATCTAAAGGGAAAGTTGAAGATATAAAGGGGGGGGAGAAAAGAAAAGGGGCGATATTTGGTTCTTCAGTCACTTTTTATATGGATTGATGGTTGTATAGAAAATTTTTTGAAATATTGATTACACAATGCAGGTCTTGCACACGAATCTGTTACTGAAATGTTTTTGTAATCCCCTTTCCTATTATAAACACCAATTAAAAAATGGAATCAGACTCAGATTACAGCAGTCTGAAACAAAGCATTAATAGACACACCCAAAAGCAACTTCAGACTACACTCATGTGAACACAGTTCTTGTCTTTCAAACCCCCAGCAGAGAGCAGTGAGGAATATGATTTTGCCCTCTGGCAGAGGAATGCGGGGAAAGAAAATTAAAGGGCAAGTCGGAGCGGCCGCCAAGTTGGCCAAGAGCCCTGAGAGATGCGGGTGAGGAGTTGGCCCACAAGGGAGGCAGGAGGACCCCTTCCTTTAAGAGGGACAGAAGGTTCAGAACTGCTGCTCTTTCTGCTGTGGGTCGAACTGGAGCTGGTGGCAGTTCATCTCTGAAAAGACAAGGGGACCGCAGGTCCCCAAAGACCACACTAACAATATAGAATTTTATTCTTCAAAGTGCTAGTGCAAAGTGAATTTTTTTTCCCAATAACTTATAATCTACTCCATGCATAGGTATTCAGACCCAATGCTCAATAGTCCCCATCATTTGACACATCCTCTTCAACAAGTATCTTCACGACGTCAGCATTGGCAAGTGTCTTCCTTACAAGCACGATAAAGTGCAACAACATGAAACGGGCTGTTACAACTGCTAGCGCTCCCGTTGCCAACTGCCCAGGAGACCTATATTCCATCCTGTCTCTCGTGGGGATTTCTTTGCCGTTCTCCAATGACGGCTTTTGCTTACAGAAGAAGAAACAACAGATTTCATACTCTTGTTGCCTATCATCATTTAGGAATTGGAACTGTTATATTAGACTATTGAGCACTGGGTCTGAATACCTATGCATGGAGCAGATTATAAATTATTGAAAAAAAATTTTCACTTTACACTCGCACTTTGAAGAATAAAATTCTATATTGTTAGTGTGGTCTTTTGGGACCTTGTATTTTCAGATGGTTGAGACCAGTCCTTTTGATTGTTTTGTTGGCAGTTCATCTCTGCCATCAGGGATTTTTCTAGAAACAATCAGGAACTCAACAAGGTTCGGGTTGTCATTCTAAACTAAAATTGATACCTCCCTCCACCATTCTCCCTTTCTTTCAGCTGGAGAACCAAGTTTTATTCTCCAATGAGAGGCCTTGGGCTGAACTCTTCCAGAGATATTCTCCCTAGATCTTTGTGGAAGAGAAAGAAGTACGGGTGTATTACTAAACATTTTTTGAGTTGTGTACACATGCCAAACCTTTCTTTTCTTTCATTCCCAACAGCAGTTCATTTAGTCAATTCCTTAAAATTCAAGCTCTCCAACCCTCCCCACCCCCACCTGTATTAATGCCTGGTTTCTTTTTTCATTCAGGAGGAAGTCTGTCAGAGTCTACATATGAAACAAAAGAATATCCAGCAACAGAAAAAGAACAGACTTATCCAGATGTGAATGAGAACCTTCCATACTGCGATATCCTAAGGAATAAGGAGTGGAAAGGGAGGAGTAATTCCAGTCAGTTAAAGGGTGGTGACTCTCATGAAGCTCCATTAATTACAGAAATATACAAAGGAGAAAACCAGAATAAAGTCCCTGCACGAGAAGAAAAATTTTCAGAAAATTCGTATATCAATATGAATTCTCATCAAAGAACTCAAACCAGGGAGAAAAAATATAAACACTTGGAGTGTGGGAAAGGCTTCAGTGAGAGTGGAAGTCTTACTGTCCATCAAAGAATTCACACAGGGGAGAAACTACATAAGTGCCTGGAGTGTGGAAAAAGCTTCAGTCGGAATAACTACCATTCTTTCCACCAAAGAATTCACACAGGGGAGAAACCATATAAATGCCTGGAGTGTGAAAAAAGCTTTAGTGAGAGTAGAAGTCTTACTGTCCTTCAAAGAATTCACACAAGGGGGAAACCACATAAATGCCTGGAGTGTGGAAAAAACTTCAGTTGGAATCACCAACTTTCTTCCCAGCAAAGAATTCACATAGGGGAGAAACTGTATAAATGCCTGGAGTGTGGAAAAGGCTTTAGTGACAGTGGGAATCTTACTGTCCACCAAAGAATTCACACAGGAGAGAAACCATATAAATGCCTAGAGTGTGGGAAAAGCTTCAGTCGGAGGGACCACCTTTCGTCCCATCAAAGAATTCACACAGGGGAGAAACCATATAAATGCCTGGAGTGTGGGAAAAGCTTCAGTCGGAGGGACCACCTTTCGTCCCATCAAAGAATTCACACAGGGGAGAAACCATATAAATGCCTGGAGTGTGGGAAAAGCTTCAGTCGGAGGGACCACCTTTCGTCCCATCAAAGAATTCACACAGGGGAGAAACCATATACATGCCTGGAGTGTGGAAAAGGCTTCAGTGACAGTGGAAGTCTTACTGGCCATCGAAGAATTCACACAGGGGAGAAACCATATAAATGCCTGGAGTGTGGGAAAAGCTTCAGGTGGAATGACAGCCTTACTTTCCACCAAAGAATTCACACTGGGGAGAAACCATATAAATGCCTGGAGTGTGAAAAAAGCTTCATTCGGTGTTCCAAACTTACTTCCCACCAAAGAATTCACACAGGGAAGAAACCATATAAATGCCTGGAGTGTGGTAAAGGCTTTAGTGAGAGTGGAAATCTTACTGTCCATCAAAGAATTCACACAGGACAGAAACTACATAAATGCTTCGAGTGTGGTAAAAGCTTTACTGACCCGGGAAATCTTACTGTCCATCAACGAATTCACACAGGGGAGAAACCGTATAAGTGCCTGGACTGCGGAAAAAGCTTTAGACAGAGTCACCATCTTTCTTCCCACCAACGAATTCACACAGGGGAGAAACCACATGTACAGTAACTTCACTGGTGTGAGGCACAAAACACTTGCCATCTCTCTAAGTTGTTGGTGTCTTTCAGAGGTTGACCCTGCTTTACAAATGCTCTACTTTTAAATCACAGGCACAGTATGATTTTCCCTCCTCTCCAGACATAAGAGTGCTCCACTGAATCAAACCCTTTGTAGATACTGAGTAGGTGTTATAGTTATGAGCAATAACTGTGTTCCTGGTGCTGAAGGTGAGACTCCTTTCTACCCAGTTCCTTGGCCCACTGTAATTCTAAGATCTCTTGAGTCTAAGCAGCAGTTAGTGCTGGTTTTTCCCACTTTAGTCCAAGGACTAAAAGTGCTTCACAAACATTACTTCCTCACATAGAGGATTTACTGGCTGACCCTCCCTGGTCAAAAGCCAGACTCCAACTCCCTTTCACTTTTCCATCTGCGCCAACTGTCAGCCTATCAACGTTCCATCCCCAACTGCAATTCAGCCTCGCAAAATGGGGTGAGGGGTGGAACATATCAATCATACTCTTACTGTCTGGGAATCTCAACTTTTGAAGCTGAATTTGTCACACCATATAAATGCCTCAAGTGTGGAAAAAGCTTTAGTTGGAATGACAGCCTTACTTCCCATCACAGAAATCACACAGATGAGACATCATATTAATGCCTAGAGTGTGGGCAAAGTTTCAAGCAGAGTTTGCACCTAACTTGCCATAAAGAAATTCATACAGGAGAGAAAATTGGAAAAATGCCTGGAGTGCGAAAAATTGATTGCACAAAGAAAATTATTACCAACGTTATAACTTATGTCTGTAAATTTATTCCTAGCTTTACATATGTATATAAGTCAATAAATATCATAGGAAAAAACCACATGTAATAAATCAACACGTCAGAAGTTACATTTGTTCAGGCGTCTAGTATCTTCTTTACATTAATAACAATAAAGTGCTGAGTGCTCAAAGTGCTTTTTATCATTCTAATTGCACATATAGATAAAGTGCAAATGCTCATGTAGCACCATACAAACACCAGTCCTTATAATGCCACTCAATCTCCAAGACGCCCAACGCTCCAAACATGTGGTAGTACAATTCCAATAGTACTTGACAGTTGACGGTAGAGTTCACAGAATGAAAAGTCCTTGAATATTTGTTGTGTAACAAATCAATTCTTCTGTGATAATAATTCCTCTAACGGGTGGTCTAGATCCTTATCACGCCTGTTTCAAGAATCTCTTTTTCAAAGACTACAGTCACTGGAAAAATACTGTAAATCCATGAAACATGAGCATGTAGTTACCATAAATTACAAATTACATATATATTACAAAAGTTATTAACAACACTCACGTATAAATTCTTCAGTCGTCTCTTAGGTACCCACTGATACAATCATTTCCTGTGTCGTTATTACATCTATTCATACATTTAGCTTTATAGAAGCTTCCAACCATGCCTTCTTGCTGTTAAGAGTCTACTTTTAAAACAAACCCTGCAGACGTGGTGAATCAGCCCAGAAAGCATGAAAAATCATTACTCATGTTTAAGTCTCTGGGTGTCATGCTGTTTAACCTATAAATCCAGAAAGTCTCCTTCCTGCGCAGTTCCCTTGTAACAATTAACGGGACCTTGGTGTTAGCTTTAAACAACACACTGAGCCACATGTCAATTTCGCTGTGTTTTTTTTCTAAGTAATGTTGGACTAGTGGAGCTTCTACCCTGTTCTTTATTCGTGATTGATGTTCATTCAGTCTAATTTTGATGGAATGGGTGGTGCTCCCCACATACAAAAAACCGCACGGGCACTTTAATAGATAAACTACACCCTCCGTGTTACAATTAACAAATTCACGTGTGGTTCTAATGCCCAGCTGTTCCACTTCATCCCTTGTCATAATTAGGGAGCACTGTTTACATCTCCCACATTTATGTAAGCCTGAAGGGAGTCCCATGGAATAGTTCTTGTTATTTTGGCACAAATCCGAATGAATGATAAGGTCCCTAATGTTTTGTGTTCTGAAGGCTATTAAGGGGGAGTCCTGGCAACCCAGAATATCCTCCACTAATGGCCAGTATTTGAGGATGATCCGTCTGATACGGTTGGCCATACTGCTGTAATCAAAAACTCCTACCAGACTCTCCATATGTGGACGTTCCCTAGATGTTAACATCTCAATTCTCTTTGTATTGTTAGCATGTTGTATGGCCTTATGCAGCACCCTGTCAGGATAACCTCGTCTCTTAAAGTCCTCCTGCATCCTACTTCTTTCCTTATCAAAGTCACCTGGGTTGGTTGAATTTCTCTTAGCCCTGAGTAACTGGCCAAACGGCAAATTAGATCTTAAATGCCCAGGGTGAAACGATCTATAATGTAGGAAAGAATTTTTATCAGTTACTTTCTTATAAGGGCATACGGCCAGTGTGCTTTCCTCAGTTCGATATACTGTCACATCCAAATAAGTCACACTTTCATTGCTCGCTTGCCAGGTAAATTTTATATTCGGATGAACGTCTTTCATTCAGTTTCCCAACTCAACAATATTTATATTATTCACCACCAGGAACAAATCATCTATATAGCGAACAAATATAAGGATCTCCTTCCAATATGGGTTGTTTGTAGGATTACAAAAGTAATCATGCTCCAGCCTGCCCATAAATTTGTGACACTAAGAGCTGCAGAGCAGCCCATAGCGACTCCTCTTACTTGCAGAAAAAATCTGTCTGCAACTCAGAAATAATTATTCTCAAGTACTATTTCTAAGAGTGAAATCAAAAAGAAGGTAGGTGGGTTTGGATCTTCCCTCTGCTCTAACGCTTCCATCACTACTGCCCGTGCCTCCTCATGCGGGATATTAGTATATAGTGAAGAGACATCAAGGGTGACTAACAGTGCACCCAATGGTACCTTAAAGCCCTCTATTTTGCATATAAAGTCTCTGGTGTCTAACAAAAAAGTCGGTAGTTTTTTAACAACACCCTGCAGGAAAAAATCCAGATATCTGGATAGTGGTTCTAGGATCAAGTTACGCCCAGGTACTATGGGGTGACCTGGTGGTGGAAAACCCTCCTTATGGATTTTTGGCAAAATATATAGGGCCGGAGTTCTAGGGGACGTGTTAACCAGTTCTTTATGTACTGCTTCCGTGATATATCCCAAAGCCAAAGCCTCGTCCACCGTAACCTTAATGAGAAAGCCTATTCTTCTAACTGGATCCGAGGAAATAGGCAAATAATTATTCCCATCTGCAAGTTGTCTTTTGAGTTCCAACATATAATCTGATTTGTTCATTACTACTATGGCTCCCCCCTTATCCTCTTCTTTGATAATAATGAACTCATCCTGTGCCAATCTACGGAGTGCCAGTCTCTCTGATTTAGGCATATGGTTAAATGTAGGCCCCTCCCTGGCTTCAATTGATGTTATGTCCATTCCAAAGTGCCCTCCCTCATGCTTCAAACCAGAAAGCCAAGAAGAGAGGAGGAAGAGGCTAGCCCCAGTACGACAAACTGTCCTCTGTGGATGTAGAGCCTGGAGCAGCAGCAACTATCTCCTTCTCAAATTTTAGTACCGTTTATGGCACTGGAACTGGCCGCCTCCCACCCCTGGACCACCAGGGCTTTGGCATTATTTCTTAAATCTTCACAGTTTCATATCGCTGTAATGTAGCTTAACATATCAATCATACTCTTACTGTCTGGCAATCTCAACTTTTGAAGCTGAATCCATCACACAAGATAACTGCCTCAAGAGTGGAAAAAGCTTCAGTGAACATGGAAGTATTAATTCCCACCAAAGAATTCACACAGGGGAAAAACTGTATAAATGCCTTGAAAAAAAAGCTTCAGTCGGAGCAGCAAACTTACTTCCCACCAAAGAATTCACATAGGGGAGAAACCGTATAAATGCCTGGAGTGTGGAAAAAGCTTTAGTTGGAATGACAATCTTACTTCCCATCACAGAAATCACACAGACGAGACACCATACTAATGCCTAAAGTGTGGGCAAAGTTTCAAGCAGAGTTTGCACCTTACTTGCCATAAAGAAATTCATACAGGAGAGAAAAATGTAAAAATGCCTGGACTGTGAAAAAAGCTTTCACCTTAGTGTGTCAGAACTGTGGCTAGATAATGTCCTTACTCCAGACTACCTTCTGCAATCAGACAAAAGCCCGTTGTTTTCAAAAGTTTACTGAAGAAAGAATGCATTATAGTCCACGAGCCTGAATACAATATTCAGGATGGTACATGTGAATTGTTACCAATGACAGGCAAAGCATGAGGTACAGAGTAACAGATCCCAGCAGGCCCAACCTCCCCCCATAGTTCTCATAACAATCCCTTTGAAGTCAGGAAAGTGAAAGTTCTTCAAGGCTGGAACAGCGGTAGCCAAAACAACCCTCCTCTGTGAGATAGCTGCTTGGGAACATCTTGGCACCTGTGAAGAAAGCACTCATAACACTGAAAGGATTAAAATGGAGTCTCTTTGGTAATAGCATACATGAAAGTTTTCTGAGCATGACATTCTGCCCCCTCTAAGATGCTTCCCCCCCAGGTTTATGTGGATAGCGATTATGGAATGCCTTGATTAATCTAGGAGCATGAACATGCACAGAGTTCACCCATTCATCAAACCCAGAGTCAAAGTCCTTCCACCTGATGAGGTAAAACAGCTGATTTCTTTTTAGTTTAGAGTCCAAAATTTGTTGTACTTCGTAATGGGTTTGATCATCAATTAGAGTGGGAATAGGAGGGGCACGGGTGTGCCAGTGGTTTGCTGGAGGAGCTCGTTTCAACAGGCTGACATGGAAGGTATCATGTACGTAGCGTAAATTCTTTGGTAAATCTAGGGCAACAGTCACTTTGTTGATTACTTTACGAACAGGAAAAGGTCCTAGGAATTTCAAAGCCAGTTTGCGGCTGGTTTGGGTTACTTTCAGATTCTTTGTGGAAAGATAGACAAGATCACCGGGTTGTAAATCCCATTCAGCTGCACGGTGGCGGTCAGCATACTTTTTGTAATCCTGTTTGGCTTTATCGAGGTGTTTTCTAATTTGAGTCCATTGCTGAGCAGCTTCCCCCCACCATTCGGTGACGTCTCTGGATGCTGAAGTAGGAGGGGGGAGCGCTTCAAACGGGAAGGGTTTGAAGTGAAAGCCATAAACTACTTTGAAGGGAGTTTCTCCTGTGGAGGCGTGTATGCTGTTATTGTAAGAGAATTCTGCCAGGGGGAGCAAATCGACCCAGTTGTCTTGCTGAAAATTAATATAACAGCGGAGGAATTGTTCTAATATTTGATTAGTTTTTTCTGACTGTCCATCGGTTTGAGGATGATGGCTTGAACTTAAACCTTGTTCAATACCCAGCATTAGTAAAAGCTCCCGCCAGAAGTTGGCAACGAATTGTCCGCCGCGATCCGAAATCACCTTTGATGGAAAAGAATGTAGTTTTACAATGTGCTTTAGAAAGATATCAGCTAGTTTTTGAACTGAAGGTATAGTGGTGCAAGGTATAAAATGAGATTGTTTGGAGAATAAATCCACTACGACTAAAATACAGTTGTGACCTTTGGAGGGGGGTAAATCAGTAATAAAGTCCATGGATATTACTTCCCACGGTCTGCTTGGTGTTTCTAAAGGTTGTAATAGTCCCGGTGGTTTGCCTTTGCGGGATTCGGCACTGAGGCAAACGGGGCAGGACGCTATATATTGGGAAATGTCTTTGCGCATGCCTGGCCACCAAAATTGACGTTGTACTAAATGAAGTGTTTTTAAGTACCCATAGTGTCCTGCCGTAGGGGCATCGTGACAGCATTGCAAAACTTCCTTTCTTAAACTTTTGGGTACATAAAAGCGGTCTCCCCAAAGCCATTCCCCTTGTTTGGATTGTTGCAGTTTGTCTTTGGGCACGTTCCCCCCTTCCTTTTCCACTTCAGCTTTCAGTTTTAGTCTCCACCCCTGATCGGGTTGAGGGGGTTGGGTTGTGCGACTGCGTGTGGTCACCACACCCCCTAATTGCGTAGGCGAAAAGACGGTGTCTACTGTCTCCTCCCTTTTGCTTTTGTGCTGGGGCATGCGTGATAGAGCATCAGCGAGAAAGTTAGTCTTGCCCGGTAAAAAGTTTAAAGTGAAATTGAATTTAGAAAAGTACTCCGCCCACTGCAGCTGTTTGGCATTTAGTCTCCGGGGGCTGCGTAAGGCTTCCAAATTCTTGTGGTCCGTCCAAACCTCGAAAGGATGACGGGCTCCTTCTAACCAATGTCTCCAGGCAGTAAGAGCTGCTTTTACAGCAAAAGCCTCTTGTTCCCAAACATTCCAATTTCTTTCTGCTTCAGAAAATTTTCGGGATAGGAAGGCACAGGGCTTGAGTTTCCCGTCCTCCCCCCTTTGCAAAAGTACGCCTCCAATTGCGGTGTTGCTGGCGTCGACCTGCACCACAAAGGGGCGATTTTCATCGGGGTGTTGCAGAACGGGTTCTGAAACAAACTGTGTTTTGAGGTGGTTAAATGCTGCTTGGCATTCTGGTGTCCAAGGCAATTTGGCACTCGGTTTTTTGGCTTGGTCCCCCTTGTCTTTGGTTTTTAACAGTTCGGTTAGAGGGAGTGTAATTTGAGCAAAGTTCGCAATGAATTCTCTATAGAAGTTGGCAAAGCCCAAAAAGGATTGTAGCTCTTTGCGGGTAGCGGGGGTTTGCCAATTTTGTACTGCTTGTACTTTGCCCGGGTCCATTTTCAAGCCATCTTTGGAGATGCAGTAGCCTAAATAAGTGAGTTCTGTTTTGTGGAACTCACATTTAGATAGCTTGATGGGCAGTTTGTTACACATTAGAGTGGTCAAGACCTTTTTTACAAGTTCTACGTGTTCTTCCTCTGACTCTGAATAAATTAAAACATCATCTAGGTACACCGCAACCCCTTTGTATACGAATTAATGTAGTACTTCATTGATCATGGACATGAAAACCGAAGGGGCCCCAGCCAGGCCAAATGGCATAACTAAATATTCATATTGGCCGAGGGGCGTGTTAAAAGCGGTTTTCCATTCATCCCCTGCTCTGATACGAACATGGAAGTAAGCGTCTTTCAAATCCAATTTCGTAAAGATCTTACCTTAAGCCACGACGTTGAGTAGATCTCTAATGAGCGGGATGGGATAGGCGTTGCTGGAAGACACAGCGTTAAGTCCCCAAAAATCCGTGCACAGTCTTAAGCCCCCATCCTTCTTTTTAACGAAGAGCACTGGCGCAGCATGTGGGCTGTTAGTGGGTTGAATAAATCCTCTTTGAAGATTGGTGTCAATGAACATGCGGAGTTCTTCCCTTTCATTAGGGCTCATGGGATATAGACGGCCCTTGGGCAACGAGGCGCCCGGTAAAATTTCCACGGCACAGTCCGTCCTCCTATGGGGAGGTAAGGTATTAGCTTCTTCTTCTGTGAAGGCTTGGGTGTAAGCTCTGTATTGCTTGGGTATTAGGTTGATTTCTTCCTGGGTGAGGAGAGCGGGTTTGGATCTTCCCTCTGCTCTAACGCTTCCATCACTACTGCCCATGCCTCCTCATGCGGGATATTAGTATATAGTGAAGAGACATCAAGGGTGACTAACAGTGCACCCAATGGTAACTTAAAGCCCTCTATTTTGCATATAAAGTCTCTGGTGTCTAACAAAAAAGTCGGTAGTTTTTTAACAACACCCTGCAGGAAAAAATCCAGATATCTGGATAGTGGTTCTAGGATCAAGTTACGCCCAGGTACTATGGGGTGACCTGGTGGTGGAAAACCCTCCTTATGGATTTTTGGCAAAATATATAGGGCCGGAGTTCTAGGGGACGCGTTAACCAGTTCTTTATGTACTGCTTCCGTGATATATCCCAAAGCCAAAGCCTCGTCCACCGTAACCTTAATGAGAAAGCCTATTCTTCTAACTGGATCCGAGGAAATAGGCAAATAATTATTCCCATCTGCAAGTTGTCTTTTGAGTTCCAACATATAATCTGATTTGTTCATTACTACTATGGCTCCCCCTTTATCCGCTTCTTTGATAATAATGAACTCATCCTGTGCCAATCTACGGAGTGCCAGTCTCTCTGATTTAGGCATATGGTTAAATGTAGGCCCCTCCCTGGCTTCAATTGATGTTATGTCCATTCCAAAGTGCCCTCCCTCATGCTTCAAACCAGAAAGCCAAGAAGAGAGGAGGAAGAGGCTAGCCCCAGTACGACAAACTGTCCTCTGTGGATGTAGAGCCTGGAGCAGCAGCAACTATCTCCTTCTCAAATTTTAGTACCGTTTATGGCACTGGAACTGGCCGCCTCCCACCCCTGGACCACCAGGGCTTTGGCATTATTTCTTAAATCTTCACAGTTTCATATCGCTGTAATGTAGCTTAACATATCAATCATACTCTTACTGTCTGGCAATCTCAACTTTTGAAGCTGAATCCATCACACAAGATAACTGCCTCAAGAGTGGAAAAAGCTTCAGTGAACATGGAAGTATTAATTCCCACCAAAGAATTCACACAGGGGAAAAACTGTATAAGTGCCTGGAAAAAAGCTTCAGTCGGAGCAGCAAACTTACTTCCCACCAAAGAATTCACATAGGGGAGAAACTGTATAAATGCCTGGAGTGTGGAAAAAGCTTTAGTTGGAATGACAACCTTACTTCCCATCACAGAAATCACACAGAGGAGACACCATACTAATGCCTAAAGTGTGGGCAAAGTTTCAAGCAGAGTTTGCACCTTCCTTGCCATAAAGAAATTCATACTGGAGAGAAAAATGTAAAAATGCCTGGATTGTGAAAAAAGCTTTCACCTTAGTGGACATTTGCATTACCATCAAAGAATTCACTTGAGGCAAAATCATATAAATGCCAACACTGTGTGGAAAGTTTCAGTCTAAGTTACATTGCTAAGAATACATTGTTTCAGTCTAAGTTACATTGCTAAGAATACATTGCCACCTTTGGATAAGGAAACTTAAAAGGGGAGCAGTTTCACCACTCATTCCAAAGTGCCCTCTCTTGTGCTTCAAACCAGAAAGCCGAAAAGTGAGGAGACAGAGGCCAGCTCCAGTATGACAAACTGTCCTCTGTGGATGTAGAGCCTGGAGCAGCAGCAACTGTATCCTTTTCAAAATTCAGTACTACTTCTGGCATTCCATTCTGGGAGGAGATTTTAAAGCAAATAAAATGAATAACAAACTATGACATACCCTTAGAGCCTCAATTAATTTTTTAAAATCTATGGCAAGGGGTAAAAGTGCCAACACCTCAACGAGATTTAATTAATAACCTACTTGCTATAGCAAAATCATCAATAGCATATTTTTGGAAAAATCAGTCTCCACCATCCTTAAACCACTGGTACTCCAGAGTGTGGGACCAGCTCATTATAGATAAAATAACAGACAATTTATTGGCTAATTCCTCTACATCTAACTATTATGAAAAATGGTGGTCTTCTTTAGATTTTATTGACAAAACCGAAACACTCCCCCCAACCATCTTTATCAAGATATATTGAAAGTCTAGCACTACAAACTAAACTATCTATACCAATATATTGTGAAATTGTTTTTGTGGTGTGTGAACTACAAATTACAGTAAACAAGTGTTTTAAATGTTTTTCTTCGAAACCTGCAATCTTGTATAACCACTATATTACTCCATGTATTTGCTATTTAATGTTTATTTTTATTGTCTCTGTTCTATAATGAATAAAATTGCTAAATTGAAAAAAAAATTAAATCAAGAGAGGACTTAGCAGCAGAAGGGCACGCCTGTCAGTGGTTTCCATATATGCAAATTTTGGAGCGATTCAAACTAGACAAGAGTCATTATGACTTTGAGAAATCTAAAAATGAATTTGAGCAGGCCGATATGAGATAAAAATGGACTTTCTAAGCTAGTTCTTTGCTATTGGGCCGGCTGTCGGACATGGTTGCTGGTCCTAACCGTTGCTTTGTGGGATGAGAGTGGAAAACGTGGTGTTGAGTCCTGCTTGGACTTTGCAGCTTGACTTTACAAGGTGACATCTGTTTTATCAGGCAGGAGATACTTCTCAGTAAATTAGGGATTGTTCTCAACTAATCCTTGCTGTTTTATTTATCCTATCTTTGCACACTTCCTATATATGTCATCTTTTGGTACCATTCTTAAGAAACATGTGAATCTTGTGTGGTGATACTGAGTTTTGGGCTCCAATGTGAATTCAGCATCTTGGCCTATTGGCCCAGCTCTCATTGACCTGTTTTAGAGGGACTCAGCAAGCAAGTGGTCTACCTTGCAGGGCTGACAGCTTGATTAACACCTGATATGGATGGAGACTTTATTTCCTCATTTTCTGAGTTTAAGAAATTGGGTGCAGAAATCTGCCCTGGAGTGCAAAGGTCTCTTCCCTACAAAGTGTGTGTGTGTGTGTGTTTTGTAAAGAAACCCTGTTTCCAGCTATCTCCATACACTTATACACACACTCCCAACTGAATGTACTTTTAAAGAAAAAGGCTTTTTGCATTAGAAACTGGGAAGCAGGACTAATGAAATCAAGCCCCATCACTTTGGAAAGGCATCTCTGCCTGTATTGTCTGGCACATGGGATGCAATCCCTGATAATTAATATGATCTGGGTGCTATGCTCTGTGACAGCTTGGCACCCCCAGTTCAAGTCTTCCCTTGTTCCCAAAATGATGGCCCCAGGAATGACTCAGTCTCATACTTTCAGTTAACTGCTGGCATTCTGAAAGGACTTTCTGTTCTAGCTTTTACTTGTTGCCTCAACCAGACATTTTGCTAAAAGGTTTTCTGTGTGATTTTCTAATGTGTGTGTTTAAGCACAATTACTTGTATGTTTATGATTGATTGTGATAATTCTTTGATACGGTTAATAAGAGTTGAGCAGTAAGTTCATAGTTTTAGTTGTACACATGGTTTTGTTCCAAACATGCTGTATACATCCTAACAAGTTGTACACATGCTGTTCCTAACAAAAGTGAAGGCCACCTCTCCCTCCCCCCACCGGGAAGCCCCCCCCCATCCCTTTGATTCTTTCCCTGCAAAACAGGTCATCCCAAACTGTACTTAGAAGTTAGCCCTTTGGGCTAACTGCGACTCTCAGAGGCCATGGAGCTAAGACATCCTAATGAGCCTGGATGCAGCAGCTTCTCCCCTCAACACGAGTATCTGTGCTCAGCGATAACCCTGAAAGCAACGCTGGGCAGGAGCCCTCTTTTCTGGTCACCTCCAGGAATTCTCAGGCAGACTCAGGTTGCAGGGGAGAGAGAGAGAGAGAGAGAGAGAGAGGCCTGGCTTCATATCAAACTGAGACACTAAGATCAGTCTGCAGGAATGGAAAAGCTGGCCCACAGGCAGGAAGGGGGCCAGGGGGGTCCTCTGGGGGCCTGGATGCTCCCTTGACAACAGTTCTATTCTTTGGCTTCCTTGGGATCATCCTCACAATTCAGGCCATGTGTAAAGATCAGCATTTGCTGGGAAATAATTTTCGAGAACTGTCAAGGAACCTGCTTTGCAATTCAGAGCCCCCTGAGCTGATCAAGACCAGAGCACCAGCCATCTCCTGGCCTTTTGGAAAGTCAAGAAATCCAACCAGGTCTGTGTGCAAACAGGCTTGAGCTGGTCATCTGCTAGGTGAACTAGTCATGTCCATACATGGAATTCCCTCTGCCTGCCACACCCTTAGAATTCAAACCTGCCAATCAGATTCAAAGTTTCTAGCCTGGAACCAATCCCATCCCAGGAGAGACGCTGCCTTCCTCTCCATGCAGAGAGAGGAGAAGCAAAGCCACCCCTCAACCCCCAAAGTTTTGCAGCCGGTTCCTGGGTCCTGCCTGCTATCCCAGCCCCACAGCTGGGCTACCCTGGCTGGAATCGCTTCGTCTCCTCTGGGCCTCCCACGGACTGCAAGAGACTTCCAGCACCCGGGATCCGGGCTTCTCCTCCTGATTTCTGCACGGACAAGGAAAGGTACATCTTGGCTCGCCATCTTTAATCTGTCTCCCCTGAATTTCCAGTTCACCCTGCACAGCACTGAGAGGGGGAGCAGTCTGCTTCTCTCTGCTTATTAGGAAGACTAGACACTTCTCTTCCCTTCTGTCCTGCCCCTCCCCATTCCTCCCCCCTATATTTACACTTTAAACATAGAGGTAACTGAAGCTGCAGTTGGTCTTGGAATAGTTTTGGTTGATATTTCCCTCTCCCTGCCAGTTTAAATAGGCAAGGTCACATGTTTGCAGGGCTGTGGTAACAAACCCACCCCTGGGAAATGTATAAAAGAGGGGAACAAAGGCAGTAAACGACAATACTATTTACATTAAACTAAATAAATAGGAGTAAGGGAAATTAAATGTGGAGTAAGTAATACATGGAAAGATAAATTTAGGCCTTTCTTTCACTTATTTCCTATATACCCCACCTTTCTCTCCAATGAGGAGCCACAGTGGCTTATGTAATCCTTTCCGTTATATCCTCACAACAACCTTGTGAGGTAGGTTCAGTTGAGTGCGTCTGACTGGCCCAAGGTGACTCGCTCTTGTTCGCTGAGGGAATAATTGCTCTAGGATTGAGACTGTTGTGAGTCAGTAAATGTTGCTGTTGCTTGTTTGAGGTGATTTTAATTTGAACTCCTTTGGGGAAGGAGCATGTCAGTGTACACACAGGCCTAAGCTAAGGTTGCCAGCTCCAGGAAGGAAAATGCCTAGAGATTGGGGGGCAGAGCCTGGGGAGGGCAGAATTTGGGGAGGGGAGCGAGGCAGATCTCCCGGGATGGGAAGCCAGAGAGTCTGCCCTCAGAAGGGGCCACGTTTCTTCCAAAGTAATGGTCTCTGTAGTCTGGAGACCTTTCATAATTCTGGAAGAACTCCTTGTTCCTCCTGGAGGTTGGCCACCCTTCCTAAAGCGATCCCTAGACTGCTGGGGTGCCCAGTTTGGGGTCGTCTACATCGGCCAGCCTCAGGTTTTGGGTGGGCAACTCATGCCTCTGATGTTAGTCTTTGGGGTTGCCCTTGAAGTCCCGGTGCAATTGAATACCTAATAAATAATAATTTATAATAATACATTAATAAATAAATAGCAATAAACAACAATAACTGACTCCCCTCTCCCCTTCAGATTCAGTGCTATAGAACAGGAAGGGGGTCCAATTCCACCCCATAGAAAAATTATGGGCAAACTCCTCAACTTCCTTCACAAGGAATAATTGGGGTGATTGTTGTTATCCACTGCCTCTCAGAGTCAACTTTGCCTTCTCCCTGCTGTTGTCCCTGATCTAGAAATAGATTTTTGCCTTACCCTCTTCAGGCCCTTCCTTTTGGAGTCTGGGAGCTGCCCTCAGGATGACTTTGATAGAAATCTGACTGGCAGGTTCTCCCTTATCCCACCTGACCCCCCCCCCACAAAGGAGGAAGGGGCACGCAGCCCTCTCTCCCGGTCCCTCCTGCTCACCCACGGGGCCTGCAGAGGAGAAGCCGGGCTTTGCCCTGGTCCCTAAAACGCTTCAGGCCTTGAGCCCAAACCAGCCACAAGAGGAGCTGCAGAGGTGCTGCTAGAAATGAACAGGAACCTTCAAAGGAGATTTTAAATCTGTTTCCTGTTTCAACCCCTAGGGAGTGTAATGATGGCAAATACAGTTCTTGCTTGTTTGAGATGTTTATTCCCTGCTTTTCTTCCCAATATAGGCCAAAAGCACCTTCCAACATCATTCTCCCCTCCTTCCTCATTCCCTCACAACAACCATGTGAGGTAGGATAGGTAGAGAGAGTGAGTTGCCCAAGGCCACTCAGCGAGATTTATGGCACCAATATAAACACAACGGTCTTATGAGGTAGACCAAGGATCTCCAATGTGGTCACTGTGGGACCGGAATGCCCCCAATACTGCCCTTAACTGTAGGGTACCACAGAGGTTTTCTCATTGCACACCTTCTTGTAGGTGCCCAGACTCCACTCACGTGTTGATAGGGTTGCCAACTCGATTCTGGGGAATTCCTGCAGATTTGAGGGTGGAGTTGGGTTCCCAACCTCCAGATGGTGGCTGGTGATCTCCCAGAATCCCACCTTAACTCCAGGCAACAAAGGTCAGTTTCCCTGGAGAAAATGGCTCCTTTGGAGGGTGGGTTGTATGGCACTATTCCCGGATGAGGCCATTCCCCTCCCCAAATCCGGTCTTTCCCGGGATCCACCCCTCCATATCTACAGAAATGTTCCAGCCCAGAGTTGGCAACCGCAGGAGCCCGAGGAAGGCAGGGTGTGGGAAGGGGAGGGACCTCAGCTGGGTGTCATGCCAGAGAGCCCATCTCTGTCGCCCGGAGAGCTGTTGTAATGCTGGGAGATATGCAGGTTCCAGGTTGGCAGGCCTAGGTATGGAAAAGGACATGGAGAACTGAGGAGCAGGCTGACACCGGCTGTCCCCTCCCTCCATGCTGCTGGATTCCCACCAGGGAATTCTCAGGGATCAGGGAGAGCCACGTAACCCTTGGCCAGTGGGATGACCTTGCATCAGAGCAAAGGGGATTAGAAGTTTCCCCTCTTTGCTTTCCATCTCTCTGGTTCTTTTGGCTGGGGGAGATGCTTCCGAAGGGTTAAAGCAAGGAGACAGGCGGTCCTAGAGAGGCTAAGTGGAGAGGGGGCCAAGGAAGGTCAGTTCCTGTCTTCCTCCCCCCACTTCGTCTACTGAAGCTGCTTCTGCCTCTCCTGTGCTGCTGGGAGGGAGGATTGGGTGAGCTCCAAGGGGCTTTGGAGGGCAAAGATAGGGGGAGGGGGCTGCAACACCCAAGCAGAGAGAAAAAGGGGGAGCTGGTCATGGGGGGAGGTTGCACTTAGGAGCCTCCCTGAATCCCAGCTCACTTTCAATACCTTCTTCCTCTCAGTTCCCACCCTGTGCATCTCCCCCTCCCCTTACCAGTGAGACCCTCTCGGCTACTTTTTGCTGTTTAGAAGGAGAGGCCGGGAGGGATGGAGAAAAGGAGTCTGTATTGGGGAGGGGGTTGCGGGGGGGGGGGGGGTTGCTAAAGGAAAGGCAAACAGAAATTTGCCTGCAGCTGAGAAGGTTCCCCGGCATCTTTCTTTCTGTTTCTCCCTCCCAGGCAGCAGCAAACGGGAAGGTCCCGGTGCCTCCTCCGCCATCTCCTCTGTGTGGTCAAGGGGAAAAAAGAGTCCCCATGCATCCAGCTCAGGTAAGGTGGGGAAGTGGGCAGTGGCCGGCAGAGATGCTTCCTCCTCGGCCACGAGGCTCAGGGGATCGGGCCCCTTGCCCACCGCTCTGGCACTGCGAGATCTCAAAGCTGCCCACTGGGAAGGTGGGAAAATGGTCACCCCTGTGCAGGGAAGCCCAAGCAGGGTGGATCAAACAATACTTTGATTAGGACCAACTGGAGAATTACCCTATGGAGAGTAGGGTTACCAACCTCCAGGTCGAGCCCAGAGTTTTCCCAGAATTACACCTGATCTCCCTCCCCTCCCCGGAGATTGTCCACCAAATCTCCAGGAATTTCCCCAGCCAGAATTGGTAACCCTCCTGGAGAGTGGGATATTGCATTGCTCCGAGTGTTTCATGGCCTGGATGGTGAAAAGGACAACACAAGGTGGGGGGGGGGGGAATCTAGTTGTCCTTACGAGGGTGCCTGGCAGAAGCGCAGTCTGCAGTACTTGACAGTCTGAAGAGGGGGTGCAAGGAGGCTCTTTACCAAGGGCTTTGGGGGTGAGCTTAGACCTATTGAAAATGATCTGGGGTTGTACGGAGGCCTGGTGGGTGCAGAAGAGAGCAACAAGGATGATCAGGGGTCTGGAGACTGAGCCCTACGAGGAAAGCCTGAGGGCCTTGGGAATGTTTAGTTTGGAGAAGAGGAGGTTGAGGGGGGACATGATTGCTCTCTTTAAATATTTGAAAGGCTGTCATTTGGAGGAGGGCAGGGAGCTGTTCCAGTTGGCAGCAGAGGGCTTAAACTACATGCCCAAAGGTACCGGCTGGATATTAGGAAGAACTTTTTCACGGTCAGAGTAGTTCAAAAGTGGAATCAGCTGCCTAGGGAGGTGGTGAGCTCCCCCTCACTGGCAGTTTTCAAGAAGAGGCTGGATGAATACTTGTCAGAGATGCTTTAGGCTGCTCCTGCACTGGGCAGGGGGTTGGACTAGATGGTCTGTATGGCCCCTTCCAACTCTATGATTCTATGATTTACATGTGCTGAGATATTGATATTTTTATCAAGTAAATTAAGGGGAGGTTCAATCACAGTCACGAGTTTTGCTGAGATTTTACAGACTTGCTATACATGCAGAAATGCTTATAGATGGCTCAACTGGAGGGTGGGGGGTCTTTTTCAATTGTCACTCAGGACAGGATCCGTTTAAGTATTTCTTCAAGGTCATATTTCCTCAAAAAGTGTGCTCATTCACATTTCGTAGAAAAAGAGCTGGAGGAACGCATTAGCACAACTCATTAGCATATGCCACGCCTCTTGCCATCATCAGAAGTGTGTCATTCGTATAACTGATTTGCATATGCCACACCCCCTGGCATCACCTATCCTGGCTGTTTTGGACCCAGTCCAGGCCATTCAGGGCCGAAATTGGACCCAAAATGGGCTGAAAATGGCTGAAAAGGGGCCCAAAATGGTCAGAATCAGCCCGCTTATGAACGGGAGAGTGGCCCACCACCCATCAGAGGCCCAATTCAGGCCGTTTCGGCTCCAGTCCAGGCTGAAAATGGCCGAGAGTCAGGTGAGCGGGGCCACTGCCATGCAACCTCTTTGGGGAACTGCTGGAACTGCGTTCCTATGTGTTTCCCCTCGAAATGAGCCCTGTCTAAGAGTGATATATTTATAAGGTCTCGTTTTTAGGCTCAAAATCTCTTTCAAAAATGTGGAGCAGGGGAGTGGGCGCCACAATTAGCAGAAACACAGCAGAAATGAATGGCCTAACATTGAAGATATTTCTTTGTTTTGACGAATCTCTCCACCCATAATATCCTGGACAAGTAGATCCATCAGTGCAGGAGTCCTCAATGCTGCCCCGGGATGGTGGGCACAGCTTCAAAATGGCTGCCATAAGAGGTAGGGCCAATCACGAAATGTCAGGGAGTGTGGCTATTTATAAGTTTTCAACATTTCAGAATGAACCTCTGCTTAACTGGATGCCTTTTTATAATTTTCAAACACACCCAAGAGCTTACCTTCAGACATGCACTGAAGATTTTTGTGCTGCCAAAGCAACTTTTTAAAAATCGGCATAGCCAATCAGATCTC
Organism: Eublepharis macularius; assembly: GCF_028583425.1. Lineage (NCBI taxonomy): Eukaryota > Metazoa > Chordata > Lepidosauria > Squamata > Eublepharidae > Eublepharis > Eublepharis macularius. The sequence goes on from NC_072793.1 coordinate 176,461,585, forward strand.
CAGTTGCTAAGCCGAAGCCTGTGCCAAATCCCGCTCTCTATGAACACTTGGAAGACACCAGGAAAGGTATTGGTGGGCGCCGTGGCAACCTCAGGCACCACGTTGAGGACCCTTGCAGTAACAGATTTGGGATGTGGATCTACGCAGCAGATTTCATTGTGATGTTTTCATGCGCGCGCTACCTTTTGGGTTCCTATATTCTCAACAACATCAACATCCACCCCCCCCCATTTCTTCCCCTCCTTCTCAAATCTACATTATGTTAACTATTTATTTATTATTTTCTCTTTATACCCAGCATTTCACCCCCCCAAAGGGGACCCAAAGCAGCTTATATCCTCCTCCTCTCCTTGCTTTTGTCATCACAACAACCCTGTGAGGTAGGATAGGCTGAGAGTGTGGCTGGCCCAAGGCCACCCAGCCAGCTTCCGTGGCAGTGCAGGGAATGCTGGGTTTTATACTCCGGATGCTCAGGAGTGAAGCTCAGGTGCCCATCCAAGGAGCCTCCAGGAAAGAGAGCTCCTCCCCCTCCCTTTTCCCATTCCAGGGGACAGAGAGGTAAAAATGAAGTAATTCGTAGGCTAATAAAGGGGTGAGGCATGAAGGCCAGCGGAGGCATCTTTGCCTAGTTCCTGCTTTCTCCAAATACAGCAGAGCGGGAAAGAGGAACCAGAAACAAGACATTGGCTTTAAGGAGTGTGTGTGGAGGGGGGGTCATTCTTTTGGAATGTTACCAACGGCAACCGGGAAGGCCTTCGGAAGCAGCCAGTCAAGAGAGTCATCCTTTAGAGAGGCCGCCATAGATTGGGATTAAGGATGCGTTGATACTTAAAGGATTGTTTTGAACTCTTCCTCTGACTGCTCTAAAAAATATTATTTCTAAAATTCCCTGCGCTGAAGAAAAGCCTCCTGCCTTAGCTTGCACCTCCCATAGTGGAAAAGACAAAAATGGAGAGTCTGCTTAGCTGGGGAAAGATCTCCACTCTAGAGATCAAGTTTCCGCAAGACTGGCTTCAAAAGGGGCCAGAGGTAATTCTTGTAGAGGCCTGTGGGGGGCAGCATGAGAAAGGGGGCCGCCTGAGTGGGCTAAAGGCTGGAGATGGAGGGGAACTACTCCTTGAGGCCCAGCAAATCAGGACTAGGACTAGCAAAGGAAATCCTTCATTCTCGGGGGGGGGGAGGGGAACGAGGGCCTGCAGGGTCCTTTTATCACAGTGTTACTATCCACACTGGGATTTTTTCCCCCCTCATGGGCCAGCTTTCCAGTGATGTCAAGAAATGTTTTCTCCTCCTTCCAGCGTTTCGTGTCCTTTGAAGAGGTGGCTGTGCATTTCACCCAGGGGGAGCAGACCCTGCTGAGCCCAGCCCAGAGAGCTCTCTACAAGGAAGTCATGCTGGAGAATTTTGGGAACGTGGCCTCTCTGGGTGAGGATCCTTTTCTCCTTTGCTGTCTCCTTCATGCTGAGAGGCAGGGTTGCCTGGCCCCCTAGCCTCGACCGGTTTCGTACCCTTTACTTTTCTTTTTTTCATGTGTGGCCTCTCGGTTTGAATGATTACATCACTTCCAGGAAATGACATCATCACATGGGTCACAGGATGCCCTGGGAGCACTCCCCAAGGGGCCGAATCGGGCCCAATAGTTATTCTTACACACTTTCACTTGCACGCACACTCATGAGCGGGGGACCTGCGGTGTTTTTCTGGGGAAATCCCATTTCCCCCTCCACTACCATGTGCTCTTTCCCTTCCCTGCCCCTCTAACCTCTCCCTTTCCTACTTCCTTCTCTTCCTTCCCACCCACCTCTGCCTGCCCCCATCTTCACCTTAGCTCCTCCTCCCTCCCAGCCGCCTGTCATCTGTGGCCCAGTTCTGTGGTGCTGGCTGAACCAGGACCAATTGCATGGTGGAGAACCTACAATAACTTCCTGAGGGTACTCACATTTCCCTGCACCCTTTTCTCCTACAAATGCACTCCACTGACTTCCCTTTCATTTATTGCTTCCCAGCTGAGCAAGTAGTGAGCCCATATCTACTAATTCCACACGGAGTAGCTTTGCTCCTAATGCAGTATTTGTGAGAGACAAGGTGGCTTCCAACTGCTGAATATTTATGTCACACAGAAGAGCCATAGTTGTGTTTCCTCCTGAAAAAGGTGCTGTGATGAGCAAACCTGACCTCATATTGTGGCTGGAGGAAGAGGAGGAGCTGTTTTTCTATGACTCAGATGAAGAGGAGGGATTGGCAGGTAGGTGGGATTCTCTGATGTCTGGGAATCCTGGACTAGGGAGCAAAAAAGCAAATAGTACAGTTGGAAACCTCTTGAATGTAACACTTTTTGGGGGAGATCTGCAACAGTATAAAAACAATAACACTGATAAAAAGAATACCTCTTAAAAATCGGAACCCACTATGTGAAAAACAAAATTAAAAAAACCCCTAAAAATGGAGCATAACCGAGTGAATTTTACAGATGAGGAAGTCCAGGTATCCTGTACTGAAGCACAGTGCAAGACACAGATGCTTACTCCCTCACCGATCCATTAGAATATCCTTCAATATAAACATAAGTGGAGCCTTAAATGTCATACGTCATTCAATGGAATGTCCTCCTAAATAATTAAAAGATGAAATAACAACAACAACATTCAATTCATATACCACCCTTCAGGACAACTTAACACCCACTCAGGGCAGTTTACAAAGTATGTCGTTATTATCCCCCTCAACAATGACCCTGGGAGGTGGGTGGGGCTGAGAGAGTTTTAAATTGATTCATTTCAGTTCATAATCTGGTCTGTTCCGAATAACATGGTCGCTCCCTTTATCTTCTTCTTTGATAACAAGTACTTGTATTTCAGGCCAAATTGTTCAACGCTAGGGAAGATGAAATAGGCCCTGTGGGTATAAATCGTGAAAGAGGCTGAAAGAGGGTGGGTCAGGATTCCCTTGTTTTATATTATCTTTAAAATACTCCTTTAATCTCAAAGTCTACTCAGTTTAAAGACCTTCTGGGTGAAGCAGTGTGTGACACCCTTTGGGTTTCCGTTGTATTGATTCCCCCCCCCTTCAATTTCCCAGTGCACCATCAGCTTTTTCTTGCTCTTTTTCATCTAGTTCTTTCCAGAGCGGAATGGTTTGACCTCACACTCTGCCCCAAACATCTCTCATTCCTTCTCTTGGGAATCTGTCCTGATGAAAAGCATTTGAATCAGCTCTAAAATGGGATGTGTTTGAGGGGGATTCTTCACCACCTGGGAGATAAGCAGGGAAATAAGTAATTTAAATAGATCCTCAAATTAAAAGTATGTACAGCTTAAAAATATGTACCCGCCTTCTGCTAAGCCAGCCACTGGTCATTCCAGCTGTTGTACCCAAGGCGGTACCATATACGTTCACTGTCCGTCTTCTGTGCAGCCCCACATGGGACTGCGCCTGCGCAGGCCTGCCGACCGGAATTTCCTTTACTAGCTAATGTCCACTAGGGGGCGCATGTCCAATCCAATGCGCATGCGCGGCCGTTTCCCGCCCGAGCAACATTGGGCGACGTCGCCCCCTTCCCCTCAGTTTCTTCTTTGCTGCCGACCGGTGAAGATCTAGCTGTCCGCTTTGTGAGGAAACTTTTTTTCTGAGGAGATCGGGAACATTTCGGAGAAGTCGCTGTTTAAACGTTGTTCTACCTGCTCGACGAAGATGACGAGGACGGATGGTCACTCCGTTTGCCTCGAGTGCCTAGGAGAAGGGCACATTGTCGAAAAATGTGAGCATTGCCAACGGTTCACCCCGAAGGCCAGGGCTGAGAGGGCAAACAGATTGAATGCCCTTCTGTGGAGAAGGGCTATGCGGGCGTCGGGAGCCCCTGATACCCCGGGGGGGCCACCACCGACTAGTGGGACGGCCGGAACCCCCTCTCAGATGGGATCTGTTCGGAGCACCGCTTCCACGCGTTCTCGCTCTCCGGATCGGCCTCAACAAGCCCAACCTCCGACCCTGGATCCGAAGGAGGCTGCGAGTTCCACGTCGGGTCGTAAGCACTCGGCTCCGAAGTCGGATCCGACTTGGAAGCGACACCATTCCAGGTCCCCGTCGAGGTCAGAACCGACTGCCACGCCGGCTCCGAAGGTGCCGAGAACTTCATCGGACCCGAACATCCCGGCTTTATCGGTTCCCAAGCCATCGGATCCGACATCGGCTCCGACGTCGTCGGCTCCGAAACATACTGAATCGGCACGCACTAGCCTCGCTCTGAAGACAAGTGCCCGATCGGATCCGAAGGCATCGGATCCGTTGCCCGTCGTGACTTCACCGGCTCCGATAGGCCGGAACCGAAGCGCCGATCAGACTTCAGCCGCCAAGGGCGAGAAGAAGTCGAAAAAGAAATAGAAGCACAGGCAGTCGGCTTCGGTCCAAACAGATGAGGTGCTCTGGGAGAAGCCCTTGACTCCGTCACCGCACCTGTCACCTCCATTGTACCACTCCACTGATGATGATGGTGACCTGCCCGACACTCAACCTCGGGTTGCCCAGAAGTGGCATGCTGGTGACTACGCGGATAGAGAGGACCAGCCTTATCACCTCCCTCAGAGTGGATATGATAGAGAGGGTTCCCTGTATGCCAGCTCTCCATCGTTTGGCAGGGATTATTGGGGTGACACTCGGAGTGAGTTCTCCCACTATGGTTCTCCCAGGCACGTCTCGCCTTACCAACATACAGAACCTTACCAGGGCCCGAGTCCCAGCCCTCCGTCTGACCCATCACCGGATGACATCATCATTGGGACCGGTTGTGTATCACCATCTGAGGACTACCGGCTCTATACTGAACAGATGGTCCGAATGGCTCGTTCTTTGGATATTGAGATCTCTGCTGTAGATCCTAAACCAAAAGATAAGATTCTGCAGTATGTCCAGTCTGGGAATCCTCCAACCATCGCTTTCCCCTTCACCGAGGGCTTGGTGGAAATCATTAACAACATCTGTGATAAGCCGGCTTCTGTGTACCCAACATCTTGCAAGCTAGAGGCTCTGTACAAGACAAGAGACGACGTCTGTACATATCTCTTTGCGCATCCACCTCCTTCTTCCCTCATTACTGAGGAAATGCAGACCCATCAACGCCAAGGGTCTTATGCTGTGCCCTTCACCGAGGGCTTGGTGGAAATCATTAACAACATCTGTGATAAGCCGGCTTCTGTGTACCCAACATCTTGCAAGCTAGAGGCTCTGTACAAGACAAGAGACGACGTCTGTACATATCTCTTTGCGCATCCACCTCCTTCTTCCCTCATTACTGAGGAAATGCAGACCCATCAACGCCAAGGGTCTTATGCTGTGCCCTTCACCGAGGGCTTGGTGGAAATCATTAACAACATCTGTGATAAGCCGGCTTCTGTGTACCCAACATCTCGCAAGCTAGAGGCTCTGTACAAGACAAGAGACGACGTCTGTACATATCTCTTTGCGCATCCACCTCCTTCTTCCCTCATTACTGAGGAAATGCAGACCCATCAACGCCAAGGGTCTTATGCTGTGCCCATCGATAAGGAGAGCAGAAAATTGGATTCCTTGGGCAAGAAATTATACTCTTCTGCAGCCCTGATGCTGAAAATCTCCAACTACTCAGCCATCATGGGAGCATATCAAATTTTCCTCTGGAACCGCATGGCGGCCTTTATGGAAAAACTTCCTGCAGACCAGAGGGTGTTGGCAAAGGTGGTTCTTGATGAGGCCCTGCGGCTGTCTCAGCAACAAATAAATGCGGGCTGCGACACAGTTGTCACCTCTGCGAGGGCATTAGCATCATCCATCGTACTCTTCAGACACTCGTGGCTCCGCACGACTGCATTGCCGGTCAAGACATGTAACAAAGTGGAGAATCTACCTTTCGAAGGCCCATCTCTGTTCTCATCCAAGACGGATGAATATTTGTCGCAAAAAAGAAAAGATCGACTCACAGCCCGCTCTTACGGTATTCTCCTGACCAGGCCGTTCACCGAGAATCGATTCCAGTATCGTTCCTCACAGGGCTATCGTGGGCGACAGCAGAGATACCAACCGTATCCACGTTATGGGTCCTACAGGCAATTCCAGCCGCCTGCAAGTTCCTTTCAGCGCTGTAGGCCTGCCTATCGACCACGTCGTAATCAACAAGCCCACGATGTCAAAGAGTCAGCAACGCAACCTAAGCAGTTCTGACTAGAATTCGAACAGTCTGTCGTGTTTGGGAACAGATTGGTTCAGTTTGCATCAGCATGGGCAGAGATTACCTCTGATAGTTGGGTTCTTAACATCGTTGCAGTTGGCTATAAAATTCAGTTTGATGTTTACCCAGTGTTGTCTCTTCCTGACCACTCAGTACAATCCTCTTCTGATAAGTTACAGGTTGAGGTTGTAGCACTACTGGAGAAGGGGGCTGTACAGGAGGTACTCCTCATGACCCCCTCTTGGGTTTTTACTCTAGAATGTTCCTGGTAGACAAGAAGGATGGAGGGGTGCTACCCATTCTAGACCTGAGAGAATTGAATAAATTCGTTCTCGTTAAGCGGTTCAGGATGCTTACCTTGAATACAGTCCTCCAGCTAATGCCTGAGGACATGTGGTTAGCCGTCCTGGATCTCAGGGACACATACTTCCATATTGCCATCCATCCTCATCATCGGAAATACCTTAGGTTCCTTTGTAATGATAAGGCCTACCATTACCAGGTGCTTCCCTTTGGACTCTCAACAGCCCCCCCGAGTTTTTTCTAAATGTATGGCTGTTGTGGTTGCATACTTAAGGGAAGAAGGTTGTACCATCTACCCCTATCTTGATGATTGGCTTCTGGCAGCACCTTCTGCTGATGCGCTCCTTGTCCAAATTGATAAGGTGATGCGCACCTGCTCCCGGTTAGGGCTTTTGGTTAATCTAACAAAGTCTAACCTTACCCTGTCCAGGAGGATACTGTTTATCGGTATGGAACTGGATGGTGATGTAAACAGAGGTTTTCTGCCCAGGGAGCGTGCACTAAAAATTGGCAGGATGGTGAATCTTTTCTCTAGATGTAGGTTCCAGTCCGTAACGGCTATCCAGTGGCTGCTGGGCCTCATGGCCTCTTCCACAGCAGTCACCCCTATGGCCCGGTTGCACATGCGACCTCTCCAGCTGTGGTTCCTATCGGTTCATGATTTTGAACACGAGTCCCAGAATAAGCGGTATTCCATCCCCAGAGGGATTATCCGGGCCTTACGATGGTGGCTTGATGAGGCTAACCTCCTTGGGGGTGTTGCTTTTGGGTCCATCCAAACCGAGATCACAATCGCGACTGATGCCTCCACGATAGGATGGGGAGCCCAGTGTGGTGCCCTTAGGGCACATGGGTTCTGGTCAGAGCAGGAAAGGGAAGATCACATTAACCTGCTAGAATTGAGAGCGGTCCGTTATGCCCTTATCGCATTCGCAGACACGCTGCAGCAGAAGTCCGTTCAGGTGCTCACGGACAATTGCACCACGATGATCTACCTGAACAAGCAAGGTGGCACTACCTCCAAGGCCCTCTGCGATGAGGCCGTTCGGATTTGGGAATGGGCCATGGACAGAGGCGTGTTCATTCATGCGGTCCATATTCCTGGCACCACCAATGTCATCGCAGACAAACTGAGTCGGATGCGATTCGACAGCTACGAATGGACCGTAGCAGACAACTACCTGAATGCCATCTTTTTGGACTGGGGGTTCCCAGACGTAGACCTCTCTGCGTCAGGGACCAACAAGAAGGCCCCACAATTCTGTTCCAGGGGAGGTCTAAGTCACCATTCCCTAGGGGACGCGTTCCAGATACGCTGGACAGGGCACCTGTTTTATGCCTTCCCCCGTCCCCTCTATTGTCTCGGGTCGTCAGCAAGATCCAGAGGGATGGGCCCCACTTAATTCTAGTAGCGCCCTTCTGGCCCAGACAAGCTTGGTTCCAACATGTCATGCAGCTTTCACAGGGGTCATATTATCGGTTCACACTGAACCCGGACCTTCTGTCCGACAGAGGGGTTTGGTATCACGACCTACCCAAACTCAACCTCACTGCTTGGCACATTCAGGGGCGGAAGGGATGTCTGACAGGGTAGCGGAAATTTTGCTGAATGCACATAGGGACACCACTCGCAGGTCATATTCAGCTATATGGAAGCGTTTTGAATCCTGGGCTACTGACAAAGGAGTGAATGTTTGGGATTGCCAGTTGTCTTCTGTGTTTGAGTTCCTCCTGTTTCTAAAGGACGGGGGACTCTCTAATTCCTCTATTAAAGTTTATTTGGCTGCCATTTCATCCTTCCACCCTAAAATAGACGGGAAGATGGTGTTCTCCCACAGTTTGTCGAAGTCTTTTTTGAAAGGGTTGTATAACATGTTTCCACAAGTCAAGGAAATTGTTCCCCAATGGTCACTGCAAGTAGTTTTGGCAGGGCTTATGAGATCACCCTTCGAACCACTGGCCACTTGTGAATTGAAATGGTTGTTCTGGAAGGTGGCTTTCTTGGTCGCCATTACCTCTGCCCGCAGAGTTAGCGAGTTGGCTGCCCTAAGGTGGGATCCTCCCTTTTTGAAGGTCCATCAAAATAAAGTGGTTCTGAGACCTGACCTTCGTTTTAGACCTAAAGTCTCCACTCAATTTCATACCTCACAGGACATTGTCCAGCCTATCTTTTTTCCTGACCCTTCCGATAACTCTGAAAGGGCCTTACATTCCTTGGATGTGAGAAGGGCTATTTTATTTTACCTCCAATGTACGTCACAGTTTAGGAGTGCCAAACAACTGTTTGTGTGCTATTATGGGCCCAGGAAGGGAAAAGCTGCTACAGCTCAGTCACTTTCTCGCTGGGTTACTCAGACTGTTAGAGCTTGCTACTCGCATGCTAAGTTACCTTGCCCTTTGGAAGTAAAAGCTCATTCCACCAGAGCACAAGCTGCCTCGGCGGCCTTCTTTAGGGGTGTGTCCTTGCAAGACATCTGCAGGGCTGCAACGTGGTCGTTTCCTGACACATTTGCTAAGCATTATGCACTAGATGTGTGTGAAAGGAAAGAGGCTGCTGTTGGTCAAGCAGTACTTCAGTCTCTTTTTCAGTGGGAACACATGCCCGCCTCCTGGGTAAGTGGCTTGTGAGTCTCCCATGTGGGGCTGCACAGAAGATGGACAGTGAAAACAGAGTTGCGCTTACTGTAACTACTGTTCATTGACGTCTTCTGTGCAGACACACAACCCTCTCTCCTACCCCGCTGTGTTCTTCCAGATAATGTGAAGGCTTCGGCGGCAAAGGAGAAACTGAGGGGAAGGGGGCGATGTCGCCCAATGTCGCTCGCACGTGAAGCGGCCGCACATGTGCATTGGATCGGACGTGCGCCCCCTAGTGGACGTTAGCTAGTAAAGGAAAATCCGGTCTGCAGGCCTGCGCAGGCGCAGTCCCATGTGTGTCTGCACAGAAGACGTCAATGAACCGTAGTTACGGTAAGCGCAACTCTGTTTTCTTTGCCCAATCAATAAAGAACACACAAACTGAAGTACAATTGAGGGGGATAACTATAGGCCTTCACTGCTTATACGCAAGGAAGAATAATACAATTATGAAGGATGAAAAGCCCCTTGAACTGAAGGATGAAAATTACTATTACAATTACAATTACGAAGTATGAAAAGCGCCTTGAACTTTGGGGCTCAGACTGAATTACAAGGGGTTTTGTACCCTTGGATTAATTAGCAATTGGCATTTTCATTGGTCAACCTTAATGAATGTGCAAATGACCTAGCAAGAGTACATTGGCCGATTCCATTTTGGTCGTAATTAGTTATGCCCATTCACAAATTAACAATATATATCATTTCAAATGAACACATTCTTCTTCCCTTGGCACCTTGGAGCCAACAAAGTTCCTTCTCAGAGGATATGTAACATTCTCCAAGGACACATCGAGTGCCTGTTTATCAATTCCCAGTCCTTTGCAATTGTTAAACAAACAAACAACCATTGTAAATCTAGCCATATGCCTACGTAGGAGTGATCTCTTTTTTTCTACGCTGCTTTGATTCTATCCATGCACCCCAATCTTGGCACCCCAGTGTCATGAGCAAGTGTCTAAAGGCCTTGAGTCTTCCATTGATATCGAAGTTAGCTGGATCTCTCTGTTCAGCCCTGTCATCCGAGTGGAATCTGTAATCTTTATGGCCAGGCCATTACAACCCCCCTTGCATTCCACTGGCTTCCTAGTTGTTTCACTTCCCCACATCTCCCCTGCACCAGAGCATATGATTCCTCTATTTCTGAAATCCTTAGGCTAGCTCTGTATTATTTCTACAAATAATCTATCTTAGAACTTTGGGGCTCAGACTGAATGACAAGGGGTTTTGTACCCTTGGATTTTGTACCCTTCTTCCCTGGGCACCTCGGCTTCAATGAAGTTCCTTCTCAGAGGATATGTAACATTCTCCAAGGACACATCAAGTGCCTGTTTATCAATTCCCAGTCCTTTGCAATCGTTAAACAAACAAACAACCATTGTAAATCTAGCCATATGCCTACGTAGGAGTGATCTCTTTTTTTCTACACTGCTTTGATTCTATCCATGCACCCTAATATAAACCAAATCGTTTTATATGCTTATTTTGTTTTCCCAGCCTCACTACAATGAAAATGCAAGTGTATAATTCTAGATGGCTTGGATTAGACGGATGAAAGATTGAGAGAAGACTGGTGCAAAAATGTCTTTTTATAATGATATATAGCAATGGTCACTTATCTTTCTGCTCTTTTCCTCTGTCCTTTTCCTCTGTTCTGTTCCTGGAATGACTAAGGGATTAACACCCTCGGCTTAAAATCTAAGGGATGGAAAATGTGACTTAAAATGATGTAAACATAATATATTTTTAAAAAATTGTAAGAAATGAGATAAGAAATGGAATAAGTAGATAAAAGAACAATGAAATCAAATAATGCTTGGAGAGATCTAAAGGGAAAGTTGAAGATATAAAGGGGGGGAGAAAAGAAAAAGGGCGATATTCGGTTACTCAATCGCTTTTTTTAATGGATTGATGGTTATATAGAAAATTTTTTGAAATATTGATTACACAATGAAGGTCTTGCACACAAATCTGTTACTGAAATGTTTTTATAATTCCCTTTCCAATTATAAAAACCAATAAAAAATAATTTACAAAGAAAAAAATGAAATCAGACTCAGATTACAACAGTCTGAAACAAAGCATTAAGAGAGATGCCCCAAAGTAGCTCCAGACTACACTCATGTGAACCCAGTTCTTGTCTTTCAAACCCCCAGCAGAGAACAGTGAGGAATATGATTTTGCCCTCTGGCAGAGGAATGCGGGGGGAAAAAATTAAAGGGCAAGTTGGAGCGGCCGCCAGGTAGGCCAAGAGCCCTGAGAGATGCGGGTGAGGAGTTGGCCCGCAAGGGAGGCAGGAGGACCTCTTCCTTTAAGGGGAACAGAAGGTTCAGAACTGCTGCTCTTTCTGCTGTGGGTAGAACTGAAGCTGGTGGCAGCTCATCTCTGAAAAGACAAGGGGACCACAGGTCCCAGAAGACCACACTAACAATATAGAAATTTATTGTTCAAAGTGTTAGTGCAAAGTGACATTTTACCCAATAATTTATAATCTACTCCATGCACAGGTATTCAGACCCAATTCTCAATAGTCCCCATCATTTAACACATCCTCTTCAACAAGTATCTTCACTAAATAGGCACTTCTCTTCCTTACAAGCATCATAAAGCGCAACAATGTGAAACGGGCTGTTACAACTGCTGTCGCTGTGCTTGCCAACTGCCCAGGAGACCTATATTCCATTCCTGTCTCCCATGGGGATTTCTTTGTCATCCTCCAATGACGGCTTTTGCCTACAGAAGAAGAAACAACAGATTTCATATTGGACATTGCATCATATGAATTCAGTACTCTTGTTGCCTGTCATCATTTAGGAATTGGAACTGTTATATTGGACTATTGAGCATTGGGTCTGAATACCTATGCATGGAGTAGATTATAAGTTATTGGGGGAAAAAATTCACTTTGCACTAGCACTTTGAAGAACAAAATTCTATATTGTTAGTGTGGTCTTCTGGGACCAGTGGTCCCCTTGTATTTTCAGATGGTTGAGACCAGTTGTTACGACCTGTACTTTCTTTGGGGTAGATTTTTCTTTTAATCTTCCCCTTACACCCTCTGGGTAGTTTGCTGCCACTAGGAATATATTATTCCAAAATATTTTACTCAAATTTCCCCTTTGATAACATGTTTAAGCGTCAGGCTCCTTCGTGGTTCTATGTGGCCCTGAGGATATGAATGGGATATAGCAATGACAGCTACAATGGGATATAACAAAACAAAATAAATGTTTACTTTTCAAGAAGCGTATTGGTTTCATAAAAGTAGTTCTTAGTTCTTAAAGTTACTTCCTATAAACTCATTCACACAGATCTCTTCTAAGGCTTCACACACAGTTAGCCTCCTTCACTAGACTCAATAGTTCTCACAAATACTTCAAATATAGGCAGCACACAGCTAGCCTCTCTTTCTCTGACTCTCATTCACAGAAATATGAAACCTGCTCAGGCAGCACACAGCTGGCCTCTCTTTCCCTGACTGAGTGTCCTTTCACAAACATGCTCAGTTCAGGTTCCACACAGGTTATATTTCTCTCATAAAACACTTCAACATATTCAGGCAGCACACAGCTAGCCTGCTTTCTTCTGACTGAAACCTTTCTGTCTGCCCTGTCAGTCTCAAACTGCATTCACTCCGCCCACACTCTCAGTCATCAACCAATCATATCACTCATTCTTCCCTCTCTCACCCCCACTCTTCACCTAGCTCAAACCAAGCATTTGAAGATACATGCACACATTTACTTGGAATCATTACACCAGTCCTTTTGATTGTTTTGTTGGCAGTTCATCTCTGCCGTCAGGGATTTTTCTAGAAACAATCAGGAGCTCAACAAGGTTCAGGGTTGTCAGTCTAAACTAAAATTGATACCTCCCCCCCACCCCACCATTCTCCGTTCCTTTCAGCTGGAGAACCAAGTTTTATTCTCCAATGAGAGGCGCTGGGCTGAACCCTTCCAGAGATATTCTCTCTTGATCTCCATGGAAGGGAAAGGAGAGAAGTACGGGTGTATTACAAAATGTTTTTTTAATGTTTAAACCTTTTTTAAGTGTGTGCACATGCCAAACCTTTCTTTTCTTTCATTCCCAACAGCAGTTCATTTAGTCAATTCCTTAAAATTCAAGCTCTCCAACCCTCCCCACCCCCACCTGTATTAATGCCTGGTTTCTTTTTTCATTCAGGAGGAAGTCTGTCAGAGCCTACATATGAAACAAAAGAATATCCAGCAACAGAAAAAGAAGAGACTTATCCAGATGTGAATGAGAACCTTCCATACTGCAATATCCTAAGGAATGAGGAGTGGAAAGGGAGGAGTAATTCCAGTCACTTAAAGGGTGGTGACTCTCATGAAGCTCCATTAATTACAGAAACATACAAAGGAGAAAACCAGAATAAAGGCCCTGCATGTGAAGAAAATTTTCCTGAAAATTCGTATATCAATATGAATTGCCATCAAAGAACCCAAACCAGGGAGAAAAAATATAAACACTTGGAGTGTGGGAAAGGCTTCAGTGAGAGTGGAAGTCTTACTGTCCATGAAAGAATTCACACAGGGGAGAAACCATATAAATGCCTGGAGTGTGGAAAAAGCTTCATTCGGAGTAACCACCTTTCATCCCATCAAAGAACTCACACAGGGGAGAAACCATATAAATGCCTGGAGTGTGGTAAAAGCTTTACTGACCGGGGAAAACTTACTGTCCATCAAAGAATTCACTCAGGAGAGAAACCATATAAATGCCTGGAGTGTGGAAAAGGCTTCAGTGAGAGTGGAAGTCTTACTGTCCATCGAAGAATTCACACAGGGGAGAAACCATATACATGCCTGGAGTGTGGAAAAGGCTTCAGTGAGAGTGGAAGTCTTACTGTCCATCAAAGAATTCACACAGGGGAGAAACCATATAAATGCCTGGAATGTGGAAAAAGCTTCAGTCGGAGTAAGAACCTTTCTTCCCACCAAAGAACTCACACAGGGGAGAAACCATATAAATGCCTGGAGTGTGGAAAAGGCTTCAGTGAGAGTGGAAGTCTTACTGTCCATCGAAGAATTCACACAGGGGAGAAACCATATAAATGCATGGAGTGTGGAAAAAGCTTCAGTGAGAGTGGAAATCTTACTGTCCATCAAAGAATTCACACGGGGGAGAAACCATATAAATGCCTCGAGTGTGGGAAAAGCTTCAGTCGGAAGGGAGGTCTTATTGCCCATCAAAGAATTTGCACAGGGGAGAAACCATATAAATGCTTGGAATGTGGAAAAAGCTTCAGTCGGAATTCCAAACTTACTTGCCACCAAAGAATTCACACAGGGGAGAAACCATATAAATGCCTGGAGTGTGGAAAAGGCTTCAGTCGGAGTAACCACCTTTCTTCCCACCAAAGAATTCACACAGGGGAGAAACCGTATAAATGCCTGGAGTGTGGAAAAGGCTTTAGTGAGAGTGGAAATCTTACGGTCCATCAAAGTATTCACACAGGGGAGAAACCATATAAGTGTCTGGAGTGTGGAAAAAGCTTCAGTCGGAATTCCAAACTTACTTCCCACCAAAGAATTCACACAGGGGAGAAACCATATAAATGCCTGGAGTGTGGAAAAGGCTTCAGTCGGAGTGACCACCTTTCGTCCCATCAAAGAATTCACACAGGGGACAAACCATATAAATGCCTGGAATGTGGAAAAGCCTTTACTGACAGTAGAAATCTTACTGTCCATCAAAGAATTCACACGGGGGAGAAACCATATAAATGCCTGGAGTGTGGAAAAAGCTTCAGTCAGGGTCACCACCTTTCTTCCCACCAAAGAATTCACACAGGGGAGAAACCATACGTACAGTAATTTCACTGGTGTGAGGCACAAAACTCTTGGCATCTGTCTAAGTTGCTGGCATCTTTCAGAGGTTGACCCTGCTTTACAAATGCTCTACTTTTAAAGCACAGGCACAGTATGATTTTCCCTCCTCTCCAGACATGAGAGTCAATCAAACTCTTACTACATACTGAGCAGGCATTATACTTATGAGCTATATCCCTGTTGCTGGTGCTCAAGGGGAGACTCCTTTCTACCCACTTCCTTGGCCCACTGAAATTCCGGGATCTCTTGAGTCTAAGCAGCAGTTAGTGCTGGTTTTTCCCACTTTAGTCCAAGGACTAAAAGTGATTCACAAACATTACTTCCTCAGATAGAGGATTTACTGGCTGACCCTCACTGGTCCAAAGCCAGACTCCAACTCCCTTTCACTTGTCCGTCTGCTCCAACTGTCAGCCCCTCAACATTCCATCCCCAACTGCCATTTCAGCCTCGCAACATGGGGGGGGGGCGGGGTATGTCAATCATACTCTTATTGTCTGTCAATTCAACTTTTGAAGCTGAATCCATCACACCATATAAATGCCTCAAGTGTGGAAAAAGCTTTAGTTGGAATGACAACCTTACTTCCCATCACAGAAATCGCACAGAGGAAAAAACATACTAATGTCTAGAGTGTGGGCAAAGTTTCAAGCAGAGTTTGCACCTTACTTGCCATAAAGAAATTCATACAGGAGAGAAAAATGTAAAAATGCCTGGAGTGTGAAAAAAGCTTTCATCTTAGTGGACATTTGAATTACCATCAAAGAATTCATTCAAGGCAAAATCATATAAATGCCAACACTGTGTGGAAAGCTTCAGTCTCAGTTCAAAGAATACATTGCCACCTTTGGATAAGGAAACTTAAAAGGGGAACAGTTTCACCACCCATTCCAAAGTGCCCTCTCTTGTGCTTCAAACCAGAAAGCCGAAAAGTGAGGAGACAGAGGCCAGCTCCAGTATGACAAACTGTCCTCTTGGATGTAGAGCCTGGAGAAGCAGCAACTGTATCCTTTTCAAAATCCAGTACTATTTCTGGCCCTGGAACTGGCCACCTCCCACCCCTGGACCACAAGGGCTTTGGCATTATTTCTTTTCTTTTTTTAAACTTTTATTGCAGTTAAACCATTACAACATACAAACGTACACATATAAACCGAAACATTAACAAGTACAAAACTATTGTGATACAGGAGGGAGTTAAGCACATACAGTTGAAAGCTATGTAGTACAACAAAACTTATAAGCTATAATGTAAAGCTTCTAGAGCGAGTAATTGTTTGAAGTATTTTTGATCTAGGCTGGATATTATTTTTATCAACATATTCAAAAAATGGAAGCCATTTTTCCATGAACTTGGAATCTGCAGGAAACTGTTCAGCTATATAAAGGTCATTATGGGTTTTTTTCCATTATGAAATGATTCCATACTTTTTCAAACCATGAATCTACAGAGGGTGCATGATCTTTCTTCCAGACCAACGCTATCTCATTTTTTGCTACTATGAAAAGAGTTGCAATCAATTCTCTTCTAATCATAGGTATTGCTAAGTCTTCCCACTGATCTAAAAAAATGATTTTGGGATCCAAAGGGACTTCATATCCTGTAATTGTTCTGATTGATTCAATCACTTTTTCCCAATAACTTTTTATAAAAGGGCAGCCCCACCAACAATGGGCAAACGTACCCGTCTCTCCACAATTTTTCCAGCATTGTGGGGAAGCTCATGGATATATATAGGATAGTCTCTTAGGCGTAAGATACCACCTGTGAATAATCTTAAATGTTTGCAGCTTAGTTAGGGTAACATTTGATCTAAATATAGCTGAAGTCCAAATCTTATTCCATGTCTCAAGAGATTAATCTACATTGCAATCTTTGGCCCAGCTGGATTGACAAAGAATTTGCTTTTTGTTCAGTGTGTTCAGTAATGTAGTGTAAAGTATGGAAATCATTCCTTTTTTTTGAACTGTATAAGATCGTAATATCATTTCAAATTCCGTTAGGGGAGTTTTCATTATTGATTTTATGCCTATTTGTTCCATCATATTTTTAATCTGTAAGTATCTAAACCATAACAGTTTTTGCATTAATTTGTCTTCTATTTCTGATTTCTCCATCAGGCCTGAGTTTGTAGCTATGTCGATTAATCTTGTTATCTTAGCCTGTTGAAATATGTTTATGAAATCTGATTCTTGACCTGGAGGAAACCAAGACTGATTAACAAATGAGGAGAATCTGGATTTTTCTGGAATGAGTTTAGCTTAAATTTGTCCCATATCTGCAAAATTGCTAATAAAAACGTATTTTTGTTAATGCTTTTGGGTCTATTTATTTGTTTGTTCCATATTAAATCACTGAAGGAGAATTTGTCCAATTGAGTATTGGAAAGGGTGATCCATTCTGCTGTAGTTTCCACAGAGATGAGTTGGAGTAAGTTTAGAAGTCTAATTGCTGCTTGATATAAATTAAGATCTGGATAATTAAAACCTCCGTCTCTAGATTTTCGTCTGAACGTGGAATATGAAATTCTTGGATGCTTATTTTGCCATAAGAAACTATTGATCATTGTTTGCCATTGAGTAATTAGCGTTATGGGAATTGTTACTGGGATTGCTCTGAAAACGAAAAGAAACTTAGGTAATATAAATGATTTTATTAGATGGAATCTATCGAACCAGTTAAGTTTTAGTTTATTCCAATTGATGATTTCTGCTTTAATTTGGTTTGCTATTCTTTGGTGATTCAATTTGATGAGGTCGTTTAATTTGGAAGTAATATTAATGCCGAGGTAAGTTAGATGATTTGAGGCCCATTGATATTTATACTGTTTACAAATTATGTTTTCAGTACTTTTAGACAGATTGATAGGAAGAATTTGTGATTTTGATTAACAACCAGGCCAGATATAGCACCAAATTCAGTTAACAAGGGGTGGAGATGTATCATTGAGGTTGTTGGGTTAGTTAAGTAAATTAGCATGTCATCAGCGAAAAGTGAGATTTTGAAAGAACTATCTTTGATAGGGATTCCAAGTATATTTTCATTTTCCCTTAAAGCTATTGCGAAGGGTTCCAAAGCTATAGCAAAAAGCATGGGAGATAGCGGACAGCCCTGTCTAGTGCCTCTATTGATTACAATTTTTTCTGAACGTAGACCATTAAGTCTAATGTTAGCTGTAGGTTGCGAATATATAGCTCCAATAGTGTTTAAGAATTTCTCACCAAAGCCTAGAAATTGAAGGGTGCTACATAAGTATTTTTTCTCAACCGAATTGAATGCTTTTTGGATATCTAAAAATAGGAACAATGCTTCAGTCCTGTTGTTTTTGCAATACTCAATCAAATTTAACGTTTTATAAATATTGTCTGTAATTTCTCTTTTGGGTATAAAACCTGCCTGATTGTTATGGATATAATTGCTTATGAATGAGTTTAAACGTCGAACCAAAATTGATGTAAATAATTTATAATCATGATTGAGAAGTGATATTGGTCTGTATGAATCAGCTTTTGTTGGGTCTTTTCCTTGTTTATGTATAACCACTATATCGGCCATGTTCCAGGTAGGGGGTAATTTACATTCATCCAAAACTAAATTGCAAGTATTAGTTAGATGTTGAGCTAGCAATGTGGCATATTTTTTTATAGAACTCCGATGGGTATCCATCAGGTCCCGTGGCTTTGTTATTTTTGGCTAACTTAATTGCTTCTAGGGTTTCCTGTAAGGAGATAGGTTTTTCTAAAATTAATCTATGGTTCTCTTCCAATTTCTTTACATTTTTAAGTGAGTGTAGAAAATCCATAATCTTAGTTTGTTTGGGGTTTATTGATGAATACAAATTCGTGTAAAATTCTCTAAATACTTGCAAAATTGATTTGGAATCATGGCAATTTACTTTATTTTCATCTTGAAGTAGGTGAATGTTATTTTTCAAATTCTTCTGTTTTATTTTATTCGATAGAGTTCTTAGGGCTTTTGGAGTATTAAACCAATATCTTTGCTTAGACTTAATTAAACTTCTATGTACACTGTTACTGTCAAGCGTTTCTAAAATTTTACGTTGGGCAGTTAATATTTGGTACGTTTTTTTGCTTCCTGTCAATTTATGCTCTTCCTCCAAACTTTTAATGGACTCTGCTAAATCCTGTCTATATTTTAATTTTTCTTTGTTTATATTCGCTGAAAGCGCTATAATATGTCCTCTTGATACTGTCTTAATCGTATCCCAAAGTATATTAGCCTTTATTTCTTCAGAGTTATTATCAGCTATGGCTCTTTCTAGGATTCTTTCTATTTCTTTAGCTGCTTGGTGATTATAGAGTAAATGTTTCGGCAAACACCATTGTTTGGAGCTGTTTTTGTGTTTCTGATGCTATTAATACATTGACCCAGGAGTGATCAGAGATTAGGCACGATCCAATTTGGGAATCAATCGCTTGCTCAAGCATTGATTCAGAAACTAAAATAAAGTCAATCCTGGTATATGAGTTGTGCCTTTGAGAGTAATAAGTATAATCCTTTTCCCCTACGTGTAGATGTCTCCATATGTCAATAAGGTTATGTCTTTTTAAGATGGGTGGCAACTTTGTCTTCCTATTTTTTTGAGTGGTTCTTTTCTCAAAGTGTGTTCTGTCCCATTTGTAATCCATTATGTAGTTTAGGTCCCCCCCTACTATAAAATGACCGTCCTGAAATTTCTCCAGTTTTCCTAGTGTTTCTTCTATGAAATTTAATTGTTGATTATTAGGGGCATAAATGGATGCGAAGGTGTAGTTTTGTTCTTGAATTAAACCTTTAACAAAAATGAATCTTCCTTTAGGATCTTTGAGGGTTTTTTATGTTGAAATAGAAGATCCTTTGTAAATAGTATTGCCACCCCCCTCGATTTTGAATTACCTGCTGCATAGTATTGTGAATGAATCCAGCTTGCCTTTAAAATATCTGTATCATTATTTTTAGCATGAGTTTCCTGTAGAAAAATTACCTGAGATTTAGTTTTGGCCAACAATGAAATAACTCTTCTCCGCTTTATAGGGTTTCCCAAACCTCTTACATTCAGAGTGGTCATTTTAAATTTAGAAGCCATGATTTGATATATATAATTCTGCTTCTCTTATATAACACAAGTTCCAATCTACTACAATAATATCAAAAAGCAAAAGGCATACAATTTGGCACTTTATTTTAATTCCACTCTCTTATTTCACAAACACTTATAACTAATCCCTATATCCTATCTATGAGTTTTTTTTGTTTGTTTTTTTGTTTTGTTTTCGTTTTTGGGCTTTGGCATTATTTCTTAAATCTTTGCACTTTCATATCTCTATAATGTGGCTTTGTAACAATGCTGCAGTGGGTTCTCTGAATTCCTGGAGGTAAGAATTCAGAGCATCCATAGTTCCTGGTATAACAATATGCCAATAAGAAAATGCTTGTGGCCAGAGCCAACAAAAAACGCATGTGAAAAAAAATAAGGTTGAGGCATTTTCTATTTGATGGAATTTATAACTTCAAGAGCAGACATATGCAGAGTATGTTCTAGGTGTCTAGCTGACAAGTTAATGTGGAATGGATCCACAGAGAGGCAAGTTCAAGGGAAGGAGCTGCCCTCCTCCATGCAGATTCAAGTACATCTAAGCCAAGTCTGAAGGTTGACCAAGGTTGCTCCTCCAGGAGGTCGTTCACAGGCTGGTTGTGTTGTTGGTTGGAGGGGATGGGGGTCTCTCCCCTCTTGCCAGGAGCCCCTGATGGCTAGATGATGAGCTGAAGGCCAAGGTCCCATTGGCTCTTGCCTTTCGGTTCATGCCTCTGGCCCAAATGGCATGTTAAAAACAAAGATTTTATCCCATCTGCTAAAATGGGATAAAATTCAATTATCACAGTTGGGAAGAATAGCTACAATTAAAATGAATGTCTTACCTAGACATTCCTATTCCTATTTCAGACAATTCCTGTGTTGAGAACAGAGACGGCATTTAAGCAATGGCAGAGGGATATATTGAGATTCATATGGCAGGGCAAAAAGCCAAGGGTTAAATTTAAGGTCCTACAGAACACAAAAGAGGAGGTTTGGGCCTCCCAGATTTGAGATTATATTTTGCAGCTGTTTGGTTTGGATGAAGAAATGGATATTGTTAAAAAATAGAAGATTACTGGACCTGGAGGGGCATGATCTAAAATTTGGGTGCCATGGATATCTATGGTATGACAAAGTTAAAGCCAACGCAGAGTTTAATAATCATTATGTAATCCTGAGATTATGGAATAAATACGAATTTAGGTTTTGTTCGAAAATACCTCTCTGGCTGTCATCGCAAGAAGCTCATTTTAGAAGGGAAATGGTTAGTCCACCTAAATGGTTAACTTATCAGGATTTACTGGAATTCTCTCAGGACCAATAAAAATTAAATCAAGAGTGGCAGTGCCCTAAAATCAAAACATTCTGGGGGGAGATTTTAAAGCAAATAAAATGAATAACAAACTATGACATACCCTTAGAGCCTCAATTAATTTTTTAAAATCTATGGCAAGGGGTAAAAGTGCCAACACCTCAACGAGATCTAATTAATAACCTACTTGCTATAGCAAAATCATCACTAGCATATTTTTGGAAAAATCAGTCTCCACCATCCTTAAACCACTGGTACTCCAGAGTGTGGGACCAGCTCATTATAGATAAAATAACAGACAATTTATTGGCTAATTCCTCTACATCTAACTACTATGAAAAATGGTGGTCTTCTTTAGATTTTATTGACAAAACCGAAACACTCCCCCCAACCATCTTTATCAAGATATATTGAAAGTCTAGCACTACAAACTAAACTATCTATACCAATATATTGTGAATTTTTTTTTGTGGTGTGTGAACTACAAATTACAGTAAACAAGTGTTTTAAATGTTTTTCTTCGAAACCTGCAATCTTGTATAACCACTATATTACTCCATGTATTTGCTATTTAATGTTTATTGTTATTGTCTCCGTTCTATAATTAATAAAAGTTGCTGAATTAAAAAAAAAATTAAATCAAGAGAGGACTTAGCAACAGAAGGGCACGCCTGTCAGTGGTTTCCATGTATGCAAATTTTGGAGCGATTCAAACTAGACAAGAGTCATTATGACTTTGAGAAATCTAAAAATGAATTTGAGCAGGCCGATATGAAATAAAAATGGACTTTCTAAGCTAGTTCTTTGCTATTGGGCCGGCTGTCGGACATGGTTGCTGGTCCTAACCGTTGCTTTGTGGGATGAGAGTGGAAAACGTGGTGTTGAGTCCTGCTTGGACTTTGCAGCTTGACTTTACAAGGTGACATCTGTTTTATCAGGCAGGAGATACTTCTCAGTAAATTAGGGATTGTTCTCAACTAATCCTTGCTGTTTTATTTATCCTATCTTTGCACACTTCCTATATATGTCATCTTTTGGTACCATTCTTAAGAAATATGTGAATCTTGTGTGGTGATACTGAGTTTTGGGCTCCAATGTGAATTCAGCATCTTGGCCTATTGGCCCAGCTCTCATTGACCTGTTTTAGAGGGACTCAGCAAGCAAGTGGTCTACCTTGCAGGGCTGACAGCTTGATTAACACCTGGTATGGATGGAGACTTTATTTCCTCATTTTCTGAGTTTAAGAAATTGGGTGCAGAAATCTACCCTGGAGTGCAAAGGTCTCTTCCCTACAAAGTGTGTGTGTGTGTGTGTGTGTGTTTTGTAAAGAAACCCTGTTTCCAGCTATCTCCATACACTTATACACACACTCCCAACTGAATGTACTTTTAAAGAAAAAGGCTTTTTGCATTAGAAACTGGGAAGCAGGACTAATGAAATCAAGCCCCATCACTTTGGAAAGGCATCGCTGCCTGTATTGTCTGGCACATGGGATGCAATCCCTGATAATTAATATAAGCTGGGTGCTATGCTCTGTGACAGCTTGGCACCCCCAGTTCAAGTCTTCCCTTGTTCCCAAAATGATGGCCCCAGGAATGACTCAGTCTCATACTTTCAGTTAACTGCTGGCATTCTGAAAGGACTTTCTGTTCTAGCTACTTTTACTTGTTGCCTCAACCAGACATTTTGCTAAAAGGTTTTCTGTGTGATTTTCTAGTGTGTGTGTTTAAGCACAATTACTTGTATGTTTATGATTGATTGTGATAATTCTTTGATACGGTTAATAAGAGTTGAGCAGTAAGTTCATAGTTTTAGTTGTACACATGGTTTTGTTCCAAACATGCTGTACACATCCTAACAAGTTGTACACATGCTGTTCCTAACAAAAGTGAAGGCCACCTCCCCCCCCCGGGAAGCACCCCCATCCCTTTGATTCTTTCCCTGCAAAACAGGTCATCCCAAACTGTACTTAGAAGTTAGCCCTTTGGGCTAACTGCGACTCTCAGAGGCCATGGAGCTAAGACATCCTAATGAGCCTGGATGCAGCAGCTTCTCCCCTCAACACGAGTATCTGTGCTCAGCGATAACCCTGAAAGCAACGCTGGGCAGGAGCCCTGTTTTCCGGTCACCTCCATGACTTCTCAGCCGGACTGAGGTTGCAGGAGAGAGAGAGAGAGAGAGAGAGAGAGAGGCCTGGCTTCATATCAAACTGAGACACTAAGATCAGTCTGCAGGAATGGAAAAGGCACAGGCAGGAAGGGGGCCAGGGGGGGTCCCCTGGGGGTCTGGAACTCCCTTGACAACAGTTCTATTCTTTGGCTTCCTCGAGGTCATCGTTACAATTTTGGCCATGTGTAAAGATCAGCATTTGATGGGAAATAATTTTCAAGAACTGTCAAGGAAACTGCTTTGCAATTCAGAGCCCCATGCGCTGGTTAAGACAAAATCACCAGCCATCTCCTGGCCTTTGGTAAGTCAAGAAAGCCAATCAGGTCTGTGTGCAAACAGGCTTGAGCTGGTCATCTGCTAGGTGAACTAGTCATGTCCATACACGGAATTCCCTCTGCCTGCCACGCCCATAGATTTCAAACCTCCCAATCAGATCCAAAGTTTCTAGCCTGGAACCAATCCCATCCCAGGAGAGACGCTGCCTTCCTCTCCATGCAGAGAGAGGAGAAGCAAAGCCAGCCCTCAACCCCCAAACTTTTGCAGCCGGTTCCTGGGTCCTGCCTGCTATCCCAGCCCCACAGCTGGGCTACCCTGGCTGGAATCGCTTCGTCTCTCTGGGCCTCCCACGGACTGCAAGAGACTTCCAGCACCCGGGATCCGGGCTTCTCCTCCTGATTGCTGCACGGAGAAGGAAAGGTACATCTTGGCTCGCCATCTTTAATCTATCTCCCTGATTTTCCAGTTCACCCTGCACAGCACAGAGAGGGGGAGCAGTCTGCTTCTCTCTGCTTATTAGAAAGACTAGACACTCACTTCTCTTCTGTCTTCTCCCCCATTCAGCCCCCCCCCCCGTCCATATTGACACTTTTTGAGTGTAGAGATAACTGAAGCTGCAGTTGGTCTTGGGATAGTTTTGGTTGATATTTTCTGGTATTGTTTGGAAATGTGATAGTTGCTTGTCCTTTTTTGCTCGCAAGAAAATTTCCTTCCTCCCTTTTCTACTAATGTGCCCAATCCCCCATCCGCTATAATAAACTGCCCGTTCCTTTTTAAAGTATTAAAATCTGTTTCCCTTGTCCTTTCCCCGCTGAATCCCCCTCCTCAAAGCCACCTCAACAGGCAGAGATCCCTCTTCCCTCTCCCTGCCCGCCTCAATAGGCAAGTTCACATGTTTGCAGGGCTGTGGTAACAAACTGTGGTAACAAACCCACCCCTGGGGAACGGGGTTGGTGTCAAGCCCCATTTCAATAAATGTATAAAAGGGAACAAAGACAGTAAAGTGCAATACTACTTACGTTAAACTAAATAAATAGGAGTAAGGGAAATTAAATGTGGAGTAAGTAATACATGGAAAGATAAATTTAGGCCTTTCTTTCACTTATTTCCTATATACCCCACCTTTCTCTCCAATGAGGAGCCACAGTGGCTTATGTAATCCTTTCCATTATATCCTCACAACAACCTTGTGAGGTAGGTTCGGTTGAGTGCATCTGACTGGCCCAAGGTGACTCACCCCTGTTCGCTGAGGGAATAATTGCTCTAGGGTTGAGACAGTCGTGCGTCAGTAAATGTTGCTGTTGCTTGTTTGAGGTGATTTTCTTTTGAACTCCTTTGGGGAAGGAGCATGTCAGTGAACACACAGGCCTAAGCTAAGGTTGCCAACTCCAGGAAGGAAAATGCCTAGAGATTGGGGGGCAGAGCCTGGGGAGGGCAGAATTTGGGGAGGGGAGTGAGGCAGATCTCCCGGGATGGGAAGCCAGAGAGTCTGCCCTCAGAAGGGACCACGTTTCTTCCAAAGTAACTCGTCTCTATAGTCTGGAGACCTTTCATAATTCTGGGAGAACTCCTTGTTCCTCCTGGAGGTTGGCCACCCTTCCTAAAGTGATCCCTAGACTGCTGGGGTGCCCAGTTTGGGGTCGTCTACATCGGCCAGCCTCAGGTTTTGGGTGGGCTACACGTGCATGTGATGTTAGTCTTTGGAGTTGCCCTTGAAGTCCTGGTGCAACTGAATAAATACTAAATATTAATTTATAATAATAAATAAATAGAAATAAATAATAATAACAGGCTCCCCCCTCCCCTTCATATACAGTGCTGTAGAACAGGAAGGGGGTCCAGTTCCACCCCATAGAAAAAATATGGGCAAATTCCTCACCTTTATTCGCAAGGAATAATTGGGGTGGTGGTTCTTATCCCCTCCCTCTCACTGTTGACTTCGCCTTCTCCCTGCTGTTGTCCCTGATGTAGAAATAGATTTTTGTCTTACCCTCTTCAGGCCCTTCCTTTTGGCGTCTGGGAGCTGCCCTCAGGATGACTTTGATAGAAATCTGACTGGCAGGTTCTCCCTTATCCCACCTGACCCCCCTCCAAAGGAGGAAGGGGCACACAGCCCTCTCTCCTGGCCCCTCCTGCTCACCCAGGGGGCCAGCAGAGGAGAAGCCGGCTTTGCCCTGGTCCCTAAAAGGATTCAGGCCTTGCACCCAAACAAGCCACAAGAGGAGCTGCAGAGGTGCTGCTAGAAACGAACACGAACCTTCAAAGGAGATTTTAAATCTGTTTCGTTTTTCACCCCCAGGGAGTGTAATGATGGCAAATACAGTTCTTGCTTATCTGAGATGTTTATTCCCTGCTTTTCTTCCCAATTTGGGCCCAACGTACCTTCCAATGTCATTCTCCCTTCCTTCCTTATTCCTTCACAACAACCATGTGAGGTAGGATAGGTCGAGAGAGTGAGTGGACCAAGGCCATTCAACAAGCTTTATGGCAGAGGGGGTCTCAAACCCTCCTCTAGTTATCTAAGCATGCCACCAAGATCAGCACAACAGTCTTACGAGGTAGACCAAGAATCTCCAATGTGGTCACTGTGGGACTGGAATGCCCCAAATACTGCCCTTAACTGGAGGATAACATAGAGGTTTTCTCATTGCACACCTTCTTGTAGGTGCCCAGACTCCACTCACGTGTTGATAGGGTTGCCAACTCGATTCTGGGCAATTCCTGCAGATTTGAGGGTGGAGTTGGGTTCCCAACCTCCAGGTGGTGGCTGGTGATCTCCCAGAATTCCAACTTAACTCCAGGCAACACAGGTCAGTTTCCCTGGAGAAAAGGGCTCCTTTGGAGGGGGGGGGCTGTATGGCACTATACCCAGCTGAGGCCACTCCCCTCCCCAAATCCGGTCTTTCCCAGGAGCCACCCCTCCAAATCCACAGAAATGTTCCAACCCAGAGTTGGCAACCATAGGAGCCTGAGGAAGGCAGGGTGTGGGAAGGGGAGGGACCGCAGCTGGGTGTCATGCCAGAGAGCCCATCTCTGTTGCCTGGCGAGCTGTTGTAATGCTGGGAGATATGCAGGATCCGAATTGGGAACCTTTGGAGGCTGGATGGGGAACAAGCGGCATCAAGCTTCACACACAGGGGCACGTTTAGAAGGAGAGGCCGGGAGGGATGGAGAAAAGGGATTTGAGCTGGGGGAGGGGGCTGCAGGGGGATTGCTAAAGGAAAGGCAAACAGAAATTTGCCTGCAGCTGAGAAGATTCCCCGGCATTTTTCTTTCTGTCTCTTCCTCCCAGGCAGCAGCAAACGGGAAGGTCCCGGTGCCTCCTCCGCCATCTCCTCTGGGTGGTCAAGGGGGAAAAGAGTCCCCATGCATCCAGCTCAGGTAAGGTGGGGAAATGGGCAGTGGCCGGCAGAGATGCTTCCTCCTCGGCCATGAGGCTCAGGGGATCGGGCCCCTTGCCCACCGCTCTGGCACTGCGAGGTCTCAAAGCTGCCCACTAGGAAGGTGGGAAAATGGTCACCCCTGTGCAGGGAAGCCCAAGCAGGGTGGATCAAACAATACTTTGATTAGGACCAAGTGGAGGATTACCCCGTGGACAGTAGGGTTACCAACCTCCAGGTGGAGCCCAGGGTTTTCCCAGCATTGCACCTGATCTCCAGGGTGAACCACGAGGCATCTCATCCCCTGTGAGCCCCCTCTCCTCCCCTGGGATTGTCCCCCAAATCTCCAGGAATTTCCCCAGCCAGAATTGGCAACCCTACTGGTGAGTGGGATATTGCATTGCTCCGAGTGTTTCATGGCCTGGATGGTAAAAAGGACAACACAAGGTGGGGGGAGGGGGGATCTAGTTGTCCTTCCGAGGGTGGCTGGCAGAAGCGCAGTCTGCAGTACTTGAGAGTCTGAAGAGGGGGTGCAAGGAGGCTCTTTACCAAAGGCTTTGGGGGTGAGCTTAGACCTATTGAAAATGATCTGGGGTTGTACGGGGACCTGGTGGGACGAAGAAGAAATGAAGGTTGCTCTCCCTTTGGACACAGAAAGGCCACCGGATTAAAATCTGCCTGAGCTCTAATCTGGATTCAGCTGCCCCTTGTCAGGGAGAGAGAAGTAAATAAAAATCTGTTTGTCTCCTCCAAAGCAGTTGCTGTTGTGGTTGGACATCACAAAGCTAGTTTTATCAATTTCATCTGCTATATTTATTTGTTTAGTTAGGAGGGTTTTTTTCTTATTCAATATTGTGGTGTGATTTTTGTGGATGACCTTCCTTCCAAGGATTGGCACTGACATGTTTCCCGTCTCACAAGAGATCCAAAGTGGGTGGAGAACCAAAACAAGCTTCCTTCAAAGGGTTGCCAGGTCCCTGCACCTTCCTGTCAGAAGAGGGGGACCTGGCACTGACCTCGTGCCAGTAGCAACTCTTTGGCGACTCTGCTATGACATCACTTCCAGAAGTGACATCTTTGCACCAGCCATGAGAGTGTACGGAAGTTACATTGTCCTGCCCCTTGGGAGCGCACATGCTGCTCGTGTTCCTGGGACTTCTGCCAGTGGTGGGCGACCTCTAGGGGGCTTGCCACCTACCTCTAATTGTTGGCAGATCAGCGGGCAAGGGTGCAAACTCCTTAAGTTTGCCGGCTATTGACGGGCACCTGAGAACCCTGATCCTTTAGTAAATGGGGTACTCTTTTATGAATCTTCATACAGCAACTGTTTGGAGTTCATTCTAAAGGTTATTTCAGGGTCTTTTATGTGAGTTTGGCCTGACCCTGGATATCCCAGATGAGCCTGATCTTGTCAGATCTCAGAAGCTAAGCAGGGTTGGCCTTGGTTAGACATTGGATGGGAGACCTCCAAGGAAGTCCAGGGTTGCAGAGGCAGGCAATGGCAAACCACCTCTGTGAGTCTCTTGCCATCAAAACCCCACCAGGGTTCGCCATAAGTCCGCTGTGACTTGAGGGCAGTCTCCTCCACAATGTGGGTCTAAAAATCAGCGAAAGATATATATGCTGAAAAAGGAAATGTGTATTTACATGTGCTGAGACATTTTGGATATTTTTATCATGCAATTTAAGGGGAGGTTCAATCGTAGTCATGAGTTTTGCTGAGAATTTGCAGACTTGCTATACATGCAGAAATGCTTATAGACGGCTCAACTGGAGGGAGGGGGGGTCTTTTTAAATTGTCACTCAAGACAGGGTCAGTCTAAGTATTTCTTCAAGGTCCTGTTTCCACAAAAAGTGTGCTCATTCTTGTTGTCTTAGAGTGATATATTTATAAAGACTTGTTTTTAGGCTCAAAATCTCTTTTAAAAATGTGGAGCGGGGGAGTGGGTACCACAATTAGCAGAAACACAGCAGAAATGAATGGCCTAACATTGAAGATATTTCTTCCTTTTGAGGAATCTCTCCACCCATAATATCCTGTAGATCCATCTACAGTCTCCAACTTTTTGAGTCTGGAATTCCACTTCTGGAATTCTGCCCCGGGGTGGTGGGCACCACTTCAAAATGGCCGCCATAGGAAGAGGGGCCAACTACAAAATGGCCGCCATAAGAGGTGGGGCCAGTCAGAAAATGTTAGTCTGTTGCCTTAAAGGGAATGTTGGGCTTTATAGTTTGGATGCTCAGGAGTTAAGCTCAGATGCCCTTTCAAAGATCCTGCAGGGAACAGAAATCCTCTCATCCCTTTTCCTATTCCAAGTGAGAGAGAGGTAAAAATAAAGTAATTTGTAAGCTTATAAACGGGTGAGACATGAAGGCAAGCAGACATGTCTTTGCCTGTTTCCTGATTTATCCAAATATAGCAGAGTTGGAAAGAAGAAACAGAAACAAGACGTTGGATTTAAGGAGGGGGAGTCATTGTATTGTCGAAGGCTTTCACGGCCGGAGAACGATGGTTGTTGTGGGTTTTCCGGGCTGTATTGCCGTGGTCTTGGCATTGTAGTTCCTGACGTTTCGCCAGCAGCTGTGGCTGGCATCTTCAGAGGTGTAGCACCAAAAGACAGAGATCTCTCGGTGTCACAGGAACTACAATGCCAAGACCATGGCAATACAGCCCGGAAAACTCACAACAACCAGGGGGAGTCATTCTTTGGGAGATTTACCAATGGCTCCCTGAAAGGCATTTGGAAGCAGCTGTTCCAGAGAGTCATCCTTTAGAGAGGCCGCCATACATTGGGATTAAGGATGCATTGATGCTTATAGGATTGTTTTGAGCTCTTCCTCTGACTGCTCTAAAAAATATTCTTATTTCTAAAATTCCCTGCGCTGATGAAAAGTCTGCTGCCTTGGTATGTGTCTCCCAGAGTGTAAAAGAGACGCGGGGAGAGTCTGCTTAGCTGGGGAAATAGCTCCACTCTAGAGATGTTTTCAGAGGACAGGCTTTAAAAAGGGCCAGATTCAATTCTCGTAGAGGCCTGTAGTGGCAGCATGAGAAAGGGGGCTGCCTGAGGGAGCTAAATGCTGGAGATAGAGGGGAACTACTCCTTGTGGCCTGGCAAATCAGGACCAGGAGTAGCAAAGGAAATCCTTCATTCTCTAGCGAAAATAAGTTCCTGCAGGTTCTTTTTATCACAATGTTAATATCCACACTGGGATTTTCCCCCCTCATGGACCAGCTTTCAAGATGTCAAGAAATGTTTACTCCTCCTTCCAGATGAGTCGAGTGTCCTTTGAAGAGGTGGCTGTGCATTTCTCCAAGGGGGAGTGGAGCCTGCTGAGCCCAGCCCAGAGAGCCCTGTACAAGGAAGTCATGCTGGAGAATTTTGGGCACGTGGCCTCTCTGGGTGAGGACCCTTTTCTCCTTCGCTATCTCCTTCATTCTGAGAGGTAGGGTTGCCTGGTCCCCTAGCCCCCTGGCCGGAGATGGGGGTCCGGGTTCCTACCTTTTACTTTTCTTTTTTCATGCGTGTGCAGGATCTGTCGGTTTGTGTGACGATATCACTTCCGGGAAGTGACATCATTACATGGATCATGGGACGCTCTGGGAGCACTCCCTAGAGGGCCGAATCAGGCCCGATAGTTATTTATACACAGGTGCACTTGCACGCACACTTGCACGCACACACGTGCACTTGCACGCACACGCACTGGATGAATACTTGTCAGAGATGCTTTAGGCTGATCCTGCACTGGGCAGGGGGTTAGACTACATGGTCTGTATGGCCCCTTCCAACTCTATGATTCTATGAGTGGGGGACCTGCAATGATTTTCCAGGGACATCTCATTTCCCCCTCCCCCGCCATGTCCCCTTTCCCTTCCCTGCCCCCTAACCCCTCCCTTTCCTACTTCCTTCTCTTCCTTCCCACCCACCTCTGTCTGCCCCCATCTTCACCTTAGCTCCTCCTCTCAGCCGCCTGTCATCTGTGGCTCAGTTCTGTGGTGCCGGCTGAACCAGACCCAATTGTATGGTGGGAAACCTACAATAACTTGCTGCGGGTACTTCACTTTCCCCTATATCCTCTTCTCCACATTGTTCCCTCTTCCTTTCCTCTTGGCAGCCTCCATATGCCCACCTTTTGCTGCACCCTTCTGGCCTTGAAACTAAATACCTTACCTTTTACCTGTCCCATTTCTTCATCTGTATTTGTTAATTTACTTCATTTATATACTGCCTTTCTCCACAATGGGGACCTAGAGCAGCTTGCCTCCAATTACAACCTTTTAGAGTAGGTTTGGCTGAATGTGACTGTATCTAAGGTTTTTTTTGTTTAGATTTCATATTTTTCTGTAAACCTGGGCTGATTTTCAGGAATCAAGAAAAGGGGGAGTGGGTACCATGTTGTGGCAGCCTGCTCTGTACAGCTGTGGCCATGGCTGGAGGTTCTCTTTGCCAAGAGAAGAAGCCCCGCCTAGCATTCTAGACCTCATGAGAGGGTATCAGAAGAGGCAGGTGCCAGAGGATTCATTGGGAGAGGGTGGGAGCTTCTGTACACTGTGGGGTTTCCTTACCTGTGGTGGGAAGGGGGTCAGAGCTATGAGGTAGCGAAGGGAGGGAGGATAAATGCAGTGGTAAAGTCGGGGGAAGGAAAATAGAAAGGGAGAAATCAGGAAATTAGACCATATGTGTCCTAAAAAACAGTGATGGAGATCTTCCTTTCTCCCTCATTTCTGGAAGGTGACTGAAGGAGTGGCCTTAGGGTCTCTTGTGGGGCACCTGATTGACCCACTCCATTGGCCAGAAATGTTCCTTGAGTGGCAACGGTGAATGGCATCATCCCTGCAGGACTCTTAACGGGGAAGGAGATGTTCAAGGCTTGGATGAGGTTTCTGGGCCAGTCTGCATTGGGAAGGGGGGAACATTTTTCAGGAGTGTGGAACCCCTCATTATGGTCCAATTCTGGACCAAGCACTGGCCCTTAATCATAGCAGGGGTGTTTGGGGGCCTTCAAGAGCCTCAGAAAAGACGCACTGATTGAGAAGTGGCAGCATTCCCACGGGACTCGGCCCCTGCCTCTGCAAATGGCATTTGGTTAAATCTGGGTTCTCTGGCTTCAGGTTTCCCTGGGATCCAGTGAAGTTCTAAAACATTGTTCCTGGTGTGTGTTTGGAGGGGAGGGGGTGTCTTAGCATAGCAACACCACTGGCTTCCCTTTCATTTCTTAGTTCCCAGCTGGGCAAGCAATGTGTGCATATCTGCTAATGCCACACAGATTAGCTTTGGTCCCGCTGCGGTATTTGTCAGAGACAAGGAGGCTTCCAACTGCTGAATGGTTATGTCACACAGAAGAGCCATCATTGTGTTTCCTCCTGGAAAAGGTGCTGTGATGGGCAAGCCTGACCTCATCTCCTGGCTGGAGGAAGAGGAGGAGCGGTTTCTCCGCAACGCAGATGAAGAGGAGGGATTGGCAGGTTGGTGCCTGGGTCTGCAGTGGAACTCTCTGCTCTCTGGGAGTTGTGGGCTGGGGAGCAAAAAAAGCCCACCAATGGGTCAAGAAGTATTTGTTGATAGTATGGAAAGTCATATGCATTTCACACGTTGCTTTTTTGGGAGATCTGCAATAATATAAGAAGAATCCCACTGACAAAATGTCACCCTCATAACATTTGGAACCCACTATGTGAAAAACAAAATTTTAAAAACCTCTAAAAATGGAGCATGAATGAGTGAATGTTACAGATGATGAAGTCATCTGTAGCCTGTATTGATGCACACTGCAAAACAAAGATGCTTACTCCCTCACTGATCCATTAAAATATCTTACTATGTAATTGAGTAAGCGTGGTTGTTGTGGGTTTTCCGGGCTGTATTGCCGTGTTCTTGGCATTGTAGTTCCTGACGTTTCGCCAGCAGCTGTGGCTGGCATCTTCAGAGCACCTCTGAAGATGCCAGCCACAGCTGCTGGCGAAACGTCAGGAACTACAATGCCAAGAACACGGCAATACAGCCCGGAAAACCCACAACAACCATCGTTCTCCGGCCGTGAAAGCCTTCGACAATACTGAGTAAGCGTGTTTCAGACAACTGATTTTATACCCTGGTGCACCACCAGAGGGCACTGAGGCAGAGGAAAGCCCAGGTAACTCACCATATCGCTCCAGAAAACATGCCATGGTGGGAAGCCCAGGCCGGGAACAGAAGTGGAGAAGGTGGCAAGGCCTCCATGTACCTTAACTGGTTGGTATTAGGTGTAGAGAAGGTGGCAATGCTCCCCACCTTAACCCAGCTGATATTAGGAGCTTGGCAGGTAGCAATGCCATCCCCCCTTCAGGCAGCTGGTATTAGGAGTGGAACAGGTGGCAATGTCTGCCCCCACCTTAACCCAGCTGATATTAGGAGTGGAGCAGGTGCCAATCCCCTCTCCCCCTTCACCCAGCTAGGATCAGGAGTGGAGCATGTGCCAATGCCACCTTCTGCCTTAAAACAGCTGGTAATAGGAGTGGAGCAGTTGGCAATGCCCACCTCCACCTTAAGCCAGCGGGTATTAGGAACAGAGAAGGTTGGAATGCCCACCCCCTGACTTCACCCAGCTGGTATTAGGAGTGAAGCAGATGGCAATGCCCACCCCCATCACATCACAACTGATATTAGGTGCGGAGAAGGTGGCAATGCCTATCTCCCACCTTAACCTAGGTGGTATTAGGAGTAGAGCAGGTGGCAATGCCCTCTCCCCTTAAGCCAGCGGGAATCAGGAGTGGAGCAGGTGGTAATACTTGACCCCCTCTTCACCCAGCTGGTATTAGGAGCAGAGCAGGTGGCAATGCCCACCCTCTTCTTCCAGTTGGGATCAGGAGCAGGAGCAGGGCAGGTGGCAATGCCTGCTCCTCTTCAGCCATCAGGGACTAGGAGCAGCGCAGATGGCAATGTCTGCCCCATCCCTGCCTTCAACCAGCTGGTATTAGGAGTGGAGCAGGTGGAAATGCCCACCCACCACTTTAACACTGCTGGTATTAGGTGCAGAGCAGGTGGCAATGCCCCCCCCAAGCCAGCTGGTATTCAGAGTGGAGTAGGTGGCAATGCCATCCAGTGCCTTAACCCAGCTTGTATTAGGAGTAGAGCAGGGTGTAATGGCCCCCCACCCTAACCCAGTGGTATTAGGAGAAGGTGGCAATACCCACCCCTTCAACTTACTGGAATAAGGCACTGAGCAGACAACAATGCCCACCCATCTTTACCCTGTCAGAATCAGGCACCAAGCAGGCAGCAATCTCTGCCCCCCCCTTCAATCTGCCAGTATCAGAAGCAGAGAAGGTGACAATGCCCACATCCCCTTCACCAAGTTGAGTTCAGCAGTGGAGCATGTATTAAAGCCCACTGCCCGCCTTTGCCTGTAGGGATCAGGTGAGGATCAGGTGTTACTGCCCGCTCCTCCCTTCACCCAACAGAGAACAGGTAGAAATGCCAACCCCCCCCCCTTCACCCAGCCAGGATCATGCTTGGAGCATGCCCACCTTCACCCAGCCATAATCAGGCACAGAGCAGAAGGCAGCGCCCGTTTTCCCTTCACCTGGCTGGGATCAGGAGCGGAGCAGGTGGCAATGCCCAACCCGCTCCTTCACTGGCCAGGATCAGTGACAGAGGAGGAGGGAATGCCTGCCCGCCCCACTATCTCCTTTCTAGAGCCTGTTGTATTTTTCCCACAATAGGCTTTATTTCTAGTCCTTAAATATAAACATAACTGGAGCCATAAATGACATATGTCAGTCAATGGAATGTCCTCCTAAATAATTAAAAGATGAATTAACAACAACAACATTCAGTTCATATACTGCCCTTCAGGACAACTTAACACCCACTTGGAGCAGTTTACAAAGTGTGTCATTAATATCCCGCACAATGATCCTGGGAGGTGGGTTGGGCTGAGAGAGTTCTGACAGAGCTGTGGTTGGCACAAGGTCACCCAGCTGGCTTCAAGTGGAGGAGTAGGGAATCAAACCCAGCTCTCCAGATTAGAGTCCCACCACTGAAGAAATCAGAATACCATAAATTTATTAATTCTTTTTAAATTCATTTCGGTACATAATCTGGTCTGCTCTGAATAACAAGGGCTCTCCCTTTATCTGCTTCTTTGATAACAAGTACTTGTATTACAGGCCAAATTGTTCAATGCCAGAGAAGGTGAAATATGCCCTGGGGGTATAAATAGTGAAAGAGGCTGAAAGGGGGTGGGTCAGGATTCCATTCTTTTATATTATCTTTAATATACTCCTTTAATCTCCCAGCTCTACTCAGTTTAAAGATCTTCTGGCTGAAGCAATGTGGATTTCTGTTCTATTGTTTTTCTCACTTTCATCAGCTTTTTCTTGCTCTTTTTCATAGAATCATAGAGTTGGAAGGGGCCATACAGACCATCTAGTCCAACCACCTGCCCAGTGCAGGATCAGCCTAAAACATCCCTGACAAATATTCAACCAGCCTCTTCTTGAAAACTGCCAGTGAAGGGGAGCTCACCCCCCTGGGCAGCTGATTCCACTTTTGAACTACTCTGACCGTGAAAAAGTTTTTCCTAATATCCAGCCAGTACCTTTGTGCATGTAATTTAAGCCCATTGCTTCAGGTCCTACCCTCTGCTGCCCTCCTCCAAATGACAGCCTTTCAAATACTTAAAGAGAGCAATCATGTCCCCCCTCAATCTCCTCTTCTCCAAACTAAACATTCCCAAGGCCCTCAGGCTTTTCTCGTAGGGCTCTGTCTCCAGACCCCTGATCATCCTCGTCACTCTCCTCTGCACCCTCTTGATTTTGTCCACATCCTTTTTGAAGTGAGGCCTCAAGAACTGCATACAATACTCCAGGTGTGGCCTGACCAAGGCAGTATAGAGAGGGGCTATGACCTCTTGCGATTTCGACGCTATGGCCTCTTTG
This sequence comes from Eublepharis macularius, assembly GCF_028583425.1. Lineage (NCBI taxonomy): Eukaryota > Metazoa > Chordata > Lepidosauria > Squamata > Eublepharidae > Eublepharis > Eublepharis macularius. Next base: position 176,497,708 of record NC_072793.1, read on the forward strand.
ATACAACCCAGGATTGAATTAGCCTTTTTTGCTACCTCATAACACTGACTGCTCATATTTTGTTTACAGTCCACTCTTACCCCAAGATCCTTTTCACGTATACTACTGCCTAGAAGTGTATCCCTCATCCATTATTTGTGCTCCCCATTTTTGTGGCCCAGATGTAATACTATGCACTTGTCTTTGTTGAATTTCATCCTATTCACAGCTGCCCACTTCTCCAGAGTATTCAGGTCTTGTTGAATTTTAATTCTATCTTCTTGGGTGTTTGCTACCCCTCCCAATTTGGTATCATCAGCAAATTTAATGAGCAGCCCTTCCACTCCTTCATCCAGAGATCATTGATAAAAATATTGAAAAGTACCGGGCCCAAAACCGAACCCTGCAGCACCCCACTAGACACCTCCCTCCAATATGATGAAATATCGTTGACCACCACTCTTTGAGTGCGGTCCTCTCACCAGTTCCCTATCTACCAAACTGTCCTATAGTCCAGTCCACAGTCTTCCAGTTACCCCATCAGAATGTCATGGGGGACCTTATCAAAAGCTTTACTGAAATCCAGATAAATCACGTCAACAGAGTTCCCCCGATCCAGTAAGCTGGTCACTCGATCAAAGAAGGAAACCAGGTTGGTCTGGCAAGATCTGTTAGGAACAAAACCATGCTGACTTCCCCGGATCACTGAGCGGTCCTTCAGATGCTTACAGATTGATCCCTTTAAAATCTGTTCTAATATCTTCCCAGCAACAGAAGTCAGACTGACCGGCCTGTAGTTTCCCGGGTCATCCTTTTTCCATTTCTTAAAGATTGGGATAACATCCGCTCTTCTCCAATCTTGTGGCACATCCCCAGTCCTCCAGGAGGCCTTGAAGATGATGGACAGGGGTTCTGCAAGTTCTTTCCAGGGTGGAATAGTTTAAACTCAAACTCTGCCCCAAACATCACTTATTCCTTCTCTTAGGAATCTGTCCTCATGAAAAGCATTTGAATCAGCTCTAAAATGGGATGTGTTTGAGGGGGATTCTTAACCGCCTGGGAGATAGGCAGGGAAATAAGCAATTTAAATAAATCCCCAAATTAAATGTATGTGCAGCTTAAAAATATGAACCTGCCTTCTACCAAGCCAGCCACTGGTCATTCCAGTCAAGCATTGTCCACTCTGGCTGGCAGATCCTTTCAGTCAAAGCTGTTTCCCAATCTAGTTGCAGCTGAGATTCTTAAACTAGAAATGCTAGAGATTGAACTCTGGGACCTTGCACATACAAAGCATGTGCTGTACTTATTTATTTTTTTCTTGGATAAGTATTTATTATCCAGAGTCTGCCTTTCCCACTAACGCCAAGGCTGATTGCTTGGTGTAAGTCATTGCAGATAATAGTATGAGCCATGAAATAAGCACTGGAATCAGACTGAGATTACATCAGCCTTAAACAAAGCGTTAAGAGACATGACCGAAAGCAAATCCAGACTCATGTGAACACTGTCCTCGTCTTTCAAACCCTTAGCAAAGGGCAGTGATGAAAATGAATTTATCCTCTGGCAGAGGTATGCGGGGAAAGAAAATTAATGGGCAAGTCGGAGTGGCCTCCAGGTTGGCCAAGAGCCCTGACAGATGCGGGTGAGGAGTTGGCCCGCAAGGGAGGCAGGAGGACCTCTTCCTTTAAGGGGCATAGAAGGTTCAGCACTGCTGCTCTTTCTGCTGTAGGTGGAACTGGATCTGAACGGGTGTCACATCATCTCTGCCCTCAGGGATTCTTCTAGGAACAATCAAGAGCTCCGCAAAGTTCAGGTTGTCTGTCTAAACTAAAATTGATACCTCCCCCCACCATTCTCCCTTTCTTTCATCTGGAGAACCAGGTTTTATTTTCAGATGAGAGGTGCTGGGCTGAACCTTTCCAGAGATATTCTCTCTTGATCTCCATGGAAGGGAAGAGAGAGAATGACGGGGGTATTTCCATACTTCCCAGACCAAGTCGCTGACCTGTATCGAGGATGAAGGCCACTGGCTTTATCCTCCAAATTATGACTCCACTTCTGACTTCCAGTTCATATCAGAGAAGCATCTCCCTCCTAAAAAAGGGTGTGGTGAAAGAGATTCTTCTTTTTGACATTAACTCCTGATCAGTCATTGAAATCCATTATGTCACCCTGAGAGATGTGCCCTGAGAGATGTGGGTGAAGAGCTGGCCCTCAGGGGAGGCAGAAGGTCTTTTTCTTTTATTGGGGACAGAAGGTTCAGAGATGCTGCTATTCTTCCTATGAATGGACCTGGATCTGAACGGGTGGCAGTTCATCTCTGTCATCAGGATTTTTCTAGGAATAATCTGGAGATCAGCAAAGTTCGGGTTGTCAGTCTAAAGTAAAACTGATAGCTCTCCCCACCCCTTCTCCCTTTCTTTCAGCTGGAGAACTAGGTTTTATTCTCAAATGAGAGGTGCTAGGCTGAACCCTTCCAGAACTATTCTCCCCTTATCTTTGTGGAAGGAAAAAGAGAGAAGTACAGGTGTATTTCTAAACTTTTTTTTTAGTGTGTGCACATGCCAGGCCTTTCTTTCATTCCCCACAGCAGTTCATTTAGTCCATTCCCTAAAATTCAAGCTCTCCCACCCTCCACACCCCCACCTCGTATTCATGCTTGGTTTCTCTTTCATTCAGGAGGAGGTCTATCAGAACCAGAACATGAAACAAAAGAACATCCAGCGACAAACAAAGAAGAGACTTATCCAGATGTGAATGAGAACATTGCATACTGTGATATCCTAAGGAACAAGGAGGGAAAAGGGAGGAGTAATTTCAGTCATTTAAAGGATAGTGACTCTCATGAAGCTCCATTAAATACAGAAATATACAAACTAGACAACCAGAATAAACGCCATGCATGTGAAGAAAATTTTCCTGAAAATTCATATATTAATATTAATTCCCATCAAAGAATCCAAATTAAGGAGAAAAAATATAAATGCCTCGAGTGGGGAAAAGGCTTCAGTGAGAGTGGAAGTCTTACTGTCCATCAAAGAATTCACACAGGGGAGAAACCATATAAATGCCTGGAGTGTGGAAAAGGCTTTAGTGAGAGTAAAAGTCTTACACGCCATCAAAGAATTCACACAGGGGAGAAACCATATAAATGTCTGGAGTGTGGAAAAAGCTTCAGTGAGAGGGGAAGTCTTACTGTCCATCAAAGAATTCACACAGGGGAGAAACCATATAAATGCGTGAAATGTGAAAAAAGCTTCAGTCGGAGTGGCAAACTTACTTCCCACCAAAGAATTCACACAGGGGAGAAACCATACAAATGCCAGGAGTGTGGAAATAGCTTCAGTCGAAGTGACCACCTCACTTCTCACAAAAGGATTCACACAAGGGAGAAAAAATATAAATGCCTGGAGTGTGGAAAAGGCTTCAGTGAGAGTGGAAGACTTAATGTGCATCAAAGAATTCACACAGGGGAGAAACCATATAGATGCCTGGAGTGTGGGAAAAGCTTCAATCAGAGAAGAAACCTTACTTCCCACCAAAGAATTCACACAGGGAAGAAGCCGAATAAATGTCTCGAGTGTGGAAAAGACTTCAGTCAGAGTTCCTATCTTACTGTCCATCAAAGAATTCACACAGGGGAGAAACCGTATAAATGCCTGGAGTGTGGAAAAAGCTTCAGTCAGAGTGGAGGTCTTACTGTCCATCAAAGAATTCACACAGGGAAGAAACCATATAAATGCGTGGAATGTGAAAGAAGCTTCAGTCAGAGTCGCTCACTTATTTCCCACCGAAGAATTCACACAGGGGAGAAACCGTATAAATGCCTGGAGTGTGGAAAAAGCTTCAGTCAGAGTGGAAGTCTTACTGTCCATCAAAGAATTCACACAAGGAAGAAACCATATAAATGCGTGGAATGTGAAAAAAGCTTCAGTCAGAGTCGCTCACATATTTCCCACCGAAGAATTCACACAGGGGAGAAACCATATAAATGCCTGGAGTGTGGGAAAGGCTTCAGTTACAGTGGAAATCTTACCGTGCATCAAAGAATTCACACAGGGGAGAAACCATACAGATGCCTGGAATGTGGGAAAAGCTTCAGTCGGAGAGGAAACCTTTCTTCCCACCAAAGAATTCACACAGGGGAGAAGCCATATAAATGTCTCGAGTGTGGAAAAAGCTTCAGTGGGAGTGGAAATCTTACTGTCCATCAAAGAATTCACACGGGGGAGAAACTGTCTAAATGCCTGGAGTGTGGGAAAAGCTTCAGACAGAGTCACACATTTATTTCCCACTGAAGAATTCACACGGGGAGAAACCGTGTAAATGCCTGGAGTGTGGAAAAAGCTTCAATAAGAGTTACCACCTTACTTCCCACCAAAAAATTCATACCAGGGAGAAAAATTATAAATGTCTGGAGCATGGGAAAGGCTTCAGTGACAGTAGAAATCTTACCGTGCATCAAAGAATTCACACAGGGGAGAAACCATATAGATGCCTGGAGTGTGGAAAAAGCTTTAATTGGAATCACTGCCTATCACAGAATTCACACAAGGAACAAACCATTTAAATGTCTAGAGTGTCAAAAAAGTTTCAAGCAGAACTGGCACCTTACTTACCATAAAGGAATTCACACAGGAGAGAAAAATGTATTAATGCCTGGAGTGTTGAAAAAGCTTCCATCTGAGTGGACATTTTCATTACCATTAAAGATTTCTCACTATTCCAAAACCAAATAAATACCAACACTGTGGGGAAAGCTTCAGTCTAAGTTCAACCCTTACAACCCATCAAAAATGTATGCAGGGAAGAAACCATATAAATGCCTGGAGTGTGGAAAAGTTTCAAACAAAGTGGCAGGTTTATTTCCTATCTAAGAATTCTCATAGGGGTGTGCAAGAAAAGTGCGAGAAAAGCTTCAGTCAAAGTCCCACTCTTACTGTCCATCAAAGAACCCACACAGGGGAGATGTCATATACATACCTAGTATGTGGGAAAACTTCAGTCAGAATGAACAACTTACATCCCTCAAAATTATTCTCACAAGAGATAAAACATACAAATTCCAGGAGTCGGAAAAAGCTTCAAGAGGAATTTATCTGTGACTTCCTATTAAAAAATCCACAAAGAATGTGGAAGGCCATTCTACATGCTTGGAACAAGAAGAAATAATCCTTATGTAGGGGGAGCTGTTGACCAGATTCATTGGCTTTGTAAAGATGAATGAAGTTGTTGCAGTGGAACCAACTGAACGAGACCATCCTGTTGTGATGTGGGACTTCATCCCTGAAAGACTTCATTAGGAATAACCAGCACCTTGGATTGAACCTGAAACCCAGAAAGTAACCAAAAGAGCGTGGCACAATAGCTGCCACACCCCTAACAGTAATAGGTGACTTTTCAGCAGGCTCAGCTTATTCCAAATTTTCTGAGCAGTCAGTCCATGAGTGCTGAAATCATTTTAGGTACAGTTCTTCTGCACATCTGCCCTTCCTCTGCCTTTTTTGGGTTGTGGAGATTTTCTCTCACAGACTTTAAATAATCAGGAATTTCATGCAAAGGTGTTCTTGCCTTTGGCAGCATCACAGCACCACCACCCCTTTAATTTTTTCCCCTCATGATTATAGTGATATAAGGGCTGCATATTTTAAAAATGGTCAAAAATGAATACACTGCCACCTTTGGATAAGGAAATGTAAAGGGGAGCAGTTTCTCCACCCATTCCAAAGTGCTCCCCCTCATACTTCAAACCGAAAAGCCCAAGAGGGAGGAGGCAGAGGCCAGCCCCAGTACGACAAACTGTCCTCCATGGGGACAAAACCTAGAGCAGCAACGATATCCTTTTCAATAGTGCTGGCACTATTTCTGGCACTGGAACTGGCCACCTCCCACCCCTGGACCACCAGGGCTTCTGCATTGTTTCTTAAATCTTTGCTTTCATATCGCTATCTTACAATATAATTGGGTGATTCCCCACTAGTGGTTTTCCGCGATTCAGCGGAAATGACCCTGATTTATTTATTTATTTTGCGTTTCCATGCGTGGGAAGGAGATCTTAGTTTTGTCCAGTTTTTTTTCCTTCCTGCTTTCCCCTGACTTATTTGTCCAGTTGCTGCAGATTAGGGATTTTAATCATGCGAAATTCTTTATCCGATGTTCTCACCACTCTTGCCCTTACAGCTTACAGCTTCTGAGGCAGAGGGAAAGTGGGGTCATCGATAACAATTTTCCTTCCAAATGTCAATAACCAATACTTATTCCACGATATCTGCGGGAAATGCTCTGACCTATCAGATGTGTTTGTTTGATGCAAAGTTTATACGTAACAATGAGTGTTTTGAGAAAAATTGTGATGTTTTTGTTTGATGCAACGATTATATGTAGCAACGTTTTTTTGAAAAAATGAAGAATGACAAATTCTGCACAATGGACTTTGAGCATGATGAAATGAAATGTCAATGCGAAGCAAAACCGTTAATGTGGAATCGGGTAGCAGTGAATTCGTATGACTCCACTGCAGCATGACTGCTCAGAAAGTCTCATCAAAGTGGATCATGAAGAATCCCCCATTGAGTAAACGTATTCAAGATGACTCACTTTATAACTTGGTGCACCACCAGAGGGTGCTGCCGTGGAAGGAAACCCAGAGGAAGAAAAAACACAAGCTCTCTACGTCAGCAATACAGCCAATCTGATCTTAATTCAGTACACAATAGGGAAGTGTGACAAATAAATTGATTACATCTTCATCATTATGAAATCCATCATGTCCATTATATATAATCATTCATCTAAATTGGGAAAATACAACCACAACACACAAACTCAAATACACTGTTGGCTCAGAGTGATATAAGACAGGTCATTAAAGTTACAGTTCTCAACTGTTAGCAATTAGCAACTGTCTGCAACTCTCTCATGGAAGATAGTAATTGCAGTTGGTCTTCCAGCTCTCTCCAAGCCGCAGAAAAGATAAGATAAACGTCCCGTCGGATCGACAATCAGCTAGTTTGCAAGACTGTTTTGCGTGAGCACTCATGTGCCTCAGCTTTCTCAAGAGCACAGGGCTAAAACAATAAATAAAGTAACAATGAATTGCATCTCGTTCTGTTTGTTACATCTTACAAAGGCTTTCTGGAGCTTACTCAAAACAATAAATAAAATAACATTGAATAGTAACTGTTACTGATTGTTACATCTTACAAAAGCTTTTAAGAGCTTACTCACAACTCACAATAGCTAGTAAGAGTTTACTTACAATAAACCAAGCAATCATTAAGTTCGGACACGTTGCATTCGCTCCCTGACGGACATGTTGACTGTGAAATGTAGGCAAAGACCTGCCTATTATATAGACTCTAATTTAAAGGGACACCTACACAGTTTTTATAGAGTCAAAGCCATTCAATTGTTATCCATTAGCTCCTACTGCTACTGACAAAACTCAGAATTGCCTAAATGAAACAAGAGAGGTCCCATTCAAACCTCCTGGTGTCAGAGATTTCAAAGTGAAAATCTACCATATTTTTCGTCTTAGTAAGGTTTTCCCAGGTACTCTTTTCCTCCCTGTCCCGCACTACTTCTAACACTGTAAAACGCACGTCTTGCTCAGTGTGTTTTTTTGTTAGAAAATGGGTGGTCAGGGGTGTCTCTTCTATTCTTCTGCAAATTTTGGATTGGTGCTCTTGTATCCACATATACCAAATTGCAGGGACATTTAATAAGATATACTACTCCTGGTGTGCTGTAGGTGGAAAATTTCCTGAGTTTAAACTCTCTCCCGCCTGCAAGCATGACAGTTGATCCAGAGATAACCAAACTGGAAACACTGCAGCGACCACACCTATGATGTCCTATTGGAAACTTCTGTGCACTCTTACCCGTTTTCGTGTCAGAGTGTACTATTTGATCCTTCAGGCTCTTTGTCCTCCTGAAGCCTATGACTGGGATGTTATTGCATCCTGGTAAATGCGAGATCAAATGCCAATGTTGTTTTATCAGATAGGCCATCTTGGAGGATAGACACATGAAATCAATTGACCAGTGAATTCCTGCACTTTCTTGTCTTTGGTTGTTGTGGGTTTTCCGGGCTGTATTGCTGTGGTCTTGGCATTGTAGTTCCTGATATTTCGCCAGCAGCTGTGGCTGGCATCTTCAGAGGTGTAGCACCAAAAGACAGAGATCTCTCAGTGTCACAGTGTGGAAAAGGTGTTGGCAGGTCATATATACCTACTCAGGAGGGGTGAGGTTGAGCTGAGTCATTCTGTAAGAGTTTCCCAGGGTGTGGAATGCTAATGGAGGGAGGCCTAGGGTGTGGAATGCTAATGGAGCCTCCCAAGACCACGGCAACACAGCCCGGAAAACCCACAACAACCATCATTCTCCGGCCGTGAAAGCCTCCGACAATATTTCTTGTCTTTGTTTCACGACTAGTAGATCTTGTCTCTTGATCTCTTTGGCAATGCCCACCCCCTACCTTAACCCAGCTGGTATTAGGAGCAAAGCAGGTGGTAATGCCCACCCACCCCACCATCACCCAGCTGGTATTAGGCGCGGAGAAGGTGGCAATCTCCACCTTCTGCCTTAACCCAGTTCCCATTTACCCAGCTGGGATCAGTAGCAGAGCAGGTGGCAATGCCCGCCCTGCCCTTCACTCGGCCAGGATCAGTAATGGAGGAGGAGGCAATTTCTGCATGCCCACCCTACCCTTTCTAGATCCTGTTGCACTTTTTTCTCACAACAGGCTTTGTTGCCAGTAATGATATCACTTTGCAACAACACTGCAGCAGTTTCCCAGAATTCTCAACTTTCAGCAGTAAGTTTATCCCCTTCCATTGCAGAGGAATGTCTTTCCCCTTATATCTGCAGAGAAAAATGCCTAACTATTCTTGTATTTTGCTCTATTGGAGTAGAATGCTTGCTTAAAACTTTGGTCAAGCTGCCTGGTGAGGCCCTCCCCCTTTTTGCTCTAGCCATTTCTCTTGAGAACGAAGATGCCTCTCGCTTCCCAAACAAGCTGACCTTGCAGATTAGATAAGACACTCAGAGCGAGAGAACCTCCATAGCCGGACAGTACCCAACTAACATTCTTGCTTCATGAAACTAATTGCACCTGCAAGATTGGAGGGGGGTGTCTTGGACTGCACCCTTGTGCCTGCCTCCTTTTTGCACTCAGTCACATTTGACTATGAGATCATCTTTCTTGCTAGCTGATTGTTGGATTGGCCCTCCCCTCTCAGGTGGCAAGAATGGCATAAAAGAACCATAACCAGTAATGGATTTCAGATCCATTTCAGCCGAAATTAGTGGCCGTGATCTGCCCTGGGGTGCAAGGGTCTCCTCCCCTCCAAAGTGTTTGTTCTTGAAGAAAACCCACCCCTGGAGAAACTGGGTGGTGACAAGCCCTATTTCAATGGTTGTTGTGGGTTTTCCATGCTGTATTGCCGTGGTCTTGGCATTGTAGTTCCTGACGTTTCGCCAGCAGCTGTGGCTGGCATCTTCAGAGGTGTAGCACCAAAAGACAGAGATCTCTCAGTGTCACAGTGTGGAAAAGATGTGGGTCATTTGTATCTACTCAGGAGGGGTGGGGTTGAGCTGAGTCATCCTGTGAGAGTTTCCCAGGGTGTGGAATGCTAATGGCGGGAGGCTTCACTGTATCCTGAGGAGGTTCTTTTGCATATGGATTGGTACTTGATGTGCTAATCTTCTCTGCAGGGCTATTGTCGGGGATAGAATGTTTTGTTAGCCTGGTGTTTTTCAGAACTGGAAACCATGCTCTGTTCATTCTTAAGGTTTCTTCTTTCCTGTTGAAGTTTTGCTTATGCTTGTGAATTTCAATGGCTTCCCTGTGCAGTTTGACAAAGTAGTTGGAAGTGTTGTCCAGTATTTTGGTGTCCTGGAATAAGATACTGTGCCCTGTTTGAGTTAGGCTATGTTCAGCCACTGCTGATTTTTCAGGTTGTCCAAGTCTGCAGTGTCTTTCATGTTCTTTTATTCTTGTCTGGATGCTACGCTTTGTGGTCCCGATGTAAACTTGTCCACAGCTGCAGGGTATACGGTATACTCCTGCAGAGGTGAGGGGGTCTCTACTGTCTTTTGCTGATCGTAGCATCTGTTGTATTTTTCGGGTGGGTCTGAATACTGCTTGAAGGTTATGCTTTTTCATAAGCTTTCCCATCTGATCAGTAATTCCTTTGATATATGGCAAAAACACTTTTCCTGTAGGAGACTGTTTTTCCTTGGTTGTTTGATTCATCCTGGGTTTGATTGCTCTTCGGATTTCATTTCTGGAGTAGCCATTTGCCTGAAGTGCGTGGTTTAGATGGTTAATTTCCTCATTGAGAAAGTGCGGCTCACATATCCGTCTTGCACGATCCACTAATGTTTTCATTATGCCTCTTTTCTGTCGGGGGTGGTGATTGGAGTTTTCGTTGTCCCATTGGAAGGTTCCAGTACCAAGGTTCCAGTAAAAGACACTATTGCACTTATTAATCAGATTTTCCCAGAGGATGTAACAGCCTTATTCCACCATTGTCTGACAACCAGTTACTTCCAATGGGACAACGAATTCTATGAACAGATGGATGGGGTGGCCATGGGGAGCCCACTCAGCCCAGTTATAGCAAACTTCTACATGGAACATTTTGAAAAAACAGCTTTAGAATCAGCACCCCACAAACCTAGTGTATGGTTCCGGTTTGTGGATTTATCATTTGGAGCCATGTGGAGGAAGAATTGATGGGGTTTTTGAATCATCTCGACAACATCCACCTGAACATACAATTCACAATGGAGAAAGAAATCGAGGGAAAACTCCCATTCCTGGATACCTTGGTCATCCGCAAAGCAAACTTTCAGTTAGGTCACAAGGTCTACAGGAAACCAACTCACACTGATCGGTACTTACACAAAAACTTACACAAAAACTCCAATCACCACCAATTCCACACCCTGGGAAACTCTCACAGGATGACTCAGCTCAACCCCACCCCTCCTGAGTAGATACAAATGACCCACATCTTTTCCACACTGTGACACTGAGAGATCTCTGTCTTTTGGTGCTACACCTCTGAAGATGCCAGCCATAGCTGCTGGCGAAACGTCAGGAACTACAATGCCAAGACCATGGCAATACAGCCCGGAAAACCCACAACAACCATCGTTCTCCAGCCGTGAAAGCCTTCGACAATACAAGCCCTATTTCATTAAATATATAAAAACTGGAAACAAAGACAATATTCTACAAAACTATTTACATTACATTACATAATTGAGTAGTAAGGGAACTCGATTGCTCACGGATGGCTGCAGCAGCTGGTTGCTCCCTCCCTCTGCTTCCAATGTTGTGAGCTTTGACTTGCAAGAGAATCTATTGGGATAAATTCTGTTAGTCTTTGGATTTGTCATGGAACTCTTGGTGGATTTTGCTGCACTTCCCCCCACTCTGTATTCAGTGCTATGCAACAGGAAGGGGGCCCCATTCTACCCCATTTGCAAATTATGGGCAAAAAACCCTCAACTTCATTTGCACTGAACAATTACGGTTACCCACTGGCTCCCTTGTGTGATTTTGCCTTCACTCTGTTTTTGCTTCACAGTATTGTAGAAATAGATTTGTGTCTTACCCTTTTCAAGCCCTTCCTTTTGGAGTCTGGGAGCTGCCCTCAGGATGACTTTGATAGAAATCTGACAGGCAGGTTCTCCCTTATCCCACCTGACCCCCCCCCCTTTCTCCCAGTCCCTCCTGCTCACCCACAGGGCATTGCCTCAGCCCCTAAAACTATTTTTCAGGCCTTGAGCCCAAACAAGTCACAAGAGAAACTGCAGATATGTTGCCAGGAACGACTACAAATCTTCAAAGGGTCATTGTCACTAACAGTGTTTAAATCTATTTCATTTTTCACCCCCTCCCCAGGAGTGTAATGATGGCAAATAGAGTTCTTATGTATTTGAGATGTTTATTCCCTGCTTTTCTTCCCAATATGGACCGAAAGCAGCTTCCAACATCATTCTCCCCTCCTTCCTCATTCCCTCACAACAACCATGTGAGGTAGGATAAGTTGAGACAGAGACTGGCCCAAGGCCATTCAGCAAGCTTTATGGCAGAGGGAGGACTCAAATACTCTAAGCATACCGCCAGCAAAAACACGCCAGCCCTGTGAGGCGGACTTATGATCTCCAATGTGGTCCCTGTGAGAGCGGACTGTCCCCAAATCCCTTGGAACAAAAGGACACAGAAGGACCCAAGAACTGCCCTTAATTGGAGGGGAGGGTTGAAAGAAGGATACCCAAAGAGGCTTTTTCATTGAATAGGAACTTGTAGGTGCCCAGACTCAACAGGGTCTTGATAGGGTCGGGGTGGGAAATGCCTGGAGATCTGGGGGTACAGCCCGAGGAAGGCAGAGTTTGGGGAGGGGAATGTCCTCAGCGGGCCACCCGAGAGCACATCTCTGTAGCCTGGAGGGCTGTTGCAATGCTGGGAGATGTCCAGGCCCCACCTGGAGGTTGGCAACGCTATGTGCAGAGTATGGAAAAGGGCCCGAGGAACCGGGAATAGCCTGACACGCGCGACCCTTTCTCTCTATGCTGCTGGTTTCCCATCGGAGAATTCACAGGGCGGAGAGAGCCGTGTAAACTCTTGGAGAGTGGAATGACGTTGCATCGCATCGAAGCAAACCGGGTTAGACTTTTCCTCTCTTTGCTTTCTGCCTCCCCGGTTCTTTCGGCCGAAGGAGATGCTTTGTAAGGGTTAAAGCAAAGGGATGAGCAGTCCTAGAGAGGCCCACGGGAAAGGGGCCAGGGAAGCCGTTTCCTGCCTGCCTCCCCCCACCTCCCCTCCCCGAAGCTGCCTGTGCCCCTCCCGGTCTGCTCGGAAGGAGGATTGGGTGAGCTCCAAGGGGCTTTGGGGGGCGGAGATCGGGGGAGGGGGCTGCATGCCACAACCAAGCCGAGAGAAAAGGGGGGGCTGGTCACGGGGGGGGGGGATTGCAGTTAGGAGCTTTCGTGAATCACAGCAAACCTGCAACCCCTTCTTACTCGGTTTACACCCTGTGCATCTTCCCCACCCCTTTCCCAGAGAGACCTTCTTGGCTACTCTTTGCAGAGCCTCGAGAGGTCGGTGCAGTCTAGCTGAGTGCAGAATCCGAATCGGGAACCTTTGGAGGCTGAATGGGGAACAAGCGGCTTTAAGGTTCACACACAGGGGCACGTTTAGGAGAGGCTGGGAAGGAAGGCGAAAAGGACTCTGAGCTGTGGGGGGGGGGGCGGGTCGCTAAAGGAAAGGCAGAGAGAGAGGAATTTGCCTGCCGCAAAAAGGGGTTCCTAGCATTTTTCTTTCTGTCTCTCCCTCCCAGGCAGTAGCAAACAGAAAACCCTCCATGCCTCCTCCGCCATCTCCTCTGTGGGGTGAAGGGAAAAGAGCCGCCATGCAGCCAGCTCAGGTATGGTGGGAAACTTGACAGTGGCCAGCAGAGATGCTTCCTTCTCTGCCACAAAGCTCAGTGGATCAGGCTCTTTGGCCACCGCTCTGGCGCTGCAACATGTCGTAGCTGCCAACTGGGGAGGTGGGAAAAGAGGCACACACACACCCATGTAGAACTACATGTGCACAGAAGCCCAAGCTGGATTGATAAAGCAATACTTTTGTTAGGACCAACTCAAAACATTACATTTACCACCTGGAGAGTAGCGTTACCAACCTCTAGGTAGAGCCCAGAGTTTTCCCAGAACTACACTTGATCTCCAGGATGGGGGCCACGTGGCCTCTCATCTCTGTGTGACCCCCTCTCCCCAAATCTCCAGGAATGTCTGCAGCCAGAATTGGCAACCCTGCTGGAGAACTGGATATTGGATGCTCTTAAAGTTTCTTGGCCTGGATGTCAAAAAAGATAACATGGGGGTGAGGTGGGGGTTGATGGCCTTATGAGAGTGGCTGGCAGAAGCACAGTCAGCAATAATTGACCGTCTGAAGATGGGGTGCGATGAGAGTCCCCAAAAGCCAGGGAGGGCAGCTAGCCATTACGTTTCAGCATTTCAGAAAGAACCTCTGTTTAATAGGGACAATATTCTCGTACCTTCGGACATGCAGTGAAGATCATTGTGCTGTGGTGGCAGCTGCTGCCAAAGCAACTTTTTTAAAAATCAGCACAACTAATCAGATGCCTTGCTGTGCCAAATCAATGAACACTTGGCAGACACTAGCCAAGTTATTGGTGGGTGCCACGGCACCCTCAGGCACCACGCGGAGGACCCCTGCATTGATGGATTTGGTGTTGTGGATCTACTCAGCAGACTTTATTGTGCTGTTTTCAGGCATGCACAACCTTGTGGGCTCCTATATTCTAAACAACATCAACTCCCCCCCCCACACTTCTTGTTTATTTATTTTTATACCCTGCATTTCCTCCCAATGGGGACCCAAAGCAGCTTAGATCCTCCTCCTCTCCTCCCTTTTGTCCTCACAACAACCCTGTGAGGTAGGTTAGGCTGAGAGTTTGGCTGGCCCAAGGTCACCCAGCCGGCTTCCGTGGCAGTGCAGGGAATGCTGGGTTTTATACTCTGGATGCTCAGGAGTTCAGCTCAGGTGCCCATTCAAGGAGCCTGCAGGGAAGAGAGCTCCTCCCCCTCCCTTTTCCCATTCCAGGGGACAGAGAGGTAAAAATGAAGTAATTCGTAGGCTAATAAAGGGGTGAAGCATGAAGGCCAGCGGAGGCATCTTTGCCTATTTTCTGCTTTACCCAAATATCCCGGATTGGGAAAGAGGCAACAGGAAGAAGACATGGGCTTTAAGGAGAGGGAAGCCATTCTTTGGGAGGTTTACCCATGGCAGCCAGGGAGGCGTTAGGAAGCAGCCATTCAAAAGAGTCATCCTTTAGAGACGCCGCCACGCACTGGCCCTTGGTCTTAAAGAGGCATGCTTTAGCCATTCAGGAAGAATATTTGAACTGAAAGGAACATTAAACCTTGTCCCAGTTAGATCTAAGGATAAAGTATGCCTGGATACCTATAAGGTTTTCAGCCTCCAGGCGGTAGCTGCCGATCTCCTGGAAAAACACAACTGATCTGCAGGCCACGGAGATCAGGTCCCCTGGAGAAAATGGCTGCTTTGAAGGGTGGACTGTACGGCATTGTAGCATGCTGAGGTCCCTCCCCAAATCCGCCCTCCCCAGGCCACATCACCAAAATCCCCAGGAATTTCTCAATCTGGAAATGGCAATCCTACACCGATAGGATTGTGCTGTAGTTGTAATTCCACTGTGCTCTTCCTCTATCTGCTCTATACATCAAGTAAGAAATATTCTTATTTCTATTACTGGAATTGTTTAGTCTCCGTGTTGACAAAAAGTCTCCTGCCTTGGCTCATGCCTAGGGTTCCCAGGTGCCTGCTGATGGTGGGCAAACGTTCGGGGATTTGCCCCTCATTCGCCAATCGCCCAGTGATCAGTAGGAAGGGTCAAGCTCCCAGAGCTTGCCTGCCATTGGCAGGCACTTCAGGGGCACACCCCACGCCTGCGCTTCCAATCAGTGTGATGACATCGCTTCTCGAAGTGACGTCATTGTGCCACCTGCAGGAGCGTTCCTGCACTTTGTTTGGGGCCAATTTGGGCCCCAAACAGGGCAAGTCGGCCCTGGACTAGCAAAGCAGATCCTTCATTCTCTGGGGGCGGGAAACGAGTTCCTGCCGGTTCCTTTTATTACGGTGTTAATAGCCACACTGTTTTCTCCTTCTTCCAGGGTGGGGTGTCCTTTGAAGAGGTGGCTGTGCATTTCTCCCAGGGGGAGTGGAGCCTGCTGAGCCCAGCCCAGAGAGCTCTCTACAAGGAAGTCATGCTGGAGAATTTTGGGAACGTGGCCTCGCTGGGTGAGGGTCCTTTTCTCTTTGGCTGTCTCCTTTAAGCTGAGAGGAGTGACCTTGGGCACTTTGCAGTGCTCTGCAATAACATCCATGATGAGTCAGGTCCCCAGGTGCCTGCTAGTGATGGAAAACTCCCAGTGCCTGCTAGTGATGGAAAACTCCCAGTGATTTGCTTCCTTGTCCGCCAATTGCCCAAGCCCCCAGAAGTTGCCCGCCACTGGCAGGCACCTCAGGAATGCGCGCTGCCCATGTAATTGATGTCATTGCGCCACCCGCAACCAGCTCTAAGTGTGGATTTTGGGGACACCTTCCTTTCTCCTTCACTTCTGCCAGGTGCCTGTGAGGGAGGGTTATTAGGGTCTCTTGTGGGGCCCCAGATTGACCAATTCCCTTGGCCAGAAATAGTCAGTGGGTGGCAAGGGTGAATAACCTCAACCGTTAACAGGGAAGGAGACGTTAAAGTATTTGATGAGGTTTCTGGGCCTTTAATCGTAGCTGGGGTGTGTTGGGGGCCTTGGAGAGTGACAGAAAAGGTGCCTTGGTTAAGGACTGGCCGCGTTGCCATGGGAATCTGCTCCCATGTCTCCGAATGGCATTTTGCTTTATCTGGGTTGATGGAGTCGCTGTTCCTCTGGCTTCAGTTGGCCCCGTAAATCAGGGAACTTCTGAAGCATCGTTCCCACGGTTTGTTTGGAGGGGAGGGGTGTGTCTCCGCATAGCAACTCCAGTGGCTCCCCTTTCATTTCTTAGTTCCCATCCGGGCAAGTAATCCGTGCATATCTGCTAATGTCACTCAGATTAGCTTTGCGGTATTTGTCAGAGACAAGGAGGCTTCCAACTGCTGAATATTTATGTCGCACAGAAGAGCCATAGTTGTGTTTCTTCCCGAAAAAGGTGCTGTGGTGGGCAAACCTGACCTCATCTCCTGGCTGGAGGAAGAGCAGGAGCTGTTTCTCCACGACTCAGATGAAGAGGAGGGATTGGCAGGTAGGGCCCATGGTCTGTAGTGGGACTTTCTGATGTCTGGGAGCTCTGGGGTGGGGAGCAAAAAAATCCACAAAATGGCTGACTCAGAGGGCAGTGCCAACCACAAAAACTATCAGGGGGTGAGATTATTAATAAATCCAATAGGAACTCTTCAGCACTTCTGCTAGAACCTCAGTTTAACAGGATGCCTTTTTAAATGAACATATTGTTTAAAAATACAACCTCTTTTCATCCGTTACATGGTGAAGATCCTTGTGCTGTTGGCAGCTGCTGCTGAAGCAACTTTTTAAATATCTGCACAGCCCATCCAACCTCCAATGGCCAATCAGAAGGCCTGATAGGCCAAAGCCCCAACAGGCCGCTCCCCTTTTCTGAAAATACGCAGCTGGCTCCAGGAAAGGGGTTGGCAGGGCCCATCTTGGAGCCCCCTGTTCTAACAGATTGATCTGCCTGTGGTCCACATATAGTTCAAATTGGATGTTCCTGTCCTACATTTCTATCAATTTCCGGAAATCTGACCGTGGATTACAACCACTGCCTCACAGCATGAAAACTGCACCTGGACATTGCCGCCATCTGGTTATATAGTTTAGAGAAAGGTTGTCACTTGTCAATGAAATACAAGAATTGCTCCTCAAAATGACACACAGACAGATTTGTAGCCTTCGGTGCCACGTAAGACCCCATGGCAATATAGTCTGTCTGCCCATAAATTCTGGCATTAAATGCAACATAGTTCTTTTTATGTCATCGTTGTATTTATTATACTATTAATGTATTTTAATTTTTGTTTATTATATTACATATTTATTATGTTGTTATATATTCTATAAATGTATTTATTTATTCTAAATTTGTAGATTTCAGTTCATCATCTGATCTGTTCTTAATAGTAAAGGCTGTCCCCTTCTCTGCTTCTTAAATACACGTAGTACAGTCCAAATTGTTTGATGCCACGGAAGGTGAATTTTTTAATATTATTTTATTTATTCGACTTTTAATCCACTCACTCCTCAAGTGGGCTCTGAGCAGATTACAACAATATAAAATTTAAAACATGGTAGCATAATAGTAGAATCACAAGAAATATCAAGACAGCAGCACAGAGACAATGGAACAACCTTCCAATGTTGACAGAGCCCAAGGGGCAGGGTGACCAGTTGTTATAGCAGCAGAAACCGAGGAGGCTTGCTTCTCCCTATGGCAGGAGGTTGGATGGGTGGCTCACCCGCCTCAACCACCATATGCCTGGTGGAACATCTCTGTCTTAGAGGCCCGGTAGAATGATAGCAGATCCCGCTGAACCTGTGGGTAGAAATCATGAAAGAGTCTGAAAGGGGGGGGGAGGTCAGGTGTTTTATATAATCTTTAAAATATGCCTTTAATCTACTCCGTTTAAAGATCCCTAGATGAAGCAGCATGTGACACCCTTAGGAGTTTCCAGTGTATCGCTTTCCCCTTGCACTGTCTGCTTTTTCTTGCTCTTTTCCGTCTAGTTCATTGCAGAGCAATGACCTCAAGTTCTGCCCCTAACATCTCTTACTACCTGTATGAGGACTTTGTCCTCATAGTTGCTTCTCTTGAAAAGCATTTGAATAAGCTCTAAAATGAGATGAGGGGGATTGTTAACCACCTTAGGTCCAAACTTGCCTAGGAGATAGGCAGGTATATAAACAATTTGAATAAATCCACAAATTAAAGGTATGTGCAGCTTGAAAACGTGAAGCTTCCTTCTGCCAAGCCAGACACTGGTCACTCCAGCCAGGTATTGTCCACTCTGGCCGGCATATGCTGTCAGCCAAGGTTGTTTCCCATCCCTGCCTAGATTCTTAAAGTAGAGATGCTAGAGATTGCACCCTGGGACCTTGCACTTGCAAGTAATATACTTTATTTATTATCTATTTACTTGTTATCCATGGTCTATGTTTCTCACTAAGAGCCAGGGCGGAGTATCGCAGCCAGTACAACGATCTATCGAATAAGCAACATAATTAGACTTGGATTACAACAATCTCAAACAAAGCATTAAGAAACATGACGCAAAGCAATTCCAGACTGCACTCGTGTGAATACAGGTCTTGTTTTTCAAAACCCCAGCAGATGGCAGTGATGAATATGATTCACCCTTTGGCAGAGGAAGTGGGGGCAAGACCATTGAGGGTCAAGTTGGAGGGTTGGCCAAGAGCCCTGACAGATGTCAGTGAAGAGCTGGCCCTCAGGGGAGGCAGGGGCACTTTTAAAGGAGACGGAAGGTGTGGGGCTGCTGCTCTTTCTGCTGTGGGTAGAACTGAAGGTGAACAGGAGGCAGTTCATCTCTGCAGCCAGGGAGTCTTCTTGGAACAGCTATGAAGCAGAATAACACTATAGGGTGTGGGCTCGATGAAGAAGTCTCACAGGAACGATGCGTGTCCTTTGGCTTTGTTAAATTTAACAGTCTTTCCCCCCTCTTCTTCTTTTCTGCAAGATGGAGACCTAGGTTTTATTTCTCCAATGAGAGATGCTGGGCTTCAGGAGATATTGTCTCTTGATCTTCCTAGAAGGGAAGAGAGAGCCTATATTATTAAAGTTTCGAGGCCAATCAGCTGAACTATGCCTGGGAAGAAAGTCACTGGCTTTCTTCGCCATCTTGTGTCAGCTGACTCCCAGTTCACATCAGAAAAGCATCTCTTGACTAATAATTGACACCGCGAAAGCCATTCCCCCACCACTGATTTTTAACTCCTTATCAGTCAGCAGACTAATATGTCACAGAACTGGGTTCTCCACTCAATTCTTTGCGTGTGTATAGACACAAGCTTTTCTCTTCTTGCATTCTCCACATCAGTTCATTTAGTTCATTCTCTGACTTACAATCTCTGTTTTTTTCCCACCACATTGTTCATGCCATGTTTCTCTTTCTTTGAACAGGAGGCATATGGGAAACAGTGAATGAAATGAAAGAGCAGCCAGTGACAGACAAAGAAGATACCTATCCACATGTGAAAGAGCATGTTGAATATTGTGATGCCCTGAGGAAGGAGCAGGGAAAACATCCATCTAATGGAAGATATAATTCTGGTATTTTAAGGGGTAGTGACTCTCATGAAATTCCACTAACCCCAGCAGTATACAAAGAAGACAATGGGAATATGAGTCCATCAAGTGGAGAAAATTTTTCTGAAAAAACAGACATGAATATGCATTGGAACAGCCATAACAGAAAGGAAATATATGAGTGCCTGAAGTGTGGGAAAAGCTTCAAGCAAAAGGCTAAGTTCACTTTCCATCAAAGAATTCACATGGGGGAGAAAAAATACAAATGCCTAGAGTGTGGGAAAAGCTTCAATCAGAGTGGAAATCTTACTACCCATCAAGCAGTACACACAGGGGAGAAAAAGTATAAATGTCTGGACTGTGGGAAAAGTTTCAGTCGGAGTTCATACCTTAATTCCCACCAAATAATTCACACAGGGGAGAAACCATACAGATGCCTGGAGTGTGGGAAAAGCTTCAGCCAGATTGGAAGCCTTACTTCCCATCAAAGAATTCACACAGGGGAGAAACCATATAACTGCCTGGAGTGTGGGAAAAAGTTCAGTCAGAGTTCACACCTTACTTCCCATAAAAAAGTCCACACAAGGGAGAAGAAATATAAATGCTTGGAGTGTGGGAAAAGCTTCATTCAGAGTGGAAGCCTCACTTCACATAAAAGGATTCACACAGGGGAGAAAAAATATAAATGCCTGGAGTGTGGGAAAAGCTTCAGTTACAGTGGACATCTAACTGCTCATAAGAGAATTCACACAGGGGAGAAACCTTATAAATGCCAGGAGTGTGGAAAAAGTTTCAATCAGAGTTCACACCTTACTTCCCATAAAAGGATTCACACAGGGGAGAAAAAATATAAATGCCAGAAGTGTGGGAAAATCTTTGGACGGAAGGATAAGCTTACTTGCCATCAAAGAATTCACACAGGGGAGAAACCCTATACATGCCTGGAGTGTGGAAAAAGCTTTAGTCAGAGTGGAAATCTTACTTCTCATCAAACAATTCACACAGGGGAGAAGCCGTATAAATGTCTGGAGTGCGGAAAAGGTTTCAGTCAGAGTGGAAATCTTACGTCCCATCAAAAAGTTCACACAGGGAGGAAAACCATAGAAATGCTGGGACTGTGGAAAGACCTAAACTCAAAGCAAATTGGATTAGAAAATTAGGAAGCAACATGATGAAACAATATTTGTGGTAGGCATCCTCGTCTGATATGAGAAAATTGTCGGCTCCTCTGTTTTTGCTGGGTTTTTAAAATCATTTTCACTGGTCAGTTTCGACACGCCGAGGAAGATGTTTTAGGGCACATGAGAGAGATTTCCTATTTTTAACATCTTTTTAATGATATAAATCTCCTGGATTGCTGACTTGACTTCTGCAAGTGATTGGCTGAGTAACGCGGCAAAGAGGAAGTGATGCACAGATAACGGCTAACCATACCAGCCTCCTTCCACCCTATGGCAGATGGACAAGAGAGGGGACGTCAACTACCCTTCTTATAAGCCCTGTTGAGGGGCAATGCATTGGAACCTATGAGAAGCCTGTGTCTGAGTTATTGGTTGTTTTGGAGAGTACATCAGTCTTTGAGGGGTCCAATGCTTCAGATTTGCTCCACCTCTCCTTACTCTCCTGTCTCCCACACATCCTGATGAAGAGAGAACCACTATCCTCTAAGTGCCTTCAGGGGAGCTGGGAGAAGTTTGTTTTCCCTCCAACTGGGAGAATGGCTTGGGAGCTTCCGTTCAAAGTCCGTGGCGTTAGTGGCTTCCTCACAGGCATGTGATTTTGTGGTTTCCCCATTGCCGGTGCAGCCCCAGATAAAACACAG
This sequence comes from Eublepharis macularius, assembly GCF_028583425.1. Lineage (NCBI taxonomy): Eukaryota > Metazoa > Chordata > Lepidosauria > Squamata > Eublepharidae > Eublepharis > Eublepharis macularius. The sequence continues at coordinate 176,519,382 of NC_072793.1, forward strand.
CAGCAATGGGGCTTCCACACATCTGGTTTCCTTTCATTTTCCCTGCCCCCAATCCCCCAGTAGTGGGCCACCAGGGCAATCGACACTGGAATATCATTATGTCAATATATCATTGTAACAATAGGTGTAGCTTTATTTTATTTTTTTAAAGTAAATCTTTAGACTCTTCCCTTGTGAAGATGTGCCTTTCCCTTTGTATCTCAGCAAGGGAAGAGGCTATAGAGTTACTTTTATTTAAATGAAAGCTGCAAATGCAAAGAATGTGCTACATCTAATGTTCCAACGGTATATGGATATAATGATATGCTTGTGCCACTTCTTAACAATTAAAAGGACAATTCAAGTGGCATGGGGAGGAAATGACTGCCACAGGGAGAGGGGCAGGGAAAATGGCTGCCATGTTGATACCTTAAATGGGGGTCTCTTTGTAAGCTGGAGGAATTAGGGGGAGCAGCAAGACAGGGTAACTAACAGAATCATTCCCTTAGAGGACTCTCTTTGAAAAAACCAGCCAGGTGCATAACAGAAATGATGTTTATTAAAGGGAAGTAGGGAGGCGAACACACAGAGAACACACACAGCGTACACACAGAGTTAACCAGAAAGGCAGTGAGGAAGAGGGAAAGCAGCTTTGGGCAAAGGTGATATTTAACAATCTAGGCGATAGAGGACGTCTGTAAAGAGTAGCGGCTGAGCGACCAGCGCTTTGCAGCAAGAAGAAGGCTCAGATATGATCTGAGAGTGTGTGGATGGGTCCCAGAACCCATATGAGTCAAAAAGCACTTCTGTTGGGGATTAGCCAACCCACCAGGATGTACATCTTTGTGTGACTGGGCAGTAGGGTAGAATGCTTTGGTTTCTGAATATAGCTTTGATTTATGGTCATTTGGATTGCTGGCTGGACATTCCTCAACTTGCCTCACTTCTGGCCAAAAGATCCTGTGGCACCTTGGCCGCCTGGGTGTCTGGGTCTGATCACCCTGAGGCTCGGCCTGTATGGAGCTTGGAGCATTTTGTGCTGAGGAGCTACCTTTCTTTTTCTGTTCCAGCGCTTAAGCAAAGAGGAGGGCCTAAGTCAGGGGGTACCTGTCTTGTGTCATTTGCTCTGGAGATTCAGTGTACGTTTATTTTATTCCCTCTAATGATTTTGTTAGTTTCAATTCAATCTAGTTCTTTGAAACTCATTCCAATTAACGTTTATTTGGCTCCTCAGCTCTTGCTCTTTGGTCTCACATAGAACATTTCTGTCTTCAACCCAGAGGCCACTATTTTTCCTTAGCTGGTGACCTAAATGCTCAGATGAGGCATTGGTTAATTCTAGGTGGTGGCCTTTAGATACTCATTACTCCTGTTGCTGGCAGCAGATCCACAAAGGATCAGGTAATAAATTTTGCAGGTTCCTGTTTGCTCCAATTTGCACCTGATTTTGGCCTTGGGATAGTAAATGGCAATCATCATTTTGATACCATGAGAGATTTTACTTACCTCTCCCTTAGAGGGTCCCCATCTTATTGATTATGTGCCTGTTTCACTCCCTAACCCTCCCCCATTGAATATTCCCTCTTCCTTTCCCCCTCCCACTTTGGCATCAGCTTCTAAGCTCAAGCCAAGGAGGTGGAATCGAAATGTAGCTTCCAGGGACTCCAGCTGTTTGCGGATATCTTTCTCTTGGGCTGCAAAATGAAATCATCTCATCTACTAACCGCAACCATTATTAGAATCCATTCTTTCAGTTGATGCATGAGCTATAACCTAATTATTCCATGCCTTTGGTCCATGCTAGAACGTCTTCATCTTATTTTAAGAAGAGATGGGCCTATCATCATTTCAACTCATCCAATTCCTTTTCTTCTCTCCCTTCCTACATGAAGTCTAAAGATTTCTATGAAGACCAACTTAAATTTTGCCAACCATATTATAGAAGAGTAGCTTTAGTACTCACAGCTGAGAACCTCTGCAGAAAGAGATAATAAATTATTTTGACGGAGAGTCTCCAATGGCCTTAAAAATGCTCATCCATTTACTGATCTGCAAATCCCTCCTGCCCAGTGATCAAAGAGCATCCCTTTAATAAATTACTCAAATGACTATTACGGATATAGCCAGAAATATAGGGGAACAGTTGCTGGATTTGACCCGGATGATAGAGGCTGTCTTTGTACCCAGAAACAGAACTAGCTTGACCTCACGGCTAGATATGCCAGAAACAGAGTGTAGACAGCTAAAACAGAATCGCCTTGGAGACGGGCATGAAACAACATAGTGGCACTATTGAATAGCCTTTTAAAAATTTTACTTCATTTACTTCATTTCTCCCCGATGGGGACCCAAAGCAACTTATATCATTCTCTTCTATGATCACAAAAACCCTGTATACTAGGCTGAGAGAAGCTGACTGGTCCAAGGTCACACCCAGCAACCTTCCATAACAGAACGGGGAATCGAACCTGGGTCTCCTAGTCAGTCACTCTAGCCACTACACCACACTGTCTAGAGTGACATTGTTTGGCCTTGTGTCGATTAGAATAGCTGTTGAAGCCATCTTAGTAGGTACTATGTATGGAGGCCTGAGAATGGCAAAAATGTTCAACTTCACAGAAGTTTTAGGATGTGTGTATTGGTTAAGGGCCAGAAAGATTCATACCTTTGAGGAAATTGTAATCACTATTTTTACATAGACTTTGTTAAGATAAAAAGTAGCAAGAATGAACTAACCATTTTCATATATTTTAAAATGACATTTCAAGTATAGCTAACCGTGTATGCCGTTTGTAGTCGTAAGATAATTAATCAAGAAGGTGTGCACTTATTGAGTGGAACAATTAGCTGTTGTTAGACGATGCTAAAACCCTGTACATATGGGAAGTAGAATTGATCAGGAGCGTCTGTCTAAAAGGGGCTCCTTGCTTGTGACTTGCTCCTCTTAGGGTTAAAATACTTTCATGGACTCGTGTAATTGCTCTCCTTTTATGATCTCTGTAGCTGCGATGGATGGTATTATTTTCTTCCGATTTAGCTCATGTTAAGAATGCTGAATAATTATGCTTTAATATAAAAGCTCAGAACGAAAGTATTTAATAATACTTAATAATGGTCTTTATTTGTGTGGTGGCGGCACAGAGCGTTCTCAAGTCATAGCTGACTTACAGAGACCCCTGGTGGGGTTCTCATGGCAAGAGACTAACAGAGGAGGTTTTCCATTACCTGCCTTCCTTGGAGGTCTCCCATCCAATTATTAACCAAGGCCAACCCTGCTTAGCTTCCAAGATCTGACATGATCATGCTTGTCTGGGCCAATCAGGTCAGAGTGTTTACTTGTGTACTATACCACTAACAGACCTACAACATAATTGCCAGGATTTAAATGACCTGATACAGGAAAGCTAACTAGATGCTTAGAGCTTCTAAAGTGTGCACCCATGTCTGAATCAGGCCTGACCAGAGTCATTGGGAACACTACGATCATTTCCCTTTCTCTCAATTGGGAACCTGTAATTGGATGAAAACATCTCATTAAATCATCTAAAGACTGCTAAGACTCCTTGGATATATTCTCCCAGACCTACTTAAAGCTGACCCCTCCTCGGGGTCTCCAGTAATTGTGAAATTATTTACAGCAATTGATGAATCCAGGAATGGACCCCCCCTTTCAATCTTTGGAGGCAGGCTATTGTCATCCCAATTTATGTTTTAAAAAAGGGAGTGGAAAGGGTCCTTTTTCTGTTTGGGGCCAAATATGCCACTCCTCTACTGCTAAAATTGGAAACATGGATGAAGAATTCCTCTATTTTGGGGCTTAAGGAAAGAGAATTAGACTACGCCTCACGCTGAGGTAAGTTAGGTCGAGAATGTGTTCTGGGCCCAAGATCAGCAAGCAACTTCCAGTAGCCGAATGGAGATTTGAACCTGGATCTCCTTGTTCCTAGTCCAGTATTCTTACCACCACACCATACAGGCTCAGTTAGCTCAGGCAGTTTCTCAAACCCCCTTTCTTATGTAAAGAAAGGGATATTCTCTCCACCCTCTGTGACGGCTGTCTCCCTTTCCTGTCTCCGGGTAGTTGCTGCCACCATTGTCCCTGTAGTGGGCCCTGGTTAGGCGGGACTGTCTCCCAACCCCCCTCCTCTGCTAGTGGGCCCAAGCAGTTGGGGGACTATGTGGAACAGAAGATCTTTCTTCCTTCATAAATTCCAAAAAATATTTAACTTCCAACTATACACAGGCAAATATACAGTGAACGGAAGTAATAATACAAACTAAAAAGAAACCCCTACTCTCTCTGCCTCATGCCCTAATTCAATGTTGTGTAAGGCAGGCCCAATCCTTTGGTACCTGGGGTTACACTAGATCTACCTCTCCCCTCGGAGCCATCTCTCCCTCAACTCTCCAGCCACCAACTGTCAACTTCCAACTTGCACTGACTCGCTCTCCCTCCAATCACATCCTACTCCAGAACTGGCCCCTCCCATAGAAAGTTAACTCCACAAACAAAATGGCGTTTCTCTACAATTATCATCATCATCATCTGGATCCTGATGCAGAGAACAGAGTAACCTGAGAAGGGGAGAGCTACAGTCTTTGGAGATCTGCCTAGGCACAAAAAGCCACTCAAAAGAACCAAACAAAGACAACGTCCCCGTATAACAAACTATGAAGTGTTTTTAACCATACTTCAAACAATTCAACAACAGTTTGCTAAGACCTTCACAATCTGTATGCTGTGTATGTAGCTCCTTACAGAGAAATGGAGCTTACAAGCTCCGTTGTCGTCGTCTTTGTTTGTTACCTTACCCGTATCAGCCCTTTGTTGTTTTACTCAAAAGAACCAGGCATGCTTCCTAGGGTGCCATTTCCAAATTGGGAAATTCCTGGGGTGGTGGGAGTGAAGCCTAGAGAAGGCAGGAACCATGCTGAGGGAAATGGTATAATTCCATAGAGTCCATCCTCCAAAGTAGCCGTTTTCTCCAGGTGAACTGATCTCTGTGGCCTGGAGATCAGTTGTAATTCCGGAAGATCCTCTCTTTCTTGAATTCACTTCCTGGAGAGGAGCTCAGCCCCCTGACAATCTCTTTGGATTGCAGCCGATTGCTTCTGGCCTGGGTCCTCCTAGCCTCTGTTGGAAGGCGGCTTGGTGGCCTGGGACTCAGGAACTGTGCTGCAGCACGAGATTCTGCAAGAAGACAGCACTTCCACCACGTCACCCAGAGGGCAACCCCAGACATTAGCTGAGAGTACACTTTTACTGAGCCGTCAGTAAGTCCCCGGCTTGTTAGGCCAAAGTTGACACTTTCAGGAGAGAAACCAGTTCAAATTGGCGGATATTGGGGTGACCTTCCTACACCTATCTCCCTCGCACCGGCCAAGTGATTGCAAAGAGGAGGTATTAGGGCCGCTTGTGGGACACCTGAGTGGCCAGTGTCATTGTCCTGAGTATATTGGGAGGGGGGCATGGAATGACTAATGTAATCCCTGCAGGAATCTCAATGGGGAAGAGTGTAGGGGGGACCTTGGGGGGGGGGCTTGGAAAGCCTCATTATTGTCCTGTTATGGACCAAACACTGGCTGTTGGTCATAGGTGGGTTGTATGGGGGAGCTTGAAGAGCTACAGAAAAGGTGCCTTGATTCAGGGTGGGCAGGCGCTCCCATGGGAATTGGCCCCTGCCTCTCAGAATGGCATTTTGTTCTATCTGGGTTGACAGAAGATGGTGTCCATTGTGCACCCCCACCCCCAGCTTCAGATGTCGCTGGGCTCCAGGGAAGTCCTAAAGCATTGTTCCCAGTGTGTGTTTGTGGGGGGCAGGCGGAGGTCCTGGGATAACAACTCCACTGGCTTCCCTTTCATTACTTATTTCCCAGCTGGGCAAGTGGTAGATGCCGGATGGAGGAGCTTTGGGCCAGCATTTTTACCTGTGGAGGGACAGAACCAAGGTGGCTTCAAACTGCGGAATAGTTATGAGTCATAGAAGAACCATGACTGGTTTTTTCTCCCCTCGCTGGCAAGCCTGACATATCCTGGCTGCAGCAGGAAGAAGAGCTTTTTCTCCAAGGATCCATTGGCTTTGTAGTGGGACTCTCTGGCTTCTCAGAGCTTGGGACTTGTTTCCAGAGCCAGGTATTTCCAGTCCAGAAAAGAAGGCTGCGCTGATCACCCAGACAAAACAAAGAGCAAAGAAAGCTGATGGTACAGTGGGAAAGCAAGACGTTTAATGATACTATGGAAAACCCTATGCTTTTCACAGGTTGCTTTATTGTTTAAGCCAGCAACACTGGTAAAATGCAGTCATCTTACCAATTGGTATGTGCGTGTGTTATGTGCTGTATGCGCCTCCGACCTATGGCGACCCTATGAAGGAAAGACCTCCAGAATGTCCTATCATTAACAGACTTGCTCAGATCCTGCAAACTGGAGGACGTGGCTACTTGAATTGAGTCAAGCCATCTCGTTTTAGGTCTTCCTCTTTTCCTACTGCCTTCAACTTTTCCTAGCATTATTGACTTTTCCAGAGAATCTTGTCTTCTCGTGATGTGACCAAAGCACAATAGCCTTATGTTAAAAACAAAATCAAAAACAGTCCCCTGCAGTGTTTCCCAGCCTTCTTGCTGTACTGCGGTGGGCCACTTGCCACCCCCTCTTGGCTAACATCTTCCCTCATCAGACCCCCCCCCCCAAGCTCCTACTCAGTCTCTTGGGTCAGCCCTGAATGGGTCACCATCCAAAATAAATTTGGACTTGTGGATCATCATGCCAAAAGGGTTGGGACCCCCTGGGTTAAAGCAAGACTGCCCACAGTCCCAGAGAGGTAAATTGGGGGAGTGGGACGAGGAAGCAATTTCTTGTTGTTCCCACCACCACCACCCCAAACACACAGAATAGCAGCCTTTGTATTCCTCACGTTGCTATTTGAATAGCTGAAGAGGGATCTAGTGGTCAGGGTCTCAAAGAAGCTTGGGGTGGGGAAGAGATATGTGGGGGGGGGCTGCAATGCAGAGAGATTGGAGAGGGGGAGAGATTCCCTCACCCAGTTCCTTCCTTGCCTCCCCCCCCCCTTTCCTGGACTCCCGCTCTTGCATCAGAGAGGGATGCAAGAGTTAGTCCCTTTGTGCTAATGCAAGACAATTTGATGATGGACGCTTCCATGTCCAGGGTGCGGCACTGGAAATCTCTGGCTGGCCGGGATGTGCGAGGAATGCCCTGAAAGAAGCCCCCGAACTCGCCACTCTCTTTGCACCGAGGCAGGAAGGGTTAAAGGCAGAGACTCCGGAATCCTAGAGAAGCAGCCGGGAGGGAAGGCGAGCGGGATTGTGAGGTCACTTCCGGCTCATACCCCGCCTGCCCTTCCATTGTGGGGAGTCGACCGTTTTGCCTCAGCTCCGTCCCGGGCAGATCTGGTGAGTTGGGCGCAGGAGGCGGCGGCGAGGTTGCGGCGCAGAGGGGGCAATGCTGGGCAAGGGAGGGGGGCCCCAGTTCTGCCCTAGATGGGACCTTGGGGTGGGGGGCGCCTAGAAGGGAACCTCTCTGGAGAGCTGGAGGGGGGGGGGCTTCTTATGGACAGGCCACTGGGCTCAACCGGCTGCAGAGCAGGGAGCAGAAGGCAGGGACCGGCGCCCGGTTTTCTCTGCGCAGGGAGAAAGGGCAGGGCAGCCATTGCCATTCCGTTCCAGGGAGGATCTGGAGCCTGCGCGAAGGACCTCTGATCGTTCAGGGGGGTGAAGCCAAGGGCCAGCTGCAAGCGACGCCGCGTTTGCTCTCAGAGGGATGCGCCCTCCAGTAGAAAAACACCCTGCCCGGTTTAAGATGCCGCCCTTCGCTCGTGAGTTAAGGACCACAGACCTCACCAATACTACCCGCTGTCTTAAATATGTGCCCCTCTGAGCCACCTGCGCTTTATGCGGTCTGATGTCAGCAGCCCTAGAATTGCGCATGTTCTGCTCCAGCATCTCTTCAGCTCTGTACTGGATTCTTACTTACGCTGTATCTTTGTAAACTTGTGTTTATTTACCCTGTGGCATTCTTTATGGAAATGTCCTTGAAACTGACTGTACTGGTCTCACAATGTGTAACCCGCCTTGAGTCTCAGTGAGAAAGGCAGACTATAAATGACATAAAATATTCTGTACTATATATTTTCTATACCAATGTTTGGCTAAACATTAGGGAGAACTTCCTGACAGTTAGAGTGGTTCCTCAGTGGAACAGGCTTTTTGGGGAGGCGGTGGGCTCTCCTTCCTTGGAGGTATTTAAGAAGAGGCTAGATGGCCACCTGACAGCTGTGATGCTTCTATGGGCCAAGCTACACATGACGAATGACACTTGAACAGGAAGTGTATTTCTCCCTGTTCACTTGCCCTCCACTCAATCCACTTGCCGTTCAAGTGTCATTCGTCATGTGTAGCTTGGCCCTATGACTCAATATGAATGTATGCAGATGAGAGGAGGGAGGGGAGGAAGGAATGAGCCGGTGTTCGCCTCCCATAGTCCTTTCTTACATGCCCAGGGTCATGACAATGGCCACTTTGGGGTCAGGAAGCAACTTTCCTCTAGGCTGAAGATACTGGAGGGTTGTGTTTGTTTGTTTGCCTTCTTCTAGGCACAGAGCCAGGTCACGGGGGTAGAAATGCCCTTTCCAACTTTGATTCCTTGTCCATATTTCTGTCTCATATTCTCACTGTCTAGTTCCAAGACTGGCTCACAAACCTCCAATAATACAATTCTTCTCAAAACCATTGAATCCTCATTTTTTTTTTAAAAAAAAACCTGAACAACAAATATATTTTCAAACATTGCACTAAAATGGTAAAATATTAATGGCTGGTCAGCTAAAACATGGGAAATGATCACAGGTCAATATTTTGGCCTGCTGCCAAAAACATAAAAGACTCAGTGCTAGGGGAACAGATGTGGGGAGGGAGCTGTGGTGCCACAACAGAAAAGGCCCTGCCTCTTTAGAAAGTGGGGCCACCTAGGACCTCCAAGATCGATCTCCATTGGCAGAGAGGATCCTATGGGAACGGGTTGTCATTTCCGTATCCTGGGCTTGGATCACGAAGGGCCCCACAGTTAACCAGCAGCACTTTGCATAAGCCCTAGTAAAGACCCAGCAACCAGTTCAGTTTAGCTTGTACTCATTCAAACTTCACCACTGGCTTCAAAGGCAACACCATGTGGAAGACATGGCAGTAGTCTAGCCTGGTCGCTGATATATGGTGATAGGGTGTGAACTGGTGGAGATTGACCAAGAAAAGGATCTTGAGGCTGGCTGGATAAGTCACAGAAAATGTAGACTCACAAAGTCAGTATGCCGTTATATAAACTTCGGATAATAGCACCAGCTTCTCATTGGCCCATCTCAAAATGGGTATTTTATATCAGCAAAAGATGCAACAAAGGGTAGACATGTGAAGGCCTTACTGTCACTTTAATACTGGAAGTAGCTGAAAATTTGCTTATCAAAAACTAAATAAATTTTTTTTCTCTCTCCTGTAATACTAGAAATCACCCAAAGCAATTAATGGGCAGGAGATTAAAGGCAGACCAGGAAAAGAGAACATCACTTGCTGTAATCTTAACTTCTGGGATTTCTTCTAGCCTAGATGGCTCTGGAAAGGGGGCTGAACAGATCCGTGCTAGAGGAGTTGTGATGCCTAAAAGGAGCCTCTCTGTGCTGTCCTGCCTGGAGACTGCTGGGGTTTGCTCATAGTTTTGTTGCCTTCACAGGATTTGGGAGCTCCACCCAGTTCACCAGTTCAGGCCCTGAGAAAGAAATTGGGAACAGAACAGCGAGTTCCATTAGCCAGGTTGAAAGCTGACGTGATAAGATGGAAGAGCACCAATTATCTGTCCTCGGAGCAGGAAAACTTCATATGCTCCAAGATGTGAAGGAGGAGGAATTCTGGGAAAGCTCTGCGCCAAAGATCACGAGTGGGGACACATCCAGCTCAGAGGCACAGCACCAGATCTTCAGGCAGTTCTGCTACCAGGAGGCTGAGGGGCCCCGGGAGACATGCAGCCGCCTCCACCGTCTTTGTCATCAGTTGCTGGAGCCAGAAAGGCACACCAAAGAGATGCTGGACCTGGTGATCCTAGAGCAGTTCCTGGCCGTTCTGCCCCCGGAGATGGAGAGCTGGGTCAGGGAATGCGGGCCGGAGACCAGTTCCCAGGCGGTGGCCCTGGCGGAAGGCTTCCTCCTGAGCCAGGCAGAGGACATGAAGCAGGAACAGAAGGTGAGACAGGTTCATCTTTGGAACTGTCTTCAAACTCCTCCCTTTTCTAATGCTGAATTTTCTCTGGAAATCAGATATACCCATGCCTTTCCTTCTCCCCACTCCTTTTTTCAGGGTCTGTCGGAAGGGGCCGCTGATTTCCTTGAGGCAGAGGAGGCTCCATCAGACCCCAGGCAAATGTCGCTCTTTGGAGAAATACCATGGGAGGGTGGCGGAGGTGCCAGCTCGCCGGGTAAGGATGAATGGGGCAAGTGTCAGTTTGCCCTCCTTCTCTGAAGTTAAATCTGTGTTGTTTCCCCGTGACAGTGATTCTCCGGGTAGCTGTCTTTGCCGTTTGCAAATGCAGAGGCATTGATAATATTGCATGTGTATATATTTTCCCCACACTTTCTTTGCCTCAGGTCTGAAAGATTTTGCACCCCCCCTCACACTTCTCCTTCCTTAAACAATCAGTAACTGGCAGATCAGTATACTGCAAGAACAGGGCAACCATTTATTGCCACAATCTATTGGTTCCCACCTTTGTTTTTTTTAAAAATATGTCTCTAATCCTTTTCCTTCTGGAGTTATAGAGAGAAAGATGCAGGATGAATATTTCCCCCTTGACAATGAAAAGATCTAGGGACTTACTTTTTTTTAAAAAACGAAAGCAATATTGCTATCACGATCCATCAGTTGTTGATTTTTTTAAAAAAAGCTGATGAACGGTGTATAGCTGAGGCAAAGAAAACGGCACCAGCTGATTAACGGTGTATAGCTGAGGCAAAGAAAACGGCACCAGCTGATTAACGGTGTATAGCTGAGGCAAAGAAAACGGCACCAGCTGATTAACGGTGTATAGCTGAGGCAAAGAAAACGGCACCAGCTGATTAACGGTGTATAGCTGAGGCAAAGAAAACGGCACCAGCTGATTAACGGTGTATAGCTGAGGCAAAGAAAACGGCACCAGCTGATTAACGGTGTATAGCTGAGGCAAAGAAAACGGCACCAGCTGATTAACGGTGTATAGCTGAGGCAAAGAAAACGGCACCAGCTGATTAACGGTGTATAGCTGAGGCAAAGAAAACGACACCAATGGGAGTGAAACTGGCTGTAAGTGCACTTTCCTGTCCCCAAAAATAATACAAAACTAGGTCTGGGAAGGATTACACCCAAGCAGAAGGAAGCAGGGAAGCAAAACATACAGCAGACAAGGTCAGGTCGAAGCTCTTGAAAGCAGTACTACAGCTGGGAAAACACGGCAGAGGAGGTATTTTGAATTTTATTTTGTCAGCTTTGAATAGCGATGGATTAAATCATGTTTTGTAAGCACCTTGTAAGCCACGAGGGAAAACAGAATATATATACACATACATATGTTTATTTAAACAAATCAAAAGACTGAACTATGCTGTCTGCTCTTACATTTCCCTGAAAGCCTCTCTAAAGACGATGTTGTTTTCCAGCTTCACTTGTGATTTCAAAATGTCTCAAATAAATGAACTCTTCAGATGTATTTTGAATTTTTCCCCTTGAATGAAACATTATCTCCCAGCACTGCTTCTCGGCTACGGCCCAGGAGGTTGCTGCAGTTGAGAGGCAGAGCGGTTGCTTTGCATGCAGAAAGCCCCTGGTTCAATCCACGGTGTCTCCTCTTAAAAGGATCTTGGACGTAAAACACCTCCTGAGACCCTGGAGAGCCCCTGCCAAGCAGACTAGACAAAACCAACAGTCTGGCTCAACATAGGGCAGCTTCCTCTCTTCAAAACTTGTTCATTTCAAAGGTTAAAACTTTGTACATCCAAGAGGTTTTTGGAGCCAAGATTCAGTGTGGAGAGATGGTGTTTCCATACAGGAAGCTGAAGCATCATGAATTCTTTTTTTTTAGCCCTTATCTCAGGGCACACCTTTCCCCCCATCAGCCCTCCATGATTCCCTCCCCAGAATTGTGATCCACCAGTTGCTGGCATTGGGGAATTTCAACAAGGAGCAGGGCTTTTGGGGTGGTGGCTCCAGAATTCTCTCTTTGCCTGGAGCATCAGATAATTTAGTCCCATGCACATCTGAGTGTGTGAAATTGCTTCTGTCTTGTAAAACAAACGAGGGACTGATCAAGCAGTTGGATTTTGTTTTGGCAGTTTTTATGCCTCACGGTTGTGATCGTGGCGGGTGATACTATGTGATCTGCTGTTAATTTAATGCTGCTGATTTGGTGTTTTTTTAAACTTTGTTTTTATGTCTTCAGAACTGTTCAGAAAGGTAGCGTAGAAATAAATCAGTGGGAATGCTCAGACATGCAGATCTCAAGACTGGAAGAATAAAAAACTAACAAACAGAATAAATCAGACAGTCTCAGAAAGTTCTTAGCAGAGAGAGAGGGGCAGAAGCTGTGTGACCTTAATGAACGAGGAGGTACAAGTTAGAGAAGCCAATAGGGCCCTCAAGGCCAAAAGCAGCTGCTGGTCTATAGCCAATGACCACCATCATAAATATCTTCTGTCGTCTCTTCGTTCCTTCACAGGTAGTGGAAGGGCACTGCCTGGTGATTCTTGGCCTCCTCCTCTCTGTGGAAGACCAGAAGCATCAATTGTGCAGCCAGATGAGGTAGGGAAAGGATCCTAGAAGGACTGGGAAAGACCCCAGGTCCCTCTGATAACTTCCACAGGAGCGCTCCCAAACACCTGACCTTCACTCTCTGATGAGACTGTTACATTCATTACCTGTGGGAAAAAATTGTTTCCTTCTTTCAGGGTTTGGTGACGTTGGAGGATGTGTCTGTGGACTTCTCAGAGGAGGAGTGGAGTCTGCTGGATCCGGGCCAAAGGGCTCTACACCGGGAAGTCATGGAGGAGAACCGTAGGATTCTGGCCTTTCTGGGTATGCCTCTCTCTTTGCCTTTTGTGGACAAATATCAAATGCAGGGATTTCTGCTGCTATTGGTTTGTATCAGTGTGCTATAGAGCTGACCTTGAGGACCAAGGTACTAGATCAACACTCTTTAGAGATAAAAACAACAACAACAACAATAATAACATTTGATTTATATACCAACCTTCAGGACAACTTAGCACCCACTCCGAGTAGTGTACAATTTTTTATTATTATCCCTGTCCCCCCTCAACAATAATCACCCTGAGAGGTGGGTGGGGCTGAGAGAGCTCTGGAAGAGCTGCGATTGAACCAAGGTCATCCAGGTGGCTTCAAGCGGAGGAGTGGGGAATCAAACCCGGCTCTCCATATTAGAGTCCTGCTGCTCTTAACCACTACACCAATCTGTTCAGTTTGTTCAGTTGCGATATTTATTTGTAGCCAGTCAAATTGAAGACCCGTGGGCAGCAGATTTAAACTTCTAATTGTACAGATAAGATGGTCATAAACTCTCTTGAAAATGCTAAGGAATAATTTTAGTGATTCTTTACATTTTCTCTGCTTCCCCCCACCCCCAACATACTGCTCTCCTCAGTTTGTTGGATTGTGGCGTCTCTTCATAGGGACACGGAGCCGTTATCTTGATGGATTCCTTCAGATTTGGATGTAGGAAACTGCCTCCTCGATTGCCTTTGGGGTAGAAGCCTGCTGGGGGTTTCCATTTCCTGTTCTTTTTTGTCATAAATGCCAGAAATAATCACTGCATGATTTGTTTTTTGTTTTTTACTTCAAATAAAGGTTTCAGGTCCCAAACCTGAACCCCCTCCCCTGGCCTGGTTTAATGGCAAGTGGTGTGTCCAGTTCCTTTCTTCTATATTTTTTCTGAAATGAGATCTCATGGTAAATTTTAACTAAATGTCACCCGCTGGATATTTTGGAGGCTTCTCAGAGAAGAAACTGGGAAATATTTACCTCACAATCTGCATAGAAAGTGGGCTTATAATGGGGGATCCAACTGTTGTGAACAGTTGGGGTGTGTGTGTGTAACATCAGTCTGTATTAAACCCACCAGTGTATGAATCGGTCATTGAATCGTCCAACCCTGCATTGTCTACAGTGATCTTCCCAACGTTTCCCCAACTTTTTCAGCCCCACAAACTGGCATCCTTAAACAGGACATGAGAATTAATCTGGCCCTGAAAACCTCTAGTTTGGATTAGTTTAGGATGTCCATCTTGGGGCAAAATAGACTCTAAGGTAGACTCTAAGACTCTATTTCGGCCTCATTTGTTTTTTTTCTTTGTTCCAACAGAGAGGGAGCTCAAGAGAGGGGGGGAACAGGCAAGAAAGAAAGCTGAAGACCAACAACAAGGGATGAAGAAATCTGTTTCTTCTGATGGTTTCATCTTCTGTGGAATTCCACTTCAAGAGGAAAATCATAAAGCATATGAATGTTCAGAGTGTGGAAAGAGCTTCAGTCGGAGAACACGACTCACTTCCCATGAAAGAATGCACACAGGCGAGAAACCATATACATGCCCGGACTGTGGAAAGAGCTTCATTCAGAAGGAGCACCTCACTTCTCATCAAAGAATCCACACTGGGGAGAAACCATATAAATGCTCAGACTGTGGAAGGAGCTTTAGTTGGAGCTCACACCTGTCTTCCCATCGAAGAATCCACACTGGAGAGAAACCGTATGTCTGTTCTGAGTGTGGAAAGAGCTTCCGTCAGAAGGGGGGCCTCACTTCCCATCAAAGAATTCATACAGGGGAGAAGCCATATAAATGCTCTGAATGTGGAAAGAGTTTTCGTCACAGCTCTAGTCTTTGTGATCATGAAAGAAACCACACAGGGGAGAAACTATATAAATGTTCAGAGTGTGGGAAGAGTTTCAGAAAGAGTACACATCTAATTTCCCATCAAAGAATTCACACAGTGGAGAAACCATACCATTGCTCAGAGTGTGGAAAAAGCTTCATTCACAGGTCAAGCTTTGCATCCCATCAAAGAATCCACAGTGGGGAGAAACCATATAAATGCTCAGACTGTGGAAAGAGCTTCAGTTTTAGCTCAAACTTTTATTCCCATCAAAGAATCCATACAGGGGAGAAACCATATAAATGTTACGTGTGTGGGAAGCGCTTCAGTCAGAGCTCAAATCTTACTTCCCATCAAAGAATCTGTACTGGGGAGAAACCATATATATGTTCAGTGTGGAAACAGCTTCAGTCAGTGGTCAATGTTTCCTTCCCATTAAATAATGTATACGAAGATGAAAACGTATAAATGCTATGAGTTGTGGAAATAGCTTCAGCCAGAGTTCAAACTGTAATTCCCCTCGAAAAATTGGCACAGGTGAACAACGTATATGCTTTGGAAAAGCTTTGCTCCGTAGTCAAGCCTTGCTTCCCATAAAAAAAATTTACAGAGGGGAAAAGCCTAGTAGGCATCCAAGTTGTAAATGCCTCCCAATAGCTGGCTTTCTACTCTTGGGAAAGTTATTGAGTTTGGCCTGTTCAGGGCTTCTTAAACATGATGATGGTCTCTGTAAAGCTATCTCAGATCTGCTTCCAAGGTGATATCGGCACTGAAACTCTTCTGGTTTACTGGGCGCAATAACCTTTGTTGTTCAAGGAAAGGGCTCTCTCCCTACTGATTGCCCTGGAGATCTCAGAAACTTGCAGTATAGGCTGCAGTGGAGTCTGATTGCCGTGAAGCGAGGAAGAGCTGCTGCTGTTCTCTGTTGTGGAAAGAAGAGTCAGGTGCCTTTCCGAGCCAAGGCCATCGCCAGCCCAACCGTGGCAGCCCCTTGGCATGTCAGCTGGCCTGCTCCTTGGCAGGTGCCTCTTCTTAGCCTTGATTTAGAACAGGGTGAAGCTTTTTATTTACTCAGACTGTCTTTCCTATCCGCCCTCCCCCCCCCCACTCACTTAGCTCCTGCAGCCGTCCCCTGCAGTGTGGGGCTTAGGCACAGCCAAAGCTGAGCAGCCGAGTCAGTCTCTCCCCCCACTCCCCCACGTTGTTCTTTAAATGCTAGGAAGTACAAGAGAGTGGATTCAAATTACTGCCATCTGAGCGCGAGTTTTTCCACCCCTTGACTGCTGGTGCCTTTGAAAGTTGCTGCACGCTTTTGCTAGGGAAGAGTTTGATAGGTCGTAGTTGATCTATTAGAGTAGGATTTCATATCTGTGTTATAATAGGATTTCAGATTTGTCAGCTGCCTCGTCTGTTCTTTTGAACAGAAAGGCAGGATATAAATAAATGATAACAATAAATGATAATAACAATAAAAAATTGCTACCCTGGCTCTCATTCATGCAGTTCATAGCAGAGCGATATCCATCTGCGCGACGATTCCTTCCTTAGCTTTCCAAGTGTTTGGAGTTGATCCAATAGCGGGGAGAACAAACATCTCCACTGGATCCAGTCCCTGAATGAGTCCAGGCAAATTATTGGGAAGACGGGAAGAAAACAAAGTTCAAGAAGATCGAGGAATCTGTAGATCCATGTTTCGTTCCCCAGAGGAGAAGCTATAAAGTAAAGGAGCCAACAAGAACTATGAGGTTGCAGATATCTGTATTGACTCAAAGCAAAATCTGACATCAGAAACCATGTAATACCTTTTATAAGGATCAACCAAAATGCCACAGAAAACTGTGCAAGCTTTCAGGTTCTCCAAAACTCTTCAACAGGCTAGATGTTGGGGAGTGCTGAGGCAGGAGAGTTTCAGGCCCGAATCGCATCTTGCTACCACAAGATCTTGAGCTCTTGGCCTTGAAACTCCCCATCTCCCACAATACATCCCGACGGATGAAGAGTTCTGGAGAACTCAAAAGCCTGCATACTGTTCCATGTCATTTTGATTGGTCCCCATAAAAAGACATCATGTGGTTTCTATTTTAGGAAAAGGATCTCAGCGATGAGTTGATTCTTAGCCCCTTGATGGTGTTCCATTTATTTATTTCGCCACTCAGCTGTTTGATCAGTTCTGTGGTTCTGAATTCTGAAAACATGTTTATATGTCATATCTTTTATGCTGTAGTGTTGCTTATATTGTGGTTCTAGCTGGTATTTTATTGTACACGTTATGCACCTCTTTATGTAACACTGTTTTTCTGCTGTTCTTTTCTTTTTGTTTTTTATTTTAATTTTTAGAAGCCACCTCATGAGTTGAGAGAGCAGGTTTTAAATAAACAACATAAACGAGAAGTCGAGGCCTTTTTTATTAAATTGTTTTCCTTATAGTACTCACAAGAGCTGAGAAGCTGTTCAAAGGATTGTAATTAAATTTAAATTCTTTCCGGTGGTCCTTCAGAAAAATTGATGCATTCCTATATTCATTTCAGAAGGAAGAAATGCATCTCAGCAGTCCTTCTGTGCCCTTCCTTTGTCTGCCCTTGCTCTCTTTGATCGTACCACTTTTATGACGTGGTTTTCGTCTTCTCTGTAAATAAAAGATTCCGTCTGTCCATCTGTGGCAGATACAACTCCTCAAAAATTGGAGCTAGGAGCATCAACATTGACCACTGGGTTGAGGATGATTGTGGGAGTTGCAGTGCCCCAAACAAAGGTGACCGGAATATCCTGGCCCAGGTTACCTCCAGACCACCCCCACCCCCACCCCCAGTTTGCACTGGAAACTGCAGTGGACTGTGGCAGGTATGACTCATCCAAAAATAAAGCCAGGGCCCTCAAAATTGGCTGCCTGGTTCAGGAAGAACATGGGAGTTGCCATGTGAATCAGAACTTCTTGGCTTATGCAGTCCCCAGAGACCGCTGCCTCCTGTGCTTTTTGTCTTGGAAGCGATGGTTGTCTGTGGCAGGTGTAGTTCCTCTGAAACTAAACATAGGAGCCTCAGATACCGGCCTGTATCACCAGGGTGGTGGTAGGAGTTGGTGTGCCCAAAATGAAGATAGTGCAACCATCCTGGCAAAGATTAGATCCCGCAAGTCCTTGCCGGTTCCCTATCACGCGACTGGGCCTGGCTCAACTGGCACCACTCAAGTGGGTCATAGGGGAGAGGCTGCCAGGGGGAGGGAGGTGAAGATGGGGGGGGGCAGACAGAGGTGGGTAGGAAGGAGAGAAAAACGGAAAGAGGAGAGGCTATGGGGGCAGGGGAGGGAAAGAGGACACGGTAAGAGAGGGGAAATGAGGTATCACGCAGGTCGTTGCAGGTCCCCATTTGTCATATAGCCAAGTGGCTCAATTATTGCCAAGACTGCTTGGCTACAAACCAGATGCTTCTGCAATGGGGGGGGGAATGCCCCAGAGTTGCGAAACATCTAAAGATGTTGGAAAAAAATTACAATGGCTGGGTTGCATCTCCCCCTCCAAAAGCCAAAAGTGTCTTCTTGTGCATGCGCAGCCGAGAATGTTGCTGCCACCAATGCCACGAAACTGCAGACAAGCAAGTGGGTGCTTGGCCAGGAAGGAGGACAGGGAATAAGGCTGGGGGGTAGTAAGGTGAGGGGGAGGTCCCATCACTGCAGCAATGACGCTGCCACCTGGCCAGCTGGGAATATCTCAGGCAGGCATGAAGGGGGACAGATGGTCAGGTCCCGAAGGGGGGCACTGAGTGGCCCAACAAGGCCCTGGTGGCATTGGGGTGTTCCTGGTGGCCAGGCCCAAGGAGGCTGGGCTGGGGGAAGCACCAGGATGCTGGTGAAGTGGCAGGATCTGCTCTGGCTGCCTGCGGCCCAGGCAGAGGCTGGACAGGGCCAGATGAGCTCCCGACATTGGCACTGATGCCCCTGGCATAGCCAGGCACGGGCACCATCAAGAGATAAGGGGGCAGGCTGGTGGGAAGAAGTGCAGCCAAGAAAGAGCAACGAGTGAGTAAGGGAGGGGGCATGAAGTGGTGAGCCTGGAGGGTGGGGTTGAACAAGCAGGATAGGGAAGGAATCTCCCCCTATGAAGCCACCACCTACGGGGAGGGGGGGGAGAGAAGGGGGGTTAAGGGGGGGAGAGATACAAGGAATGACTTGGAGGATTAAGAGAGAGGCAAACATTAAGAGAGATAGGCAAAAATTAAGAGAGAGAGCAAACAGGCGGGAGGGGGTTAAGGGGGAAGAGAGGCAAAATGATCTGGGGGCTTAAGTGGGGAAGGGAGACAGAAAAGGGATTGTAATAGAAAAGAGTTCAGTAGCACTTTTAAGACTAACCAACTTGACTGTAGCATAAGCTTTTGAGAACCATAGTGGCATCTGACGAAGAGAACTGTGGTTCTCGAAAGCTGATGCTACAGTCAAGTTGGTTAGTCTTCAAGATGCCACTGGACTCTTTACTATTTTGCTACTACAGACTAACACGGCTAACTCCTCTGGATCTCTCAGAAGAAGGAAGGGTTAAAGGGAGGGAGTATGGAGGCCTAGACAAGCCGACTGGAGGGAGGGGAGGAATTTGAGGTCACTTCCTGCCCACCCATCCCTTCTCCCCTTAGTTGTGGGAAATTGACTGTTTTGCAAAAGCTCCAACAGATCTGGTGAGTTGGGCGCACGTTTGGGCGCAGAAGGAAAAAGAGAGATTGCAGCACAGAGGGGGCAATGCCAGGCAAGAGAGGGCATGTTGTAGGGGGGCAAAGAGAGCCCCCATCCATGCCCTGGATGCTCCGTTCAATTCGGTCACGAAGGATATGGAATCAGAGCTGCCGAGAGCCACCCTGGCCCCACAAAACAGATTTCGTATGACTTCATTCAAACCAAATGACAACAAAATAAATTGCTTGGCTTCCTAATTCCAGGAGCAGAATCACAGCTGTCCCTTAGATAAGAAACAGTAAAGGAAAAGGGATAGGATTAGTAAAACAGATTTTACTTATGTATTGTCGAAGGCTTTCATGGCCGGAGAACGATGGTTGTTGTGGGTTTTCCGGGCTGTATTGCCGTGGTCTTGGCATTGTAGTTCCTGACGTTTCGCCAGCAGCTGTGACTGGCATCTTCAGAGGTGTAGCACCAAAAGACAGAGATCTCTCAGTGTCACAGTCAACAGTATCACAGTCACAGAGATCTCTCAGTGTCACAGTGTCACAGATTTTACTTAATTTTTGGTTTATGCTGTGCAGATTGCAATAGGAGGCAGTGCAAACGAGCACGCAGTATCAGAAAGACTTAATCCAGAATACTGAAGTGCATTATATATTAACCAGAGGTGAGACACACCATATCCGGGCCTAAGCCCCGTTGAATGTAGCTAGACATCAGTCTCTTCCCAAAAGCACTCAGCTGGGAAAAAAACCACTTTAAACTATTTGGGGAGGGGATGTGGCCAGGGACAGACGAGTTTAGCTTGTCCTCATTCAGCCTTCTGAACTGCCTTCAGGGGCAGCACCATGTAGAAGATATTGTAGTAATCTAGCCTGACCTCTGATATACACTGATGGAGGGTCAGCTGGTGGTGATTGACTGAGACCAGGATCTTGAGGCTCAGTGGATAAATCATTGAAAATTTAGGCTCACCAAGTCAAGATGCCTTTATGTAAAATTTGGTTACAGCTGCGTTTGGAATCCAGCCTCTGCTTCTTGGCCCATCTCAGAAAGGACACTCTAGATCTGCCCTGAGCCCTTCGTGGGGAGGGCGGAATAGAAATCCAAAGAAAATAAATAAATACATTTTTTTAAAAAAATAAATAGATCTGCCAATAAGTGCAGAAAAGAGTAGAGGTGCGAAGGCCTGACTCTTGCTTTAATATTGGCTGTATCTCAAAATTCGCTTATCAAAAACTAAGTAAATGTATTTCTCTCTCACACCCATAATACTAGAAATCACCCAATGCAATTGGTGGGCAGTAGATTATAGGCAGACCAGAAAAAGAAAACGTCACTTGCTGTGATCTTAACTTCTGGGATTTCTTGTCTCTTAAAGAGGTGATGGCCGCCAGATGGCTCTAGAAAGGGGGCTGAACAGATCCATGGAAGAGGAGTTGTGGTGGCTGAAAGGAGCCTCTCTTTGCTCTAGAGGCTGCCGTGGTACGCTTACAAAACATAATTTTTTGTCTTTGCAGGCCTTGGGAGCAAAGTCCAGGCCCTGAGAGAGGAATTTGGAGCAGAGTAATGAGTTCCGTTAGTCAGGTTGGAAGCTGACCTGATGATGGAAGAGCACAAATTATCTGTCCCCAAAGCAGGAAAAGGAAATTGTATTCTCTAGGATGTGAAGGGTGAGGAATTCTGGGAAAGACCTGCGCCAAAGATCCTGACCGGGGACACATCCTGCTCAGATGCACAGCACCGGATCTTCAGGGACTTCCGCTACCAGGAGGCCGAGGGGCCCCAAGCGGTTTGCAGCCGACTCCACCGCCCTTGCTGACGGTGGTTGGATCCAGAAAAGCACAGCAAGAACAAAATCTTGGAGCAGTTCCTGGCCGTCCTGCCCCCGGAGATGGAGAGCTGGGTGAGGGAATGCCGGCCGGAGACCAGTTCCCAGGCGGTGGCCCTGGCGGAAGGCTTCCTCCTGAGCCAGGCAGAGACCAAGATGCAGGGAGAAAAGGTGGGCACGTTGCCTCTTGGAATCTCCAAAGAGCAGAAGATGAAACAGACTATCCAATCACTCCCCCTCTTTTCAGTGGTTGGATTTTCTCTAGAAATCAGCCCCAAAATATCCTCTGCCGCACCCCATTCCTTTCCTCAACCTTCTCCCCACTCCTTTTTTCAGGGTCTGTCGGAAGGGGCCGCTGATTTCCCTGAGGCAGAGGAGGCTCCATCAGACCCCAGGCAAATGTCGCTCTTCAAGGAAATACCATGGGAGGGTGACGGAGGTGCCAGCTTGCTGGGTAAGGATGAATGGGGCAGGTATTTGGTCTCCTTCTCTGAAATTAATCTGTGTTGTTTCCCCACAGCAATGATTCTCCAGGTAGCTCTCCTTGCTGTTTGCAAATGCAGAGGCATTGGAAATAGAGCATTTAGGAATCTATTTTCCTTCTTCCTTCTTGACCCTGAAGTAGCGATCAGCATTACCCTGAAATGGACATGAGAGCCAAGCGCTGGCTTTCGCCCCTTACTGCCCTCCTTCTCACAATATGCCTAAATTCATGCTGAGTCATAGGATCACCCTTGCTGACAGATGGCCATCTAGACTCTGCCTAAAAACCATCACAGAAGGAAAGCCCACCTCCTCCTGTGGAAGGCTGTTCCACTGAGGAACCACTCTGTCAAGAAGTTCTTCCTCATCTTTAGCTGAAAATGCTTTTGGTTTAATTTGAACCCATTTGGTTCTGATCCAACCCTCTGAAGTCCCTCACTTGCCTCAGACACCATGGCTTGCACAAACATGCAACGATACACCTTTCTTTAAAAAAAAATCTGTAACTGGCCGATCAGTGTACCGTAACTGTGCAACGACCTATTGCCACGATCAACTGGTTCCACCTTGCTTTTAAAAAATACAAGCCTCTAACCCTTTTTGTTGTGGAGTTACAGAAAGAAAGGTACAGGCTGCTTATTTCCCCATTTAGCTCAACAGTGAGAAGGTTCCAATGTAGTGCTTTGACCTCTGTATAAGTTTCTATGCGCTTTCTATTGTTATTTCTATTTCTTTTTCAAATAAAACTTTATTTACAGTGAGATGGTCTGCAGACTTTTTTTTTTAATGAAAGCTGGAAAATAGGAGATGACAGCAGAGTAACATTATACAATATTGTCATAACAATCTGTCAGTTATGGATTTTTTTTTAAAGCTGATAGATGGTATACAGCGTAGGCAAAGAAAGTGGTGCAGATATGGGTGGGGCATGCTGTAAGGTACACGACATCAAAAGGCTTTTTTCCTACCTACACAACATCAAAAGGCTTTTTTCCAAGAAGATAATACAAAACTATGATTAAGTCTTGATCGGCAAGCTCCTTGAGTCGCAAGCAAAACCAGAATATAAATGTTTAAATTTTAAAAACATAAATCAAAAGACTGAATTGTGCTCTTGTGTTCCCCCGGAAGCCTCTTTGAAGATGTGGTTTTCCAGCTTCCATTGCAATTGCAAAATGCAATTTCAGAAATGTTTATTGCATCCCCTTGAATGAAACGATACCTCCCTGCACTGTTTCTGGGCTATGGCACAGGGAGGGCTGCAGCTCCAGGGCAGAGCATGCACGTTGCATGCAAAGGGTCCCAGCCGGGTTCAATCCCCTTAAAAGGCATCTCCCCTTAAGAGGAGCAAGGATGCGAAAGACCCCCCAAGACCCTGGAAAGCCCCTGCCAAACAGGGTAGACAAAACCGACGGTCTGACTCAGTGTACAGCAACTTCATGTGTTCAAAATATGTTTCATTTCAAACCTTAAGACTTTGTCCATCCAAGAGACTTTTGGAGCCAAGATTCAATATATAGAGAGAGTATGTCCAGACAAAAGTTGTAACGTACAAAGCAGGTGAAGAATAATACATTATTTTTATTTTAGCCTTTATCTCCTCTCCCATCAGTCCCCCATGATTCTCTCACCAGAATTGTGATCCACCAATAAAGCCCCTCTGTGAATACCGGCATTTGCTGGCACTGGGGAGTTTCCACAAGGAGCAGGGCTTTTGGGGTAGTGGCTCCAGAATTATCTCTTCCCCCGGAGCATCAGATAATTTACTCCCATGCAAATCTGAGTGTGTGGTTCTGTTTTGTAAAACAAACGAGGGACTGATCAGGTGGTTGAGTTCTCTTGCCAGTTTTTATGCCTTGTGGTTGTGGTGGGTGGCTTTATGTTAACTGGTGATTTTTAACTCTTCATTTTTATGTCTGCGGAACCATTGTTAGACAGGCAGTCTAGAAATAAATCAGTGGAAATGCAGATCTAAAGACTGGATGAATAAGAACCTATACATTTGGAATAAATTGGACACTGTCGCAGAAAGGTCTTCGTGTATTGGGGAATGTTTTCCCCTTGGGAGAGAAGCCACCTGATTATAAGGAATGAAGATGTACAAGTGGGAGAAGCCAGTGGGGTCTCAAAGTGACAACCAACCCCTGGTTGTCAGCCTGGTAATTAGCTGCAGCATAAATGTCTTCTGCCTTCTCTCTCTCACAGGTAATGGAAGAACACTGCCTGGTTCTTCTTTGCCTCCCCCTCTCCGTGGAAGAGCGAAAGCATCATCTGTGGAGCCAGACAAGGTAGGTAAGAGATCCTAGGCTGAGAAAAATAGTAGAGTCCAGTAGCACCTTTAAGACTAACCAACTTTATTGTAGCGTAAGCTTTCGAGAGCTACAGCTCTCTTCATCAGATGCAGGTGCATCTGACCAAGAGAGCGGTGGCTCTCGAAAGCTTACGCTACAATAAAGTTGGTTAGTCTTTAAGGTACTACTGGACTCTTTACTATTTTGCTGCTGCAGACTAACACGGCTAACTCCTCTGGATCTAGGCAGAGAAAGGTTGGGGAGACCCCAGGTGCCTCTGAAGAATCCCACAGGAGCTCTCCCAGACACCGCATCTGCACTCTTCATGTTACTATTGCATCAGTCATCTGTGAGAAGAAACCTTTTCCTTGTTCTTTCAGGGTCTGGTGACCTTGGAGGATGTGGCTGTGTACTTCTCAGAGGAGGAATGGGCTCTGCTGGATCCTGGCCAAAGGACTCTGCATAGAGAAGTCATGGAGGAGAACTGCAGGAATCTGGCCTTTCTGGGTATGCCTCTCTCTTTGCCTTTGGTTGACAATTAATGAACGCAGGAATTTCTGCTACTGTGGGTTTATATTAGCCCACTGGGGTTTATATGGGTTTATATTAGCCCACTGTAGGGCTATCCTTGAGGACAGAAACATTGGACCCATATTCCTTAGAGAGCCAGTTTGGTGCAGTGGTTAAGAGTGGCAGGATTCTAATCAGGAGAACCGAGTTTGATTCCCCGCTCCTCCCCTTGAAGCCAACTGGGCGATCTTGAGTCAGTCACAGCTCTTCCAGAGCTCTCTCAGCCCAACCCACCTCACAGGGTGTGGGGATAATAATAACATACTTGGTAAACCGCTCTGAGTGGATGTTAAGTTGTCCTGAAGGGTGGTATATCAAATGTTGTTGTTATTATTGTTGTTGTTATTATTATTAATTATTATTATTATCTGTTTGTTCAATTGCAATATTTATTTGTAGCCAGTCATACTAAAGACCCAGTGGCAGCAGATCTAAAACTCTAATAAGAATAAGATACTTATAAACTAATTTGGAAAAGCTACAGGATAATTTTACTTCTTCACTCTTCCTCTGCTTTCCTCCCTAACATTCAACTCATCAGTTAGCTGGATTGTGGCATATCTTCACAGAGACACGGAACTGTTACCTTGGAACCTTTCATGGAAGCTGCATTTGATGCCTTCAGACTTAATAATAATAGCTGTGTTCATGTACCGCTCTTCTAGTCCAATTAGGGCCTCACCCAGAGCGGTGATCAAGTTAGTGTTATTATTATCCCCCCAATACAGCTGGGGAGCTGGGGCTGAGAGGAGTGGCTTGCCACGGCCACCTGCTGAGCTCATGGTAGTATTTTATTTTATTTATTTATATTTCAATGTATATACCGCCCATCCTCAGGGGCTCTGGGCGGTGAACAGTTAAAATCGATAAAAACAAGAACTAAAATCAATATACAAACAATAAAACAAATTAACAAAGTGCAGTGGTGGGGAGAACCCTCCGCCACCCCAAAGGTGGGAGGCCGACATGGCACCACCCCCTTCAATCACCGAACGCCTGGCGGAACAGCTCTGTCTTACAGGCCCGGCGGAACGATAATATGTCCCGCTGGGCCCGGGTTTCCATTGACAAAGCGTTCCACCAGGCTGGGGCCAGGACTGAAAAGGCCCTGGCCCTGGTTGAAGCGAGGGAGGCTTCCTTAGGGCCGGGGACCACAAGTAAATATTTATTCACTGATCAAAGCGATTTCCGGGTTGGGATTCAAACCAGCAGAGTGCTGATTTGCAGCTGAACCACTTAACCACTGTGCTACAGCAGCTCTCTTGGATGTAGGCAGCTGCCCCCTAGGTCGCCTTTGGGGTGGCTTCCTGCCAGTGGTTACTTTTTCCTGTTCTAAGAAACACACTGTTCTCTTTTCTTCTGCAATTTGCTTTCCCAGGGTGATTTCTGTTTTTTTTTTAAATAGATCAGGCAATATTCTCCTGGTAAAGTCTAGCTAAATGGTACCCACTTGATACTTAGGGGGTTTATCAGAGGAGAAACTGGGGAATATGTTGGAGGATCTGTGTCAGTCTTGAAAGTGGGTTCACTGAGCATTATTTAAGAACATGGGGCAATTTTTTGTGTAACACTAGGCTTTATTAAACATGCCAATCAGCATGTAACTTTGCATTGTCTACCACCCCCTTTTAAAGTCTGAAGAAGCAAAGTGTTTTTTTCCAGCTGTACAAACTGATAAACAGGACAAGGGAATTAATCTGGCCCTGAAATCCTCAATGTTGTCTTTGTTTAGGATATCTATCTTGGGACGTGATAGAAATTAGGTTAGTTCATTGATGGAATGCTCATTTTCTCTCTCTTTTCTTTTTTCTCTTTATTCCAACAGAGAGAGAGAGAAAGAGATGGGGGAAACAGCAGAGAGGGAAATCTGAAGACCAACTGCATAGGAGGAAGAAAGGTGTTGTTTCTGAATATTTCGATTTCATTCAAAAAGAAAGTCCTAGGGGAAGCAAAGGGAATAAATTCCCTGCATGTGCAAAGATCTCAGCTTGTAAATCTATCCTGGGAGCCCATCAAAGAGTAACGAAGAAGAAACGGCTGAAATCAGCAGAGCATTGGAGTTTGAACAACAATCTTATTTTACACAAAAGAGTGGACACAGATGAAAAGCCACACAAATGTTCAGAGTGTGGGAAGAGCTTCAGTCGGTACTCAATCCTTACTTCCCATCAAAGAATCCACACAGGGGAGAAACCATATAAATGCTTAGAATGTGGGAAGAGCTTTCGTCAGAGTGCACATCTTACTTCTCATCAAAGTATCCACACTGGGGAGAAACCATATAAATGCCCAGACTGTGGAAAGAACTTTGTTTGGAGATCAGAACTTAATTCCCACCAAAGAATCCACACAGGGGAGAAGCCATATAAATGCTCAGTATGTGAAAAAAGCTTCAGTCATAATTCAAGCCTTATTTCTCATCAAAGAATCCACACAGGAGAGAAACCATATAAATGCTCAGTGTGTGGAAAGGGCTTTCGTAGCAGTGCACACCTTACATCCCATCAAAGAAGCCATACAGGGGAGAAACCATACAAATGCTCGGAGTGTGGAAAGGGCTTTCGTAGTGGCTCACACCTTACATCCCATAAAAGGATCCATACAAGAGAAAAACCATATAAATGCCTAGAGTGTGGAAAAGTCTTCAGTCATAACTCAAGTCTTGTGTATCATCAAAGAATCCACACAGGAGAGAAACCGTATAAATGCTCAGAGTGTGGAAAGCTCTTCAGTCACAACTCAAGCCTCATTTCTCATCAAAGAATCCACACAGGAGAGAAACCATATAAATGCTCAGAGTGTAGAAAGGATTTTGTTTGGAGGTCAGAACGTAATTCCCACCAAAGACTCCACACTGGAGACAAACAATATATATGTTCAGAGTGTGGAAAGAACTTCAGTGGGTACTCAAACTTTTCTTCCCATCAAAGAATCCACACTGGGGAGAAACCTTATAAATGCTCAGAGTGTGGAAAGAGCTTCACTCGAAGCTCACACCTCACCTACCATCAAAGAATCCACACAGGGGATTAATCACATCAGTGCTCAGTTTATGTAAATTCCTTTGAGGTCTTTGAGTAGGTTATGTGAAAGACCTCTACCTGAGACCCTGGGGAGCAGTCAGGGGAGGAAATACTGACCTTGATGGTCCAGTGGACTGATTCAGTGAAGCCAGATTCATGTGTTCACGTGTTGACAAGATAAGTAAAACTGAATTGTTCAGGAGGGCATTTTTCTAAAGAGAAGAAGGTTATAGTGACTGTCTGTAAAACTGTAGACAGTTTTCATTGCATTGGTCATTCTACACATTATTCTCCAGTTTTGTTTATTCTACTTTAGGGATCACCAAACTTTTTAAGCCAGTGTGCCCCATTGGAATTTTAGAGGGGGTGGTAGAATAAGATATGCACTTTCAAGAGTCAAAACCCCCTTCATCAGATACAAAGAATGGAAAAAAGAAATGAGTCTTTATAATCCAGGCTGAAGGTGGGAGCGGTATTGTAATTTAGAGTGTCAGGGAGCTAGCTATAACACATGTTGTAATTAGCTTGATAGAGCATGGATGCAAAGTGCAGAAAATTAGCATCTGTAATGTGAGAAAAATCCTATGTTCTGATTCAGTCCTGAGGGATTCTTTGTTCCAAATCTTCAAATAAACTCAGCTTCAGCGATCTCGTGTTGTAATTTTCCGTTAAAGTTTCTCTGCTTGAGAACTGCTACTCTTAGGTCAGTGATGAAATGAACTAAGAGATTAAAATATTCTTGCACTGGTTTTTGAATGTTATGACTTTTTATATCAGATTTATGTCCACTCATTCTTTTTCAAAAGGACTGACTTGCTTGTCCAGTATGGAGAGTTGAAGGGCATTGTTGACCCTTGATGGTGTATATAACGTTAGTAGATGAACAAACCTGATATGGTAGACAGGGCTGGATCGAGGGGGGGGCAAGGGGGTAGCCTTCCCCTGGCGCCTCCAAAGAGGGGGCACCGGGCGCGGCTGCCAGCCACCTGGGAGCGTGCCATGGCTTGCCGTGCAGGAAGCTGAGCGCAGGGATGGGAGACCCTTGCCAGCCCCGTCGATGGGGCGGCTGGCTTGCCGTGTGTGTAGGACCTCCCAGCCCTGTGCTCAGCCACCAGCGCAGGAAGCCAGCTGCCCCAGTGCACGCCCTCGCCACCGCTGCCATGGCTCACCATGCGCTGGGGCGGCCAGCTTGCCGCGCAGGCAGCACAGGGCAGCGGGGCATGCGAACCATGCAGAGAGCTTCCTAGCCCTGTGCTCAGCCACCAGCGCGGCAAGCTGGCCGCCCCAGCGCATGGTGAGCTGCGGAGCTGGCGGCGGCGAGGGCGTGCGCTGGGGCAGCTGTCTTTCTGCGCTAGTGGCTGAGCACAGGGCTAGGAGGTCTTGCGTGTGCGGCAAGCCAGCCAGCTGCCCCAGCGCATGCCTGCACCACCGCCAGCTCCATGGCTCACCGGGTGCTGGGGGCGGGCATGTCTCCCGCCCCTGCGTGATGATGTCATGAAAGCGACATCATCACGAGCGCCCGGACAAAGTTTGCACCAGGTGCCCACGCCCCTAGATCCGGCACTGATGGTAGAACTGGTGCTTTTACGTCCAGTGATTGTGTTGTTGGACTGAATATGGGGGCAGAGTTGGCATCTTGATTTACTGCAGGCCCTGGTCCCAGAGTCCGTGTCCTTATCGGGAAGTGCACTGTTGCGAGTGAGGAGTTGTTTAAGGTTGGGGGACTGTCAGTGGGCAAGAAAAGCTTTGCTTCCCAATGCCTATGAGAGGGCAGTATTGTCATTAATGAGGCATTCAACTGGTTTGAGCTGGGAACTGCATGTTACTACCAGTGTTTGGGCTTATCTTGTAGCACCCCAAAATGACTGCTGCTGAAGCCAAAGACAAAATGGCTCCCTCACAGGAGGGAGGGAGAAAGAGAAAAGGGAATAAAAAGAAAAGAAGATAAGTCTGAAGAAGCCAGAGGAAGGGAGACAGAGAAAGGAGAATGAGGAAATCTTGATGGGTGAATAGAACCACATGTACTAGTCTTTGCAATCCCCAGTGGCTGCATGGGAAACTCTTTCATTTGAACGAGAGCAGCCAGTAGCAAGCCCTGCCTTACAGAGGTCTGACTCCCACCCATTTCCTGAAAATTACAGAGATCAGTTCCCCTGGCCGCCTCAGAGGGCAAACTCTATAGTTTACCATAAATTCTAGGTAAAACCCTGCCCCCAAATTCTCCCCTCCACAAACACTGTGCCAAATCTCCAGGAATTTCCCAGGCAGCAGTTGGCAACCCTAAGTAGCCCCATCCACATCATCCTCTCCTTTCTTCAAGCCCCTCTACCGAGCGTACTTCAAGGCAATCCACAGTCACGGGAAAGAGATCTTGATTTTCACCACCACCAGGCGTGCGTTGCAGCAGGAATCTCCTGGTTTTGCGCCAAGGAGGTAAGGAGCCACCCTACACACACCCTGGGGGAGGGACACGTTTCCAGCTCTGGATCAGTGGTTGCCTTTTGCCTCCCGCTTCCTTCCCTGCTCCTTTTCTAGCCTGGCATTCTCTTCCCCTGCAGACCATGGAAGGAGCTGATGTTTGTTTTGCAGGCACGGGAAGAATGTTCTCACCAGGCCAAAAGCGATCTTGCAACCTTGCCCTCCTTGCTGTGGCTCGAGGCATAGAGACCGGCTCTCCTAAGAATGAATCTCTCCCCAAAAGACTCTCAGCAGGTGGAAGAGAGCAACGCAGTTAATGTAAATAAACCCGTATGTAATGTAAATAAACCCGTCAGTGTCATCAGCAAGATTACATCTTAAGAACATACAACCTGAACATAGTCATGCATAAATAAATAAATTTCATTGTATTTTAATGTTTGTTATAAATGATAAATTAATTATTTAATAATAACTGTGCTTATATACCTTTCTTCTAGACAGCCATGGTTGAGAAGAGTCAATAGCAAAAGAACTGGCTGTACCTGTAGCAAACAGGGAAAAAAACAAGGGTATATACCCACAGGATACACAAAAAAACAATTTTTAAGTTCTTTATAAGGTATTCTCAACGTGTCAAAAGTGCAACGTGCTCATAACAATTCATACAAAATTTGATAGAAAAGTTTATACAAAAGTTTTTTTTTTTTTAAAAAAAATTTTTATTGGGTTAGAATCCATTATTTTTACATTTACATTCAATTTTCCCCAATTTTTTCGTCTCTAACCCCCTCCCTTTCCCCCCCTTTTTGTTGACTTCCAACAGCTTTCCAACCCTTTGTCCCCTTTCCCTTACTTCTATTAGCTTCCTCTATCTAAAACAAATATATATTCTCCATTATTCTAAGCAGTACATCCTTAACTATTTTTAACATTATATGCCCAAACTGTAAGTCTTTGTTTCCATCTTAGATATCATAAACCATATAAATCATACATTCATTTATATCAAACAATTTGACTTATTCTCTATATATTACTCATTCTATCTTTTTGTAATAATTCTATATATCTCTCATCACGTAGTCAATCAATTTGACTCATCTATATCTTCAGACATTCAGTTTGGTACAAAACTTACCAAAAAAAAAAAAAAGAAAATATTGTTGGTTAATCCTTATATTTAATCCTTATAATTAATTATTTTCTATCTATGTTCTGTTTGTTAACCTATATATATCTATATATATGTCAATCTATTAATCTGACTGCTTATTAATTCACATTTATCTCTTCTCCCCCCGGTAAAGTCTCCCCCTTCTACTTCAGTACTTCAGTAGTTCTCAAACTGCCACAGTTTTCCTCCCACCTCCCATTTCTTCTCCAGGTGTTGTTTCAGCTTCTCCCAGTCTGTGTTAAACTGCCCTGAGTCCAGATCTCTCATTTTTCTTGTCATCTTATCCATTTCAGCCATATACAGCAATTTGTAAATCCAATCTTCAATAGTTGGCACTTCTTGTACTTTCCATTTTTGCGCATACAAAAGTCTAGCTGCTGCTGTCATATAAAATATCAACATCCTGTATTGGGCTGGAATTCCCTCCATTCCCAAGTTCAGTAGCAGGAGTTCTGGGTTCTTATTAATTTGAAATTGTAAAATTTCACTCATTTCTCTTATTATTTCCCCCCAGTACTGCCTGGCTACCTCACACGACCACCACATATGATAGAGGGAGCCCTCGTGCTTCTTACATTTCCAGCATTTATTAGAAGTATTCAAATTCCCTAGCGCAATCTTCTTTGGTGTCATGTACCAACGATAGATCATTTTGTAGATGTTCTCTTTGATATTAGTACATGTCGTTGTCTTCATTGTAGTTTTCCACAGGTATTCCCATGCCTCCATTGTTATTTCTTTATTAAAGTTTATAGCCCATTTCACCATTTGTGTTTTAACTGTCTCATCCTCGGTATACCATTTCAGCAGTACTTGGTATACCTTGGATATTCTTTTCTTATCTTCTTTAAGAAGGGTCTGCTCTAGTTCCGAATTCTCTGTTCGTATATCTCCCTTTACGGAGTCCGAATTATATAAGTCTCTGATCTGTCTATACTGGAACCAGTCGTAGTTAGGTGATAGTTCCTCTTGCGTCTTTATTCTGAGTTTGAATGCTTCAGTTTTAGTTATTTCTTTGTACGTTAAACATTGTTGTTCATTATCAACAGCTCTCGGGTCTATCACCTCATACGGAACCACCCACAAGGGAGTTCCTTCTTGTAGATAAATTCTGTACTTCTTCCAGATTATGTATAGACTTCTCCGTACAAAGTGATGCAGGAACATCGAGTTGACCTTTACTTTGTCGTGCCATAAATATGCGTGCCATCCAAATATTTTTTTATATCCCTCTAGGGCTAGTAATTTCTTGTTCTTTAATGTCATCCATTCTTTCAACCAAACTAGGCAGATTGCATCATGATAAAGTCTCAGATTGGGCAGTTGCATTCCGCCTCTTTCCTTTGCATCTTGTAAAACTTTCACTTTCACTCGAGGCTTCTTGCCTGCCCAAACAAAATCTGATATTTTCCTCTGCCATTTTTCAAATTGTTTAGAGTCTCTGATGATTGGTATTGTCTGTAGCAAAAACATTACTCTTGGTAACACATTCATCTTAACTGCTGCAATCCTGCCCAACCATGACAAATTCAGTCTATTCCATTTAATCAAGTCTCTCTCTATCTGAGTCCATAGTTTTTCATAATTGTTTTTGAATAGATCTATGTTCTTTGCAGTTAATTCGACTCCCAAATATTTCACTTTACTTGTTACTTCACAGTCCGTTGTTTCCGTTAATAATTGTTGTTTCTGCTTAGTCATATTTTTACATAATATCTTTGACTTCTTTTTGTTAATATAAAAACCTGCCAAGTCTCCAAACTCCTTGATCTTATCTATCACTCTTGGCATGTTCTCCAATGGGTCCTCTACAATTAACATTATGTCATCCGCAAATGCTCTGACCTTATATGAATAGTCCTTTATTTTTATTCCACGAATTTCCTCATCTTGACGTATTTGTATCATCAGAATCTCCAATACTAGAATGAACAACAATGGAGATAACGGGCAACCTTGTCTTGTTCCTTTACTTATCGTCAATTTCTTGGTCAATTCATCATTCACCACGATTGCTGCAGTCTGGTCTCTGTAAATTTCCTTAATTGCTCTGATGAATCTTTCTCCCAATTGTAGCTTTTCCATAGTGGCAAACATAAAGTCCCAGTTTAAATTGTCAAACGCTTTTTCAGCGTCTACAAAGAAGAAACCAACCTCTTTGTCACAACGCTTGTCATAATATTCAATAGCATTGATCACTGTCCTTAAATTGTCTCTTATTTGTCTGTCTGGCAAAAAGCCTGCTTGTTCCTCCTCTATAACTTCCGAGAGCCACCCCTTCAATCTCTCCGCCAATATCTTCGCAAAAATTTTATAGTCATTATTGAGTAGCGATATAGGTCTATAATTTTTCACGTTAGTCAGGTCTTGGCCCTCTTTTGGGATCAATGATATGTTCGCTTCACTCCAAGTGTCTGGAATCCTTTGATCCCTTAAAACCCCATTCATCACCTCTTTTAGGAATGGTGCCAGTTCATTAGCCATTGTCTTATAAAATTTAGCCGTAAGTCCATCTGGCCCTGGCGCCTTTCCTAGATTTGCAGATTGTATTGCCTTACTTATTTCCTCGTCAGTTACTTCACTGTTCAACTTATTTCTCCAAGCTTCCGAGATTTCTGGAAGTTTGGTTTTCTCCAAATATGACGCTATTGATTCTTTATTTACTTCTTTTTTATTATACAGCTTAGCGTAAAATTTATAAAAGGCTCTACTAATGGTAGTCTGCTCCAAATATGTTTTGTTGTTTTCACAAATTTTATTTATTATTTTCTTTTCCCTTTTCTTCTTCAATTGCCATGCCAGGTACTTCCCAGGTTTATTAGCGCCCTCAAACGCTTTTTGATTCAATCTTTTAAGATTCCACTCCAATTCTTTATTACTCATTGCTGTTAGCTGTTCTTGAAGTATTTTAATTTCCTGGTATACTTTCTTTTTCCCTGGTCTCTTTTTTAGCTGTATTTCTTTGGCTTTTATTTTCTCCTCAATCTCTTGTCTTTTCTCCTCTTTCTTCTTTCTTGCTCTACCATTTAAGTCCATTAGTATGCCCCTTATAACCGCCTTATAAGCATCCCAAACTTTATTGGTTGGTACTTCTTTATTCACGTTGTATTGTATAAAAAACTTTGTCTCTCTTCTCAATATTTCCATATTCTCTCTTTCCTGTAACAAGTCCTCATTTATTCTCCATGCTTTCCTTTTTCTCCTTTTTCCAAATTTCCACATGATTGGGTTGTGATCTGAGCCTACCATCGGCATTATTTCTACCTCCTTAGTCCATAACGCTAAGTCTTTTGAGGCCCAGATCATATCAATTCTTGATAATGTAGAATGCCTTGCAGAATAAAAAGTAAACTGTCTGCTTTTAGGATATTCTCTCCTCCATACATCTTCGAGAGTCTCTTGTTGAATCAACTCAAAAAAAAGCTTTGGTAATAGTCCTCTTTTCTTTTGTGCCGTTGTAGTCTTTTTATCTAGTTCCAAGTCTGTCACTCCATTGAAGTCTCCAGCAAGAATTATCTGGTCATATGCAAAATCGTCTAAATGCTTCCTCAAATCCTCAAAGAAGCTTTCTTTTGCGCCGTTAGGTGCATAAAGTCCGACTACCAACACTCTCTTTAAATTCCAAATACATTCCACTGCTACAAATCTAGCTTCCACATCTCTCATAACAAATTTTGGCTGTAGCTCCTCTTTTATGTACAGCACCACTCCTCTTTTTTTCTTATTAGAGGCCGCTACAAATTCTTTGCCCAGTTTTCCAGATTTTAAATATTTTACATCCTGTTTTCTAATATGGGTCTCTTGCAAACAAACAATGTCACATTTTTGTTTTAGTAGCCAGTGAAAAATGTTTTTCCTCTTATTCGGTGAGTTTAGTCCATTTACATTCCAAGATAATACTTTACACTCCATACTCATAATCTTGTTGGTAAGTCTTTTTCATTGTCCTTAATAAATCGCTCCATCTCTTGCTCAGATCTGATGCGTTTTTTGGCCCCTCCAAACTCAAAGGACACTCCTTCTGGTAACTCCCATCTGTACCTGATTTTCATGTCCTTCAAAATCTGAATTAGCACTTTGTATTTTTTCCGATCTAATAACACTGATCTGGGCAGTTCCTTCATTATAATGATCGTCTTGCCATCAATCTCCAATGGATCTTGAAACTGTTTTGTCACAATCCTCTCTTTCATATTTCGTGTTGTAAACTGCACAATCACATCTCTTGGTAATTTCCTCTGGGTTGCAATTCTCGAATTCACACGGTATGCCACATCTAGGATAGCCACAACTTCCTCCTCCTCCTTCCCCAGGTATTCAGCCAACACCTCAGTCATCTGTTCTTGCGCTGACTTTCCTTCCACTTCTGGCAAGCCACGAAAACGTAGCTGCTTCTCCATATGTTTAGTTTCTGCAACTGACATTCTCCCCTTCACCAATCTCATCTCTGTTTGTTGCGTGTCTGCTAAATTCTCCATCGCGTCTTCTACTGTTTTAACTCTCTGCTGCGTTCCTTGTAATTCACTTCGTATTGTTTCCATACCTTTTTTCACTTCTGACAGCTCCGATTTTACTGTCTGTGTAACCTCTTTAACCTCTTTAATCAGCTCCAATTTCGTGTCCTTAAGTTCTTTAATCATATCTAAAAGTTTTTTGTCCAGGTTTTTATCCAGGTTTTCTATTGCCGATTGCCACTCTTTTTTTGACATCGTGGGGCTTGCTTTAGCTCGCTCCCACGAATCCGCTCTCTTCCTTAACTCCGTGGCGTAAAATTTAACGTT
Source organism: Eublepharis macularius (assembly GCF_028583425.1). Lineage (NCBI taxonomy): Eukaryota > Metazoa > Chordata > Lepidosauria > Squamata > Eublepharidae > Eublepharis > Eublepharis macularius. The sequence goes on from NC_072793.1 coordinate 176,555,507, forward strand.
TTTCTGTTTTAAATGTCCCGGTCTTCTTGCAAAAATTAAATTTTAAAGAGTCCAAAATGTCGGGCGTCTTTTCTCTATGGTTTCTCTATAATTTTGTAATCCAAGATGGCCTACTTCCTTTTCCGCTGAAGCCGCGACCCTTCCCCTTTCAAAAATGGCGATTCCCTACTTCCTGCCCTCCAGCAAGGGCCGCTTCTCTCCAGCCGCTCTATTGTTATTACGCACTTCCTGTCTCCCGTCTTCCCACAGCAGATCTCGCGATGGTGTCTTTTTCTCACAGCTCCAAAGCCACAGGTATTCAAAACAATAGTCCGATTTCTTTAATAACTTCTTTAAACTTAGTCTCTTTTCAAATACAATTCCTGCCGGGTCTTCCCCTCCTTTTCGCTAGTCTGTTGCAGTTTAAAAATCTACTTTTTTTCCTCTCTGTTTTTATCAGTCTGTCCCGTATCAGAAGATAATGATCTTTACCTTCTCTTCACTTTTCTCGGGTTGTAATCGCTGTTTCGATTTTAAGTTCTCCTCTCAGCTTCTTCTCCCAATCGAAGCTTGGGTATGTAGGTCTTATGCCAGCCGAATTGGCCCCAAAACTGCCGCAGAGATTGTTGCCGACCCGTCGCAAGGTGGGACCTCAAGGATCGGGAGGGGACCCGTTGTGTAGAGCCCCCCCTCGTCCGAGATCTAGCTCACCCTAGGGTCTTGAGCGTTCTTTGCCTGCTCCCCGCCTGAGAGCAGTCGGCCGCGGGCTATTTTCACCCCACCGGCCGGTTAAAACGGCAGTCCGGTCAGCTCCGCAAATGGAGCTGCGTTAGACCTCCATGAATCCCAAACCGGAAGTCAGTTTATACAAAAGTTTATACAAAAGTTATATGGGGTAAAAGTCTATTCCGGACCCTAGCGTTTCTTAGTAAACAATCCGTAAGTCGATTCCGGGAGAAAATGGGTTCAACCGCATGTGGAGGTCTAGGAACCAGTCTGTCTTCTTACGTTTTGGAAACTTAGAAGATACACTTCTTGATTATTCTTATGTTCGTTCGTACATCCCGTGCGTGTAAAGAACACCGCCGCCCGTACCGGGATGTACGAACGAACTGCCTTTAAACATATCCATGTTTGGTGATGTTGAACAGAAGCTCCTGAAGAAGCAGGCGCGAAATCTGCTCGCAGCCGGCCTCAGATTGAGCTCTTCAGAGTATGCTATCCCAAGGAGAAGCATTACCCTGCTAGCACCTTTTTGCTGGCAGCTATACTTACACCATACTGGAACATTTACCCCATATAACTTTTGTATAAACTTTTGTATAAACTTTTGTATCAAATTTTGTATGAATTGTTATGAGCACGTTGCACTTTTGACACTTTGAGAATACCTTATAAAGAACTTAAAAATTGTTTTTTGTGTATCCTGTGGGTATATACCCTTGTTTTTTTCCATGGTTGAGAAGAGTGGCTTACCCAAGGCCATATTGAGAAGTGCCCATGGCAGTAGTGGGATTCAAACCAGTAGAGTGCTGATTTGCAGCCATATCACTGTGCTACCACATTTATTTAGTAAAAGATGTATACCCCACCTTTCCACACCATTGAAGGCAGCTTACAATACTAGTTAAAAGTAATAGGCAAATCCCACCCCCTTTTAAAAAAAATGTTGCAATATCTATCCTGAAGAAGAGTTCTGTTGAGCTGGAAAGTTTGCGCATTGTGATGGGGCAGTTGCTTCTTAGCAAAAGGTGCCACGTGGATTCTGTTACTGTCACAGTGGGAAGGGAGAACTTCGGGAGCGGCGGTGGGGCTGGCGTTAGAGCCCTTTCCCTCCGGAGCCCTTTCCTCCCGCAGCGCGCTCTGGTGCGGCCACCGTGGAAACGAAGCCAACAAGGATCCGGAGCAGCTATCCGCCAATAGGAAAATGCGTCCCACGGTTGCTAGGTAGATCTCTCCATTGTAGCCGGAAAGCGAAAGTTCCTGGGAGCAAAATCTGCGACACGAAATCAGCCCGGCAACTGCTGATGCAAACGGCGTCTCTTTTTCCTGATTGGTCGCGGAAACGTTCCAAGGCCACACCTTACTAGGGCTCCACCGGGCGGTGCCAAAAAGTAACCGTATCTCAGAGGAGGTTTTGCTTGCCTGGTGCTGGCAGGTTGATCTGGTGGTGAGTAACGCGGAGTAAGGTGGTGGAGGGTCTGAACACCATTTCCTATTTGCGCGGCAAGGGAAAGGGGTAAGGGATTGTGCGCTCTTGACTTTGTGGTGCTCTTCGCAGGAACACAGAAGCAGGCGATTGCTGTTCCCTGCGCCATCTAGATTTCATTCCATTTTATTTATAGTCCGCCTTTCTCACTGAGGATCCAAGTGTGAGTCAGTACTGAGGGCGAGTCAGTACAGTCAATATCAAAGACATTTCAATAGAACTGTCCCTTTTTTGCCCGTTTTAAAAATTCTGTCAGGCTGGGCTGGGAATGGGGGGGGGGGCGCGATGCGTTTTTGAGAGTGAAGGAAATCCCCCCTCCCTCGCGCACCTCAAGTCCGATAGAAGAAGAATCCGGCCCCACCAATTCTGATTCTCCACCCTTGTGACGGCAGAAACAAATAATTTGGGGTGGGGGTGAGGTTGGAGCCTGGAAGAAGGCGGAGCAAATCTGCATTCCCCCCCCCTCCTCTGTTTTAAAACGACCCCTGTAGAAAGATAGCAGGAAACAGCACTGGGGATAATGGGGGGGGGGGTCCCTTGGAGACGCCAGTTGGTCCCCACAGCTTCCTCTAAGAAATGTCCTTGGCAAGGATTAGAGTTCTTCAGTTTTCAGGAGCAGCCAAACAGCAGGCAGGCATTCACCAGGGGACGCTTTTCCAAGCATGGAGAAGCCTTGCTCCTGCGGGATTCCTGCCTGGCGGGTGGGTGTTGACGTTCTGTGGAAAACTTGCCAGCGAAGATGGTGGCATCTTTGGGCAGCCAATTCTTGGCTGTGGCACACAGAGAGACCCTGAAAATGCAACAATCCCCCCCCCTGCCCACTTCAGCTCTGAAACTATTGTTCCGCTGTCCTTGGAGAGAGGCCAAGATGGACTTTGTAGCTGATTTCAGCTCCTTTTAAGACCAAACCTGATGCTTCTACGTATGTCTATAGCTGGGCCACCAGTATAGGGCCTCCCATGTGCAAAGCTGAGACTTCCACATGTGGCAATTGAAGAAAATAAAGATCTGCCCAAACCCACCCAATGGCCTGACGAGTACTGGACATTCTCATTGGCTACTGTGCTAGATAAAGACTGAAGAGACCCGAGTTCAAATCCCCACAGTGTCAGGAATCACGCTGGTTGCCTTCGAGTGTCAGCCTAACCTACATCACAGGGTTGTTGAGAGGATAAAATGGAGGACAGAGGACCAAAAAGTCACCTCCGGCACCCCAGACAAAAGTTGCATACAAAATCTATAGATAGATGTACTGTGGCAGGTGATTCCACCAGCCCCTTAAGCATTCCCTATTTTTTTTTAATGCTCCAAGCTTTGAAGGGCTTTGCCTTCCAATGAGAGATTCATTAGGACTGGAGGAAAGCCTTATGAAAGCATTTTTGAAGTTCTTGTGTCTGCGGTAGCTCAAGGTAGTTTCCTGTTTGTGTGCCCCTGTAAGTTATCTTTACCAAACTAGTTCTACCAAGGAAGTTCAAGTTTAATCACTCTCCTTATATTTATTCCTTTAAAACCTTTATTAACTGCCTTTCTGCTGTACAAAGCGACTTAAAAGATCAATAAAAATACCAATAATAAAAATACACGAAACCCTCCAGAATTTAAAACTCAGTTTAAGACTGCCAGTGAGGACAACTAAGTTAATTAAAAACAGTTGTAAGTAACGCTGTTATCTTCTCTCTCTTTCCCCCACCCTTGGCATCCAAGACGGCCACGGAGATCAGAGAGGGAGAAAGGACCAGGGCTCTTTTCTCAGCGTTTCCTAGTTGGTACTAAAGTCAAAAGTAGCAGACAAACACCTTGGCCCAAAGCGATGTTCCTTCTTCTTAGGGCTACACATGAAAAAAGTTTGCAAAGTTTCACACAGTCTTTTCCCATGATATTGTGGTTGGTTATTTTAAAAAAGTATTACATTAAAGTCACCAAATATGTCTTTAGTCCCAGGAGGGGGAGAAGAGGGATTTGTACTTTGTACCCTGCAGATAAGGGGTGCAAGGAGAGGCAACTGGGACAGGGAGAAAGCCCATTCAATAAACCTGAGTAGACCTGTTTAGGATTGCTCAATGTATTAGTGAAAGCTATGTAATTCCCCCTTCCCCCAAATACCACCTTCTTCCTGGATCCCAGGGAAAGCGGCTCTTATCTTAAATGGGGTCCTGAGATGCAGGAACCCCTAACTGCCAGGTTTTCTGGGTGTCTTAAGAACATGAGAGAGAACACAGTTAGGACAGACTAAAGGTCCTCTAGTCTGGCCCTGTTTCCCCCAATATCCTGGATGCCTGGAAGGAGTGCTCTGGCACCCCCTTTTGTTGTTTCCCAGCAGTGCTATTCAGAGTCATCTGTTTAGGCTAGCTAAGAGTATGGATTTGCTTTTCCTGCCCAAATATATTGAATTTCCTTTACAGCTTGTGCTAGCTACTCATGTCACGACATCCCGGGGCTAGGAGTTTCACAAATTAATTGCCTTACTCAGAAGTGGCTTTGTTTGGCTTCTTTGCTTGAAGGCCAAAGCAGGTGGGGTGGGTACTGGAACATTGCTCCCTTCACACGTTTTGCATTGCCCGCCTATGAATCCGGGTATGTTCGTGGCATTGTATTTTAAAACACAAAGGAAAGTTGTGTGCCAGCGCAAGGAAGCCTCCCTAGTGCCAGAAGCTCCCAGAAGGAAGTGGGCTAAATAAACAACACTATGGAGCACGGGGAGAGAAGGTAGAGGGTTCACCTCCCCACCACTGGTCCTAATTTTCATATTAAAAAATCACCCCTTACTACCCCCTTTCTATGTAAACGGGGCACATACATGGATATAAAGCACCCTGTATCCCCCGCCATCGGCTCTCTTTTCAGCAGAGGGGAGCTCAGCTGTCTGGGGTCGGGGTGGGGGAGAGTGGGGTTGCCCGTGGCAAGCCAACAGGATCACTGACGTGTCCTGCGCTCTGCAGGGAACAAGAAAGGCACCTGTGGACTTTCTCAGCCAAGATGGAAATTGCTGCTAACTTGATAATCAACGTCATCCACATCTCTGAGGGTGAGTAGTTGGAGTGGCTGTCGATGTTGCCTTCTGACCAAAATAATGAGAGAACCCAAAATGGTTCTTTTCCCGTTCCATGTGCCCACCGAATGTTTTCAGAAAGCGAATGGGACTTCTACCCAGCAGGGCTTTGGATTGGCCATTGGAGGTCTGATCACCTGTGCATATTAAAATAATGTTGTTTTGGTGGCAGCTGCCGTCACAGTGTTGGCTTTATTCTCTCTCTCTCACTCTTTTCCCAATGTATTTTTAAAAAATTACTTCTTGTGTCCTCTGCACTTCAGCTTCCTCTGGGTGTGTGGCTTTGCTTCTGCGCGGGGCCGATTCTGCCTGTTTGGGGCCAACATCTATGTTTCCTATAAAGATTGTATCAAACTAGATTTGGGGCAGAACAAGATTCTTGTTTATTTTATCTGCTGAAGAGTACCTAGTGTGATGTTAAAATAAAGGTACAACATTGAGAGATCGTTCTCTGGGCTACAAGATTTTCACCAAGACCTGGAATTAGCAAACATTTGACCTCTCTTCAGTCTGAAGCCTGGCACCTGATCGTGGAAGAGATCGCTCACTCTTCACACAGACTTGTGGCTTAGTGGTTAATGAGTTGCTTTAAAACAGTGAAAGAGACTGCAGTGCCCCCCTCCCCATAGATGACAGTACCACTTGGAAGAGATCTGGTTGGTTGGGTGCATGCACTGCAGGGTAGATGTTAATTGATCCTGGGGGGTTATCATCTTTGGATCTGACTTATTTTCTGCATTCTCTTTGTAGGTAGTATAACAGCAGTAAATGCCGTGGTGCCACCGGCAGTGATCCCGATAATATGTGCCACAGTGATTGTTGTTGCTGTGGCTGTCGCCACGTATCTCATTGTAAAATTATTTAAACATAAAAGTAAGTTGAACACGAGTATCACAAACTGTGGGAAAAAAATGGTAGATGATGAGACTTTACCAGCAGAATTTCCTGGAAGTGACTTCTCTGGGATTTGGAAGGGCCAGATGTTCACACCCGTTCTTGCTATATTTAATAGTGAGGTCATGGCCCTGTGCAGACAGCAAAAACTGCAAAATAGAGATAGAAAAGGTCTTGCTTATCAGGTGGCGGAACCCCACCGATGTAGAACAATGATAATCTCAAGTCCATGGTGCGTACCTGCCCCGAAAGTATGGCAGCTGCTCAGGATGGCTATGAGTCTCTTAAGACTGGCAGGCCCGGTTTTGGTTAATAGGACAACTTCCGGGAACATTGGATTGTCGGTCTACTGTTAGCATTTACTGCTCTCTCCCAAGAATCCCCTAGCTTCGGTGCACTGCATATGTAACATAGCTAGCAAGAAGGTCCAAACTACAATGGGAAAGGGGTATGAAGAAGCTGCAGGTATTATCTACATAGTAAAAGCAGAAGAAGGTGGATAAGACAAGCAATGTATATATCTTTTGTCCCACCGGGATTGTGGGGGCGGGGGAGTTGGCAGGGGAGAGCCAGAGGTGGGGGTCTGGAGGGACCTGGCGGGGCAGAGTTGGTGGTAAAGAAGGGATATTGTTGCTCTGTAAACCCTTGGATTTGATGTTGAGATTCTGGAAACATAAACTCTCCTTGTGTCCCCCCTTGAGTGCTCAGAATATACAGTGTGAGTTTTAGAACATTTTTTTTTAAAAAAATGTATAAGCCACCTCTCCAGTAACTTGCTCAAGACAGCTGACAAGACAATACAATGACATTGTTATTAAACAACACCATTAAAAGGTTTTTCTAAATGTGGCATGTCTAAATGTGGGACCAGGCTAGCCCTGTTTCTGTAGGCAAAGACATATATCTAGCGAAATACGTGACACTGTGTAAACAGATGGCCCCATCACCTACCATAGACCTCACTCGATTAGGGAAATTTCCAGAAATTTTGAAACTACAGTGAGAAAAATGTTTTGGGAAACTGAAATAAATCCAGTACTTCAATACAGTCAAACGTAATATAAAATCACACCGTTTGGTGTATTTATGAAACTGAAAAATATAAACGGCTTCATTTTCTAGAAGAAAACTTTCACCTATGCTTGAAAAAGAGTTGCAAAATGCAAAAAAGTAGGGAAAAAATAATTGAAGTTCATAAACAAACTGTAATATATAAAAGAATATATATATTTGGGCAGAAAAGCTCTCTCATAGAGACAATAGGCAGGACTTTCAGAGTGTTTGGATTGCTAGAACAAAGGAAGAAGTCCTCAAACTTTCCACATTAAGTTGAAAAACCTTAACAAGCATTTCACTCATTCTGAAAAAATATATATATTTCACGAGTTTCCTGACTCCCCCAAATTTTCCACTGAAAAATAGTCCTCACTTCTCTACACTTGATAAATTGTACATTTGTCTTCTTTGTGTTTTTAGAGACTGCCTGAATGCCAGAAAACGAGGGACACAGAAGGTCGGCCCACCTCTGTGTTGCTTTCTATTGCGCTGAATGCTGGCTTTGAATTGGGCCATAAGACACAAATGGGCTTGACGGGGCTTCTTGTGTATTTCTTTTCCTGGATAGCCTGAATAGCAGCTTCATTTCATGTGCTGTCCAGTGCTGCTTTTTTGCTTGTGTGATTTCTTTATACTACTCACACCTTTTAGTGTCGGCGTTTCTTCCATTTGCTCCGCGATGTCTTTCCTAGCTGCTCTGTGTGACACACATTCCTTCCCACCCATCTACTTCCTACATATTTTCTCAGGCAGGACATTGCTTTTATTTTTCTTGAAGTGCTTGTGGCCTGATCGTTTTATTTCATTGCATGATTTTGTGCACTCGGCCTAATAAACCAGTTTAATTTGAGGCAGAATTCGAGTGTGTGTCTGCTCCTTACTAGTCTGTGCTCACCCAAATCAGGGGCAAATTTCAGCCAGTGTTTCTTGTTTAGGTTTCTTGACTCAGGAGAACCTTTTATTATCACTTTTGACAATGGTAGGGGAAAAGTTATACAAATCGTATTTAAGGGGGGGGTGATTCACTACCCCACACCAAATTCCAATGGATCTTAAGGAACACACACACACACACACACACACACACAGACACACACACACACACACACACACACACACACAGAGAGAGAGAGCGCGAGAGAGAGAGAGCTGGTTTTGGTGGTCAAAGCCAGCGTAGTTTCACACATCCTAAAACTAGATTATGATGAGGATCGTCTGTCTTTCTATCAATACCCTTCAAACCAGAATTGTTCCTGCTGAACAGTATTCCAGTAAAGATTAGAAACATTTTATAATTCATGCAGTAACGGCCGCTAGAATTTTACTAGCTTACTTTTGGAAGCGAATAACTCCTAAAGAAGAACTAGTGTGGAAGATTATGGAGAACGCCGAAATGGACAAACTGACCTCAGTTCTGAAAGGGCCAATGGATGAGGACTTTGCTGGACTTTTATTTTATGATTGGTTAAGAAGGAAGCATAAAGATAGGAATATATTAAGGATATAGAGGTTTTGATATTATCCTTTCAATTCGTCACAGAGTATACAAATGTGAGATCAAATGATTTGCGGAGTAAGGTTGCAAGCAAGACTATGTAATTTTTTTTACTTCTTTGTGTGTGTAGATTTCCTTGCCTATTTCCCCCTTCTCACCCTTCCTTGTTAAACCTAATAAAATACATTAATTAAAAAAATAGTCTGCCTTTCTCACTGAGATCTAAGGCAGATTACACAGTCTGAGTGGAAAATACAGTATCATCAAACAGCGAGATACAGTAACGAGATTCACCCTTTCCCATGAGGTGGAATGTTTCTTTTGTTTCGACCCCGTCCTGTTTTTTGCATATTGACAGCACCATCTTAAGAATCCTAAAGGATAAGCCCCCTTGATCAGGATTCCGAGTAGATGTGTTTAGGATTGCTCTCTAATAATTCTCCCTCGGTTCTTTTACGGAATGTGATCGGGCAAATGTTCTGCAACAAGAGGGAAAGGTGGATCTGTGCAGAAGTCTTTCACAAACACTGCAATCCTAGGCAGAGTTATTCCAGTCTATGCCCATTGACTTCTATGCAGAGTTACGCCAGTCTAAGCCCACTGACTTCAATGGGCTTAGACTGGAGTAACTGCATAGGATGGGTGTGTTCCGGAAAAGGGTTTTATTTTTTAAAGCCTCCCCCTGCCCTGCTTCACAGTTTGCAAAGTCAGCAGATGTTTCTAGGTTTTTCTGCCTAAGGTATTTTTATTTATAGAACGAAAACTGAGAAGTAACAAGTTGTACTTTCAGAACAGGCAGGTGGCAGTCCTCAAAGGAAAAGAGAGTAGAGCTACTTTCCTAGGCACACCTCCGTCCCCAAGTGCAACCAGGGTGGAAATTTCCCCTAGAGTACTTTGTAAGTAATGGAGTTGGGGGAAATATATTATGTGGCTTCTCAGAGCCTGCTAAAGGATTCCAGTGCTGCTGGGTAGGATGTCCGAAAAGGCTTGGATGAATGTAGTTGAAGATCTGGAGGCTTTCTTTTGTGTACACAACTTCCACTCCGCCCTTTCTGGGAAATCAAGAGCAGAAATGCTTCAGGGAAGTCCAGGGAGGAGAAACCCCTTGTGGGTGGAGGAAATCTTGCAGTCTGTATGTGCAGTTCTGGGCATCTATAAGGAACACAACGGTTTCCAGTGTCTGGAATCAAGGTGCAGTTGCCAACCTCCAGGAACGGCCTGGAGCTGCCCAGAAATGGCAACTGATCTGCTGCCTACATGGATCAACACCCCGGGGGAGGGGGGGGAGAGAGTTTCAAGTGGGTTATAGGGTTGCCAATCTCCAGGTGGTTGACACTTCTGGAATTATAACCAATCTCCAGACCACACAGATCCATGCCCTGGAGAAAACGGCTGCTTTGGAGGGTGGACTGTACGCATTATAGTCCATTAAAGTCCCTCCTCTCCTCAAACCCTGCCGTCTCCAGGCTCCACCCCTTAAATCTCCAGGAATTTCCCAACCTGGAGCTGGCAAGGCAACCTTTGGAGGGTAGCAATGTTGGGTCCAGTAGCACCCTGGAGCTCTACAAGGTGCTACTGGACCCGAACCTTGTTCTCCTGGAGAAAGGGGCAGCTTCGGCAGCTGGATGCTGTAGTATTCTCCCCCAAATTCGGCCTTCTTCAAGCACTGCCCCCAAAGATCCAGGAATTCCCCAGACTGGAGCTGGCAACCCCAGCAACTGCTTGTGCTTGGCTTAGGGCTGCCAGCTCTAAATTGGGAAATTCCTGGAGATTTGGGGCATGAAGCCTGGAGAAGGCAGGGTTTGGGGAGGAAAACGACCTCAGCATAGTATAATTCCATACAGTCCACCCTCCGAAGCAGTCATTTTCTCCAGGTGAACTGATCTCTGTGGTCTGGAGATCAGTCGTAATTCCGGGAGATCTCCAGCCACCACCTGAAAGCTGGCAACCCTAGCTTGGCTCTCTAGCTGCGCCCAAAGGGCCCAGCTTTGACACCGGGCTCTTGCTTCCTCCTCCTCCCCCAGCCAGCCCCACAGGTGCGGGAGGCTGTCAGGAGGACCCGCCCAGGAAAGCCCCGCCGTGGCTCGGAGCGAATCGTTGCCGGAGGCGAAGCCGTTCCTCGGGCGGGCGTCGCTTTGGGGAAGGAAAGGCGACCAGGAAGGGAAAATGCCCGGCTGCAAAGCGAAACTACCCAGCGCGTGTCCTGCTGCCGGCGCCCGTCTTTCCCCGGGTGTGTCCCTCCCTTCCCCCGGGCTTTAGGACGAGCTAGATTCCGGCAAGGGCAGCTGCTGCTCTGGTGAGTCGCTCTGGAAAGGGGTGAGGCATATTTGAATTATTTTTCACGCCATAGGCGACACCTGAAGCTGCCTTCTGTTGACTCAGGCCACCAGGGCCAGCATCTCCAACGCAGACGGGCAGCGGCTCCGGAAGCGGTGTATAAGGTTGCCAACCTCCAGGTGAGGCCTGGAGAGCCCCCGGAGTTACGACTGAGAACAGAGATTGGTGCCCCTGGAGAAAATGGCAGCTTGGCACAATCCAGTCTCCGAGGTGGAACAATGAAGTAGGGTAATAATTAATACAAGGTTCTTGGAGGGTAGGCCAAATAGGAGGCCTTAGCTCCGGAACCAGAGACTGGATCAGAACCAGCACATGTCCTTTTGTAGGGGACAGTCTCTGGAGGTCAGGGCTGTGTGATTTGGAGGGATACAAAGATTGTTTTGGGGTGCAGAGGGCTTGTATTTCCCCCAGTTCCCTATTCACAGCAATGCCTCAGACAAGGTTCTTGGAGGCAGGCCACATTTGAGGCCTTAGGTCCAGAACTAGAGACTGGATCCGCACCAGCACGTGTCTTCTTGTAGGGGACAGTCTCTGGTATTCAGGGTTGTGTGATTTGGGGTGATCCAACATTTTTTTCCCGCTGCAGCCCCCCCCCCCCTTTCTGCTTATTGATTTGTTCTGGGAGCACCCTACTTTGAAGCTGTTCTCAAGAACTGGGTTTTGTAGGATGACCCAGTATAGGTCCACTTAGAGCTGAGTCTGCTGAATCTGGAAGTGTCTGATATGTGCACCTACATCCTTTATTTTGGGGTGCAGAGCTTTTCAATTTCCCTATAATATTTTTATTTGGCTTTGCGAATAAGGAACTAGGAACTGCGAATTGGGAACTGGGAACCAACTTCAGCTTCGTCCACACGTAGGGGTGTGGGTATGTGAAAGAGAGATCAGCACTGAACTTGGAAGAAGATTCTGGTCCCAACGTGCCTCTCAGGCCTTGTTCTCCATAGCCCTGTTCACAAGTGACCGTGGCTGCACGTGCAATCCGAGCACAGTGTTCACTTGATTGTTGTTTGTGGAGTGATTCTCGTGTTACAACCACCTGCATGTACAGCTGAATTTATGATATTAACCCCACATTTGTCCAGGTGCCTGTCCCCAGTTTCACAGTGAAGTGAACAATTGTTGACTTATTCTTCCAAACAGATCTATGCCTATATAGGCAGGATGGGCATGTCTTCACTGTAACATGTGAACAGGGCTTTTACATTCAGAGGTGAGGGAGGTGGCGATTGGAGACAGGGCATTTTCTGTGGTGGCCCCTCACCTCTGGAACGCCCTCCTTGAAGCTCAACTCCTTGCCTTTCTAAAAAGTATCTTTTTATTTACCCAGGCTTTCTATGAGAGGTTTTATTTTACCAGCTTTTTGAAAGGGTTGGGTAATTTTTACGTTGTTTTTCATGTCTTGCTGTTTTGTTATTTTCAGGACTCTGAAGAAATGACGTAGAAATATTATAAATTCATTCATTCATTCATTCATGCCTGTCATTTATAGTCTGCCTTTCTCACTAAGACTCAAGGCAGATTACCTAGGCCGATTCCAGACGGCCCTCTGCAATCCGAAACGTTGTGTGTTGTCGCGCGTCATCGCGCGGAAAACGCAAAATATCGCGTTTTCTCGCACGAGTTTTGCGTGAGGTCGTGCAAAACTCGCGCGAGAAAACGCGATATTTCGCGTTTTCCGCGCGATGACGCGCGACAACGCGCAACGTTTTGGATTGCAGAGGGCCGTCTGGAATCGGCCCTAGTGTGAGATTAGTACAGTCAGTATTAAGGACATTTCAATAAACAACACCATAGGGTAAATAAATGCAAGTTTACAAAGAGATAACGTCAGTGAAAATCCAATACAGAGCTGAAGAAATGCTAAAACAGAGCATAAGCAATTCTGCAACTGACAGCAGAAGCTGATAGGAGCGCAGAGCGGGATGAATCTCATTTCCCTCCCCTTGAGTGACAAAATCCCATCACGGTCTGAGGGCAGGCAAAGGGTCTGGAATTGGGGATTTCGGCTGCCCTGTGGGTGGCACTGTTCGGCTGTGGTCCCGCTGAGGTTAAAAGGACAAGGCAGACGTCGGTCCCCAGTTCCTTATTCATGAATCCAACCACAAATAGTACATAAAAAGCTCCGGCCGCATCCCAAAATAGCTCTGGGACTCTGCTGTGCCGGGCGAAGTCAGCTGGTGTATGGCCCTGACCCTTCTTTTGTCACTTACAGCGCAATCCCTGTGCATTGTTACTCCAGCCTAAGCCCATTGATTTATGCGTCACCCTGCATAAGATTGTGCTGTAAGTGCCCCAGGAGAAATGGGGGTAGGTGTACCCCCAAACATGCTTTGGGGCCACCCCGACTTAGACTTAGGAGACTCTGCCATGCAAAGAAAAATTGATTGTTCCGTCACGAAATAATTTATGTCAGGTTCCCCCCACCAAATAATTCCATTCTGTGGGTAAAATGCTCTGATTAAAGAACTAGGCTGTGCCCCGAGCAAGCTTTAGGCCACCTCATATCCTACGTCCTCAGACTCTAGGGACTGTGCCTTACGAGACTGTAGCTTGTTCTGGGGCACAGAAGGGATGTCCTCAGAGCTAGGGACCATCAATACGCCATGTGGCAGTGAGTTCCATGTATCAATTATTCTTACAGCAAAAGGCCCTACCCTAAATCTGTTTCTCATTGACATCTCTATACTGCGCCTTGAATAATTTTATACCTGCCTACAGGTGGCTGGTTCACGTCTCCCACCCCTTTTGGTCTCAGTTCCCAGATCCCGCAACAGAGTTTGCCCTCTTGCTCAGCCGTTTCTTCGCTGGCTCCCAGCATTCTGCAGCCACATCAAGATGTAAGATGGGTCATCTTTGGGGGTGCCCTTTGCTCATGGTGGTAGCTGCCTTCCTGTTGGGGGTCTCTTCTGGTGAGTACCTGGAAGGGGCTATGTGCCTTTTCAAGCAAAAGAGATCGTGGGGTGCATTAAAATAAGGGGAGGTCGCTTCGGGGCTCTTCATCCATCTGAGACTGAAGTTGATCCTTGATTTGAAGTTCCTAGTTCTGTATTAGCCTGAATGGTGTAGATGCCTCTTCTGTACTAATAAACGGGATCCATCTGTGTGTCTGTTCATCCGCTGTAGGCATAACTCATCCAAAGCTAAAGCTAGGAGCCTCAGAATTGGCCCCCAGCTTCAGGGTGATTAGAGGACTTGCAATGCCAAAAACGAAGGGAATTGGACGATCGTGGCACAGATTAGCTCCGCAACCCCCCCGCTGCTATTTGCAATGGAAGCCAGGAAGGGTAGCAAATATCCTCTTCATTCCAAGGAGGCGGTGCTGAGACTTCCCTGAGCGATCAGAGCCAGGTAGTATAGTGCTGAGAATGTCTGGACTAGGATGTAAGAGATCCTGATTCGAATCTCCACTCTGCTGTGGAAGCTTGCTGGGTAACCTTGAGCCAGTCACACCCTCTCAGCCTAACCTACTTCACAGGGTTGTTGCGAGGATAAAACGGAGGGCAAGAGAACAATGTCAGTTGCTTGGGGTCCATATGGGGGAGAAAGGCAGCCCGGACTGGGAAGGTGGAAAATATCCCTTCCTTTACAAAACAAAAGGGTTTAAGAACTTCCCTGATCTGTCGGATCCTGTATGGTGTAGTTGTTGCAAACAAGATCAAGAGAATCTTGGTTTGAGCTCCCATTTTGCCGCAGCAGGTCGCTTGCTGACTTTGGCTCATGCACGCTCTTAGCCTAACCAGCCTTGCAGGGTTGTTGTGAGGATAAAAATGGAGGAGAGGAGAAAGGTGTATGCTGCCTTGAGTCCCTGCTGGGTGAAGGGCGGGGTGCAAATGAATCAGATCCCTCTGGTATTTGCGATGAAACCAACGGTAATCTGTTTGTAGCAGGTATCACTCATCAGAAAATATATGAACACAGCTAGCTACGGGGTTAGCAAGCAAGCCAGATCTCTAGTTCTGAATAAGAGCCTGAGATTTCGACACTGTCTCCTGCCCAAATTGCAGGAAAAACACCCTCCCTGGCTTACTCTGAAGTAGGTGCACAGAAGATTGCTGTTCACTAGAATAGTGGTCCAACTCATCGCTTGTGGAGTCTACCTGCTAGACCAATAGCTCTAGCACAGCTGCCAATCTTGTTTTCTGCTTCTTGAATGGACCTGGTGCATGTGTAAAGGGCAAAGGTCTTGTGTTTTCTTAGCATGCACCCTGAGAAGATCAGCTGGAAAGCAAGGGGACGGTCACATGATGGAGAGATCCAGCGGAGTCAGCCATGTTAGTCTGTAGTTGCAAAAGAGTAAACGTTTCAGTAGCACCTTTAAGACTAACCAACTCTACTGTAGCGTAAGCTTTCGAGAACCACAGCTCTCTTCATCCGATGCATCTGAGAAAGAGAGCTGTGGTTCTTGAAAGCTTATGCTACAATAAAGTTGGTTAGTCTTAAAGGTGCTACTCTAGCATGAGCAGACTTGGAGGCTTTCTGATTGATTGATTGATTGATTGATTGTCCACCTTTCTCACTGAGACTCAGGGTGGATTACACAGTGTCAATCAGCACAGGCAATTTCAAAGTTATTTTAATAAACAAGGTAACAGGATTTATAAATACAAATCTGCAAAGATTTAAAACCCGCAGAAATCCGCTACAGAGTTGAAGAAATGCTGAACAGAGAATAAGCAATTCTAAGCCTGACGTACTAGGCAACGCAGAAAGTACCCGGTAGGATCCTGATTCCAGGATATAGTTGTAAAGTCTATAATCCCGATTCCATTTCTAATGCATCCCTGTCATGCGATTGTGTTGTTACATGACTTCTTGCCATGTGTCTGCTGCCCCCTGGGTCCCACTGCTGTTCCCTGTGTCTGGAAAGAGTGAAGATGGCTGCTCTAGAATGTATTTCTCAAGGTTATGAGGCCCTTGTGTTTCCTTCTAGCCAAAGATGATGGCTGCAGTTAGAGGAAAGTGCTTTGTCTCATAGTACATGATGGCAAAGGAGCAAGATGAGGGGAGAACCAATGAGTTCTCCTCATACTTGATCTTTCTGCTCTCTCTGTTGCAACCGTTCCATTTATCTGTCTCTGCTTCTTCCAGATTCCTCCTCGCATTCCTTGCTCTACTTCTACACAACCACATGGGAGCCTGACCAGGACCAGTTCCACTTTATCGCTGTGGGATATGTGGATGACCAGCTTGTTGGGCACTATGACAGCACCACGAGGAAGGCGGTGCCTCGGGTGCCCTGGATAAGGAAGGTGGAGAAGGACGACCCCCGCTTCTGGGACTGGAACACCCGCAATGCACTGGACGATGAGCGGAACATGAAGAAGGACCTGGTGAACCTCCGGAACCTCTACAACCGGAGTGGAGGTGAGAGAGAGATGGGCGGGGCATAGTTTTTCCATATTCTTTCCTTGTGAGGGCAAAAGAAAGAGGGAGGGAGCTTCTGTTGCTCAGGACACAAGGGAGAATCCAAGTGTGTGGACTTCGCATACCCAGCTCCTGACCTGGGTTGAGGGATCTTTGAAGTCTTTGAATTCATTTATTGTTTAATAACATTCAATTTATATACCGCCCTTCAGGACAACTTAATGTCCACTCAATGTGGTTTACAAAGTATGCCATTATTATCCCCACAACAAAACACCATATAAGGTGGGTGAGGCTGAGAGAGTACCTAGAAGCTGTGACTGACCCAAGGTCACCCAGCTTCAAGTGGAGGAGTGGGGTATCAAACATGGTTCTCCAGATTGGAGTTCCGCACTCTTGACCACTACACCAAACTGTCCCTCAGTTTGAAAACCTTCCCTCGCTGCCTTTTTATCTATATCTTATGGTCAATAGAACATTGCTGCAGTCACTTCCCATTCATTTCCCTCAATATCACTTCCAGTTTGGAAGTTACCTCCCACTCATTTCCCTTGGAAGTGATATTAAGGAAAATGAATGGGAAGTGATTGCAGCGATGTTCAATGGACTACAGAATATCAATTAAAGGCAGAGAGGGAAGGGGTTTCAAAAAATAAAGGCATATCTGGTACGAGCAGCAAAATTTGCCTCCCCTTTGAGGCTCCCCTAACTCCTACTTTACTTTCTTTAAGGCACCACCAGTATAAAACACATCTTTTTACCCAGGCTTTTATTAGGTATTTTATCTTACCACCTTTTTAATGGTCTGTTCTGCTTTTATGGACAGCTGCTTATGTCTAACAGCTTTTTTTTTTAATGGCTTGTTTTTAATTTTTTTTAAAAAATTATAAGCTGACTTGAGCAGTTGAACCCATTTAAGACTAGGTCAAATGAATGCTTCACAGTTATGTGGAAAATGTATTAAGCCTCCTAATGTGCATCATTTCTATGACGGAGTCTTACTGTGGGAAAGGAAGCTTAAAGCACATTATGGGGAATGAGTCAGGGGGAGCATGGGCTAAGGAGGGCGGGGAGCAAGGTTTATTTATGTATTTATTAATTGCTTCATTAGGCAACCTGCCAAGCTAAGGCTTCTATGGGAGAAGGTTCAGAGGCAGAGATGGGTATAAGGAGATCAAGAAGGGTACATTCAGCAGGTATTCTGCACCATATAGAACAAAGCAACAAAGATTTAAGTAGCTAAGATATGGGTCTAAGAGTGAAGAGAAACTCACTACAGATAATCTCTCCGAGTTCCATTCGAGAGTATGTTCCCGCATTCAGAATCTTTGTGGTGAGTCAGGTCCAGGTTCCCCAAGGGGTTGCATTCTTCTAGTTCAGAAGTCCACAGCCTTTTTGAGCTTGCAGGAACCTTTGGAATTGTGACACAAGGTGGTGAATAGAACCACAAAATGGCTGCCTCAGGAAGCAGAGCAACTTCAAAATGGCTGCCTCAGAAAGCAGAACCAACTACAAAATGGCTGCCTCAGGAAGCGGGGCCAACTACAAAATGGCTGCCCCAGGAAGCAGGGAAAGTTACAAAATGGCTGCCTCAGGAAGCAGGGCTAACTACAAAACATCAGGGCATAGGCATAACTATAATAGTAAATTTTCAGCATTTCAGGCAGAAGCTCTGTTTAACAGGATGCCTTTTTAAATGAACATATTGTTTTCAAAGATTTTCTTGCACGCACACACACACAAAATTATGCAATGGCAATCCTTGTGCTGTGGTGGCAGCTGTTGCTGAAGGAACTTTTAAGAAATCTGCACAGTGGATCTGCAGGGGCCAATCAGAAGCCCTGCTGGGCAAAACCCCCTCCTGCTTTCTAAAAACCACTTGGCAGGCACCAGGAAAGGTGTTGGTGGGCCACCATGTTGAGGACCCCTCTTTTATTCCTCTTTCAAAAGGAGTTCAATTCTAAGCATTGTGGGTCTCTTTCAGGCCTGCACACC
Source organism: Eublepharis macularius (assembly GCF_028583425.1). Taxonomy (NCBI): domain Eukaryota; kingdom Metazoa; phylum Chordata; class Lepidosauria; order Squamata; family Eublepharidae; genus Eublepharis; species Eublepharis macularius. Next base: position 176,573,888 of record NC_072793.1, read on the forward strand.
TGGCAATACATGTATGGCTGTGGGCTGAACAAGGATGCGCACAGAGAGGGGTATGAGCAGTTTGCCTACAATGGACAGGACTACATCAACTTTGACAAGGAGACTCTTACCTGGACGGCAGCTGTGGTGCCCGCTCAGGTGACCAAGAGAGAATGGGATGCTGACGTCTCACACAGCCGCTTTCTCAAGACCTACATGGAGGAGGAATGTGTTGAGTGGCTGCAGAAGTTCTTGGACTATGGAAAGGAGTCTCTGCTGAGGAGAGGTGAGGCGGCTGAAGTTGGCTTGGCGAGGAAAATGGCAAACCCTCCATGCTCCCCTCCCTGCCATGTGGGAAGACCTAGGATTGATTGACATGTTGTGCAGAAGGAGGGGGTGGAAGTGTGGGCTGTACCACATCAAAGTGCAGGCCTGTCTGGGGGAGTCATTTTTAAAAACACTTTTTCAACAGCTAGGATATTATTATCAGGAAAAGTCTGTGGCCCAGTAGTAGAGCTAAAGGTCCGAGGTTCAATCTTCATCATCTCCCACTTGAAAAAGGATTCGCTAGAAAGAAATATGAAAGATCTTAACCTGAGACCCTGGAGAGCGGCTGACAGTCGGATCAAGATGGTGGCCGTGTTAGTCTGTCTGTAGCAGGAGAAAAGAGTAACAGTCCAGCAGCACCTATAAGACGAACAAAATTTGTGGTAGGGTAGGAGCTTTCGTGAGTCACAGCTCACCTCTTCAGATCACAAAAGCTCCTACCCTACCACAAATTTTGTTAGTCTTATAGGTGTTGCTGGACTGTTGCACTTTTCTACTGCCGGTCTGAGCAGACAGTACTGATCTTGATGGAGCCAATGTCTGATTCAGTGTACGGCAGCTTCATGTGTCTATGCATGCGCCTATCTCATTTTGTTTCTTCATTTTATGCTTGCAACCATCCAGTGAGTTGGTTAGGCTAAGAGAAAGAGTGAGAGGCCTAGAGTCACCCAGCATGCTTGGTAGCAAAGGGAGGATTTGAACCAGGTTCCACTGGTCTGACTTCAGTACTCTGACCGCCACTGCACAATGACTGTTAGACTCCTGTGTAATTAAAAACATTTTTGAAAGGAGGTGACTAGTTTTGCAGAGAGAAGGCTGGCCCAGAACTCACCCCCAGGTGTGCGCTGGGATGAAACTTTTGAATCTGCATGTACAAGGGTATGCCTCTGAGCATGTGCGGGCTGGCCCCTTGGAAGGATATCACATCTTCCTAGAAAAAACAAACGTTTCAGTTTTTCTCAGGCATGCATGGACTTGAGCAGGTGGGACCCTGCTTTCTTACCTTCTCAATGAACATCCGCAGTTAGTCAAACAAAACAAAACAAAACAAAACAAGTCGGCAATGATGATGAAATTGGAGGCAGGGAGTGCCCCAATGCTGGGAGTTCATCTGTTTCACCTCTATGAATTTACTGAACCATGAAATAAAACAAATTCCATTTAAGAGAGGAACTGGAGGGTGAGGAAAAAGCAATTCCCATCTCGCTCCTAGAGCAAACATTGGCTCACGTTGCTAAATTAACTTCCAGTTTTGACCTTTGTTTCAAAGGGATCGATACGAATTCTGCTGAGGAGGCCTGGTGAGATTCACCCCAAACCTTGGACGATCTCATTGGGCAAGATGTTTAGCCACAGATATTTGTTTTGGAGTATTATCACAGCATAAGAAGTTGCTTGGGAATTGTCTCTTTGAGGATTGTCCGTTGCTTGGTGATGCACCACGTATAGGATATCGAGTCTCTAAAACAAGGGGTGGGACTAGATGGCCTCAAAGATCCCTTCCTGGCATCTATAATGTGAGCCAACAAAGATCCTGTCTTAACATGAATCACTGTTGCCACTTTCTCAGAACCTCCAACAGTGCGAGTGACACTCAAGGCATCCTACAGTGGCTTTGAAATCCTCGTCTGCCGGGCCCATGGCTTCCACCCCAAAGAGATCGATGCCACTTGGAGGAAGGACGGGGAGGTCTGGGAGCAGGAGACCTTTCGCGGGGGTGTCGTCCCCAACTCGGACGGGACTTACCACACCTGGCTGAGCGTCAAGATTGACCCCAAGGACAGGTTCCGCTATCAGTGCCACGTGGAACATGACGGCCTACCGGAGCCTTTGGATGCGACCTGGGAGGCACCTGGTGAGAGACTAAAAGGGAAGGGGGGAAGAAGGTTTGGGGGTGGCGACTTCTAGGAATTGAATTGCCACTCAGGGAAAGGATGCTCAAGGAAAAGACAGCCTCATCAACAGTTTCCCTCACCTCCTTCCCCTTCCCCAATTATGATCAGATAATTCAGTGGCCGGCCCACCTTTTCAGACACATGCAAGCCTCCCACAAACATGGGGCGAACCTTTGGGGCTCCCTGCAGTCATTTTCCCTCTCTTTCCCCCTTTTCAGCCTCATCCAAGACGGGGCTCATAGCTGGAGTCCTTATGGGGGTCGTGGCTTCTGTCCTTCTCGTGGCTTCGATCATTTGCCTCCTCCGTAAGTAAATGCTTTTGCTCATGTGTGTCTCTTTCCATGGGAGACTTCCATGAAGGATATGCTGATGTCAACAGCTTGTTGGCAGTATCAGGCCTTCTCATCCCCCCCCCACCCCCCCGGAAAAACCCTCAATCCCCCCCCAAATGCCAATTTGCACAGCAGCTCAAGGGCATCGAGTCCATTGTCTTCAAAGCAGCGTCCCCCACTTCAGTGGGTGAAATGCTTTCCTTTGAAATCTAGATCACGTTTTGGTCTCACCCTTCTTCCAAATAGCTCAGAATGGAATACATTGCCCTCCTCTTCTCCATAATATCCTCACAACAACCTTGCAAGGCTGGAGATGCTGACGGATGGTGGCTGACCCAAGATCACTTCATAGCTGAGTGGAGATTTGATCTCCTCAGTTCTAGTCTGACTCTTGAGGCGTGTGTTTTTGTCGAACGTAAATCTGACTCTCGCCATCAGTGGGACTCTTCTGCTCTCTCCCCCTGGCAACCCTCAACATGATCTGTGGCTGCCAACGCGACGGCTTCTGTAATTGTGCATTTAGCTGTGAACGGATGAATCTGCAGATTTTAGTGGCGGTTCATGTGTACCTCCTTGATGGTGACATGGCCTGCTCACATGTGTGGATCTAGCAGCTGTTCAAGGCCGGAATGGGCTGGACTAGTTTTTCCTAGACTGTTAGCAGCTGGAGATCTTATTCTGTCTACAGCTGTCTGAGATATGGAGGAACCTGTGCTGTTTCTCTCCAGGGGTGGCAGGGAGGTCTTTTCCCCAGAGAGAGCGCTCAGTTTGGAGCAAAACACACACACTAAGCAACCCTCCTTTGCTCTGCTACCAACAGTCTGCTGGGAAAGTCCCAGGCCCTTCTGCCCTGGAGGAACAGAAAAGAGGAGCAGCTCCCAGGGAGGGTTTGGGGCCTGAAATTTTTACCTCAACATGAGATGGAAGATCTCTGAGGGTCTCGTCTGGTTCTGACTCTCTGAATCTGTCCTGCAGGGAAAAGGCGAAGCAGCTACCAGGCGGCCCGTAAAGCACCTCCAAGTGAGTGACTCACTTTGCTTTCGAAGTATCCATCTGCACAGGGGCGTGAGGTGGGATGGGGAGTGAGGAGATGGTCCATGTGTCTTTTGGGATAAAATTATGGTAATCCTAAAGTGCTACCAATTTTTTTTTCTTACGCATTCTGGTAAGTAAGGGCTTTCAAAGATGGTGTTGAGGAGATCCGAGGAGAAAGTTTTATGAAACGGATTTCGCTGGAAACTCACTGTGTGAAATTTGTGAAACACGCTCCAGGCCAGATTGGCCAGGGATCCTGGAGGGGTTTGGCTTTCCTTTGGGTATAGAGCAGGGGTCACTGGGGTGGTGGGGGGTGTAGCTGTCCCTTTCCTGCATTGTGCAGAGGATTGGACTAGATGACTTTTGGGGTCCCTCCCAGCTCCATGTTCCTATGATTCTAAGCTCTTCCATGTTCTTGAATGTACCTTTGTTTTGTATCTGGCTAAACTGTGCAAGGGAGGCAAGGCAGCATGGTATAGCCCAATCCTGGAAGCTAAGCAGTGTTGGCCCCGGTCAGAACACGGGTGGGTGATCACCAGGGGAGACCAGGGTCACTCCACTGAGGCAGGCAATGGCAAACTACCTCTGGTGTTCGCTTGCCTTGCAAACCACAGGAGGGGTTGCCATAAGTCAGACTGGATGGCACACATGTACATAAACCACATATTTGGAAATGATGGGGAAAGGGCTTGCCTGTTTAAATGGAGAGGAAAGGCCCCGGAAAGAGCAGAGCTCCTTCCCTGGAAGCCACACAACATTCTTGACACCCTCTCTTTTCTCCCTGTTGCAGTAAGCGACCAAGAGGCCTGATAATCTGCCCAAGGTAAGTGTGGGGAGCAGCTGGGTAAATATTCAAAAGGCTGGGGACGGACTCTGTAGGAAACAAACCCCAGTTTGAAAAGGCTTCAGCCAGGCTTCCTTCAGGGAGGGGATGTGGTGGAGCGGTAGAGCCTCAGCTTTGCATGCAGAAGGTCCCAGGTTCAATCCCCAGCGTCTCCAGTTAAAAAGATCTGGTGGAAGGTGCTGTAAAAGTCCTCCACCTGAGTCCTAGAGAGCTGCTGCCCGTCGGAGTACAGTACTGACCTTGATGGCCTGATGTTCTGATTAAATGTAAAAGAGCTTCATGTGATGATGGAAGTTATGGAGTCTGAGGGAAGGGACTCTTGGATCAGTTCCTCCAGTTCCCCATTCGGCTATCTTGGGTCCAATCTGAATTCATGGAGGCTCTCTGTTCTCTCGAGTTCAGGAAGAGACTTTTCTCCTGGTGCTCCTGTCCGTGGTGGCTCACCTGCGAGTGGCCTGGCTCACTTTTCTGAGTCATCCTGCAGAGGCGTTTGCTTCTAAGTGCCTCTCAGCACAGCACCTGCTCTATGTTTGTGGCATGGTTTGCGCATGTCTTGAGCTGCATAGGACAAGGGGGAAATGGCTGCTTGGGTGGCCTTTCTTTGAGAAGGTGTGGGACCAGGTGACCTTGGTTTTCGCACCCAGTCCTTTGATTCCAATGCCCCTGCCCCACAACTGACAGTTCCATGAAATTGGCTTCACTTTTCTTTCCTTTTTTCCCCTTTCTGTAGATGTGAGAAGAGGCGAAAGGGAATCCCCAATAATCTCCTCCAGAGCTCCAGCTAGACGTCAGAACTGTTTGCTACTCAACCTATCCCTGTCTCCACTTCGCAGAGAGGCTTGGCTGGGAGAGGGTGGGTGCCAATGGTGTTGGTGATGGGTTTGGGCTGGTCTTTCTTTTTTCTCCCAACGAACTTGTGTCAGCTCTTTGTAGCTGAAAATAGGATCTTTCGTGGGCTAACAGTAGGGTTTCTGATAAGAGCTTCTATTTGACTTCTGTGGTAGTTTGTTGCCATGTTGGCCACACCGGATACACTGGATGATAAGCAATATTTGGTTGAATGGATGTGATGTCCTAGAATGTTCAGGATCGTTCTAACTTCTCAAGGTGAATGTGTCGGTGAAGCAGCCAGCACAGCTTGTATATGAGGTAGTGTTTGCTTAATTTGGGAAACAGAAGATCTGGAATCTGTGGGGTGGGTGAGGAGCTGTTGGTGGATGAAGAGTTGCTCAGGAAATAAAAAGCCTTAGGGTTTGAAGCTGAAGGAGAAGTGAGCCTAGAGGGAAGAAGGCTGAAGGAAGCTGAATGGACTGACGTGGCCCTGATGAAATCTGAGGTAGAAACATAGAGGCTACTTCCAAGGATGAATCTCAGCCACTGGTCTGCCTCTGGGAAGAATTTGGTATTGGCTGCAACTTGATTTGCCAGAGCCAAGGCTAAGTTCTTACATTTGTCCATCTGGGCTGGGAAAGGGTAGAGATGGAAGGTCGTGAAACAGGTGCTACCTTTCTCCCTAGGCACAGCGAGGCACGTCCATATTGGTGGCAGACTTCTTCCTTCATTCCCACCAGGCTCCTCAAGTGAGTGGATGGGGTGGGGGAGTGGATATCTTTTTATTTCCCAATCCAGAGTGCAGGAAAGAAGAGGAAATCTGCCTCCCCTCACCATTTTGGTGTTTTTCTTCAGCATGGCTGTCTTCTAGTATTGGAGCTCAGCTGGCAGAAAAAATGCTTTGAAATGTGGACCAGAACAAGTTAAAGTGTGGGACGACCTGGGGATCTGATCCCCTCCCATACATCTTCAATTTTGTTATCCTACCAGTGCTATGGAACAGCAGGCCGGAGAAAGTAGGAAGGGACCCCCCCCCCTTCCCTCCAGCGTCATAAACTGTAAGGCGACTCTTTCTTCAGAAGGCCTCTTCTTCTGAGGCTGTTGCTGGCAGTGTCATATTTTCTGAACATGTTGTTGCAAGTTGAGTTGTGATTTGAAATTCTGTGCGGTTTTAATTATTTTTTTACCGTTTTGTAGACTGCTGTGATTTAATTTCTTCAAATAAATCATTACTTTTAAATGCCAGACACTTCAGGCTATCAATGACCGGATCATTTGGAGAGAGATCTCAGATGCTTTCCTTGCTAATTTCTTACATTTAGTCCTAAGTGTCTCTCTGTGTCTCTGTGTCTGTTGTTTTGTTTGGAGGGGTAAGCATTTGACTCTACTCCCGCCCCTTCCAAATCCTGCAAACCACATATATTGTCTGTTTCCAGGGGGGAGAGGGGGTGTGGCTTTTCCTCCTCCCCTCCACACTGTCTGCAGCCCTGCGGGTGCAAGCAAAGTATTTCTCATGCCAGGCAGCTGTAGTTTCAGATTGTAACTAATGAAAATGGAACCAATGCAAGAGCCAGCGTGGAATCAGGATGGTTGGACTGGGATCGTTGAGACCCAGATTCGAATCCCTACTCTGCCATGGAAACTCGCTGGGTGACCAGGGGCCAGTCACAACCTCTCAGCCTTGCCTACCTCACAGAGTCGTTGTGAAGAAAAACTGGAGAGCATTGTCAGCAGCTGTAGACCCCTGGTGGGGAGAAAGGCAGGGTACAAATGAAGCAAATAAATAAGCCGCGAGATCGAGGCCACAGTCACTTGAGTAAAAGAGCTGAGGTTTCATCAGATTGGATGATGCCCAAAATGGATGGTCTTGTGAGTTGGAGGAATCACCAGGACATTCCATCAAAGACTTAAAGGTCGCTGTAGTTCAACAGAAATCTTTCAAAAACAAAATCCAACGGGAGGCTGCTGAACTGGAATTCATATGCAAATTTGACTCTGTCAAGCTGGGACTGAATAGGGACTATGAATGGTTATCACATTATCACAGGTAACAGATTTCCTTTACAGAGGCAGGGTCTGGGGGAGCTCAGTGGCACCTGGCGTGGGCTTTCGGGGACCACAGATCTCTTTGTCAGATGCATCTGGCAAGGAGAGCTGTGGTTATCGAAGGCTCATACTGCATTGGAATTGGATGGTCTAGCTGTTTGGCTGCTACAAACTAACAGGGCAAACTCCTTTGAAGCCAACTGATCCACACACCAAAAGGAGATGTTTACATATACTAGCAAAGTAATGTTTTGGTTTCCCCCCCTAATTGCCTCTTCTCTCTCCTCCCCTTCTTTCCCTCCTCTCTGTATTTGACCAGTCTCTGTATCATGTGTCTGACGAAGAGAACTTGATTCTCGAAAGCTTATGCTACAATAAAATTGGTTAGTCTTAAAGGTGCTACTGGACTCTTTTTGATTAAGTCTTCCTGGGAGTAACTAAAGTTATTACCGATGATTGATGACTGGCAGGGAGTGGGTAGGTGTGACTACCAGAGCCCTGAGTAGTCCATAATGGGAGAGTAGAAGAAGGAAAGTAGATAAGGAAATTTAATCAGGATCTCTCGTGGGATCCGTTTCCTAGAGTTTTTAGCACATCTCTGGGGCGTGGGTTAAGAGCTGGTCTTGCTTGCTGAATCCTGAGATGGTGAATGGCTCAATCTCCTGGCCGGGATTTGGCAGCCATTTTCTGCCTTGATAGGCAGCATTTTGTGTTTTTAAACACATACAAAACGGGGCTTATGATGTTCCATATCCGTAAGCCTTTTTAATATTGTGAGGCAGGTCTAACGGCTAACAGCCCCCCTCACCAGCCACAGCAGCCCCTCACCCTTCACACTGCATCCCATCTTGAGAGTATTATTGTGTTTTCACCTTTATCAATGTTGTGGGGAAAAAAATGCACAAATTGTATATGGGGTGTATTCACTACCCCAAGTACTTTGATAAACAAAGACAGTGTTTCATAACTCCCACAGCCCATTTTTGCAGCCTTTTGCAGAAGGTGGAATATTTGTTTAGATTCTTCCTCCACTTCCTGAATATTGAGCAATTTCCTCCTATTCTTTAGTGGAAGGCCATAGGGTGAGCTTTCTGAGAAAAGCCGGGGCGTCTCCCTCTCCAGAGGATGTTACAAGGCTTCTCTGGGGAAAAAAACATTCTGTTGTTTTAGGGGAGCAAAAAATTAAAAACAGCCTAGCAAGATCCATTCATTGCTTATTAGATGTCTCATCCTAATGGTTGCATTGGTTTAGACTGTGTAATCCGCCTTGAGTCTCAGTAAGAAAGGCAGACTATAACTCACTTAAGTAAGGTAAACGTAACTATAGCTTTCTGGGGATTTGGCATTCTGCCCCAAAACAAAAAGGTGAAGCCCAGGGAGGAACCTGATCCGGGAATATGGATTAAGTGGGCAGAAAAGACACTAGTGTGGTTTTTCAAAACGGATAGCTGGAGGCGGAGAATGAAGGCTCGGCTTGCGATGCTTGAGATCAGCTGACTGACTTCCGCGTAAGCAACTCTGACGTTCTTTCCTGGAAAATCAGACGAGAAGCGCTACAGGGAAGTGCGCTGAGAACTCCCTCCCGGGTGAAGAAATTCTGCAAACTGCATTCACTGAATAGGGTGCCTCCTCTAATTTTGTAATCTGTAATCATTTTTGAGCGGCTTCTGTTGCATTTCGGCCGAGCATCACAGCAGGGACCCGCTTCCCCTTTCTCAGATTGCTGCACACACCCCTTCACGGAGAGGAAGGGATCGGGACCCCCGCTTCCCGTTTTCTAGGACAGTCAGCACTCAGGCGGGGGGAGCGCTGCAAAGAACTCCTCCCGGCCCAGGTTTCAACCGCCCCCTCCCAGGACAGCCTCGGTGCTGGAGGGAGTCGCCGGCTCAACGACCAGAGGCGCCGCCGGCGAGGAGAAGCGGTCTGCACGCCGATCCGGTTTCTCCTGCCGTGGGAACGGGGCGAGCAGCGCTCGGAGCAGGAGGCTCGGCTAGCCACTCCGCCGATAGGAAAAAAAGCGCCCCGCGGTTGCCGGGAGGATCGCCCGGGCCAAAACGAAAGTTTTGGAGCTCTGCGACCTGCGAACTGAGATAAGCAATTTGCGCTGCAAGCAGAGCTCTTTTTTGAATTGGTGGGTATTTCGCCCCCACTTCCATTTATGGTAGTTTGATTATTGAGGAAGGGCGGGGGCGGCGTTATTGTGTAGCATTTATTCCCTCTGCAGGGGCTTCGGCGGTGGTGGCTCGCTTCGTCCGCTGCAAACTTGACAAAGAATTCTGAAAGGGGGGAGCAAATATTCTTCTCCAGTTGCGCGGGGGCGGCTGCGCGTTCGCGCAACGCCGAGCCTTGCAAAGTAGAGTCTTACTCCTCCCCTTTCATTGGCCGTGGAGGTCGCCTAGGGATTCCTGCAGATCCCCCCCCCCCAGCCCCCGGTTAGGATGTGCTATCTCTTTAATACAGGGGGGCTTTTCTGCAACATTGAGCAATGCACTTGCACAATGCGCCTGAGCGTTGAACTATAGCAGAACTTCCTTCCAAAATAGACTTTTGGTTTGGCAAAATCTTCGACTGAAAAAAACCCTCACGTTTTTCCCCGCCCCAGCGAACAAAGGGTTAATTTTAAAGGGGCTTCCATTTTGTTTGTGTGGTGGTTCCTACGGTACCACCAAGGATAAGAGACCACCTGCTCCAGGAAGTGGAAGGAAAATAAAGTACTGGATTGAACAATAACATCAGTATTTATAAATGCCTTCACTTGGCAAACTACAGTGCAATTACTTTTTGTAAATCTATGGATATGGTCCCTTACACTTGATAGGAACCAATCAGTAAACACAAGTATGTAACACACGTGTACATTTGGAAAGCCCCGGAAAGCCGAGTGAAGAGCCAAGCCACAAGTGACGCCTGACACAGGTTGGCCACTTGTCAGCTTCCCTCAGGTTTTGATGGGAAATGTAGGCATCCTGGTCTTGCAGCAGTAATGGAGAGCCAAGCTGTAAAGCCAGGACGCCTACATTTCCCATCAAAACGAGGGAAGCTGACAAGTGTCCAACCTGTGTAAGGCATCATTTGTAGCTTGGCTCACAGTCTGAACCCAGTGGGTAAATCGGCGCTGCTTGTTCCTCCAGAGGCAGAAGAGCCTCCAATCCGATTAGCGGGCAGCTGGCGTATCTGAAAAACTTGCTTGCCGTTCAACCCCGAATTGGGTAAGCTAACGCCGTGCATGAGCAGCGGGCGTTTCAAAAACCTGGCTATGAGCTTCGGCGGCCATTTTTTTCTTTTGCTCATTTCGATGCTGTTTCTTCTTTCCAGTATCTCTACAATCAACCACATAATATTACAGCAAACACAAAAGCTTTCAACTACGGGCATTTCTTTTTATACTAAGCAAAAGCACTCTCAGTAAATCACGCAGCAGCGTGTTCAAAGTCTCCGTTTCCATGTCATCAGGATAAAGGTGCTTCCCATTGAGATTCTATGTACAGTACGGTTCCGAAGTCTTTCTTAAAGGGGAACCGTACTTTAAAAACTTTCACGTCATATTATTCAAACAGTAATCCCCCCATATACCTTTTCCACATAATACAATGTACATCACAAAATACACAACAACTAAGGGGTTTAGTTGCCCCATAGCAAAAAATTAGCCAATCACAAAATGGAATCAATAGCAATGCAATTCAAAATAACGAATGGTTACTCTCGGTCCCAATTTATAAATATTTATAATCCATAGAAAATTATGTGCTCTGTAGAAAATATTACTCTTTTAAAACCACCAATAGGAAAATATATAGGGGGTGGATATATATATATAGGGGATTCATTTAATTTCATAGGGAGACAGAGAAGGACTCATAAAAATGCTGAAACATCAATCTCATTATTAAAGCCATTGGGAATTAAAATCCTAAGCCTGAAAATTTCGTGGCATTTCCTGCTGGCTTTATCACTTCCACAGCAGTAAATTTAAGTTCCTTCTCAGCTTTCTACCCCACAGTGCAAGGGTCTTTTGTCCCCCAGAGTATGTTTGCTTTTGAAAACCCAACCCTGGAGATTTGGGGTCAGTAACAATTCCCAACAAGCGTGTTCCAGGCATGAGATGTTAGTTAACAAGTTGGAAGGGGTGGGAAGCAGGAAGCGTATCTGAGCTTGGTGTCCAGAGGCATGACAGCAGCTACTCACTAACCATCACTGTTGAGTAGACATGGGCACGATCCAAAAAAAATTAATGATCAAGCTGATCATGGGTTGACGCCAGCAACGATCCCGAATTAACGACCTGCACCGAATATCTCCCGTTCCCGATCTCTGGATCATGGAGGCCAAAGTGGGGCATGCTGGTATTCCCAGCTATGTGGGAAAGTGGGTGGTGGTGGCTGCCGGTGGGCATGGGGAGGCAGCAACGAGCTTGGCCATCAGAGCTGCCTATCAGGGTTTGCAGGGATGAGATTGGAGTGCCCATGGCTACAGAACACCCCCTCCCCCCTCCCTCCCCTGGGTGTCTTCTCCCAACTTGTGACTTTTTTGCTGCTCCGTGGTTGGAAGGAAGCCCTGCTGATCAAGGAAAGCTGGGCTTCTGTTCTGGTTTCCAGGGCGACAGAAGGAGGGCAAACAGAGCTCAGGCATTCCCCTGGTTCCGTTGCCAGGGGAATAGCTTGCTGGCACCTGAGTGCCTGGATCCCTGAACTGAGCCTGGATGCCTTGATCCAGGTCCCTCCCAATCACTGGATTGTTGGCCGTGGCTGATCACGATCCGCCGGGTCTCGATCACGCAATCGCCATTATCATGGGTTTTTTTCGTTCATAATGCGGATTGTGCCCATCTCTACTGTTGAGTCATTGTCTCTACTTCCTTGTAGGTATGGCTATTTGGAGGACGGCAGGTGCCTGGGTGTGAGTCAAATCACAAGGGCCAAAGGACTCTTGGCCTGTTGGCTTGCAGCCTGTGGCCCAGCCCTCTGGAAGTTATCCCTGCCCTGGACGCCATGTGGAGAAGTGGTGGGCAAGCAATGCTGCATCAACATCTGGTGCAGTAGGGCAGGGAGAGCCACCCAGAGGAGACGGCTGGGATCTCTGGGTTATTGCTCTGGAAGGAAGGAGGGCGAGTACGCACCATTCTGAATGTTTTTCACGGTGTGACAGACGAGTTGTCGTCTCCCTGTGTTCCTACTCAGATCCAGGTGAGAGGTGGGCCTGAATTTGTGCATAGGGATAACGACAGTGCGTAATACCATGGGTGGGGGTGGGGGAGAGGAGATAAAAACAGAAGAATTAAACGGTGGGAGGATAGAGGTACGAAGGCACGGCAAGTTGCTTGATCCCATGATTGGTTGCGCGGCAGCGGCCAGGAGCTCTGACTTGGTTGTACTGAGTTTGCTGCCATTTTTTCAGCAGTTTTTTTTTTTTAAAGAATACTCTCACCAAAGGCAAGAGTCTTCCCAGGAGATCATTCAGATGTTTGGGGGTGGGCTCCTTCAATATGCTGAGTATGCCCAGTTATACGTTTAGCTGATTAAGCCCCCCAGAAGATGCGGCTGCCCCCTGAGAGCCAAGCTACAAGTGACGCCTAACACAGGTTGGACACTTGTCAGCTTCCCTCAAGTTTTGATGGGAAATGTAGGCACCCTGGTCTTGCAGCTGTAATGGAGAGCCAAGCTGTAAAACCAGGACGCCTACATTTCCCATCAGAACTTGAGGTAAGCTGACAAGTGTCCAACCTGTGTAAGGCGTCACTTGTAGCTTGGCTCTGTGTCCAGTGCCTGGTTGAGAGGACTAGAGAGAATGAACAGCCATCATAAAGAGTTTTCTTGGTTTCCTACTTGCTTCAGGATTCAATTCAGAGACCACGTTCTTCCCTTGAAAGGCCTTCACAACCTGCCTATCCGAAGGACCATTTTCTCCCCTTTACACTTCATGAATAAATGCTTGGTGAGGATGCCCTTCAGCACCCGTTCTGGTGTTTTCTCTGTAGCTACCAAGCAGCTTTGGAATGAGCTTTCTTCCGAGGAGCGAATGCTGTCCTGGTGCTGGCTTTTGGAGTTGTAAAAATGGATCTCTTAGAGCTCTCCCTCATTTTATGAACTTATTTGTGACTGAGTTGTTACTGTATAGGAGGTTTGGCAGATTAATAGATGATTTTGTAATCTGAGTGGTTGTTACCACCTTTAAAGGTGGCTTCAGACATGAAAGTTCGATTTAGCTGTGATGGCCCATAAATCTGTACTTCAGAGGTCATCTGCTCATCCTGTGGCAGTAAGTTCCACATGATAATTACTCTTTGAGTGAGAAACCGTTCCTTTTGCCTAACCTCAGTCTATTGCTCATCAACTTCATTGGGTGCCCCAGAGCTTTAGAGTTATAGGAGAGGGAGAAAAAGTTCTCCACCCGCTTTCTCTGCTCCAGATCCTGAACAATTTATAAATGTCTGCAGGTGCCAGTTCTGCTTTCTGACTCACTGAAGGGTTGTCCTGTCAATCTTCACCTGTCCAGGAACCGGCAAGAGATTTCTCGCTCTTGGGAACGAGTCAGGAGAGATCCCGTGTCAGTGGATGTTGGTGCAAGGACCCAGCTGAAAGATGAAGCACCTTTGGGCGTGCCCTTTGCTCCTGGTAGCTTTTCTGCTGGGGGGCTGCTCTGGTGAGTATCTAGAAGGGGCTACGCTCCCTCCTTTCCAGGGGAAGGAGATCAGGATTTTTACCCGGCCCAATTGCCTGTGGAGCGTTTGTGCAATACAGTAAGAGAAGGTTGAATTGGGGCTCCCCATTCAGATGAGGCTAAAGTTGGTTTCCTCTTCCTTCTATTCCCAGTCCATGGCCAGAGAGAGAGGATTTCTTTGTAGTACGGCAGTTTGGAGATTCTTCTCTTCTTGTCTCACGACCGTGATTCTGCTGCTGCCTGGGCTTTAGGGGCCAACCAGGATGTAGATAGGGTGAAGACGGCTGCTCTGAAATTTATTTCTCAGGATTATGAGGCTCTTGTGTTTCTTCTAGCCAAAGAGAATATTGGCACTTAGAGGAAGACACTTTGCTTCTTAGTACATGGCAGCCAAGGATCAAGACGTGGGAGAAAAACAATTCTTCCTTGTATTCGGCATTTCCACTCTTGCAGGTGGCAAAACCACAAACTGTTGTGGAAAATGCAGCCTGCTCCATGCTAGAATTGAAAATGAAAGTCAGGCAGAACAGGGGGTCTAAAGCTTATTTTTGGGGTACCAAGATACGTACACTTCAGCGCCTTATTCAGGCTGGACCTGCCGTTGTGGGTGTTGAAAAAGGAACCAGTCTTAGCCTTTGTTCTGGGAGGGATTCTCCTGGATCAGTTGTCATTCAGTCGACTATCCTTCTACTTTTGTAGTGTGCAGTAGGGGCGATGGTAAAGGCATTGGGGGGGGGAATCCCCATGTATATGTTTTTGCTTTGAGTAACCAGGAAGCCATTTAATCAATGCGCAAGCCAGGCCAGCAGAGATGGGAGCACTTGGTGTCCCTCGGATTTCTTTTACGGACATTCTCGTAGGCTGCTCGGGGCATTTTAAGATGGGGAAAGGGGACGTCCTCTTGTCTGCATGGAGTAGGTAGAGGGCTCGCAAGTGATGTTGGGGTGTGGCTGCAGGCCCCTTAATTCTGCCTCTCTACTTCTTGCAGGTTCTTCCTGGCACTCCCTGCGCTATTTCAGCACAATTATATCGGAGCCTGACCGGGATGTGTCTGATTTCATTGCTATGGGATACGTGGATGATCAGCTTGTTGGTCACTATGACCGCAGCCGGAAGAGGATAGTCCCTCAGACATCCTGGGGGAAGAAGATGGAAAAGGGTGAACCACAAATCTATGGCAAGATCTCCCAGAGAATAAAAAATAATGAGTTTGGGATGAAGGAAGACCTGAGGAACCTGCAGAATCTCTACAATCAAAGCAGAGGTAGGGTGGGAAACCTATGGCCCTCTCCGTATGCCTCCTTCCCAAGGGCAGAACATGGGCAGAGGGAACATCCTGGGAGAGAAGCTTTGTTTTTTCTCCACAGTTCACCTGCCCCCCTCCCAATGTGAGTTTGGCAGCCCCGCTGGATCAGACCAAACTGCTATCCAGTCCAGCCTCTGGTTTTCCCCTCAATATTTGCCCTCAATAGGCCCACAGTCCAGCCTCTGGTTTTTCCCTCAACTATTTTCCCTCAATAGGCCCACAGGCAGGCGGCAGGGCAATCCAAGAGGTGTACTGCCACCTCCCTTTTGTGCCTGGAGGCAAAAACATGAGGCTGTGTCCCCTTCCCCCCCCCTGCACCCGCCAAAGGCAGATGGGCTGTTTTTGTACTCTTGCTTAATTAGCACCGGATAATTTCAAATTCTGCAAGAGAAGAATGTGCACGTTTCCTGGTGAATCTACTTCACACTCCAAAATCACTTATCGTGTCCATATTAGAGCCCTTTGTTCAGGCATTGTTTCCTCTATAGCTACAGTTTGTGGTAGTGATTAAGAGCAGCAGGACTCTAATCTGGAGAGCCAGGTTGGATTCCCCACTCCTCCACTTGAAGCCAGCTGGGTGACCTTGAGTCAGGGTCACAACTTCTAGGTGCTCTCTCAGCCCCACCCACCTCACAGGGTGATTATTGTTGTGGGGACAATCATAACATACTTTGTAAGCAAGATTACTCTTTTTGGGAATGCACGGCCAGCCACTGCTTCATACTCCACGTATGCCACAATATTGGCAATTTCAGAAAGGACCATACTGTCATTCATTCTGTTGATGTCATTGTTAATAGTATTATCATGTACATGACATGTGTCCCAAGAATGTCCATGTGAATGTACAGCTGCTGCGCGGTCTTCTTCACACCTTGGACAAAAATTTACTGTTGCCCAGCCTACCTAGTGCGAGACGATTTGCACCCGTTAAGGCATGGAAGCAACACACCATGTCATGGCAGAACACCCCATCCTGGAATTAAAAAAATTATGCAACATGAATAAATGGAATCTGGATATGTGGCTTCCCACATAAATCCAACGGCGAACTTAGCACAATCTCATTGCAAAAATCTTAATAACCAGAACTACCTAAGCTCATGAAAGATTTTTCCTTTATTATTTTATTTGGAGCTGCCAGCCTCCATAGTAGGGAACAGTAAGTGAGGTTGCTGTGTGCCCGCCGATGAGGCCAGACAATACAGTCTTGATTACTTGTGGGCAATGCAAAACAATTCTTGTGTTGAATATAAATTACAGCTGACTGCAAGACGCTTGATAAGCACACACAATGACAAACATAACATTTTTCGGTGCTCCCCCTGTGACCAATTGAGGAACAGTTCTTACGGGAATGGATTGGGCATGCGTCAAATAAAGATGCACGATGGGATATCATTCGCGCATCTTGGAGGAACGCCAAGAGAACCTGTGCCACCACGCACACATTTGACTAAGGTGCTGCAAGGCTGGCGAGTGTGCAGGGCAGACCCGTGTAAGTACGTTCACGTGTCATTCACGTGAAATTCGTATTGTGTGGTTTGAGTCAGCGATAGGGCAGCGGTTAGAGCAGAGGGTGTGTAGACTGACACTGCTCCACCTCTGATATCTTCACCTCGTGGGTCTCTTTCAGGGTTGTACATCATGCAGCGCATGATATCCTGTGAATTGAGCAAGGACGGGCACAAAAAAGGGTTTTACCAGTTTAGCTACAATGGGGAGGACTATCTCAACTTTGACCAGGAGACGCTCACCTGGACGGCAGCCATTGTGCCAGCTCTGGTGACCAAGAGGGAGTGGGATGCTGATGTGGCTTTTTGCCAACTCCTCAAGTTTTTCCTGGAGGAAGAATGCATCAGTTGGCTGCAGAAGTTCCTGGACTACGGGCAGGAGTCTCTGCTGTGGAGAGGTAAGATTGGCGAAAGGTTGTAATCATCTCATAATGTCACCCCTCCCTGCATGAACATCCAGGACTCGTCAACAGGTGGGGTAGAAGGAGGCGGCAGAATTGTGGGCTGTAATATATCAAACTGCAGGTGTGTGGAGGGGGTCATGTTTTTGACTGCTCCCGTACACTAAAAAACTTTCTAAAAGTAGAGAGTTTGTTCAGCCCAGAGAGGGCTGGACTAGAACATTTCTTCCAGATATGCTGATTTTGTACTTGTAGGGTGATTTATCTCTAAAACAAAACAAAGCATTTAAAAAATAGTGTCTAACAACGTGTAGTCTGAAGCGATACAGTCCCTGCTTCCCTCTCGGGAGCCTACCATCTGATTCATTCTAATGTAGGGGTAGATCCAACTTGGGAGCAAGGCAGAAACACAGAAGACATTATACAGCAAAGTTTCTCATGTGCTAGAACAGATCAGCCTGCAGGTTGAGGGGAGATGCATGTGTGAATGCTCACCCCTGATGGATATAGATTTGAAGAAAAGGATTTTATATATTACTTTTATATATCGCTTATATGCCTTGCACTTTTTTCCTACGCTCAGGAGCCAATGTAGTATTTGTAATGCAACCTGTAAGAATATGACACTTGAAACAAGAAGATCAAGAGAAGTATGCTGAAACTCTGCAAGAACTGAGAACTAATAATATACTGCTTGTAGAGCTGCACTTATAAAATATTATGCATATGTTATATTATTCTATAAGATTCCAATAGGAATCAGTACCAGAGAGCCTTTTGTAGAAAACTGATTTGATGCAGCAAGCTGGTTTTGGCCACCTGTGGCCGTATCTTCCTTAAGGCTGAGAAGGAACTGGGGGAAAGGGCACAGAGGAAAAAAACATCCGTTACCAACAGACTTCAGTTATCAGAGGGTACCAAGGCTGCCAGATTGAGACTCATTGGCGCTATTGAAAGTATTATGCCCAGAAGAAAGTAGGTGAGAGGTTAGAAGGTGTCCTTCCAAATTGAGGGCAAGATAAAGGGGTTGCAGGATTTGGAGTTCCCCCAAGTAGAAGAGCCAACCCAGAATTGCATCTTCAAATCAGAACTGACCCTAGATACTTTACGAGCCAATAAGATAACAAATATTAGAATATTGTAATATTGTTATGATTATCTGAAAGTATTAATTGCTCTACGCTTCTATTGTAATTGGGATGAGCCTTTACACACAAGGAGACCGTCTACTTCTGTGTAAGAAAAAGGGCTCATCCACCAGGTAAATAAAACCATCTGTTTTGCTTCAATTCAAGAAGGACTCCTGGATTTTATTTTAATTTTTATTGTGGTTGGTCGGAAAAGGGAGAACGAACCACAAAGGTGCAAAATTTTGCACATAACACCCCCTTTACTGGAAAAAATCCATCACATCTGCACATGGATAATTTCCATCTGCTTTAAATGAAAACCATTCCTCTCATCACCAACACTGAGCTCATAAGTTCTCCTACATTTTCCCAAACCCTTGGTGAGTCTAAAGGATCCTCTTGTCCAACTAAACTGCCTGTCACTTACTAAGTTGTAGGAGAGAAAAAGAATAATTGCCAGGGGAAAGGCAGAAATGAGGGGCGGGAGGACCATCAAAGTATTAAAGAGAATTGGGGAGGTTCCAAGTATTTTATCCTTGAGGCTGCCCAGAGGTTGTCGCCTTACGAATTGTAAAAAATTCTGGCATTATGAGCAGAATATTTTTCCCTGAGTAAAACTGAGACCTTTTTTTCCAAAGGACCCTGCGGCAAAATCTTTCGGAGTGATTTTTGTCTTGACAGGAAGCAGTATGTAATAATATATACCTCTGAGCATGTGCAGACGCCTCCCTCTTTGAAGGATATCCTGACTTCCTATGGAAAGTAAATCCCCAAACCCATAATTTTTTTTTCTTGGCCTATCTCATCTTGAGCAATTGGGTGGGAGGGGAGCCATACTGCCTAGTAGCGCATCAGAGTTCCCTGGTGCGAAAAACTAGGAGTTCTGTGGTCTCAGAGCTATGAAGTTGAACACAAAACAAAATGGGAGTCAAGAGAAGAATCTGGAAAATGACAAGTCTAGAACAGTGAAAAAGCAAATCCTGGCCCGCTCCCTGAAATAAAGAACCAATATTGGTCTACATTACTGGTCTAACTTCAGTTTGTGATTATCAGTTATAATGGGACACAAACTAATTCAGCCATGGAGGCCTGGTGAGATTCTTCCCAAACCCTGGATGTTCTCACTGGACTAGTTCCAGAGTAACAAAGTTTTGTCTTTAAGTATTATTGAAGGAATTGTTGGAGAATTATCTCTTCAGGATTTTTCATTGCTTGGTGAGGCTCCATGTATGGAATATCAAGTCTCCAAAACAAGGGGTGGGACTAGATGGCCACAGGGATCCCTTTCTGGTATCTATTACGTGAGCCAACAGAAAGATTCTGTCTTAACATGAACCACTATTGCCACTTTCTCAGAACCTCCAACAGTGCGAGTGACACTCAAGGCATCCTTTGATGGCCTGGAAACCCTCGTCTGTCGTGCCCATGGCTTCCACCCCAAAGAGATCTTTGCCACTTGGAGGAAGGATGGGGAGGTCTTGGAGCAGGAGACCTTTCGTGGGGGTGTCGTCCCCAACTCGGACGGGACTTACCACACCTGGCTGAGCATCAAGATCCACCCCGAGGACAGGTTCCGCTATCGGTGCCGCGTGGAACATGACGGCCTACCGGAGCCTTTGGATGTGGCCTGGGAGGAGCCTGGTGAGAGACCAAAAGGGAAGGGGGGGGAGAAGGTCTGGGGGTGGCAACTTCTAGGAAATGAATTTTCACCCAGGGTGGAAAAGATCTGAAGGAAAATCCTCCTCAACAGTTTCCTAAGCTGACAATAGTTTCAGGTGGCTACCCGAGTTTGTCTGCAGTAGAACAGCAAGAACTGAGTCCAGTAGCATCTTCAGGGTATGAGACTTTGAGGGTCAGAGCTCCCTTCATCAGATACAAGTAAGAATGGCAATCCCTGAGTCTTTATATCCTCCCAATGCTTGTGAGAGAGGATTATCATCCAGTATGGGCTGGAGGTCATTAATGATGCTGTGAACTTGTTTGAGTTGACAGCTGTATGTAACCATAGAGCCCTCTTTCACAGGCATTGGGGGGGGGGCAAATATTTTCTTGCCCACAGATAGCCCCCTAACCTCAAACAACTTTGCAAACAGAATCATGTTCTTCCTTATCCAAACATCGACACTGGGACCGGGGACTACAGTAAACCAAGATGCCAATTCTGTCCCCATATGCACTCCAACAACGCCATTACTGGACCTAACAACACCAATTATATCATCTCAGCTTTATCCACTTGTTCATCATCCAATGTTATGTATGTTATCAAGTGTCAGCAATGCCCTTTCAAACTCTACATTAGACAAACTGGTAAATGATCATAGATCTGACATTAAAAACCACAACACACAAAAACCAGTCCAAGAACATTTTAATCTTCCAGTACATTCCATTGCTGACCTGAAAGTGGCAGTCCTCAAACATCTAGAGGAGTTAGTCATGTTAATCTGTGGTAGCAAAATAGTAAAGAGTCCAGTAGCACCTTTAAGACCAACCAACTTTATTGTAGCTTGTTGAGAGTCACAGCTCTGTCAGATGCATGGAGTCCTCAAACAGAGAAGCTTCAAGAGAAGATTAAATGTGAGTTCGCTAAGCTTGAATTCATTCACAAATTCAGAACAACGGAGCATCCCTCCCTGCTCTGGCAGAGGGTGGGGGGCTGAATAGAGACATAGGATTCTTATCTCACTACAGATGCTAATTTCTGCTCTAATCAGGCTTCATTGTACCTTTGAATCCTGAAACCATCAGTGCAACGCCCAGAAGGACATTGTATGTGCCAGAGGAGGTGATGTAGACCTGTCTGGATAGGGGAGTAGGCAAAGCAAGCTTGGCAGGGCAAGGGCCCACCTCCAGCAGAAGAGGAGCAAAAAGAAAAACTCGTTTAAGGGCACTAAACGTCTCTTAAAAGACACAGTCTTTGAATACTTCCTCATAAGCCCACAGTGCCTCTTCTTGGCCTCCCAAAATGGAAACATAGTGGAACCATTTTAGACAACACTTTTTCTCACCTTTCACGATTTCAGAAGTGGAGGAGTCCATTCTTTTGAGAGCCATAATGTGTATGAAAAGGCCTGTACACGATTTCCCGCGATTTACGGGTTTCTACTCAGCTCCTCCCCCTTCCCCAATTATGATCACCTAGTTCCGTGGCCGGCCCACCTTTTCAGACACATACAGGCCTCTCACAAAACTGGGGAGATTATTTGGGACTTACTGCAGTCATTTTTCCTCTTTCCCCCTTTTCAGTCTCATCCAAGACGGGGCTCATTGCTGGAGTCCTTATGGGGGTCGTGGCTTCCATCCTCTTCGTGGCTGGGATCATTTGCCTCCTCCGTAAGTAAATGCTTTTGCTCACGTGTCTCTCTTTCCGTGGGAGATTTCCATGAAGAATATGCTGATGTCAACAGCTTGTTGGCAGTATCAGGCCTTCCCGCTCCCTCCACCCCCGGAAAAACCCTCAACCCCCCCCCCCCACCGTATCAAGTCCATTGTCTTCAAAGCAGAGTCCTCCACTTCTGTGGGTGAAATTATTCCCTAAGGATAACCTTCGAAATCTAGATCACATTTTGGTCTCACCCTTCTTCCAAATCGCGCAGAACAGAATACATTGCCCCCCTCTTCTCCATAATATCCTCACAACAAAGCAAGAGATGCTGAGAGATGTTGGCTGACCCAAGATCACTTCATAGCTGAGTAGAGGTTTGATCTCCTCAGTTCTAGTCTGACTCTCCAAGACTGTGTTTGTCAGGAAGGTTTGAGAGTTCCTCTCTTCCCTCAGCCAATCCTGTTGGGAATAATAATAATAATAATAAATAATAATATATATATATAGAGAGAGAGAGAGATCTGGCAGTAGAAACCACCCAACTATGGATGAAGAATACAACAGTAGTTCCCATTGTCATCGGGGCATGGAACTATTTCAAAAAGCTTCACAACTTATATGAAAAAAACTGCAGCTTTCTGATATAACACCTACAGAACTGCAAAAGATGCCGTTACTTGGAACAGCGTATATATTACACCGATACCTGGCTCATACTTAGGTCTCTGGTGGAAACCTGTATCAGCTCAGCAAGGCCAATCAATAATAACATGTGGTCTTTATTTATTATTGATTGTACTGTGTGAAATTCAAATAATGATAATAATAACATTCAATTTATATTCTGCCCTTCATGATAACTTAACGCCCACTCACAGCAGTTTACGAAGTACGTTATTATCCCCACAACAAACACCTTGTGTGGTGGGTGGGGCTGAAAGAGCTCTGAGCTGTGACTGACCCAAGGTCACCCAGCTGGCTTCAAGTGGAGGAGTGGGGAATCAAACCCAGTTCTCCAGATTAGAGTCCCATACTCTTAATCTCTACACCAAACTGGCTCTCTAAATAGAGCCATAAATCTGACTTTTGCCATCAGGAGAGCCTTTCTGCTCTCTCCCCCTGGCAACCGTCAACATGATCTCTGGTTGCCAACTCTTGCGCTAGCTTCTGTAGTTCTGCATTCAGCTGTAAATGGATGAATTTGCTGATTTTAGTGGCACTTCATGCTTACCTCTTTGGTGGGGACAACATGGCCTGCTCACATCTGTGTATCTAGCAGCTGTTCAAGGCCGGAATGGGCTGGACTAGTTTTTCCTAGTCTGTTAGCAGCTGGAGATCTTATTCTGTCTACAGCTGTCTAAGACATGGAAGAACCTGTGCTGTTTCTCTCCAGGGGTGGCAGGGAGGTCTTTTCCCCAGAGAGAGTGCTCAGTTTGGAGCAAAACACACACGCTGAGCAACCCTCCTTTGCTCTGCTACCAAAAGTCTGCTGGGAACGTTCCAGGCCCTTCTGCCCTGGAGGAAGAGAAAAGAGGAGCAGCTCCCAGGGAGGGTTTGGGGCCTGAAATTTTTACCTCAACACGAGATGGAAGATCTCTGAGGGTCTCGTCTGGTTCTGACTCTCTGAATCTGTCCTGCAGGGAAAAGGCGAAGCAGCTACCAGGCGGCCCGTAAAGCACCTCCAAGTGAGTGACTCACTTTGCTTTTGAAGTATCCATCCACACAGGGGTGGGGGGCAGAGTGAAAAGATGGTCCTTTTATCTTTTTGGATAAATTCATGGTAATCCTAAAGAGGTTCCAAATATTTTACTAGCACATTCTTGGAAGTAAGGGCATTGTATAGATGAAGTTGACGAGGTCTGAGGGGAAAAAAATTATCGAATGGGGAGTTTATCTGGAAACTGTGTGTAATTTGTGATATTAGGGAGGGAAAGATCCCATTGACCATCTAAGAAACTTATCCAGAGCTGGGGGGTCTTGAAGGGCTGGATTTCTTGGCTCGGGAGGCACGTGGCACATAATAGTGAAGGGTCTCAAGTGCAGAGATAGCAAGTCCTGGCTTGGATGAAGCCAGAAGTGGGTGTGGACCCAAAAGGGTCTATGGAGGCTCTTTTCTGGGATTAGCAGTACCTGAGAAATTCTAGGCCTTCCCCCCCACCTTATTTGGCTGCTTCACATAGACTCCAGGCTGAGGGGAAGGGCAGCAATTGAATGTACTATGAATTTGGCGGAAAGCACTGATGACCTCTTTTATGGCGTTTCCCACAGTGCATTTGGAGGGGTCCGTCCAGAGCTTCGTATCTGGCATGACTAGGAAAGCAGAAGGGTGGCCTAGTGGTTCCCGTGGCCCTTTCTTATGTGCCACTTTGGGGTCAGGAAGGAATTTCCCTTCAGGCCGGATTGGCCTTCCTTGGGGCACAGAGCAGGGGGAGAGATGGCTGTGAATTTCCTGCATAGTGCAGAGGATTGGACTAGATGAGCCTTGGGGTCCTTTCCAGTTCTCTGTTTCTATGATTCCAAGCTCTTCTGTTTTGTGTCTGGATAAACTGTGCAAGCGTGGTAAGTCAGCATGGAATAGCCCAATCTTGACAGAGGCAGAACTTGGAAAGGTAAGCTGGATTGGCCCTGGTCAGAAACTAGGCGGGGAACAACTTGGGGGAGACCAAGGCCACTCCACAGAGGCAGGCGATGGCAAACTACCTCTGATACTCACTTGCCTTACAAACTCCAGCAGAGGTTGCCGTAAGTCAGACTGGATAGCGCGCGCGCACACACACACACACACACACACACACACACACACACACACACACACACACACACACACACACACACACACACACACACACACACACACACACATGTATAAACGACCTACTCGGAAATGATGGGGAAAGGGCTTGCCTGTGAAAATGGTGAGGAAAGGCCCTGGGAAGAGCAAAACTCCTCTCCTGGAAGCCACACAACATTCTTGACTCTCTTTTCTCCCTGCTGCAGTAAACGACCAGGAGGCCTGAGAATCTGCCCAAGGTAAGTGTGAGGAGCAGCTGGGTAAATATTCAAAAAGCTGGGGACAGACTCTGTAGGAAATAAACCCCGATTCGAAAGAGCTTCTGCTCCCTTCCTTCAGGGAGGGGATGTGGTAGATCGGTAGAGCTTCAGCTTTGCATGCAGAAGGTCCCAGGTTCAATCCCCGGCGTCTCCAGTTAAAAGGATCTGGTGGTAGATGACGTGAAAGTCTCCTTCCTGAGCCCCTAGAGAGCTGCTGACAGTCTGAGTAGACAGTATTGACAGCGAGGGCCTGATGGTCTGATCAAGGGTAAAAAAGCTTCACGTGATGATGGAAGTTATGGAGTCTGAGGGAAGGGACTCTTGGATCAGTTCCTCCAGTTCCCCATTCAGCCATCTTGGATCCCATCCGAATTCATGGAGGCTCCCCGTTCTCTCAGGTTCAGGAAGAGACTTCTCTTCTGGGTCAAACTGGTGCTCCTGTCCGTGTCGGCTCACCTGCGAGTGGCCTGGCTCACTTTTCTGAGTCATCCTGCAGAGGCAGTTGCTGCAAAGTGCCTCTCAGCACAGCACCTGCTCTATGTTTGTGGCCTGATTTGCGCACATCTTGAGCTGCATGGCACAAGAGGGAAATGGCTGCTTGGGTGGCCTTTCTTTGAGAAGGTGTGGGACCAGGTGACCTTGGTTTTCGCATCTGACCCTTTGTTTCCCACGCCCCTGCCCCACAATTGACAGTTCCATGAAATTGGCTTCACTTTTCTTTCCTTTTTTCCCCTTTCTGTAGATGTGAGAAGAGGCAAAAGGGAATCCCCAATAATCTCCTCCAGAGCTCCAGCTAGACGTCAGAACTGTTTGCTACTCAACCTAGTCCTGTCTCCACTTCGCAGAGAGGCTTGGCTGAGAGAGGGTGGGTGCTGATGGGGTTGGTGATGCCTTTCGGCCGGTGGTCCTTTTTTTGCCAATGAACTTGCGTCAGTTCTTTGCAGCTGAAAAGATGATTCATGGGTTAACAGTAGGGTTTCTGGTAAGTTTTTCATATTGACTGCACTTGTTTTTGACTTCCGTTGTAGTCTGTCTGTTACTACTTTGGCCACACTGGATGATAAGCTATTTGGTTGAATGGATGTGATGTCCTAGAATGTTCAGGATCATTCTACCTTCTCAAGGTGAACATGTCAGTAAAGTGGCCAGCACAACTTCTATATGAGGAAGTGCTTAATTTGGGAAACAGAAGATCTTGAATCTGTGGGGTGGGTGGGGAGCTGTTGGTGGATGAAGAGTTGCTCAGGAAATAAAAAGCCTTAGGGTTTGAAGCTGAAGGAGAAGTGAGCCTAGAGGGAAGAAGGCTGAAGGAAGCTGAATGGACTGACGTGGCCCTGATGAAATCTGAGGTAGAAACATAGAGGCTACTTCCAAGGGTGAATCTCAGCCACTGGTCTGCCTCTGGGAAGAATTTGGTATTGGCTGCAACTTGATTTGCCAGAGCCAAGGCCAAGTTCTTACATTTGTCCATCTGGGCTGGGAAAGGGTAGAGATGGAAGGTCGTGAAACAGGTGCTACCTTTCTCCCTAGGCACAGCGAGGCAAGTCCATATTGGTGGCAGACTTCTTCCTTCATTCCCACCAGGCTCCTCAAGTGAGTGGATGGGGTGGGGGAGTGGGTATCTTTTTATTCCCCAATCCAGAGTGCAGGAAAGGAGAGGAAATCTGCCTCTTCCTCACCATTTTGGCATTTTTCTTCAGCATGGCTGTCTTCTAGTATTGGAGCTCAGCTGGCAGAAAAAATGCTTCGAACTGTGGAACAGGGCAAGTAAAAGTGTGGGAGGACCGAGGGATTCGATCCCCCCCCCACTTACCTCTTCCGTTTTGTTAAAAGCAAAACAGAGCTGACCCCCAGTTGTTTCCCAGGCCTGCCAGGTCCCTCAAAGCTGCTATTTGATCAGACCAGTCTTTGGAGAGGTTTCTCCTTGTTGCACCTTCCTTCAGGCACACGTAACATGGTCCTCCACAGCCAGAGTTTGTGCTTCCTCTGAGATCGTACCAATGTTACTGAACAGCAGGCCAGGGAAAGTATGAAGGATCCCCGCTTCCCTTCAGTGTCATAAACTGTAAGATCCAGAGGAGTTGGTCGTGTTAGTCTGCAGTAGCAAAAGAGCAAAGAGTCCAGTAGCACCTTTAAGACTAACCAACTTTACTGTAGCATAAGTTTTCGAGGACCACAGCTCTCTTCGTCAGATGCATAAACTGTAAGGCGACTGTTTCTTCCAAACGCCTCTTTTTCTGAGACTGTTGGTGGCAGTGTCACATTTTCTAAAAGTGTTATTGTAAGTTGACTTGTGATTTAATTTTCTATAGTGTTTTAATTGTTTTTTTACAATTTGTAAACCGCTATGATTAAATTTCTTCAAATAAATCAATATTTTAAAATACCAGACACCTCAGACAATTAATAACCAGTTCTCTTGGAAAGAGAGCGTTCTCAAAAGCTCTCTGATTGCTTGCATTCAGTCCTCTCTCTCTCTCTCTGTGTGTGTGTGTTTGTTTTTTAGAGGGGTAAGCATTTGCCTTTATTCCTACCTAGAGATGAGCACAAAATGGGGAAAAAATGAAACGAGCATTTCGTGTTCCATTGCATTCCACAAACCATGAACTTTCCCGAAATTGTCCCATTTTGTGAAATGATTCATTAGTTTCGTGATTCGTCAGAACCCAGGGCACTTCAATGGCCTCCTTCATACCAGAGATGCCAAACTCACAGGAGACCTCTTGTTGGGTGAAGGGTAGGTGGAGGAGAGCCTGCTGCTCACCCAACAAGCCAGCAAGAACAAATGCTCTAAATAAGAATATAAGCAAGGAAAATTAAAGAAAAAAAAGGTAGACCTCAGTCAAGCTAGGCCCCAGAGCCAGGCAATGCCCTGAGACTGGGGTCGGGTGGGGTGGAGGAAAGAAGGCACCCTCGCCCAACGACCTTCCCAGCAAGGCCAAGAGCTGAAAATAAGAAAGAGGCTTTTCAGTCTCTTTTAAAGCAGCAGCAAATCCAGCCAAAAGCTCCCAAGTCTACTCTCTCACTGCAAATCCCAGCAACAAGTCCTCTCTCTCCTTCTGTCTACTGGAACTGAAAAGCTGTGCCTTATATAAGAAATGCTCACATAGAGCAGAACAGGAGGTCTCTGGTTGGCAGACAGGCCTGCCTAACAGGGTTTGGAGGGATGAGATTGGTGTTCCTATGGCTACAGAAGGCCCATCTCATTTGCCTAGGGGATTAACCCCCCTGCTTGCTGTATAGGGCAGAATGGAAGCTCTCCAGTTGGCAGGGAGAGCTGGCTATCAAGGTTATGTGGGCTAAGATTGGGGTTTCTAATGGCAACAAAAGGTCTGCAGACATTCTGGGCCTATGTTGCCTAGGGAATCAATGGATCAGTGCCAGCCTGTATGGCATCGTGAATCACAAATCAAATGAATTGGCCCCAGAAGTCGTGAATTTCGTGAAAACCGTGGCCCCACGAAACATGTTTTGCAAAACATGAATTGGCCCAATTCATCATGAAATTTGATTCGTATTTTGATTCGTGCCCATGTCTACTCCTATCCTGTCTAAATCCTGCAAATTCCACATGTCTATTGCTGGGCGTGGGGTGGTGCTAAGCCTTTTCTGGGCAATTGTACTTTCAGATCATAAATAAAGCAAATGTGTGAGAACCAGCGTGGGTTAGAGTGTCCAACTGGGATCTATGAGGCCTAAGTTTGAATCCACACTCTGCCCTGGAAGCTTGCTGGGTGAGCAAGGGCCAGTCACAACAGCTCAGCCTGACCTACCTCACAGGGTCGTTGTGAGCATAAAATGGAAGAGGGGAAAGCATTGAATGTGGCTGTGGGCCCCCATTTTTGGGGGGGAAGGCGAGTTATAAATGAAGTGAACAAATAAGCTGCAAGATCAATGCTAGTCACTTGAGTAAAAAAGCTAAGGCTGTGTCTGATTGGAAGCGGACAATATCTAGCTCCCATCAACAGTATCATCGCCTCTCCACTTACACTGTATCCTGTCTCAAGAACATTTTAGAACAAGAGGCATTTCTGTGTGCCAGCTTTTGAAGTCTTGTTGCAAGAAAGTACATCATCTGCAGGGCCCCTTGTCCCACCTCCACCCAATGGGATTGCATTTTTCGAGAGCCAAAATACACCACCTGCAGATCTCTACCACACCTTTGCCTCTTTGCAGGCACTGAGAGCAGCTGCTTGACTTCTAAAAGCCTTGATCTCTGGCTGACTCTGGTCAGTGTTCACCCAAATTGTGGTCAAATTTGGGCCCAGGGTTTCAGCCAATATGGCTCGTGAGTTCTTTTATTATTTATTTATTTATATCATTTATAGCCCATGTTTCTCAGTGAGACTCAAGGTGGATGACGTAGTATGAGATTACTACAATCAGTATCATGGACATTGCAGTAAACTATGTAATGGGATATAAATGCTAATTTGCAAACATATAACTCCAACAAAAATCCAATACAGAGTAGAAGAAATGCTGAAACAGAGGATAAGTAATTCTAAGACCAACATATAAAACTTCACTATGTATTAAACCTCACCACTATGTGGCTGTACATACTACCTGTTGTCTTAAATAGGTGCTCCGATGAGCTACCTGTGCTTCATGTGGTCTAACGTCAGCCCTAGAATTGCTCAGGTTCTGTTTCAGCATCTCTTCAACTCCTTATTGGATTCTCTTACTAATGCTATGTCTTTGTTAACTTGTGTTTATTTGCCCTATGGCATTGTTTACGGAAATATCCTTGAAATTGGCTGTACTGGTCTCACACTGTGTAATCTGCCTTGAGTCTCAGGGAGAAAGGTGGACTATAAAAGACATTAAATAAACAAACAACATAAAACTACCCAGTAGGATCATACTTAAAGCAACAGATAGTACATAAGACAGCAGAGAGTACACAGTAGTGAAAAAACACAGAGATTGCATTTCGGGTATATTCACTACCTCAAGCCGAATTCCAGTGTATCTCAGGGTAGGGAACCCCTTTCCATGTGTTTTTGGATAGGCACAAGCTCTCATAGCCAGTTTGCACACTCAAAGCCTACACCTTGTTGGAAGTAGCAATGTCTGGTGTACTGCAGTAGCAAGAAGGAAGAAGAGCCTTCTGTGCAGGGGGCAGCAAGGATCACTTAGTTAGGACAGTGAGAGCAGCACCTCTCTTGATTCTTGGGGGTCATTTCCTTGTCTTGTCTCCTATTTGGCTAAACAGGGCAATATCCGGCTTCTTCTCTCTCCTGCCACTCTTCTTATCTCTCTGCAAGATGTAGTCAGATAGCAAGGAACCTATCTCTTCTCTTTACTATCAAGTAATTGACATTGACAGAGAGGTGGTGGAGAGGCATCTGGCTGCACTGGATGAATACAAATCCCCTGGGCCGGATGGGGTGCACCCAAGAGTGCTGAAAGAACTTTCCAGAGATCTTTCAGAACCCCTGTCCATCATCTTCAAGGCCTCCTGGAGGACTGGGGATGTGCCACAAGATTGGAGAAGAGCGAATGTTATCCCAACCTTTAAGAAAGGGAGGAAGGATGACCTGGGAAACTACAGGCCGGTCAGTCTGACTTCTGTTGCTGGGAAGATATTAGAACAGATTTTAAAGGGATCAATCGGTAAGCATCTGAAGGACCGCTCAGTGATCCGGGGAAGTCAGCATGGTTTTGTTCCTAACAGATCTTGCCAGACCAACCTGGTTTCCTTCTTTGATCGAGTGACCAGCTTACTGGATCGGGGGAACTCTGTTGATGTGATTTATCTGGATTTCAGTAAAGCTTTTGATAAGGTCCTCCATGACATTCTGATGGGCAAACTGGAAGACTGTGGAGTAGACTATAGGACAGTTCGGTGGATAGGGAACTGGTTAGAGGATCGCACTCAAAGAGTGGTGGTCAACAGCGTTTCATCAGATTGGAGGGAGGTGTCCAGTGGGGTGCCGCAGGGCTCGGTTTTGGGCCCGGTACTTTTCAATATTTTTATCAATGATCTGGATGAATGAGTGGAAGGGCTGCTCATTCAATCTGCTGGTGATACCAAACTGGGAGTGGTAGCAAACACCCAAGAAGATAGAATTAAAATTCAACAAGACCTGAATACTCTGGAGAAGTGGGCAGCTGTGAATAGGATGCAATTCAACAAAGACAAGTGCACACTATTACATCTGGGCCACAAAAATGAGAAGCACAAATACTGGATGGGGGATACACTTCTGAGCAGTAGTATATGTGAAAGGGATCTTGGGGAAAGAGTGGACTTTAAACTGAATATGAGCAGTGTGATGCGGTGGCAAAAAAAGGCTAATTCAATCCTGGGTTGTATCAAAGGGGCCATAGCATCGAAATCGCAGGAGGTCATAGCCCCTCTCTATACTGCCTTGGTCAGGCCACACCTGGAGTATTGTGTGCAGTTCTGGAGGCCTCACTTCAAAAAGGATGTGGACAAAATCGAGAGGGTGCAGAGGAGAGCGACGAGGATGATCAGGGGTCTAGATACTGAGCCCTACAAGGAAAGGCTGAGGGCCTTGGGAATGTTTAGTTTGGAGAAGAGGAGGTTGAGAGGGGACATGATTGCTCTCTTTAAATATTTGAAAGGCTGTCATTTGGAGGAGGGCAAAGAGCTGTTCCAGTTGGCAGCAGAGGGTAGGACGCGAAGCAATGGGCTAAAACTACATGCACAAAGGTACTGGCTGGATATTAGGAAAAACCTTTTCACGGTCAGAGTAGTTCAAAGGTGGAATCAGCTGCCTAGGGAGGTGGTGAGCTCCCCCTCACTGGCAGTTTTCAAGAAGAGGCTGGATGAATACTTGTCAGAGATGCTTTAGGCTGATCCTGCACTGGGCAAGGGGTTGGACTAGATGGTCTGTATGGCCCCTTCCAACTCTATAATTCTATGATTCTAAGTATGTATTTTCCTCAAATAAACTTTTTGCCTCTTTAATCAGCACAGCGTAACTTCACTGCTCTTTTTGCACTCCCCTAACACACCCTTCTGCAGGAGGTGGAATGGTTGTGTTTAAATTCCCCCACCCCATCTGACCAATTCCCATATATTATTTGGTGGAAGGACGTGCGGTGATCTTAGAAAAAGGGGGGAGTGTCTATCTTCCCCAGAAAATTTAACAAGGCTTCCCTGGATCACTCTGTTCTGGAAAAAAACATTTGGGAGGGGGGGAATACAAAATAGCCTTTCGAGATCAATTCATTGCTTATTAGATGTCTCATCTTAGTGGTTACATCGCTTTACACTGTGTGATCTGCCTGGTGTCTCAGTAAGAACGGCAGACTATAAAGGACATAAACAACATAAAAAATAAGTAGATTTTCTGGAGTAGGTGCCTGGGTACTTTTTAATTACAGAAATTTCAGCAGAAAAAGGGTGTACTTGTTCAGATGAAAATATCCTAAAAGAGGAAAGTTGTGGACTAATTTGTCCGTGCACGGGGTGGGGAGAAGGCCGCCAGGGAGGCATTTCATCCTGGAACGCTGTTTAAGTTGGCAGAACAGTTTTGCAGATATTAAAACCAAATAAGGGTTGGGGAACGGGGGAGGAGTGGCTTGGCCTGGCTTGATCGTTTGATGCTTAAGATCAGCGCACTGACTTCCGAGCAAGCAACTGCCATGCTGTCCTTTCTGGGAAATCAGACCAGAAATGCTTCAGGGAAGCCCATTAAGAAGAAATCCCTCCCAGATGGAGGAATTCTTGCAACCTGCCGGCACTCAGTGGAGGTTCTAATTTGAAAGGGGCGGGGCGCTAAAGAATACAATTGTTTTCAAAGCAATTAGTTTGAGCTGCTTCTGTTGCATTTTGGCCGCACATCACAGGCCAGTCACGCCCCTTTTTCCAGCTTTTGGCTGGGCGGGAGGGGATCGGGACCCCGCTAGGACAGCCAGCGATGACACCGGGGAGGGGCCGCTGCAAAGAACGGCCTACACAAATTGCACACCCCCTTCCCCAGGAAAACTTCGGCTTGGGGCTATTTCGGTCCGCCCTCCGCTGTCTTGAGCCCCCGCAGGTACCGCCCAGCTCGATTACAACAGGCCGGGGGCGCCGCCGGGGGAGGCGAAGCGGTTTGAATGCCGATCGGCCAATAGGAAAAAAGGCTCTCCGCGGTTGCCGGGCAGATCTCGCCCGGGTCAAAGAAAGTTTAGGCGCTGCGAGACTGGCGAACCGAGATCTGCCTGGCAACCGCTGCCGCAATC
Organism: Eublepharis macularius; assembly: GCF_028583425.1. Lineage (NCBI taxonomy): Eukaryota > Metazoa > Chordata > Lepidosauria > Squamata > Eublepharidae > Eublepharis > Eublepharis macularius. Next base: position 176,606,769 of record NC_072793.1, read on the forward strand.
GGAGTTTCTTTTTTTCTGATTGGCTAATAAGTCACCCTCATTTCCAGTTATGGTGTGCCTGTGCAGATAAGGCAGGGGGGGAGGGGAGCTGGGGGAAGGGGGGGCTGCTTGTAGAGCCGAGTTATTTTGTAGCAACGCAATACAACAGGATTGCCGCGGAGCCTTAAAGGCCAACAACTTTTATTCCAGTCGGCGGGAGCTTCAGGGGGTCGCGGCTCGCTCCGTCCGCTGCAAACTTGGTGAGGAATTTGGGGGCGAGGGAGGCAAATATTCTTCTTTAGTTGCTGGATGCGGAGTGGGGGGGGGGTGCTGAGTGGTTCTGCATTGCAGAGAAGATCTCCCAGTTCAAGGACCCCTTTGGAGAAATTTTTTAAATCTGCTGGCCTGAGCAGCGGGATGGAAGTGTAAGAAGAGAACTGAAACCGGAGAGTCAGAAAGAGAGAGAGAGGGCAGGGATCTGGCACGCTCCTCTGATGTCAGATTGCTAATCCCAGGGATTTCCCCTCTGTGACGCCTCCTCTTCCCGTTTGTCACTCTCCCGTCGTCTCCCTGCTCCGTCTTGGCACCCCGGAAGTAGGGGATCCCTGCGAGGGGAGGATCTCCCACGAAGCCGCAGGCCGAGGAGTCCCCATCCAAGACGGCAATCTTGAAAATAAACCAAGGCAGATAATAACCGGCAATTAAAGTTAATGGGAGAAAACGTTCAAATAACCTGATGCACTCTAAACAAATTCAGTCAAGGGAAGCAGCCCTCATTTATAGAACTGAAGAAGAAATTCTTTACAGAATCAGGATAGTTTACAAGAAAACAAACGCTTGTGTCAATAGACTTCTCCAGAACTAGAAATCATTTCTAAAAGCCTACAAGTCTTTTAAAGTGCAAAAGAATGATAGTTAGCACTTTGGTTGTTGTAGATTTTCCGGGCTGTATTGCCGTGGTCTTGGCATTGTAGTTCTTGACGTTTTGCCAGCAGCTGTGGCTGGCATCTTCAGAGGTGTAGCACCAAAAGACAGAGATCTCTCAGTGTCACCAAAGATCTCTGTCTTTTGGTGCTACACCTCTGAAGATGCCAGCCACAGCTGCTGGCAAAACGTCAGGAACTACAATGCCAAGACCACGGCAATACAGCCCGGAAAATCTACAACAACTACTGTTCTCCAGCCGTGAAAACCTTCGACAGTTAGCACTTTCTTTGGCACCTGTTGTCATCTTTTTGTAAGACCAGAAGGGTGGGATTGTAGGTTGATAAGGGGGTGCTAAGGAGACAAGGCTGTAGCCCCCTCCTTTCCTGCTATCTTTATTTTCCTTGCAATTTCTAGCAGAGAAAGAAAGTAGGGTGAGAGGGTGCAGGGAGTAGAGCAGGCATGACTCATTTTTTAACATGGCCTAGCCAAGCAATTAAACTTACAGAGGACTAGAAGTTAAAACTATTCCCTTGAAAGAAAATCCCCTAACAGTCCTACCCCGCCGTCCACTGGCATCCTTAGACTAGATTATTAAAGCTCAGCCACCCTGCCCTGTGAATCGGAAGGATGTTATTGTAGGGTGTAAGGTGGGCTGCCTTCATATGTTTTACTGATATTTATATGACTGTTTTAAATTTAACTATTTTAATTGTTTTAATCGCTTACTTGTTTTATCGTGTATATATATATATCCATATGTTGTGAATCCACTCTGAGCCTGCATGTGGGGAGACTACAAATAAGATATATAGAGAGTGGTCAAGTGGTTTGGCTGCGAATCAGTACTCTACAGGTTTGACTCCCATGACTGCCATGAGCTCAGTAGGTGGCTTGGGTAAGCCACTCCTCTCAGCCCCAACTCCCCAGCTGTATTGTGGGGATAATAATAACACTAACATGTTCACCACTCTGAGTGAGGCACTAATCTGCCTAGAAGAGCGGTATATAACAACAACAACATTCGATTTATATACTGCCCTTCAGGATGACTTAACACCCACTCAGAGCAGTTTACAAAGTATGTCACTATTATCGCCACAACAAAACACCCTGTGAGGTGGGTAGGGTGAGAGAGCTCCAGAGAGCGGTGACTAGCCCAAGGTCACCCAGCTGGCTTCAAGTGGAGGAGTGGGGAATCAAACCTGGTTCTCCAGATTACAGTCCTGCGCTCTTAACCACTACACCAAACTGGCACTGTCATTGTTGTCATTATTAAATTAGATAGATAGATCTTCTCATCTTTGCCATCCTTAGGGTTGCCAGCTCCAAGTTGGGAAATTCCTGGAGATCTGGGGGGTTAGACCTGGAGAAAGTGGAGTTTGGGGAGGGAAAGGACGTTGGCATGGCATAATTCCGTAGAGTACACACACACACACACCCCAAGTCGCCATTTTCTCCAGATGAACTGATCTCTGTGGCCTGGAGACTAGTTGTAATTCCGGGAGATCTCCAGCCACTACTTGGAGGCTGGCAACCCTAGCTATCCTGTTGTCAGGCTTCGCCAATGGGGCATCAGAGACTGAGGGGGACTTGCCCTTTTCCTCCAGGCCAGCCAAAGGTGCGCCTCAGAAATGGGGAGGAGGGGTTATGCAGCACCCTCTTTCTACCCAGAGCAGTCTGATACCCTTCTCAGCCCAAGAGGTGGTCTGGCTTCTCCCAGCACCCTGGAATGGCCCCCTCCTTTAATGGGGCCTTCCTGGGTGGGTCCCTGCCCCTCCCATCCTTTCCCTGGGGTTTGGTCCTCCCCCCGGGAATGCTTGATGGGGTCGGAGACCCATCCCCAGGCCCTGTTTCCACCCTCCCTCAACCTTTCAAGGCCTGCCTGTAGGGCGGGGAGGGCTGGCCCTCTCCATACCCCATGGTTTGGTTTTCCTCCACTTTATGAATGTTATGAACTTTTCTGTGACTGGGCTGTTGCTGTATAGAAGCTTTAATAGTTCTATGTACCTAGTAATTCAAATTATAAAAATAATGTGCGTAGAACTATTATCTCCTCTGGACTCAGTGAAGAAAGGTGTCTTTAGATGTTTTAAATAAATGTTGGTGCTCTCTCCCCTCCTCCCCTGCCCTGAGCAACTAGCATCCAGAAGTACATTTAGCTGTAATTTAGCTGGAGATTTAATTTAGCTTATGGTTAATACATCTCTCCATGAACTTTTAAGCCTTCCATGCCAGAGGCCACCTGCACATCCTGTGGCAGTGAGTTCCACATGATAATTACTCTTTGAGTGAAAACTACTTCCTTTTGCCTTTCTGAACCTATGGCTCATCAACTTATTTGGGTGTCCCCAGGATCGGGGGGGGGGAGTTCTCCGTCCATTTTCTTTGCACCAGACCCTGAATAATTCTGTAAATTCCCACAGGTGCCAGTTCTCCTTTCTGGACCCCCTAAGGAGTAGCTCTTTGGTTTCAGCCTCTAGAAGAACCAGCAAGAGAGATCCGGTGTCATTCCACAGCAAGCCAATTGCAGCCACAGCCGTGGAGGGATGTTTGCAATCCAGATATAAATGGATCTGCATTGGTGGCACCGTTTGTTCCTGGTAGCAGCTGCTTTGCTTCTGCAGGGCTGCTCTGGTGAGTATCTGGAAGGGGCTACACTCCCTCCTTTCCAGGGGAAGCGGATCAGGGTTTGTACCCGGCCCAGTTGCTTGTGGAGTGTTTGTGCAATACAGTGACAGAAGTTTGATTTGGGGTGCTACATTCAGATGAGGCTGAAGTTGTTTCTGGATGGCACAGATTTCTTTCTAGCACAGGCTAGACTCTCCTCTTCCTGTCACATGACTCTGATCTTCTGTGACTTCCTGCCATGTGCCTGCCGTTCTATGGGTCCCCCTGCTGCTGCCTACGCTTCAGGGGCCAACCTGGCTCTGGAAAGGGCAAAGATGGCTGCTCTGAAATTGGTTTTTCAAGATTATGAGGCCCTCGCCTTTCTTCTTCTAGCCAAATACAGTTCCCACAATTAGAGGAATCCGCTTTGTTTCTTAGTACTTGACGGCCAGTGAGCAAAATGTTGGAGAAAAACAAACTTCTCTCTTGCAAATCCCCAAACACAAACTGCTGTGGAGAATGCAAGAGCGCAGCCTCTCCAAAGCCCAGAATCTAAAATGAGAGGCAGACAGATGATTATTTATAACAACAATGACAACTGCGCTTATACACCGCTCTTCTAGACAGATTAGTGCCTCACCCACAGTGGTGAACAAGTTAGTGTTGTTGTTATCCCTACAATGCAGCTGGGGAGCTTGGGCTGAGAGGAGTGGCTTCCCCAAGGCCACCTACTGAGCTCTGGGCAGGAGTGGGTTTGAACCAGTAGAGTGCTGATTCGCAGCCAAACCACTTAACCGCTGTGCTACAGCAGCTCTCTGTTGAAATCCCATTCAGCCCATTCCGCAGGCCACTGAAGAACCCCTGTGCCCCCTGAAGAGCACTCCAAAACCTGTAGAGACGGGAGCATTCAAGGCGACCTGAATTATTTACGTATTTACTTATTGAGAAGAGAGGGTATGACCCAAAGGTTGGTTTGGGAGTTTTAGACGTGTTCACTTCAGTTCCTTGCTGAGACTTGTTGTACCTTTCTGTGTTGAAAAGGGAATTGGGAACCCATCTCAGCCTTCGTTCTGAGAGAGATTTTCCTGGCGGTAGGAAGTGGTCTGTGGTCAAGCCACTGGTGGTCCTTCCTCAACTTTTGTACTGCATGGCAGGGGCAACCCGAAAGGCATTGAGGGGAGGGGGTAATTCCCCAAGGGATGTGCTTCATTTGCTTAACTGACAAGCAATTTGTGCAGCGTGCAAATCGGGCAGTCGGATGAGGAGGCCTAGCTTGGATTTCTTTTACAATCTGCTGGTAGTGTTTTAAGGTGGGGGAAGGGAACTTCTTCCTGTCTGCGTCAAGGGGGCAGAGGGGTGGTTTTGGGGGTGTGGCGGCAGGCCCCCTAACTGCCTGAGTGCTTCTTCCAGGTGCCTCTTGGCACTCCTTGCGCTATTTCTACACAACGATATGGGATCCTGTCCGGGATGTGTCTGATTTCGTTGCTGTGACATATGTGGATGACCTGCTCAGTGGTCACTATAACAGCACCATGAAGAGGGCGGTGCCTCGGGTGTCCTGGATAAGGAGGTTGGAGGAGGTCGACTCCCACTTCTTGGACCGGTACACCAACTTAGCCATGCTTGATGAGCTGAGGCAGAAAAGGTACCTGAAGGACCAACCGCATCTCTACAATCAGAGCAGAGGTAGGGGGGAAAGTGCGTTGTTCTGGATGACTCTGGTTAGGAGTGTGCGCTTAAAAAAAACACTACGAGTCTAGTTAGCGTCCCTTTGTCAGATCGTTCAGCACCTCGGCACCATCTTTGCTTTGTTAACGGGTATAGTACCCAAGAAATACTGTTGAAGAATCTTTGTTTCCATTTTATCCTTTATTTCAGCATAACTCTATGCATATCCCTGGTTAACTGGCACTTTGAAATTGCAGTTTTTGCACGAGAAGAATATTCTGTACCTCCTGATTAATCCGTCCCTTGCTCCGAAATCAGAACTCCTTTCTGTGCTGGAGCCTTTTTGGACAATTCAGGCCCTGCAAGGTCCATAGTTATAGGGGGGGGGCTGTAGGGGGCACCCCCACCTGAGAATTATCATACACTCCCTCTCTGAATTCCCAGGTTTCACCTTCTGTAAACGTTAGTCTCTTTGTGGAGAATATAAAGGAAAACGTAGACAGAGTTTTAGCCCAAAGTGCCCCAGCAGGAATAGGGGAGGGGAAGCTGCAAGATAGCAGGAGCTGAGTCAGTTAACCCCTTCCTGACCCAATTCATTCTCTCCTATTCTGTCTCCTAACCTTTTCTCCCTGGGCCTTTGGCTTCTTTGTTCCTCTCCTCTTCAGTGTCTGCAGTGGTAAGTGAAATCTCTGGGCAGAAAATTGGAGTGGGATCTATACGATTTGAGGGCTGCCTCCTCTGTTCATGCTGGAAAATTTGTCTCATGAGTAGGGGAGGGGCACAGGAGGTAGGGTTGCCAACCTCCAGCTGGGGCCTGAAGTTCTCCTGGAATTACAACTGATCTCCGACTTGCAGAGATCCATTCCCCAGGAGAAATGGCTACTGTGGAGGGCTGACTATGGCACCCTTCCCCCAGGAACAACCCCCCCAACATTTCAGACATTTCCCAAGCCAGAGTTGGTAACTGCAGAAGCAAAAAAATTAAAGCCCGGTTTGACTTGGCCTCGTCTGTGTTTTTAATCCATTACACAGACCCAAAAGGACTTGTGGAAGGTATCTTTACCTAACTTTATGTGCCTCCTTGTATTCAGCTTAATGCTTCAATGGATCAGAACATGTCACGAGCTGAATGCCTGTTATTTCTCTGCCGCTTCTCAGCAGCTTCTAAATCTCCCCACAGTAACTGACTTTTAACTGTCACTCCCCCAGCATTCTGCCAGCTCTCATTGGCTGCCTCCCAGCAGAGGCAGAGCTGGAATTATTCTGGTCCCTCACAGCATTTATTTCTTAAAGCTACAGGCACACTTTTTAATTTAATTATTTAATTTATTTGATTTTTACCCGCCCTCCTCATAAGTGGGCTCAGAGCTGATTACAACAATATAGTAACAATAAAACAATTTAAAATACAATGCATAGAAGTAAATAAGTCACATTATCAAGTTAAAACCAGGTTACCCAAGATGGATAACAGTGTTCACAATACACCCCATTACTCAACATGTTACAGGGCAGGGCAGGCAGATGATATACGATGCTAATAACAGGTATACCACAGATCACAGAAGGGAGGAGTGCAGTCGGACAGTTTTCCCAATCCTTAGTCACAACCATAGGCCTGGCAGAATGTCTCCATCTTACAGGTCCTGTGGAACTGTAACAAGTTCTGCAGGGCCCTAGTTTTGACAGAAAGGGACTTCTGCCAGGTTAGTGCTGAAAAGACCCTGGCTGTGGTCAAAGCTAGGCGAACATCCCTGGGGCCAGGGACCACCAGAAGGTGTTTGTCAGCAGAACGAAGTGCCGTCTGGGGAACATATGGCGAGAGACGGTTTTCCCTTATAGACAGGTAGCTGTTAGGAAAAGGTTTTTGGTTTGCTTCTTTGCAATCTCTCATTTCTTGTAAGAGTTGTTTAATTTGGCTTATGTTATCTCTGTAAAAACCCTTTTTGTTTTAAGAGGTCTTATTCCTCCCTTGTGATTCTGTGTGCTGTGTTGGATCTGGACCTTAGTATGCAATGGTTAAAGGTGCCCAAATAGTACCCCGCTGTACATATGTTTGTTCCAGAGTGGCAAGAGCACACTTTTGTTTATTGCAAGGCAAACACAACACTATTGCCAGTTTGTTACCCGAATTGCTATACACATGAAGGTTTTCTTTGGTGGGCAGCCCAGAGCCTCCATTGCTCTGAGGGAGGTAAGCAGTCATTTTGGAAGCAGGGAGTGTGGAAAAACTGGAATTTTAAAAAAGATTCCCCCCAGGGGGTTTTTTGACAGAAAAATTGGGAAATTTTGGGAAGCACTAAAGTAATTCCTGTGATTTGTGATATTCTGAGAGACAAGGGAGGGACCATGTCTCAGTGGTAGAGCAGGTCCCAGGTTCGATCCATGTGAGCATCTCCAGTTTCGAAGATCGGGTAGGAGGTGATGTGACAGACCTCTGCCTGAGACCCTAGCAAGCGGCTGCCAGTCAGAGAAGTCAGTACTGACTTTGATAGAAGAAGAGTCTGGCTCAGTAGAAGGCAGCTTCATATGTTCATGTGCTTTTTAAGATAAGGTTTTACTCCCTCACAATTTGTGGTAGGGTATGAGCCTTCGTGAGTCACACAGCTCACTTCTTCAGACTCACGAAAGCTCATACCCTACCACAGGGGTCATTTCGTAGAAAAAGAACTGGAGGGACTCATTAGCATAACTCATTAGCATAACTCATTAGCTTGTGCCACGCCTCTTACCATCACTGGAAGTGTGTCATTAGTATAACTGATTTGCATATGCCACACCCCCTGACATCACCTATTTTGGCTGTTTTGGACTCAATCCTGGTCATTCAGGGCCAAAATTGGGCCCCGAATGGCAAAAAGGGGCTGAAAATGGCTGAAAAGGGGCCCAAAATGGTCAGAATTGGGCCGCTGATGAGTGGGAGAGAGATCCATCACCTGTCAGAGGCCCGATCCAGGCCGTTTCGGCCCCAATCCAGGCCAAAACAGGCCCAAAATGGCTGAGAATCAGGTGGGCGGGGCCACCTGACATGTGACCTCTTTGGGGAACTACCGGAACTGCGTTCCTGTGCATTCCCCCTCAAAATGAGCCCTGCCCTACCACAAATTTTGTTAGTCTTATAGGTGTTCCTGGACTCTTTTCTACAGCTACAGACAGACTGACACGGCTACCCATCTTGATTTATCCCTCAAAATGTATAGCATGACAAAATTGCGTAATACAATTCACAGGGTTGGATAATGATATTTTTATGCATACTGTTGGCATGTGCAACAATAGGATATGTTATCGAGGATATGTTTATGGTTTAAAAGAGAAAAAATGGGCAAAAATTATGCTATAATACAGTTGAAAAATTAGTAAAGAGATCAGCATTATGAAGTTTTTAACTTTTCTAATTTGAGAGGAGGTGTGATGGGGGGAGAGAAGCTCAATGATCCTCCAAAAATCAGAACAAAGATAAGGCAGTGGTTGGAGGGGAGGGTGTATGGGTCACCCCTTGCTCCAGTTCTGGTGTCCCCTCTGTCGGGGTCTCTTTCAGGGTTGCTCGTCTGGCAGCGCATGATGTCCTGTGAGCTGAGCAAGGACGGGCTCAAAAGAGGGTTCAACCAGTATGGCTTCAACGGGGAGGACTTCCTCAGCTTCGACAAGGAGACCCTCACCTGGACGGCAGCCATGTGGCCGGCTCAGGTGACCAAGAGGGAGTGGGACGCTGATGTGGCAGATTCTAAATCCCTCAAGAGCTACCTGGAGGAGGAGTGCATTAATTGGCTGCAGATGGTCCTGGAATACGGGAAGGAGTTTCTGCTGTGGAGAGGTGAGCATAGCCAAAGCCCGCAATCAGTTCACACTCTCGCCCCTGCCTGCATGAATGTCTAAGATTAATCTGCATGTGGTATAGAAGGAGAGGGTAGAATTGTGTGCGGTACCATATCATACTACAGGTGTGTGGAAGTGTTGTGATTTGAATGCTTCTACCCAAATTAAAAATTCTCTAAAAGTACAGCAGAGGAAGGCATGGCCGACAGCCTTTCTCCCAGATATGCTGACTTTGTAGTTGTAGGAAGGCCTTTCTCTGTTAAAGCGTTCAAAAATGGTATATACCCACCTGTATTCCAAACCGGTACAGTCCCTGCTACCTTCTTGCATATCTACCCCTTAATTCATTCTCCTGTATGGATATATCCAGCGAGAGAGCAAGACCAAAGCAATTGTATGGCAAAGATTCTCATGCACTGGAAGTTATTTTGCTTTATTAGGAAAAAAAATCCCACTGGGTCTGCATGTGGATAGGTTCCTTCTGCCCCAAACTGTTCCTCCCATCATCAAGACCAGCCACATAAGGTCTCCCGGCTTCTTTACTGCATGAAAACGATTCCCTTGTTTACCTGCCCAATCAGACACTTCTCTTCTGTAGGGAAGCAATGTAATAGTTGGAAGAGGAAAGGGCAGCCTCCAATGTATTGAGGTGGGGAACTTGCAAGTATTTGATGCTTGAGGCTTCTCGGGGGTTGTTGCTTCTGTTTAAATAATTTTGGTGTCAGAATACATGGAGAATATTTTTTTTCCCTGGGTAATATTCAGCGCTGTTTTAAAAAGAAAGGATTGATGGGCAAGATCTCTCTCAGCACGGGTGGGCAATTTTTTCACCGAAGAAGAACCAGCATGTAAAAGTATGTGCCTCTGAGCATGTGCAGTCTAGAATAGCAAAAAAATGGGAGCAACCATTGGCTCACCTCACTGAGTCAACTCCTGTTTGTGACCCTTGGTTCAGCAGAATCTCTGCTAAAGCCCAGGTGAGATTCACCCCAAATCCTGGAATATCTAACCAGAATGGGATATATTGAGTTTCCAAAACAAGGGGTGGGACTAGATGGCCACAGGGTCCCTTCTTGGCATCAGTCATGTGAGCCAAGAGAAAGATTCTGTCTTAATATGGACAAATGTTGTTGCTTGCTCAGAGCCTCCAGTGGTGACAGTGTCACAGAAGGCGGGCTACGATGGCCTGGAAACCCTCGTCTGTCGTGCCCACGGTTTCCACCCCAAGGAGATTGATGCCACCTGGCGGAAGGACGGGGAGGTCTGGGAGCAGGAGACCTTTCGTGGGGGTGTCGTCCCCAACTCGGACGGGACTTACCACACCTGGCTGAGCATCAAGATCCACCCTGAGGACAAGTTCCGCTATCGGTGCCGTGTGGGACATGACAGCTTGCCAGAGCCTTTGGACTTGGGTTTGGAGAAGCCTGGTGAGAGACAGATAGGGGTAGGGGGAAGAAAGTTTGGGGGTGGCAACTCCTAGGAGGTGAACTTCCACCCAGGAAGGATGAATGAGAACTCCAAGAAGTGACCCTTCCCAATACTAATTTAAAGTTAGTATTATCTGTTTGTATCCTAAGTATCTCATCGTTATTCCTTAGATTAATTGCTCATGATTTAATCATTCTAATAAATAGTAACAAAGAGCCGGCACGTTAATGATACCCAGTTGCAGAACTTAGCCCGTTTTTCAGGATTCAAGTGCAGTAGCATCTTAAAGACCAACAAGATTTCCAGGATATAAGCTTTTGAGAGTCACAGCTCCCTTTGTCAGATAAAAATAGGAATGGAGCCCTTATATATTAGTCAGAAGGCGGAAGGGGTGTTGCAAAGAAGAGAGTCAAAGTGCAAATTTATAATGCAAAATGTAATCCGATAGAGCAGGGGAGCAATGCTTAGGAGAATTAGCATCTGTAGTGAGATAAGAATCCGATGTCCCTATTGTGTGTGTGTGTGTGCCCATTGTTCTGAATTTGTGAATGAACTCACATGTTGTCAATGCCCCTTGAATCTTCTCTCCCCCCCGCCCCTGAAACTCTACTTGATCCTATCAAAATCTGTTTGTGAATCAAGGAACATAAAAGTATTTCTTATTTTAAATTCTGAGCATAATCTGTAGGAATATATTTTTCCTATATTTTATTTTGACTTGCAAGATTTGAGTCCAGGAGCAGCTTAGAGTATAAACTTAGGGTATAGATTTCCAGGGTATAAACTTTCAAGAGTCTAAGCTCCCCTTACCAGATACAAGTAGAAGTGGAGATTGCTGAGCTCTTATATCTCATGCAGGAGGTGAGACGGATGTAGCAAGAAAGGATATCAAGATGCAAAGGTATAATGCATCTATGATTTATAAATCTAGTTTGGTCCTGGTTTAGAAATAGCTTTGTTCACCCTTCATGTACTTATTATCAGGGCTTTTTTTCAGGGGGAGCGTGGGGGAATGGTGTTCCGGAACCTCTTGAAAATGGTCACATGGCTGGTGGCCCCACCCCCTGATCTCCAGACAGAGGGGAGTTTAGATTGCAGCTTGGAGGGCAATCTAAACTCCCCCCTGTCTGGAGATCAGGGGGTGGGGCCACCAGCCTTGTGACCATTTTCTCCGAGGGCAATCCACTGAGTTCTACCACCTCTTTTCCCAGAAAAAAAGCCCTGCTTATTATCATCTGCATTTTAAATTCATGATTCAATAAAGAGATTGGGCTATATTCGCCTAAATCGCAAGGATTTTCCCCATCTTTCAATATGACTAATATTGTAGCTTACTCCTATGACAGAGGAATATGATGGGTTTTAATAAACTCAGCAGTTGGTGGATTTTTAATATTTCAAGCAATGTTTTACACTCCCATTAAGTCCTAGTACCCTTTTTGTGGCCTTTAATAACCTACGTTAAGGTATTCCTCTGTAAAAGGGGATTCTAAATCTGTTGCTGTTGCTTATAGAAATGTTGTCTTGGGCAAAAATTGCTGAATGGCTTGATAGTTTGGATCATCAGAATGATACATCATAATATTCTTTTTTTTTTTTTTTTGAAAAATTTTTTATTGGGTTAGAGCATTATTATTTTTACATTACATTCAATTTTCCCCTAATTTTTCGTTTCTAACCCCCTCCCTTTCCCCCCCTTTTGTTGACTTCCAACAGCTTTCCCACCCTCTGTCCCTTTTCCCTTACTTCTATAAAATTCATCTGTCTAAAACAAATATACATTCTCCATTATATTAAGCAGTACATCTTTAACTCCTTTACTTATTATACACCCAAACCGTACGTCTTTAGATAACCAATTTATCCCATTTTCCAGTTTTGAATATTTCTATATATCATAAACCTATACATCGTAAACCATAAAAATTTCCCACATTTAAATCAAACAATTTGATTTATTCTCTATATATTACTCATTTCATCTTTTTATGGTAATTCTATCTAACTTATCACATATTCAATCAATTTAACTCTTCTATGCATTCAGTTTGGTGCATATAAATCTTATCAGAGAAAGAAAATATTGTTAGTTACTCAATCCTCATGTTTAAACCTTATCCTTAATTATTCTCTATCAGTATTCTATCACTTAATCTTTACATATCTATATATATCTCGATCAATTAATCTAACTGCTTATAAATTCACATTTCTCTTCCTCCCCCGGTAAAGTCACCCCTCTCTTTTATATTTTTATTATACTTCAGTAGTTCTCAAACTGCCACAGTTTTCCTCCCACCTCCCATTTCTTCTCCAGATATTGTTTCAGCTTCTCCCAGTCTGTGTTAAACTGCCCTGAGTCCAGATCTCTCAGTTTTCTTGTCATCTTATCCATTTCAGCCATGTACAGCAATTTGTAGATCCAATCTTCAATAGTTGGCACTTCTTGTACTTTCCATTTCTGCGCATACAAAAGTCTAGCTGCTGCAGTCATATAAAATATCATCGTCCTATGATGGGCTGGAATTCCCTCCATTCCCAAGTTTAGCAGCAGGAGTTCTGGGTTCTTATTTATTTGAAACTGTAAAATTTCACTCATTTCTCTTATTATTTCCCCCCAGAACTGCCTAGCTACCTCACACGACCACCACATATGATAGAGGGAGCCCTCATGTTTCTTACATTTCCAGCATTTGTTAGATGTATTCAAATTCCCTAGCGCAATCTTCTTTGGTGTCATGTACCAACGATAGATCATTTTGAAAATGTTCTCTTTAATATTAATACATGTCGTTGTCTTCATTGTAGTTTTCCACAAGTATTCCCATGCCTCCATTGTTATTTCTTTATTAAAGTTTATAGCCCATTTCACCATCTGTGTTTTAACTATCTCATCCTCAGTGTACCATTTCAACAGTACTTGATATACCTTGGATATTCTTTTCTTGTCTTCTTTAAGAAGGGTCTGCTCTAGTTCCGAGTTCTCTGTTCGTATGCCCCCTTTTGCAAAGTCCGAGTTGTATAAGTCTCTAATCTGTCTATACTGAAACCAATCATAATTAGGTGATAGTTCCTCTTGCGTCTTTATTCTAAGTTTAGATACTTCAATCTTAGTTATTTCTTTGTACGTTAAACATTGTTGTTCATTATCCACAGCTCTCGGATCTATCACCTCATATGGGACCACCCACAAGGGGGTTCCTTCTTGTAGGTAAGTTCTGTACTTCTTCCAGATTGTATATAGACTTCTCCTTACAAAATGATGCAGGAACATCGAGTTGACCTTTACTTTGTCATGCCATAGGTATGCGTGCCATCCAAAAATTTTTTTATATCCCTCTAGGGCTAATAGTTTCTTATTCTTTAATGTCATCCAGTCTTTTAGCCAAACTAGGCAGATTGCATCATGGTAAAGTCTCAGATTGGGCAGTTGCATTCCGCCTCTCTCCTTTGCATCTTGTAGAACTTTTACTTTCACTCGAGGCTTCTTGCCTGCCCAAACAAAATCTGATATTTTCCTCTGCCATTTTTCAAATTGTTTAGAGTCTCTGATGATTGGTATTGTCTGTAACAAAAACATTACTCTTGGTAACACGTTCATCTTAACTGCTGCAATCCTGCCCAACCATGACAAATTCAGTCTATTCCACTTGATCAAGTCTCTCTCTATCTGAGTCCATAATTTTTCATAATTATTCTTGAACAAATCTATATTTTTTGCAGTCAGCTCAACTCCCAAATATTTCACTTTACTAGTTACTTCACAGTCCGTTGTTTCCATTAACAATTGTTGTTTCTGCTTAGTCATGTTTTTACATAGTATCTTTGACTTCTTTTTGTTAATGAAGAAACCTGCCAAATCACCAAACTCCTTGATCTTATCTATCACTTTTGGCATGTTCTCCAATGGATCTTCTACAATTAACATTATGTCATCTGCAAATGCTCTAACCTTGTATGAATAGTCCTTTATTTTTATTCCTTGTATTTCCTCATCTTGTCGTATTTGTATCATCAGAATCTCCAATACTAAAATGAACAACAATGGAGATAACGGGCAACCTTGTCTTGTTCCTTTACTAATCGTCAATTTCTTGGTCAATTCATCATTCACTACAATTGCTGCAGTCTGGTCTCTATAAATTTCTTTAATTGCTCTGATGAATCTTTCTCCCAATTGTAGCTTTTCCATAGTGGCAAACAAAAAGTCCCAGTTTAAATTGTCAAACGCTTTTTCAGCGTCTACAAAGAAGAAACCAACCTCTTTATCACAACGCTTGTCATAGTATTCAATAGCATTGATCACTGTCCTTAAATTGTCTCTTATTTGTCTGTCCGGCAAAAAGCCTGCTTGTTCTTCCTCTATGACTTCCGAGAGCCACCCCTTCAGTCTCTCCGCCAATATCTTCGCAAAAATTTTGTAATCATTGTTAAGTAATGATATAGGCCTGTAATTTTTCACGTTAGTCAGATCTTGGCCCTCTTTTGGGATCAATGATATATTCGCTTCGCTCCAAGTGTCTGGAATTCTTTGATCCCTGAAAACTCCGTTCATCACCTCTTTTAGGAATGGTGCCAGTTCGTTGGCCATTGTCTTATAAAATTTAGCCGTAAGTCCATCTGGCCCTGGCGCCTTTCCTAGATTTGCGGATTGTATTGCCTTACTTATTTCTTCATCAGTTACTTCACTGTTCAACTTGTTTCTCCAAGCTTCCGAAATCTCTGGAAGTTTAGTTTTCTCCAAATATGATGCTATTGATTCTTTGGTTACTTCTTTTTTATTATACAGCTTCGCATAGAATTTATAGAAGGCTCTACTAATGGTAGTCTGCTCCAGGTACGTTTTATTTTCTTCACAGATTTTATTTATTGTTTTCTTTTCCCTTTTCTTCTTCAATTGCCATGCCAAATATTTCCCAGGTTTATTAGCACCCTCAAAAGCTTTTTGATTCAGTCTTTTAAGGTTCCACTCCAATTCTTTATTACTCATTACTGTTAACTGCTCTTGAAGAATTTTGATTTCCTGATGTATTTTCTTTTTCCCTGGTCTCTTTTTTAACTGTGCTTCTTTGGCCTTTATTTTCTCCTCAATCTCTTGTCTCTTCTCCTCTTTCTTTTTCCTTGCTCTGCCATTTAAGTCCATTAGTATGCCCCTTACAACCGCCTTGTACGCGTCCCAAACTTTACTGGTTGGTACTTCTTTATTCACGTTGTATTGTATAAAAAACTTAGTCTCTCTTCTCAATGTTTCCATATTCTCACTTTCCTGTAACAAGTCCTCATTTATTCTCCAGGCTTTCCTTTTTCTCCTTTTTCCAAATTTCCACATAATTGGGTTGTGATCTGAGCCTACCATCGGCATTATTTCTACCTCCTTAGTCCATAACGCTAAGTCCTTTGAGGCCCAGATCATATCAATTCTTGATAATGTAAAATGCCTTGCAGAATAAAAAGTAAACTGTCTGGTTTTAGGATATTCTCTCCTCCATACGTCTTCGAGAGTCTCTTGTTGAATCAACTCAAAAAAAAGCTTTGGCAATAGTCCTCTTTTCTTTTGTGCTTTTGTAGTCTTTTTGTCTAGTTCCAAATCTGTCACTCCATTGAAATCTCCAGCAAGAATTATCTGGTCATATACAAGATCGTCTAGGTGCTTCCTTAAGTCCTCAAAGAAGCTTTCCTTTGCACCGTTAGGTGCATAAAGTCCGACTACCAACACTCTCTTTAAGTTCCAATTACATTCCACTGCTACAAATCTAGCTTCCACATCTCTCATAACAAGTTTTGGCTGCAGCTCCTCTTTTATATACAACACCACTCCTCTTTTTTTCTTGTTGGAAGCCGCTACAAATTCTTTGCCCAATTTTCCAGATTTTAAATATTTTACATCCTGTTTTCTAATATGGGTCTCCTGCAAACAAACAATATCACATTTTTGTTTTAATAGCCAATGAAAAATATTTTTTCTCTTATTCGGTGAGTTTAGTCCATTTACATTCCAAGATAATACTTTACACTCCATATTCATGGTTTTGTTGGTAAGTCTTTTTCATTGTCCTTGATAAATCTCTCCATCTCCCGCTCAGATCTGATGCGTTTTTTTGCCCCTCCAAACTCAAAGGACACTCCTTCCGGTAACTCCCATCTGTATCTGATATTCATGTCCTTCAAAGTCTGAATTAGCACTCTATATTTTTTCCTGTCCAATAACACCGATCTGGGCAGTTCCTTCATTATAATAATCGTCTTGCCATCAATCTCCAATGGATCTTGAAATTGTTTTGTCACAATCCTCTCTTTCATATTTCTAGTTGTAAACTGCACAATCACATCCCTTGGTAGTTTCCTCTGGGTTGCAATTCTCGAGTTCACACGATACGCCACATCTAGGATAGCCACAATTTCCTCCTCCTCCTTCCCCAGGTAATCAGCCAACACCTCAGTCATCTGTTCTTGCGCTGACTTCCCTTCCACTTCTGGCAGACCACGAAAACGAAGCTGCTTCTCCATGTGTTTAGTTTCTGCAACTGACATCCTCCCCTTCACCAGCCTCATCTCTGTTTGTTGCGTGTCTATTAAATTCTCCATCGCGTCTTCTACTGTTTTAACTCTCTGCTGCGTTCCTTGTAATTCACTGCTAATCGTTTCCACGCCTTTTTTCACTTCTGACAGCTCCGACTTTACTGTCTGTGTAACTTCCTTGACCTCTTTAATAAGCTCCAATTTCGTGTCCTTAAGTTCTTTCATCATGTCTATAAGTTTTTTGTCCAAATTTTCTATTGCCGATTGCCACTCTTTTTTCGACATCGTGGGGCTTGCTTTAGCTCGCTCCCACGAATCTGCTCTCTTCCTCAGCTCCGTGGCGTATAATTAAACTTTTTCCTTTTTTTTAAATGTCCCAATCTTTGCCAAAATTAATTTTTTATATCCAAAATGTCGGGCGTCTTTTCTCTATGGTTTCTCTATGTTATTGTAATCCAAGATGGCCTACTTCCTCTTCCGCTGAAGCCACGACCCTTCCACTTTCAAAGATGGCGATTCCCCACTTCCTGTCCTTTGGCAAGGGCCGCTTCCCTCCAGCCACTCTATTGTTGTTACGCACTTCCTGTCTCCCGTCTTCCCACAGCAGGTCTCGCGATGGTGTCTTTTTCCCACAGCTCCAAAACCACAGGTATTCAAAACAATAGTCCGATTTTTGTAATAACTTCTTTAAACTTAGTCTCTTTTAAAATACAACTCCTGCCGAGTCTTCACCTCCTTTTCACTAGTCTGTTGCAGTTTAAAAATCTACTTTCTTTCCTCTCTGTTTTTGTCAATCTGTCCCGTTTCAAGAGATAGCGATCTTTACCTTCTCTTCAACTTTCTCGGGTTGTAATCGCTGTTTCGATCTTAAATTCTCCTCTCGACTTCCCTCCCCGATCGAAGCTTGGGTATGTAGGTCTTATGCCAGCCGAATTGGCCCCAAAATTGCCGCAGAGATTGTAGCCGACCCGTCGCAAGGTGGGACCTCAAGGATCGGGGGGGAGACTCCTTGTGTAGAGCCCCCCCTCGTCCGAGATCTAGCTCACCCTAGGGTCTTGAGCGTTCTTTGCCTGCTCCCCGCCTGAGAGCAGTCGGCCGCGGGTTATTTTCACCCCTCCGGCCGGTTAAAACGGCAATCCGGTCAGCTCCACAAATGGAGCTGCGTTAGACCTCCATGAATCCCAAACCGGAAGCCACATCATAATATTCTTTTAAATGTTTCACTGTGTCAGCTGATCTTATGATCTGTTTATTTGTATCATATATAGTATATTTGGGGGCATATTATAAGATTCTAGACAGGACTTTTAGCAGCTTATTACTGATTTCAAAATTCTATTGTTTTAGCATCACCTGTCATACTTTGTAAGAGCCCCGTGGTGCAGAGTGGTAAGCTGCAGTACTGCAGCCCAAGCTCTGCTCACGACCTGAGTTCGATCCTGGCGAAAGCCGGGTTCAGGTAGCCAGCTCAGGGTTGACTCAGCCTTCCATCCTTCCGGGGTTGGTAAAATGAGTACCCAGTTTCCTGGGGGTAAAGTGTAGATGACTGGGGAAGGCAATGGCAAGCCACCCCGTAAAAAGTCTGCCAAGAAAACGTCATGATGTGACATCCCCCCATGGGTCAGTAATGAGTTGGTACTTGCACAAGGGGAAACCTTTACCTTTTACCTGTCATACTTTGTAAACTGCTCTGGTGGGTGTCAAGTTGTCCCGAAGGGCGGTATATAAATCGAATGTTGTTGTTATCTCTATTCTCCAAAAAGCACTGTAGGGCTGCCAGGTTCCCCAACAAATGTCGGAAGGTCAGGCGGATGGAAGGGTACTTACCATAGTTTCATCTCGCATGCATGCGAGGCACTCTTCCACTCCCACCTGCCATGCAATGATGTGACTTCCGGAACTGATGTCATTGTGCCGAGGGTGGGAGCATGAGTGCATTTCATGCCAGGGCCAATTCGTTATGAACCAGTCCAAAGTGTAACATTTGGGGCTGATTCTGAAAGAATCGGCCCTTTTGTGATGCCATTGCTTCCATTATAACTGGAAGTTGTCATGCAGAAACGGGCAGCACGGAGCCATTTGCCTGGGGTGCCTGTCAATAGTGGGTGGCTTGCCTCCTTCTACCAGTTGCTAGTGATTGGCAGGCAGAGAAATCGCTGGGAGCTTGGCTGCCACCAGCATGTACCTGCCAGACCTACAGCACTGGGAGTCCGGAATTCACACAGCAACATTTCTTTGTCTTGACTCTTTAGTCATTGCGTTTTAGCAGTTCACCAGATAGCTCTACAGCATTTTTTACCTCTGCATTTACATCACTAGAAATCTATTATCATTTAACAAAATACTGCTATGCCCATCAAGCCCCATCTTTTTGCACACATTTATTAAAGCAATCTCCATTTGTAAGTTCACTTCCAAGCTCCACGTTGGGCTCTATTTTTATAACCTCTTTCTGCTAGGAACAAAACTCGCAAGACAGATGTAAGTTAAGAAATTTCTTTCAGTCAAAACCTCTACTATTCAAACCAACGCAACAAGATTTGTATAACTAAACACTAAGTGTGACATAGACCGAAAATGTTACAGTCATTTTGTCCTTTCTCCTGTCTCAGCATTCTCCATGGTGGGGCTCATTGTGGGAGTCCTCTTTGTCGTTGTGGTTGTGGCTGGCCTCCTTGCGGCCGGGATCGTCTACTACGTCCGTGAGTAACCTGTAAATACTTCTCATTTGTCTCGTTTTGTGAGAGACCTTTATGGAGAACATGCTGAAGTCACCTCCAAATCTGGCAAAACCCACCATTGCACTCCTTCCCCAAAATGGGAATTTGGGCAGCAGCTATTTGTGGTCTTTGAGACTCTACATGAGAAATCTGACATATAAAGAACACGTGTGGGGAGATGCAATGTTAGCCGGGAAGGATAGTTTAAAAAGACAGAGCCGGCGGCAGGGCAAAAGCTGTGAAATGCCAGAAGGGAAACTTCAGCCCATTATAACCTCTGCAGGTCCAAGCCCGGCTCTGGAAGGCAGCTCCGTTCCTTTCTGCCCTCTGGTTGCAATTCCACACAGTTTTAGACTGAAGAGGTGAAATTGACAGAGCCTTTGGGGAGGCGATGAAATTAACAAACCCTCTAAGGAGCGATCTCCGTGGGCTCTGTCTTTTAAAACTATGCTTCCTGGCTAACATTGCATCTCTCTACACTTGACGAACACGCCGAGGTGTTTCCTGTAGAGAGACTCTTTGAAGCAGACCTTATCATGAACCTTGACAACCCGGGGCCTTTTCTGCACACTTGATATAATCCCGTTTTTCTTAACAGTCAGTCCACATGTATTGGAATTGATTGGGGTATGGTTCTTCCTCACATATGTCCTCCCTCTTCATTTTTGCTGTTGTGGAGTTGGTTTATTTTCTTCCACATATGGCTTAAATAATCGAGATTTTTTTAAAGAGGGTGCTATTATCATCAGTGGTGTCACAGCACACAAACACTTCTAATTTTTTTGCACACGGTTATATTGATATTAGGGCTGAATATTTTAAAAAAGGTTAAAAATGAACACACTGCCTGTGTTTGCATGGGGAAGCCTAAAAAGGGAGCAGCTCTACTAGTCCCGAAATCCCCCCTTTGTGGCCCTAACTGGAGTTCCCTGCCTGGGCTGACCCAGAGCGAGGAGGCAGAGGCCAGCAACGGCAAGGCTAACTGACCTCTGTGGGGACAGAGCCCAGAGCGGAAGCAGCTGTGTCCCTTTCCAGGGAATCGATTTAAATCACAATTTAAATCATTAGTAAGTAAGACTAGATTTAAATCATGGTTTTCTACATAAAGACTCCTCACACTTAGCTTCTTGTGCAGATCTATTCTACTCCCAACTATCTTCTATTCATTGCATTTTTTTGAAACTTAGCATTTAAGAGGTAAGGGGTTGATTCTGTATACAAAGATTTGCAAAGGAACAATGGGATTAAGGTCTTTTTCTCAACTGTGTATGTTTATTTTAGAACCTTTTTGCTGTGAAGAGACGTGATCTCTGCAAACACAAATTCACAGTTTTGAGAACTATAAAACCAAGTATCTGTGATATCTTCTAGACAGAAAAACTGTCCAATAATCTTACAGAATAGAAATAGAAAACCATCCTTAGATAGATTTTTCCTCAAAAAACCTTTTATTAAAAAAAAATCTGATTTTAAATTAAAATAAACCGATGCTTTTAATTTTCTTTTGAGTAGACAAAACTGAAAGCGATGGGCTGACCAGTGGATCAGATGTTGCTCTGACTCTGGCGCATGAATTGAACTTCCTGATGTTTTCCTCCTGGAAGCCCTTGGCCTAGTCAGAGTCCTAGAGTTAGAAACGGCCTTTTAGTTCAGCTGGGAATCCAAAGCCGGAGCATCTGTGAGCAGCGGCAGTCTGTCTTCTTCAGGAAGACCTCCCATGAGAGAGCTGGGGAGGGGGGAGAGACACCCCCAATCAGAGATGTCAAAAACTCTTTCTTTAAAGGAGTTTCTCTGTGATTCTGTCCTTCAGGCCACAGGCAAAGACCACCAAGCGGCTTATGAAGTACCGCCAAGAGAGTGACCGACTCTGTCCCTGGAAGGATCTGTGGATTACGCATTGCTTACCTGTGTATCTGTTACTGGACTGCAAATATTTGTAGGTCACTTTCATGTCTCTGGTAGAATTATTTTCCATTCTGTCGTCGAAGTGCCACTGAAACGTAGCGTTTTCTTGGAGGGAAGGGCTTTTGGAATTGATATGAAACGGAGATTAACCGGCAAGCGAATATTTACAGAGATTAACCTGTGCAAATATTTATGACGATGAGGAAACCAGTGTTACTTTTGGGGGGAAAACACAGCAAGATCAATTTGATCGTCTGAGAACCAAGCCATCAGGCTCTTCCAGGGCTGCACGACTGGCTTGGGAGAAACAAGGCAGACCATAGCCGAGGGGCTCAAGAGCAGTGATGGCAAAGCCTGGCCTACAAGAGCCCCAGAACTAGATGGAAGCACATGGGGGCTCTGGGTGGGGCTCCTTCCTGGAAATAGCAGCACCTGAGAAATTCTAGACCCTCCTCCCGCTGCCCCTTATTTTTCTGCTTCATGTGGAGCCCAGCTTGAGGGGAAGGGCTGCAATTGATACACTATGAAATCAGTCCAAAGAACTGAAGGTGAACCCTTTCACAGCTCTTCCCACAGTGAACTTGGAGGGGTCAGCCCAGAGTTTCCTATCTGTATGTGTGTGACTAGGGAAGCAGCAGGTCTTCTGGGTTCTTGATTGGTGCCCTTGGTCTTCAATGGCTCCTGGGTATACCATGCAGCCAGGCCTCAGGTGGTGTGGATGGGGGGGGGGGTATGCATGGAAAGGGGGGGGGTGATTGGAGTTCCCTCCACACAGTCCTCACAAGCTGCTCCCGCCCCTCTTTCATCACCTTTGCAGTAGAGGACCCATTTGAAAGAGCTTCTAATTCCCTTGGGGCCAACCTGAGGGCTTCCTTGGGTTTACATAAGTGTGGGGTGAATTCGTTCTGCCCCGTCTTTGGTCCCATCTGGTCTCCTTTCTCTGGGATTCAGGATGAAACTTCTCTGCCGGGTCAGACTGAGTGGTGTTCTCATTGGCGCCCGCTTTCCCTTCCACACGTGGCCTAGCTCACTCTGGTTGTCTTTCGGAGGCCTGAAGGGTGTCTCAGCTCTGCACTTGCTCTCTTGTGGCATCATTTGTGGGTGGTTTGAGTTGCAAGGGAGACACAGGTGGGCCTTTGAGTCTCTGTCTGGTTCTCTGATTTTAATGTTGCCTCTCAGCTGTTCCATGAGGTTGGCTTAGCTTTTGTCTCCCTTTTTCACTCTCTCTGTATTAGACGCCACTATGTGAGGAGAGACAAAAGCAGTCTGCCTGCAGCTTCCTATGAATTACCTCCTCAAGAGCTCCAGCCAGCCTTCAGTTTTTTTTCCTGTGCTTCCCAAAGCTGGTTCTGGCCAAGTTCCAGTGTCCATTCTCCAAGAGTGAATGGGGTGGGGGCGGAAATAATATTTCTGATGGGTTTGGGCTGATCTTTCTCCTCCAATGTATTTGTCATCTGTTTGCAACAGAGAAGATCATTTTTAACATTCTGAGGATACAGTTTCTTCTGAGTTCTGGATGTCACCTGCAGTGATTTTTGACATTCTCTGTAGTTCACCTGTTGTTGCATTGACAACCCTGAATAGTAAGCAATATTCATTGGCCTTTTTCAATTTTACATGAAATAGGAAAAGTCTGGATATTGGCTGACTTCTGGAAACTCCCTTGACCATTGGCTCAGCTGATGTGTTGACCTAGAATGTTCATACACACTCTAACTTCTTTGGGTGAATGTGTCAGTGGTAGGGGCAGCACAGCTTCCAAGGGAAGAAGTGATCCCCCTCCATTAAGAGAAAGCCGTAACAACTGGGCAGGAAGACTGTCAGCCGAAAGGAGGACTGATTAGCTGACAGAGAGGCTCAGGGTTTGGAGCTGAGATAGAAAAGGGCCTAGAGGAGGGCGGGGCTGGAATGAGATGAACGGACTGACCCGTCTCTGATGAGGTAGGAGATTAGGGCCGACTTCCAAGGATGAATCTCAGCCACTGGTGCTTGAGTCCATCAAAGGCAGTGAAACCACTCCTGGGTCCAGACAGGGGTCTGAACTGTGAAGGTCAGCAGTAGACGAGATGCCAGGGGAGGCTGTCCATTCCTAGCCCTCCCAGCCCCAAACTCCCCAGATTGTTGCTGCTGAAGGGCCCGGTCTGGGGTCAGAGGAGTAGAACTACATTTTCGTAATTTGGGGTCTGCTTCTGGGAGGACTCTGGCAGTGGCTGCAAGTTCCATTGCCAAAATCAAGGCCAAGTTCTTTCCTCCATTCATCCAGGGCTGGAAACAGAGATGGAAACAGGTGGTACTTTTCTCCCCTGGTGCAGGGAGGCGGGTCCACATTAGTGGAAGATGTTTTCCTTCACTCCCAAGAGGGCAGATGGGGTGGTGGTAGATAACTTTCATTTCCCAAACCAGATTGCAAGCGAGGAGAGAAAATCTGCCTCCCCTCACAGTGCTTGGCTCATTTTTCTTCAGCCTGGCTGCCTTCTGGTATGGGAGCTCAGCTGGCAAAAAAATGCTTTGAACTGTGGAATGGATTAGATCCCCTCACTTGCATTTTGTTAAAAGAAAAACAGATCCACCTCCCCCCTCACTTTATAGGCTTCCCTGTTCCCCCCAAAGCTTGCAAAGAGAGATCTTGGATGCTTTTGTCATTGCTGATTTCTTGCATTTGGTCCTGTGTGTGTGTGTGTTTTGTTTGGAGGGGTAAGATTTTCCCGTACTCCAGCCCTTTCCAAATCCTGCAAACTACACATACTGTCTGTTGCTGGTGTGTGTGTGTATGTGCGAGCTTTTCCTTCTCCACTCCGCATGTCTGCAGTCCTGCCTACTAGGTGGGTCCCAGCAAAGTGTTTTCCTTCGCCAGGCAGCTGTAGTTTCAGATCACGACTAATGACGATAGAACCAGCATGAGAGCCAGCATGGTGTAAGGATTAGTGTTGGTTTAGGATCGATGAGACCCAGGTTCGAATCCCCCCTCTGCCATGGAAGCTTGGGCCAGTCGCGCACACTCAGCTGAACCTACCTCACAGAGTTGTTGTGAAGATAAAATGAAAGAGAATGATGTATGTCACCTTGGGTCCCCATGGGGGTGAAAGGTGGGGTATAAATGAAGCAAATGAAAAATATTCTGCATGTCCCTTCCACTCCCCATGCAGATGCTTTTGTTCAAGAGCTGAAGTGCACAATCTGCAGATCTGACCCCTTTGTCTCTTCCCCTTGTCCCACATGCAACTCCCCTGTTAGCACGGCCTGTTTGAAGGCACCTGGATGGTCCCAACTTCTTAGAGCCTTGACCTGTGGCTAACGTCGGTCAGTATTCACCCAAATTGCGGTGAAGTTCAGGCCTAGGTTTTCAGCCAGCATATTTTACCTTGTGAGCACTTTCATTATTGCATTGACTTTATTTATGTCATTTATAGACCGCCTTTCTCATTGAGACGCAAGGCGGATTATGTAATGTGAGATTCGTACAGTCAGTATCAAGGGCGTTTCAATAAATAATGCAATAGGGGATATATGCATGAATTTGCAAAGACAATTAACATCAGCACAAATCCACTACAAACTAGAAGAAATGTTGAAACAGACCACAAGCTACTCTAAGACCGGCATATTAAACAACATAAAACAACCTAGTAGGATCCTACTTAAAGCAACAGATAGTACATAACAGCATGTACTTAAATCAATAGATTGTATATAAGATAATGAGTTCAGTAGTGAAAAAGCACACAGAGATTGCATTGGGGGTATATTTGGTGTAGTGGTTAAGAGCCCCTGGACTCTGGAGATCCCGGTTTGATTCCCCACTCCTCCGCTTGAAGCCAGCTGGGTGACCATGGGTCACTCACAGCTTTTCCAGAGCTCTCTCAGCCCCACCCACCTCACAGGGTGATTGTTGTGGGGATCGTAAGAAATACTTTGTAAACCGCTATGAGTGGGTGTTAAGTTGTCCTGAAGGGTGGTATATAAATCAAATTATTAGTATGTTGTTATATTTACTACTCCAAGCCAAATCCCAGTGTATCTCAGGGTAGGCAATGCCCTTTCCCAAATGTTGGAATATTTCTGTTTTGATTCCTCCTCTCCTCCATGTATAGTGAACAATTCCCACTTATGCTTTGTTGAAAAGCCATGGGGTTCACTTTCTGAGAAAAGGTGTGGGGGTTGCTCTCTCTCCAGAGGATTTGACAAGACTTCCCTGGATCACTTTTGTCCTGGAAAAAAAAAATTCTATTTTTTTGGGGGGGGGGGCAAAAAAACAGCCTTTTAAGATCAATTCATTGCTTATTAGAGGTCTCATTCTAATGTTTGAACAACTTTATAGTAGCATAAGCTTTTGAGAACCACAGCTCTCTTCATCAGATGCATCCATCCAAATGTGGTTCTCAAAAGCGAATGCTACTATAAAGTTGGTTAGTCTTAAAGGTGCTACTGAACTCTTTACTATTTTGCGACCACAGACTAAACACATTTTATTCCTCTAGATCTGAATGGTTGCATTGCTTTCCATTGTGTAATCTGCCTTGAGTCTCAGTGAAAAAACAGACTATAGATGACACAAATGACATAAAAAAATAAGTAGGTATTTTTGGGTTTTGTGCCCCAGGTTTTTTGCAAGCAGGAAAAGGCTATGCTTCGGGGACATTATTGACTAATGCGCAGGTGAAAAGGCCCTAAAAGGAAAAAAAAGTTGTGGAGTTACTTTTTTGGGTGTTCCGCCCCAAAACAAAAAGGTGCATCTCTGGGAGGACCCTGATCCTAGAACATGGTTTAAGTGGGCAGAAAAGTCACGGTGTGATTTTTCAAAAAGGATAGCTGGAGGCGGGGGATCATGACTTGGCTTGGGATCAGCTGACTGACTTCTGTGTAAGCAACTCCCACGCTGTCCTTCCTGGAAAATCGGAGGAGTCGCGCTACAAGGAAGTGCGCTGAGAAGAACTCCCTCCCGGGGTGAAGAAATTCTGCAAACTGCATTCACTGAATAGGGTGCCTCCTCTAATTTTGTAATCTGTAATCATTTTTGTGCTGCTTCTGTTGCATTTCGGCCGAGCATCACAGCAGGGACCCGCTTCCCCTTTCGCAGATTTTTGCACACATCCCTCCACGGACAGGAGGGGATCGAGACCCCCGCTTCCCGTTTTCTAGGACAGTCAGCCCTCAGGCGGGGGCAGCGCTGCAAAGAACGCCTCCCGGTTCAGGTTTCAACCGCCCCCTCCCAGGACAGCCTCGGTGCTGGAGGGAGTCGCCGGCTCAGCGACCAGAAGCCGGCCGCGCCGCCGGAGAGGAGAGGCGGGTTGCACGTAGCTTCGGTTTCTCCTGCAGTGGGAACGGGGCGAGCAGTGATGCGGTGCAGGGGACTCAGCCAGCTATTCCGCCAATAGGAAAGAAGCCCTCCGCGGTTGCCGGGCAGATCTCGCCCGGGCCAAAGCGAAAGTTCTGGAGCGGCGACCACTATCTGGTGGGCTCTTGACCGCCCCTCTTCCCCTTATGGTGAGTCTGTGCTCATGGGGCTGGGGGGCAGTAGCGCTATTTTGTAGCAACGAAAAGTGATAGGATTCCCGCAGATCTGAACGGCCAACAACTTTTATTCCCTCCGGCGGGAGCTTCGAGGGGTCGCGGCTCGTTTCGTCCTTTGCAAATTTGGTGAGGAATTGGGAAGGGGAGGTGTTCTCCAGTTGCTGAGAGGTTTTGCATTGGTAGGGCCTTGCAGAGAAAGGGATCCCGGTTCTAGGATCCCTTTGGAGTTTTTTAAAAAAATCTGCCAGTTTTGAGTTGCGAAAGGGGCAGCGGGGGTGCCTGGGCGTGTAAGAAGAGGAGTGAACGCTGGCCAGGTGAATGGTGGCAGGAGTCGGATGGAAGCAGGAGCGACGGAGGGGGAATGTTTTCCAAGGAGAAAGAGTGGGGAAGGTTCAGCCAGGTTGAGAGAGCTTCGGTTCTGGCAGCAGGCAGTGGAGACCTCAAGGAAATTCTTAAGACTTTTCAAAGTCATCGATCCAGCGCTGAGAGACGCGCAAACGCTCTCACACACGCAGCCCCGGCAAACTTGACCTCAGACTTGGGATGAGCCCCGTGCAGGTCAAGGGAAACACAGATCAGCACTTGGGGGAACATTCAAATCCCCCTTTCCTTTTTGTTTGGCAAAGCAGCAGCTCTGTATTGGGTGGGAGGTCTCATTCCTCCTTCCTTCAGGAGCTGAGGGCAACGAAGGAGTCCCAGGTTTGAGCGTCGCCCCTGGTCCACGGAGGAGGCTGTGATCTTCTTGAGGTTCCTTCCAAGCAGGGATTCCTGCATCTCCGTCCCAGTTAGGGTTTCTCCTTAATCCAGGGGGACATTTCTGCAGCCTTGAGAAATAAACCCGCACACGTTGCGATTAGGGAGTCCATCGGAGAAACTGCATGCACAACGAGGGTGTTTTGAACCCCATTCCATATAGGTTCTGTGGGGCTAAATTAAGAACCAAACTTGCACGTTAAGGAATTCCTTTAAGTCAAAACCTTTGAACAGGCAGAACCATACAACTAGGTTTTTTTATAACTGAACACTTAGATGTAACAGAACAGAAACTTGCAGTAAATAATGTCTGTGAATTCACCACTTTGGGGAGAGGAGAGTCCAACGCTTTGGCTCCACCAGCTGCCGGAGTCCCTTGATACGGTCCTCTTGATTAAGGAGCATTCTGGGACGCAGGCTTCAGTCTTCGGTGAGGAACTACAGCCCTTGTTCGAGGTGATAAGAGCGTGTAACATGTTATCAAGCTCCCCAGCAACCAGCCTCTTCCTTGGCTGCTGACACTCCCTCCACCCGGCTGGGCTCAAGCAAGTAGCTCCTGGGGTTGGTTGCTGTGGGTTTTCCCGGCTGTATTGCCGTGGTCTTGGCAAAGCAGCAGCCAAGACCACGGCAATACAGCCGGGAAAACCCACAGCAACCATCGTTCTCCGGCCATGAAAGCCTTCGACAATACAGCTTCTGGGGTTATAGGCCTGAGATGTGAGTTAACAAGGTTCTGTGAAACGGACCTTTTCTCATGGGCCCCAGAATATTCAAACTTACTGTTGCGCTTGGTTTTAGCAAACAGAGCAAGTGGATTGGTTTAGAAACCGCTCTGAAAAATTGCAAAGTAACTTTTTTGCATTCTGTCTAGATTTCCCGACTATTAAAAGTGCTTTCCAGGCTTCCTGCTTGCTTCGGGTTCAGTGTAGAGAGCAAGTTCTTGCTTGGAAAGCCATTCATAACCCGCGTCTTTGAAAGTCCATTTCTCCCCTCATGACCCTGGCGGCACCGGACGAACACAAATCCCCTGGGCCGGATGGTGTGCACCCAAGAGCGCTCAAAGAACTTTCTAGAGACCCTGCCTGCTTATTATGCTTCATGAAAAGTGCATCTTGACAGAGCCCACTGGCGCCCAGTCCAGGTCCTTTTTTGTGGCTGCCCCTCGACTTTAGAACAAGCTCTCCTCTGAGGTGTGAATGATCTCCTCATATTGGCTTTCAGGGCTGTAAAAATGGATCTATTTCACAGAGCTCCCCTCCGCTGTATGAATGTTAGGGACTTATTTGTGTCCTGTGTACATTGTTTTTGTAATCTGAATTACTATTGCCTCCTTTGGACTCATTGAGGAAAGTTGGCTTTGGATGTTTTAAATAAATATCATTGCCAAGCAACGAGCATCCAGAAGCACACTGCCTCTGAACATGGAGGTTTCATTTAGCTGTCATGGATAATACATCTATCCGTGAACTTTAATCCTTCTGTACCAGAAGCCACCTGTACATCCTATGGCAGTGAGTTCCACATGATAATTCCTCTTCGAATGAGAAGCTCTTCCTTTCCCCCCTCTTTCTGAACCTGCTGCTCATCAACTTAATTGGGTCCCCCAGAACTTTAGTATTATGGGTGTGAGAGAGTTCTCTGTTCATTTGCTTTGCATGAGACCCTAAACAATTTTATAAATTCCCACAGGTGCCAGTTCTCCTTTCTAGGCCCCCTGAGAAGCAACTCTTTGGTTTCAGCCCATCCCAGAGCTGGCAAGAGATTTCTCCCTCTTGGAAACCAGTCAAGAGAGACCCAGTGTCATTCCACACCAAACAGCTGCAGCCACGGAAGTGCAGGGACCCAGCTGTAAAATGAGCCGTCTTGGTAGGGGCTCTTTGCTCCTGGTAGCAGCTGCTTTCTTGCTGGGGGGCTGCTCTGGTGAGTATCTAGAAGGGGCTACACTCTTTTTTTCAGGGGATCAGGAGGACTTTTACCCGGTTGCCCAGTTGCCCGGGAAGTGTTTATGCAATGTAAAGTGTGGGAGCCACAGCCAGTGGGACAATGTCACTTCTGGGAGTGATGTCGTTGGGTCTGCCGGAAGTACACACCCCACGTGTGTTCCTGGGGGTCTGCCAGCGGTGGGAGATCTCTGGGTGGCCTGAAACCTCCCACTGCAAGCAGATAAACTACTGGGAGATCGCATGCCATCAGCAGGTGCACAGGCAATGATGACGTCACTTCCGGTCTAATCAGAAGCGACGTCCTTGGCCAGGGTCGATTCTTTTAAGAATTGACCCAAAACATTGTGATAATGCTGTATTTTGGGCCAGTTCTTAACGAATTGGCCCCGGCATTATGGCGTTGCCTCTGGTCACACCTGCAGTGACATCATCTGGCACTCTTGACACGTGTGTGTGAGTGAAGACAAGATAGGTGCCCGTCTCCCCTCCCTTCCCACCGGTTGCAGGGCTCCTTGTTGGTTTTTGGGGCGTGGCTGCATGCCCCTTAACTCTACCTCTGCCTCTTTCAGGTTCTTCCTGGCACTCCCTGTGCTATTTATGCACAATGATAGGGGAGCCTGACCAGAACGTGCCGGATTTTTTTGCTTCGGGGTACGTGGACGACGAGCTCGTTGGTCATTACAACAGCACCACGAGACGGGCGGTGCCTCGGGTGGCCTGGGTAAGGAAGGTGGAGAAGGAGAACCCCCACTTCTGGGACTGGAACACCCACACAGGCATCTATCACGAGCTGAAAATGAAGGCGCTGCAAGATCTCGACAATCACAGCAAAGGTGGAGTAGGAAGCGCGTGGCCCTCCCTGTACGCTGCCTTCCCAAGGGCAGAACATGGGGACTTCCCTAGGAGAGAAGTCTTGTTCACTTTCTGCTTTGCTGACTTTGATAGCCCTGCTGGATCAGCCCCAAAGTCCATCTTGCCCGGCATCCTGCTTCACATAGCAGCCAACCAGGCTTCCCCAGGAGGCCCAGAAGCAGGACTTCAGCAAGTGATGGGGGGTTGGAGAGGGCACAGCCACCTCCCCTTGGTGGCAAGAGGCTGGGATGTCCCTGCTGAATTGGCACTTGGGAATTGCAATTTCTGCAAGGGAAGAACATTTGCATCTCCTGGCGAGAGTCTCCCACCCTCACAAGTCGAAGCTCCTTTCCATTTTATTTTTTAAAAAAATACGTAATTTATAGTCTGCTTTTCTCATTGAAACTCAAGGCTGATTACACAGTGCAAATCTATGCAACCGACAGCAGGGACAATAAGCGATAAAAACGGCAATCCGGTACACAAATGCAAGTTTGCAAAAAGAGGTGAAAACAAGCACAAATGCAATAGAGAGCTGGAACAGAGCACAAGTAATCCTAAGCCTGACAAATTAAGCAACGCAGGAACTACCCAGCGGGATGATACTTCCAGCAAAATACTTTATACAGTAGTATAGTATATAGTCATCCTTTCACCAGTACATTTCTTTGAAATCACTTCCTTACAGAACAGATGAGAAAAGCTAGAAATGAGCCCAGTAACTGATGGGTAGCCAGTGGAGTGACTGCTGAATGGGAGTAATACGCGTGCTGCTCCTAGCTTCTGGACTCTCTGAATTGACTTTGAGTGCTTTGAGTCTCAATGTTACCATGGCATGGATCCAGGTGGCAAGATTGGCCATGTCAAGGTAGGGGGGCAGCTTCCACGCCAGAATGAGGTTGAAAGACCATCGTTACAGGGGACTTAGGTGTGGGGGGGCACTGCCTTCTGAGAAATATGCCATACTCCCTCTCTGGAGCCCCAGCTTTCATCTTTTGTAAAAGCATTTCTTTGTGGAGATAGAAGGGAAAATGTACAAGGAGTTTTAGTCCAAACTGCCCAGGAAGGAATAGGGGAGGGGAAACTGCCAGATGGCTGGAGCTTAATATGTTAACTCTTTCCCAGCCTGATCATTTTCTTCTGTTCTTTGTCATAACCTTTACTTCCTAAGCCTGGGGGAAGCGACAACTGACGGTTTCCCTGGGTTTTAAACCCACAGCGGCTGACTCC
This sequence comes from Eublepharis macularius, assembly GCF_028583425.1. Lineage (NCBI taxonomy): Eukaryota > Metazoa > Chordata > Lepidosauria > Squamata > Eublepharidae > Eublepharis > Eublepharis macularius. The sequence continues at coordinate 176,638,630 of NC_072793.1, forward strand.
ATTTTTAATTGATTCATAGTTTTTTTAACACAAAGACACCTCCCCCCCAACAGGTGTGCAGTGGGGCAGCTTTAGTTGTGCGGGCTTGCTTTCCCCTTGCTCTCGCCTCCTGGTCCTACTTGGAACCGATTTCTTTGACAATCCATCCATATTTGAAGATGGCCCCCATAGACTCTTGAGTGGATTTCCCCCCGCCCCCTCTGCCTTGCAATGTCACACCCCCAGTTTGGGGAAATTGTGTCTTTTGTGCTCCCTCTGCAATATCCCCTCCCTGCTCCTTGTACATATGCCTATAAATCTTCTTCTCTACTGAATGGGAGTGCAGTTTTGGCTCAGGAAAACATTTGCCAACATAAATTAATTCGTATTAAAGGTGCCACGAACCTCTTAAATGTTGTTCGTGTGACTTCCTCGTAATAGATGAAGGGATGAAGACTATATTGTGTCCCCCGAACCCCAGCGGAAGGTTTTAAGGTTCCTGTTAGGTGCTTTGAGGCTGGGGTTGTCAAAGCCGGCTGCCTCTAATGGTGCCGAGAAGGTAAAACGCTTGTCCCGATACAGCATCTCTTTGTGGGAAGGCAGTTTCTTGGGGGCGTGGGGCAGATCAGATGGTGGGGAAAATTAATTTTTTGGAAACCCCCCCCCCCGCCCCGAAAAGGATCCCTCCCCCAATTTTTCTGATGGAAAAGTAATCCCTATGTTTTTTCCCCACTTGGACCAAGTGAAATTCTGAGTGAAGTGGGGCAGGCCGTGGCTCAGTGGGAGCCTCTGCTCTGCATGCGGAAGGTCCCGTGTCGGGTTGAATCATCAGAGCCAAGCTACAAGTGACACCTGACACAGGTTGGACACTTGCCAGCTTCCCTCAAGTTTTGATGGGAAATGTAGGCGTCCTCGTCTTGCAGCTGTAATGGGGAGCCAAGCTGTAAAACCAGGACTCCTACATTTCCCATCAAAACTTGAGGTAAGTTGACAAGTGTCCAACCTGTGTAAGGCATCACTTGTAGCTTGGCTCTCAGTTAAAAGGATCAGGCAGGTCAGAGGATACAAAGGATCTGCTGGTCAGAGAAGGCAATACTGACTGCCCTTTGTAAGACAAGGTTTTACTCCCTCAAAATGTATAGCGGGGGGGGGGAACTCAAGAGGAGGGCTACGGGGGAAGAGAAGCCCCACCCCACAACAAATCGATAGAGCAGCGTTGGCTCTTTTCCAGCACCGATGTCCTCACCTTGTGTGTTTTTTTCAGGGTCGCACATCTGGCAGAGCATGTATTGCTGTGAACTGAGCACGGACGGGCGGAAAAGGGGGTTCTCCCAGGTCGCTTATAATGGCGAGGACTACATCAGCTTCGACAAGGAGAACCTGACCTGGACAGCAGCCGTGGTGCCCGCTCAGGTGACCAAGAGGAAGTGGGACGCTGACTTGGTGTACAGCAAATCCCTCAAGAGCTTCCTGGAGGAAGCGTGCATTGATTGGCTGCAGAAGGGCCTGGACTACGGAAGGGAGTCTCTGCTGCGGAGAGGTGAGGAGGGCAGCCAGAGGCGGCAGTCGCTTCACACCCTCACCCTGATAGGCTGATTTTGTAGGAGGAGTTAATGTATTAAAAGTTGGGTTGCCAATCTCCAGGTAGGGCCTGGAAATCTCCTGGAATTACAACTGATCTCCAGGCCACAAAAATCAGTTCCCCTGGAGTAAATGGCTGCTGGGGAGAGGGGACACTTGTGCATTTTAACCCCCGAGCTCCAGCCCCTCTGCAAATCCTGCTCTCCCCAGACTTCACCCCCCAAATCTCCAGATAGTTCCAAATCCAGAGCAGTCAATTCTAATTAAAACAAAATAAAGCGTTCAAAAATGGTATATACCAACCTGTAGTATGAACTGGTGCAATCCCTGTTATCCTCTTCCAAATCTACCCCTTAACTCATTCTACTGTGCACGTAGATCCAGCCAGAGAGCAAGACAGAAATACTTGATGAAAGTGATTGTACAGCAAAGATGCTTATGTGCCGGAAGACTTATTTTCCTTTATTAGGAAAAAAACCAACTAGGTCTGCACATGGGCAGCTGCTCTGCATGAGTTCCTTCTGCTTTAAATAAAACCCTTTCCTCCCATCATCAAGACTGGCCATATAAGGTCCCCCTGCTTCTTCACTGTAGGTAAAGGATTCCCTTCTTTAGCTGCGCAGCCAGACACTTCTTCAGGGGAGCAATGGAATAGTGGGGAGAGGGAAGGGCGGCCTCGAGAGTATTACGGAGAAGTGGGGAATTTGCATCTGAGCATGTGCAGAATGTTCTTCCCTTGGTAAAATTCAGTTCAGCTGTTTTAAAAAGAAAGCACTCAAAGGTAAATTCTCTTTGAGAACAGGCGGGCAGTGTTTTCAGCCTGACAAAAAGTATGTTCCTCTGAGCATGTGCAGTCTAGAATAGCAAAAAAGCAGGAGCTGGGTTAATTCCGGTTTGGGACCTTTAGTTCAGCGGGATCTGGGCAAATTCAGCCATGAAGGCCTGCTGAGATTCACCCCAAACCCTGGAAGATCTCACCAGCGCCCTTTTCATGCTGCTTCCCGGGCCTCGGAACATCGCGCTACAAACGCGAAAAATCACGTTTTCTTGCGTGAGATTTGCACGACATCGAGCAAATCTCGCACGATGTCGCGCAAATCTCACACGAGAAAACACGATTTTTCACATTTGTAGCGTGATGTTCCGAGGCCCGGGAGGCAGTGTGAAAAGGGTCCAGGTAGGGTTGCCAGCCTCCAGGTAGTGGCTGGAGATCTCCTGGAATTACAACTGGTCTCAATGCCACAGAGAACAGTTCACCTGGAGAAAATGGCTACTTTGTGGGGTAGACTCTATGGAATTATGCCATGCCAAGGTCCTTTCCCTCCCCAAAACCCACTTTCTCCAGCTTTCTCCAGGTTTCACCTCCCAGATCTCCAGGAATTTCCCAACTTGGAGCTGGCAACCCTAGGCCCAGGTCAGTTCTAGAGCCATAGGTTTTTCTTTTGGAGCATTATCAAAAAGTAAGAAGTTGCTGGGGCCCTTCCCCCCTTGGGATTTTTCATTGTTTTATGATGCTCCAACTGTGGTTGAGTCAATCTCCAAAACGAGTGGGGCTAGATGGCCACAGGATCCCATCCTGGCATCCGTCAAGTTAGCCAACAGAAAGATTCTGTCTTAACATCACTACGGCAGGAAGACTATTATATGCAAAAAATTGGAAGAGCCTGACATTGCCTGTAATGGAGGATTGGTTGATAAAAGTACTGGAATTTGCAATGTTGGCAAACTTACTTCACTGATTAGAAAAATGCAAAAGACTGGACATTCTACCCAAGGGACTTCGTGTGAGGAATCCATTGAAATCCACTTACTACACAGACTACAGTGAGAAACTATGCAACACCTTATCCAGGAAACTCTTAATTCACCTCATTGGACTGATGTACAGCAAGCAACAATGGATCAAGCAAGAGATCTCTGAACTAGACTCTTCCATGAAGTACACCCCTTCTGCACAGACCGGGAACTGGCAGATGTTTACCACAACCAGAGAAACTATTTATTGCAATCTATTCACTGAATTACAGAACAAGAAGGAGAAGAAATTCTCAAAACTCCTGCCTGCAACAGAGAGCAAAAACACTTTGGATCCACCAAGCAACATCATCAATCTTTCCAGTTACAAGCTGAGCCCAGCAGAGGAATCAGTCCTCTCACGTGGACTATCTTTTTGCCCAGCCAGACCCACACAAACCATACAACTTTGTGGAGACCTGGAGGCCTATTTTAGACGCCTAAGACTGAAAGAATTTTTCAACTACTCTGCTGAACAAAACGATGAACAAAGCACTGAACAGACACCATCACAGCAGCCTCAGCAGCCCCCACCCCCCCAACCCAGCAATACGCAACCATCATTACAAAACTCCAGGAAAAAGAATTCCACATGGACACCCCCTGAGGGCCGTAACTCCTCATTGGACTTTTACATTGAATGCTTCCGTAGACGTACTCAGGCTGAGATAATTGACAAACAACAACACCTAAAGCAGAATCTCAGCCGTGGAGAAAGAGAGGCCATAAACAGCCTCCAAAATAATTCTGGCATCGTAATCAAGGAAGCTGACAAAGGCGGAGCAGTTGTCATCATGGACAAACAAAATTATATACAAGAAGCAGAAAGACAATTCTCCAACACAACATTCTATAAAATACTACCTTCTGACCCCACGGAGCAATACAAAAGGGAACGCAATAAAATATTAAAAACACTCCCCATGGACATACAAGAATGCATCCATATGGACACACCCCAGGAACCACGACCAGGAAGATTCTACCTACTACCCAAAATCCACAAACCAGGTAACCCAGGACGCCCAATTGTTTCAGGAAAATGCACCATCACAGTAGGAGTCTCGGGATACATGGACTCTATCCTCAGGCCCTATGCCACCAGCACATGCAGCTACTTACGGGACACCACTGACTTCCTCAGGAAAATACAGTCCATTGACAACCTACCAGATGACACCATCCTAGCAACCATGGATGTGGAGGCCCTGTATACCAATATCCCACATGCAGATGGACTGCAAGCCATACGGAATATTATCACGGACAAAACCACAGCACACCTCGCCACTGAACTTTGTCACTTCGTACTCACTCACAATTACTTCGAATTTGGTGACAACTTATATCTACAGGTTAATGGCACAGCCATGGGCACACGCATGGCACCACAATATGCTAACATATTCATGGCGGACTTGGAGCAACGCTTCCTCAGCTCCCATCCACTGGAACCACTACTATACTTAAGATTCCTGGATGACATCTTCATCATTTGGACCCATGGGAAGGAAGCCCTTGAGAGATTTCATCAGGACTTCAATAACTTTCACCCTACTATCAACCTAAGCCTGGACCACTCTACACAACAGGTACACTTCCTGGACACCACTGTACAACTACATAATGGACGAATAAATACCACCTTATACCGGAAACCAACAGACCGATACTCATATCTACATGCCTCCAGCTTCCACCCTAAACATACCACTCGGTCTATTGTCTACAGCCAAGCCTTACGTTACAACCGTATCTGCTCCGATGCTCTTGACCGAGACTCACACTTAAGAGATTTACAACAAGCATTTTTGAGACTACAGTACCCACCAAATGAAGTGAAGAAACAAATCAACAGGGCCAGACTAGTACCCAGAAACAGTCTGCTCCAGGACATACCTAAAGGAACTAACAACAGAACACCACTGGTTGTCACCTATAGCTCCCAGCTCAAACCCATCCAACGTATCATCAGGGAGCTACAACCCATCCTGGAAAATGATACCTCTCTCTCAGAAGTCCTGGGTGGAAGACCTTTCCTTGCCTACAGACAGCCCCCCAATCTTAAACGACTTCTCACTTACAATCATGAATCGGCCAGCAGGGCCACCAGCACAGGTACCAGGCCCTGCAACAGACCCAGATGCCAGCTCTGCCCCTATATCTACCCAGGGAATACAATTACAGGACCCAATGGCATCAACTACACTGTCTCTGGCTCTTACAGCTGCTCATCCTCCAATCTGATATATGCCCTCATGTGCCAACAATGTCCTTCTGCTCTGTACATTGGACAAACCAGCCAACCTCTACGCAAAAGAATAAATGGACACAAATCTGACATTAGAAATGGAAACGTCCAAAAACCAGTGGGAGAACACTTCAATCTACCAGGACATTCCACCAAAGACTTAAAAGTCGCTGTGGTTCAACAGAAACCCTTCAAAAACAAAATCCAACGGGAGGCTGCTGAATTGGAATTCATATGCAAATTTGACTCTGTCAAGCTGGGACTGAATAGAGACTATGAATGGTTATCACATTATCACAGGTAACAGATTTCCTTTACAGAGGCGTGGTCTGGGGGAGCCCAGAGACGCCTGGTGTGGGCTTTGTTTGTCAATTATCTCAGCCTGAGTGCGTGTGGGCTTTCGGGGACCACAGTTCTCTTTGTCAGATGCAGCTGGCGGGGAGAGCTGTGGTTATCGAGGGCTTATACTACATAGGAATTGTATACCTTCACTGCGGCAAACTACTCCACACCAAAAGGAGATGTTTACATTTACAAGCAAAGGAATGTTTTGATTGCCTTCACACTAATTGCATCCTGTCTTCTTGTGATATATGTCCTGTTCTTTCCCCTCCCCTCCTCTTCTGTATTTGACCAGTTCGGATCAGGCATCTGATGAAGAGAACTTGATTCTCGAAAGCTTATGCTACAATAAAATAAAATTGGTTAGTCTTAAAGGTGCTACTGGACTCTTTTTGATTTAGAAAAAAGATAGTAAGTTTGTTCATTGAAGAATGGAAACCCTTAACGGACTTTTTGTATGAAATAGATAATAATGATTTGATGATTTCTGGGTTTATGGACGAAGGAACTGAGACATTAGAAAAAAGAGCTTTTATCTTTAATTAGAGTAGGAGAAATTCGGAAAATGAGACCTATATTTGTCACAGAGAAAATCAGAAGCCTTCTTTGAGTTTATATAATTTTTGTTTTTTCTTTTTCTTTATGTTCCATCTTTGTCTGTGTGTTTTGTCATTTTTGTTTGTTGGTTAGTTGTTAGTTGTCTTTTTTGTTTGGCTAGGTCTTGTGCAACTGTTTGTTTCATGTATTGTTCTTTTATTGTACAAAACTCCTAATGTAAAAAGAGAAAAGAAAAAGAAAGATTCTGTGTTAAAATGGACCAATGTTGTTGCTTGCTCAGAGCCTCCAGTGGTGACGGTGTCACGGAAGGTGGGCTCGGATGGCCTGGAAACCCTCGTCTGTCGTGCCCATGGCTTCTTCCCCAAAGAGATCGATGCCACCTGGCGGAAGGATGGGGAGATCTGGGAGCAGGAGACCTTTCGTGGGGGTGTCGTCCCCAACTCGGACGGTACTTACTACACCTGGCTGAGCATCAAGATCCACCCCGAGGACAGGGATTTCTATCGGTGCCATGTAGAACACAACGTCCTGCCGGAGCCTTTGGACTTGGACTGGAAGGTGCCTGGTAAGAGACCGACAGAAGAGGGGAAGGGTTGGGGCTGGCGACTTCAGGAGGTGAATTTCCACACAGGGAGGATGAAACATGACTCCAAGAAGAGACTCCCCCTCAACTGATTTAAAATTAGCATCACCTATTTGTACCGAATAGATCTCATTATTATTCCTTAGAGTAATTGCTAACGATTCAATCATTAGAATAAATAATGAGAGAGGGCAATCCTGTCCTGTTCTTCTGTGCAATTTGATTTTCCCAATTAAATCCTGTTGATAACTATTCTGGCGTATGGATTGCTGTATGTCAATGATACCCAATTGCAGAAATGACCCCGTTTTTCAAGAGTCAAGTCCCATCCAATTTTCAGGGATATTAAGGAAAGCATGGCGCTTTGGGGGGAGGGGAGTGCCAGATCCATTTGATCATTTAAGAACATCACCAGCGATTGGGATCTTTCAAGGCTACAGGAAGACACTCCTGTAAGTGAAATACTGGACTGTAAGGGCTCCTGTAAGGAGAAACGTGGCAGAGCATAGCTGAGGGGCCCAAGAGTCGTGATGGCAAAGTCTGGCCTACAGGAATCCCAGAACTGGGTGGGGCCCCAATGGAGGCTCCTTCCTGGATATAGCACACCTGAGAATTGCATGCATCCGACGAAGAGAGCTGTGGTTCTTGAAAGCTTGTGCTGCAATAAAGTTGGTTAGTCTTAAAGGTGCTACTGGACTCTTTACTATACTGAGAATTTCTAGGCTCTCCTCTCCCCACCCTTTATTTGGCTGCTTCACGTAGACTCTCCTAGCTTTCCGCAAAGGATCCAAAACTGAATTATTCAAAAAGTCTTTTTGCTCATATAGGACGGCTCTATTTTAGGGAGGGGATCTCAGAAGATCCGCTAATGAGTTAGGAACCATAAAACTCGCCACTATATTGAATTGGATTCCTGCTAATTGTATGTCTTTGTGAACTTGTATCTATTTACCCCGTGGCATTGTTTGTAGAAGTGTTCCTGATATTGACTGTATTAATCTCAAACTGCTTAATTTACCTTGAGTCTCAGTGAGAAAGGCAGACTCTACATGACTATTAAATAGATTCCAGCTGAGGGGAAGGGCAGCTGTTGACATACTATGAAATCCACTCAAAAGAACTGAGGATGAACCTTTTCATTTATTTGCTCTTGTGCATTTTTAATTCTTTGGGGCTTCCTAAAGCGTTTTGTTCTTTTTCCCATTTCAGTGATATCAGTGACATCCAAAATGGGGCTCATTGTGGGTGTCCTCGTGGGGGTCGTGGCTGGTCTGCTGGCGGCTGGGGTCACCTTCTACTTTTGTGAGTAACTTGGAAATACTTCTGCTGGTGTGCATCTTCTTGTGGGAGACTCTAATGGAGCGCACTGGCTTTCTGGCAGTGTCACACCCTACCCAAATATGGCAATAACCACAATTGTGTACCTTCCCTGTATATGGCAACTTTGGCAGCATCTGAAGGTCATCTAATTTGTGGTCTTTGATGCGGACCTTCTCGTGACCCTTCACAATCCAGGTCATGCCCTGTTGGGCTGAAAGCATGTATACCTTGTATAATTTTCGTTTTGTAACTGACAAATGCTCAGTAATAAAAAGAAATCTGTGAGTAAACACAGGTGAGCCTCAAGGGGGAGCAGATTCCAAAGGTGAGGTGCCGCCACTGAAAACGCCCTATGTTTTTTTGAAAGTTTTTACTACTCTCTTCATTATTACAGAGTTTATTTATTGCAGTCTTTATTAGTATGTGTAGTCTGACTTCTGCAAATGCGGGCACAGACAGCAGGGTGTAGGAACAGGGTCTTAAAGCCAGGCTGGACAACACAGGAGGAGTGGGTCATTCAAGTATCCCAGCCCCAAGTTGCTGAGGCCCTTAAAGATCTCGACATGTAGTCATGTCCCCACTTCGGATTCTCCTGCCTCTTCCATGCTGTTTCATCCCCTGCAAAGACCTTCTCTTCATTCTTGACAGTCTCCTTCTGCGGTGTCTTCTTTCCTGTCCAAAAAGCCCTCATCTTCTCTAACGAAACCAAATATGAACAGTTGGGTCTTAAGTCCTCTTACCTTCTCTTCCAACAGAGCCACCCATTTTCTCTTGATCCAGGTCTAGGATGCTTTGCAGGTCTCCACTACTGCATTGCAACATGGTGTTTACCGACTATTCTGTGTGTTTCCGTAGTTGTGCTTTTAACACCAAGCGGATGACTCCTCAGAGATGGGCAGCCATTAACATTGCCAAGGCATGCGTGTGAATAGCTTTGTCTGTGAGCCCACATGACACTGAAAACAAGAACAGCCAGGCTTGTTTTCTCCAGTCAGTTGGCAGCCTTATGAGCACCTGAACAGCACTAGGCTTCCTGGCAGGGGATCCAATTCTGTCTCCAGCTGACTGACATATGGAGAGGATGTTTGCTGTTCTCTCAGGGGGTGGCAGGTACCTCTTTTTCCAGGTAAAGAGCTCAAGCGGTCAGTCCAGAGCAAAACACAGGGTTTTTTTTCCTGGGAAAAGAGGTAGTGGAACTCAGTGGGTTGTCAGCACAGGGGGCAACTCTTGGTGGGAGGTGGTGCCCCTGGTACCACATGTGCGAGTGCAAAGTCCACGCATGCTCCCAGGGCCAATGATGTCACTTTGGGTCAGCTGGAACAAGGGGGGAGTTTTAAAAACATACCCCCTTGTTCCAGCTGACCCAAAGTGACGTCAAGTTTAAATCGCCTTTGGCAAAAATGGTCACATGGTTGGTGGCCCCGCCCCCTGATCTCCAGACAGAGGGGAGTTTAGATTGCCCTCCATGCTGCTCGGCGTGGAGGGCAATCTAAAACTCCCCTCTGTCTGGAGATCAGGGGGCGGGGCCACTAGCCATGTGACCATTTTCAAGAGGTTCCGGAACTCTGTTCCACCGCGTTCCAGCTGAACAAAAGCCCTGCACATTCCAGGCCCGCCTTCTTAGCTCTGCTAGCAACGGTTGTTTTAGAAAGTCCCAGGCCGCTTTTCACAGGAGGAAGAGACTAGAGGAGCAGCTCCCAGGGAGGGTTTAGGGTTTGACATCCTTACCTCAGTGTGAGTAATGGGAGAGAATGCTCTCTGGGGTGCTGCCCAGCTCTGACTCTCTGATTCTCTCCTACAGGGAAAAGGCGAAGTGGCTACCAAGCGGCCCGTAAAGCACCATCAGTGAGTGATCAGCTATCCTCTGAAGTAGGCTCAGCTCAGGAGGTATGTATGTATGTATGTATGTATGTATGTATGTATGTATGTATGTATGTATGTATGTATGTATTTATAGTCCACCTTTCTCACTGAGACTCAAGGCGGATTACATAGCGTGAGATTAGTACAATCAGTATCAAGAACATTTCTATACAGTGTTAAGGACATTTCCAAAACAATGTCATAAGATTTTACAAAGACGTAGTGTTAGCCAGGATCCAATATAGAGTTGAAGAATTGCTGAAACAGAACATAATCAATACTAGGACTGGCATTAGATAAACATGAAGTACAGGTAGTAGAAGAGGACATATTTGGGCTACAGATAATATGCAAGGCAACGTAGTGGTGAAGTCTGTGGTCCCTAACTCATTAGCAAAGCATTTGAGACCCCTCCCTATAATACTTCCTTCTGATCTGAGTAAAAAGCCTTTTTAAATAATTCTGTTTTGCATCGTTTGCTGAAAGCCAGGAGAGTGGGGGCTCACCTGACGTCAGGCAGGCTGTTCCATAGGGTAGGGGCCATCACAGAGAAAGCCTGTGTGCGAGCTGCTGTTGATTTCGCCCATGTGCAGGCCGGCACCTGCAAGAGACCCTGTTCAGATGAAACACAGTTGACAACTTTCTTAATTGCTGAACTGTGCAAATTTTTATTTTTATTTATATGTTATTTATAGACCACCTTCGTCACTGAGACTCTAGGCAGATTACAGAATGTAAGTTAATAAATCAATGGCTGGGACCTTCAGCAGACAATATAATTCAAACAAATGACACACACAGCGGCCGCAAATCTTACCTAAATTCTTGTTCATTTTTATGTCCCTTCTAGAATTATTTTCTTGGTTAGTTTTACGGTATTCATAAAAGTACCACTAAAAAGTTGTGATTTCTTGGAAGTAAGGGCTTCTAAAGAGGATTTGGGAAATTAATACCTGAAGAAAGAATGTTATGAAATGGGAATTTACCTGGAAACCCATTGTGTGAATATTGAGGCTATTTGGAAGGGCAGTGGTAGATTTATTTTAAAAACCCTGCAAGATCCAGTCGATTTTCTAAGAACTTTTCCAGCAATAGGATCCCCCTTTTATTGCTGTTTCATGTAGACTTCAGGCCAAAGGGAAGGGCAGCAATTGAGATACTATGACAATGGTTCAAAGCTCTGAAGATGAACCCTTTGAAGGCCTTTCCCACAATGCATTTGGTGGTGTCATAGTTTCGTATCAGCCTCTGTGAGACTTATGAAGTGGAAGATCTTCTGGTTTTTTTTTACTGTGCCCTCATTCTAAAATGGCTTCCTGCTAAACCATGCAGTGAGATCTGATTGGGATTGGGAAGGGTATTTGTATGCAGGTGAAAATAATAAAGAGTCTGGGACAGGTAATTGGAGCTCTCTCTTCACCTGCCCTCCCCCTTCAGTCATTCCATCTGTGGTCTGATTGAATTGATGGAGAGTCTCTTTCTCCTCCCATTTAGAGGCGCTGTTAGCTTTCTCCTTCCACATGTGGCTTGGCTCACTTGTTTGAGTCATCACCTGAGTCTGAATCACCTCTCAGCATAGCACCTGCTTTTTATTTGTGTAATTTTTGTGTGGCTTAAGCTGCAGGGGGGGAAGGTAAATAGTATCTTAGGTGGCCCTTCTTTGAGAAGGTGGTGGGGTCCTGAATTGGAGTAGAGCTGGGAAGGAAACGTTACAGGTGGCCCAGGAGTCTTTGCCCTCCCCCGTCTGGTTCTCTGATTCTAATGCTTGAGGTCGGCTGAGCTTTTCTTTCCCTTTTTTGGCCTTTTGCAGAATTTGTGAGAAGAGACCAAGAGGAACCAACCTGTGGCTTCTCGTGTGATTCTTCCAAGCTCCTCAAGAGCTCCAGCCAGCCTTCAGAATGGTTTCCTAAACTACATAATCCAGGCTGTGGCCAAGTTTCGGCATCCTGTGTCTGAGAGTGCCTTGGCTGGAGGCGGTGGTGGGGGGTGATATTTCTGATGGGTCTGGGGCTGATCATTTTCTGCTAATGAATTTGGGCTAAATATTTGCAACTGAAAAGATGTCGGACTAAGAATACGGTCTCTGCTCATCTTTTCAGTCATTCTCTACAGCTTTTCTGTTGCTGTGTTGCCCTATCTTGGATGTTAAGTAATATTTGGCTGAACTGATGTGATGTCCATGAATGTTCACAATCATTCTAACTTCTCAAGGTGAATGTGTCAGTGATGTGGATGGAAGTGATAAGGGAAAACTGGTGGAACTCTTGGTCTAGTGAGACCAGGGCCCGGCAGGATTTATCATCTTTCCGCTGTGCCTGTAAGACAGAGCTCTTCCGCCAGGCATATGGTTGAGGCTAGGCCTCCACTGGTCTGGATAGAGGAGCAGAAGGGAAGACTGGATCCCTCCCTATTAGAGTTGTCCACCGTCCAGTTTTAAATTGGCAGATCGACTGCCTCCAATTAGCTGAATGCTGCTATCATGTATACCTTCACTTTATATTGTACTGCTGTGCTGTTCGTAGGTTTTAAACTGTTTAAGATGTAAGCTTTATTATAAATGTTTTTACCGGATGTAATCCACCCTGGGCCTGCTTGTGCGGGGAGGGTGGAATAAAAGCCTTAAAAAAAAAACTCTTGCAGAAGTTCTGGGCTGGGAGAGAGGAAGGGCTGTTGGTGGATGAAGAGTTGCTTGGGCGATGGATCAGGTTTGAAGGTGATGGTGAAGAGGTCTTAGAGGCAGGAAGGCTGAATGGGCTGATTGGAGAAGTTGCTCCTAGAAGCACCTTTCTTCAGGCACACATGACATGATCCTCCGTAGCCAGACTGTGCACTTTCTCCAAGACTGGTGTTAACTGGTGCTATAGAAGAAGGAAGTAGAGAGGACCCCCACTTTCCACAAACTCTGTAAGGGTAATTTTTCTCCCCAGAAGGCCTTTTTTTCTGAGGCAACTGGTGGGGGTGTTGCGTTTTCAAAATTACGTTGAAATTAGTTTTAATTTATATTGTTTTTGATACTGTTTGTTTTTAATTTGTAGGCTGCTTTGATTGCTATGATTAAAGCATCATGACATTTCTTAAATCAATACACTTAAAGACTAGACACCTCAGACTTTCACTAGGAGAGGGATATTTTTTTTTTATTATTTATTTTATCATATTTGTATTCCGCCCTCCCCGCAAGCAGGCTCAGGGCGGATAACAGCATTAAAAACATTTAAAATCAGATGCGTATATCAGCCGTGATTTCTTGCATTCAGTCCTCTGTGTGTGTTTTAGTTGGGTTCGGTTTGGAAGAGTTAGCATTTACTTCTACTCTACCCCCTTCAAATTCTGCAAACCGCACATATGTCTAATTCTTCTGTGCCCCTGACGTGTGGATGTTGATATGAAGAACCGGGAATACTTACAATTTTCCAACAAACTTTGGGAGATCTCCTAAGTTTGCAGAAAAATCTTAAAACTATAAAAAAGGCATCGCACATCACAGCATTTATGCACACTACTTAAAGCTCTGCTTTGCCTGCCAAAGCCGGAAGAGATGCCTGTGAGGTACATTGTCACTAAGGCCTGGTGCAGGCCCCAATCAGGCAGCAGCCACCCATGGGGCAAGGTGCGTACCTGTAGAGCTACCTCGCATACAAACCTGGGACATAGGTGCTGGAAGGGGAGGGGGGGGAAGTGGCCCATGACAGACCAACACCCCCCCCCCTCCAGAGAGGCTCCTGTAGCTCCAAGCAACGCCCCCCTTCTCCCTCACTTCTGCTACGTCAAGTAGGAAAACTGCCCCATGGCCCTCCTCACAGTAGCTGCAGCACTTCGTCGCAGAGAATTGCAGCAACTGCATGGGATTCCTACAGGGCAACTCTTCTTCCAGGCCCCTTTCCCCTGCTGATGCACCTGCACATCAGTATGCACGGAACACCTTTTAGAAGGTTGCAACGTAACCACAACTGGCCAAACAATGCTGTGCATGCATGCATGCATACACACTAACTTCTGACCCCTGACTTATAGGCTGGAGCACTGTGGCCACAGAAAACTGCGCGACGAGATTCTTGGCTCTTGAAACAGTTCTGTTTGGCAAGAGGAAAGAGGAGGAGAGAGGGACACTGCAGCTGCAGCTGCTCAAGACATCCAGCAGCAAGTAACCTTTCAAAACTCAGCACGTGCAAACTGTCAAACATTCCGATGCCAAAGGTTACTCAAAAAAGGGGACGCCCATAAAAATGAGACACTCCAAAAAGCTAACACCTTGGTTAATGCAAGAGAGCCATTTACACAGTAATCAGCAATACTGCGATGAAGACCAATAATAAACAAAAAGATGCAGAAAAAAATGCTGTCAATCAGAACCACAAGAAAAAGGAAAATAAGACATGAACAGTTTGACACTACATACTTGTAATGCAGCTGGAACACAAGGGTTCCCTATGTATCTGCAGAAGCCAAAAGTACTTCAAAAAGCACATTTATGCATTGGGAGAACAGTTTGGTATAGTGGTTAAGAGTGCAAGACTCTAATCTGGAGAACCAGGTTTGATTCCCCACTCCTCCACTTGTAGCCAGCTGGGTGACCTTGGGTGAGTCACAGCTCTCTCCGAGCTCTCTCAGCCCCACCCTCCTCACAGGGTGTTTGTTGTGGTGATAATAACAACATACTTTGTAAACCACTCTGAGTGGGTGTTAAGTTGTCCTGAAAGGTGGTATATAAGTCAAATATTATTATACAGAAAACATAACTGATAGCTAGGGTTCCCAGGTGCCCGATGGTGGTGGGCAAAATCCCAGGGGTTTAGCTTGTTGCCCGCTGATCCACCAGCGATTGGCGGGAGGTGGCAAGCCCCCCAGAGGTTGCCCACCCCTGGCAGGCATCCTGGGAACATTTGCTAGGCATGCACTCCCAGGGGGTGCGGCGATACCATTTCCTGAAGTGACATCACACCAAGTGACATCACAGGGCATGCTCCTGTGCTTTGCTTTGCTGGGCCAATTTTGGCCTGAAATGGGCCAGAATTAGCCGTTTGCAAAGTGTGGGAGCTTGCCCGTGATGTCACTCCTGGAAGTGAAGTCGTTGTGCTTGCACTGGGAGCAACCGTGCTGGGCGCACGAGGTAAGTGCCAGGCCCTCCCCCTCCCTGCTCCCACTGGGAGGGCATAGGGATGTTGCAACCCTCCCAACAGCTGTCAGCCCTATTCACCATGATGGACCTAGTCCTGGTTGACTTGTTCCCCGTTAATTTGTCTAATGCCCCATTTAAAGCCAACTATCTATTGCTCATACTGTGGCAGAGGATTCCACAAGTGAATTACTCTTTCAGTGAAGAGTCCCTTTCTTTCGTCCCTCTTGAAGGTATCATCCTTCACTTTCATTGGGAGCTGCTGTAGCACAGTGGTTAAGTGGTTCGGCTGCAAATCAGCACTCTACTGGTTCGAATCCCAGTATGTGGCCTTGGGGAAGCCGCTCCTCTACAGTACAGCCACTCCACTACAATACAGCTCCCCAACTGTACTGTAATAATACTAACTTGTTCACTGCTCTGGGTGAGGCACCAACCTGTCTAGAAGAGCAGTATGTAAATGCACAGTATATAAATGCCTCTCACTGAGGCTCAAGGCAGATTATGCCGCATTAGATTAGTACAGTCAGTATCAAGGACGTTTCAATAAACAATGCCATCAGGGATATAAATGTGAATTTGCAAAGACATATCAGCAAAAATCCAATACAGAACAGGAGAAATGCTGAAGCGGAGCGTAAGCAATTCTAAGACCCACATATTAAACAATAGAAAACAACCCAGTAGGATCATACCTCAAAAAAGACAAATAAGTGGGTTCTAGATCGAATCAAGCCTGGATTCTCCCTACAAGCTAAAATGAAAAAACTGAGGCTATCGTATTTCGGTCACATCATGAGAAGACGAGAGTCTCTGGAAAAGTCAATAATGTTAGGGAAAGTGGAAGGCAGCAGAAAAAGCCCTCCCCAGCCCACCCACCTGTCAGACTTCCGCGATTTCTGTCCCAGGCGTGACAGCAGCGGGCATACCCAGCCTGCCCGCCAGCCCTCCCCAGCGCGCCCATCTTTCAGCCCTCCACACTTTGGTCCCCGAGTGGCAGGGGCGGGCATGCTCAGTATTAATGACAAGAGTCTGCAAGGGAGCCGGGAGAGTGTAAGGAGGGCAGCTGCGCTCTGTACGGAAGGAACCAGGTTCTCTACTCAGCCATGGAACTTGTTGCGGAGTCACCCCGGCCTCTTATTCCCTTCCAGTCAGTGCTTCATCCTGGGGGTGGCGCTTTGCACATGCTCAAAGCCTTTGGACCATAGGTTTCCCCCCCACCCCAAGAAACCTGTGTGTGTGTGGGGGGGGACCTCAGTGGCTGAGGAAGCGGACAGCTTCTCGCCCAGCAACTGCCTCTGAACATGGAAAAGGAGGGAAGGATCTCAGAGCCAAGCTACAAGTGACGCCTGACACAGGTGGGACACTTGTCAGCTTCTCTCAAGTTTTGATGGGAAATGTAGGCATCCTGGTCTTGCAGCTGTAATGGAGAGCCAAGCTGTAAAACCAGGACGCCTACATTTCCCAACAAAACTTGAGGCAAGCTGACAAGTGTCCAACCTGTGTCAGGCGTCACTTGTAGCTTGGCTCTAAAGAAAACGAAGGAGGGGAAAGGCCCCTCCTTGGGAGTCCAGAAAGGCCGCCTGACTTTCCCATCAAGCACTCCCGAAGGGGTTAAAGGGAGCGAACCCGAAAGGCCAGAGCAGTAGCGAGGAAAGGGCAGTCGGGGAGGAGGGGCTCTTCCTGTCCACCTGCCTTTGTTTTTCCCACGTGTGCCTGCAGGGAGTGAAGGGGGATCTTGGGCTGGCCGGGGAGGGATCCGGTGCTGGGCAGTCTGGGGTGGGTGGAAGGGAAATGCCCAGGCAGAGGCAGGCCCTGACCCAGGAGCGGGAGGATAGGCACAGCCCTCCATGGAAGAAAGCAGCTCCCCCCCCCCCAGCGCCGGATCTGCCTTGCAACCTGCAGCCTTTAATTTCTAAAATTTGTGCCCCAGGTGGCTGCATGCGCGTCCGTCAGCCCTCCCCAGCCCCAGCTTAGAGCCCTTTGTATTCCCCCAAGGGGCTCTGTTGCCAGCTGTTGAATAAAATAATGTTCAAATGAAAATGCCCTAAAACAGGAAAGTTGTGGACTTATTTTTCTGTGCATTCTGGGAAGGGGTGGGGGGACTGCAGCCAGGAAGGAACGGGATCCTAGAATATGGTTTAAGTGGGCAGAAAAGACATTGTGTGTGGATTTTCAGAGCCAGATAAAGGATGGCTGGGGGGTGGGGGTGGGACGATGACTTGGCCGGGCTGGAACACGATCAGCTGACTGATTTCCGTGTAAGCAACTCTCACGTTGCCCCTTTTGGGAAATCGGAGGAGAAACGTTGCAATGGAGCGCGCAGAGAAGGAAGCCCTCCCGAGGGGAGGAATTCTTGCAAACTGCATGCACGGGGTGGGGTTCTTCTAATTTGCCGGGGAGGGGGCTAAAGAGTACAATTGTTTCCAAGGCAATTATTTCGAGCCGCTTCTTTTGGATTTTGGCCGCGCATCACAGCCGCGTCACACTTTCGGAACAGCCCCCGTTCGGCCGTGGACAGGAGAGGCTCGGGACCCCTGCTTCCCTCTGTCTAGGTCAGCCAGGGATTAAACCGGGGAGGGGGCGCTGCAAAAACTGCCCACACAAATTGCACAGCCCCCCTCCCCAGGAAAGGCTCGGCTTGGGGCTATTTCGGCCCGCCCTCCGCTGTCTTGAGCCCCCACCAGGTAGAGCCCAGCTGGACGGCAAGAGGTCAGGGACGCCGCCGGGGGGGACGAAACGTTTGCCCGCCAACCCGGTTTCTCCTGCCGTGGGAACGGGGCTAGCAGAGATTTGTGGCAGGGGACTCGGCCAGCTGATCCGCAAATAGGCAAAGGGAAAGTTTTTGAGCTGGGCAAACAGAGCTCTGCCCAGCAACCGCTGCCGCAATTAGAGTGTCTTTTTTCTCATACGTCAACCTTATGAGGTTGCGCTGATAAGGGGCGGGGGTGGAGTTGTGATATTTTGTAGCAATTTTTATTTATCTGGTAGGAACTTCAGGGGGTCGCGGTTCGCTTCGTCCGCTGCAAACCTGGTGAGGAATTGGCGGGGCGGGGACTATTCTTCTCCTGTTGCCAGATTTGGGGGGTGGGTGGGGGGATTTGAGTGGTTCTGAGTTCGTGGAGCCTTGCAGGAAAGATCCAGTTCAAGGGTCTCTTTAGGGGATTTAAAAAAAAAATCTGGTTCCAGCTAGGATTCCCTGGGAAATCCTGGGAAAGATGCAGCCGGAGGGTACTTGGGGGGTGCAAGGGGAGGGCTGAAGTTGTCTGTTAATCAGTTTTCAGAGGGGCACAAACCAGAGAGTTGGAGAGAGAGAGAAAGGCCAGGGATCTATTTACCCTTTGCTCTTCACTGCCCTGAATTATCATTTGATGTGTAGTAAATTGCTGCTCTCTGGGACTTCCTCTTCCAGACACCTTCTTTCTCTTGTCACCCTCCTAAAGGCTTTAGGTAGAGGTGGAATAACATGGGAGATAAGACTGGGCTCTGCGGAAAGTAAAACCAGGGTCCACACGGATCCTCACCCCCTGCTCCGTGTAAGCAGTACGTAGTATCTGTTGCTTTAAATATGTACCCCTATGCACTGCCTGTGCTTCACGTTGTCTAATGTCAGTCCTAGAATGGATTATGTTCGGTTTCTGTATTTCTTCTACTCTGTATTGGCTTCTTGCTAATGGCATGTCTTTGTAAACTTGTATCTATTTACCCTAAGGCATTGTTTATGGAAATGTCCTTGACACTATTGAAATGTCCTTGATACTGATTTTACTAATTTCATGCTGTGTAATGTGCCTTGAGTCTCAGTGAGAAAGGGGGATTATACATGACATAAATAAATAAAATAAACGCCACTATTAAGAGTTCCCCAAGCTTCCTGCTTGCTTCCCACCCTCCCCTGAGGAACCTCACTAGCCCTTAGGCTTTATTAAAAAAAACTAGCAACAAAGCCCGTTGTGGGGGGAAAAACACAACAGGCTCTAGAAAGCGGAGGGCGAGCAGGCAGGCATTTGCTGCTCCTCCATCACTGATTCCAGCTGGTGAAGGAGGGGTGGGTGGGCATTGTCATCTGCTCCATGCCTGATCTGCCTGATCTCGTCCATGTAAAGGAGTGATGGCCTTTGCCACCTTCCCCATGCCCGATACGTGCCAGGTAAAGAGGGGGGCATTGCCTCCTGTTCTGTTCCTGACTATGGCTGGGTGAAGGGGGCTGGGCACTGCCTCCTGCTCCATGCATGATTTTGACAGGTGAAGGTGGGCAGTGGGATTTACTACCTGCTCTGCTCCTGATCCCAGCTGGGTGAAAGGGGTGCAGCCATTGCCATTTGTTCTGCTCCTGATTCTGGCAAGTTGAAGGGGGGGGGAGGCATTGCTGCATGCTTGACTCTTGACTCCGGCGGGGTGAAGACAGGGTGGGCATTGTTGCCTGCTCAATGGCTTATTATGGTAGGTTGAAGAGGGTGGGCATTGCCACCTGCTCTGCTCCTTATCTTGGCTGGGAGAAGGGAAGAAGGGCACTTCCTCCTGCTCTGCACTTGATCCCAGCCAGGCAAATGTGCAAGGTGGGCATTGCCACCTGCTGATCCCAAATGGGTGATGGAGGAGTGGGTGGGCATTACCACATGCTCTGTCACTAATCACAGCTGGGTTAAGGCAGGGGAGGGCATTGACTGTCAGACTGTGGCTAGATAAGGTACTCTCTGCAAGATTCCCTTTAGAAGCAAGAATAAGTCCAATGTCTAGCAAAGGAAGCTTTATTGCAGAAAAGGTCCATTATAGTCCACTGTCCTGAATAGGAGACTCAGGATGGTACATGATCATTGTTACCAATGAAGAGCAAGCATAGGATACAGAGTAACAATACCCATCTGGAACAGCCTCCCCCCACAGTTCTCAAAACAACATCTTTCAGTCCTGGGAAGCTGCTCTCCTTCAAGGCCAATGCCTGGTGGAACGGTGTTAGACAAAACAGTCCTCTGGTGGGAATGCTGCCTGGGAACTGGTGCACCTGAGGAGAAAACACTTAAACACTAAAAGCATTAGAAAATGGAGTCAGTATGGTTAAGATATATACTGGACCTGACATTTCTGCCCCCCTTAAAATAGATCCCCCCCTGGTTTATATGGGTAGCGAGTATGAAAAGCTTTGGTCAATCTAGGAGCATGAACATGTGCAGAGTTCACCCATTCATCGTAACCAGAATCAAAGTCCTTCCACCTAATGAGGTAAAAAAGCTGATTTCTCTTGATTTTAGAGTCCAAAATTTGTTGTACCTCATAGTGTATTTGGTCGTCAATTAAAGTTGGAATGGGTGGAGCTTTGATATGCCATTTGTTGTCGGTGGGAGCTTTCTTTAAAAGGCTGACATGGAACGTATCATGCACATGGCGAAGGTTCTTGGGCAATGTTACAGCGACAGTCACTTTATTTATTACCTTGCGCACAGGAAAAGGTCCTAAGAATTTCAGAGCGAGTTTGCGGCTTGTCTGAGCTAGCTTTAGGTTCTTTGTGGAAATATACACATGGTCTCCTGGTTGTAATTCCCATTCGGCCACACGATGGCGATCTGCGTACTTTTTGTAATCCAGTTTGGCTTTTTCAAGGTGTCTCTTAATGATAGTCCATTGCTGCACCGCCTCCCCCCACCATGAGGATACATCTGGCAATTTAGAGGAATGGAGAGGGGGTGCGTCCAAAGGGAAGGGATTGAAGTGAGCCCCATATACAATTTTGAAGGGGGCTTCTCCCGTTGAAGCGTGTACACTGTTGTTATAGGAGAATTCAGCTAGAGGGAGAAGGTCCACCCAGTTATCTTGTTGAAAATTGATGTAGCAACGAAGGAACTGTTCTAATATTTGGTTTGTTTTTTCGGATTGCCCGTCGGTTTGTGGGTGGTGGCTTGAACTGATACCTTGTTCAATATTCAACATTTTCAAAAGCTCCCGCCAGAAGTTGGCAACGAACTGTCCGCCGCGATCCGAAATCACCTTGGACGGAAAAGAATGTAATTTTACGATGTGTTTTAGAAACAGATCCGCTAGTTTTCGAGCGGAGGGTATAGTAGTACAGGGGATAAAATGGGCTTGTTTGGAGAACAGATCTACCACAACTAAAATACAATTATGTCCTTTTGAAAGAGGCAGATCAGTGATAAAGTCCATGGAGATTACTTCCCAGGGCCTGTTCGGTGTTTCCAATGGTTGCAGGAGACCCGGAGGTTTCCCTTTTCTGGTTTTAGCGCTGAGGCAAATAGGGCAGGAACTAACGTATTGGGAAATGTCTTTGCGCATGCCCGGCCACCAGAATTGTCTTTGAACTAGGTGTAAAGTTTTCAGATACCCATAATGTCCAGCAGTGGGAGCATCATGACAGCGCTGCAAGATTTCCAACTTAAGGCTGTCCGGGACATAAAACTTGCTCCCAGCTAGCCAATCCCCCTGTGGGGATTGGGTTAGTTTGTTTCGCGGAGCTTTATTCCCCTCCTTCTCCACTTCAGTTTTAAGTTTCGATTTCCATTCTTGGTCGGCCGGGAGGGGCTGCTTAGCGCGGCTGCGAGTAGTCACCACGCCCCCAAGTTGCTTAGGCGAGAAGACCGTGTCGACAGTCTCCGCCCGCTTGCTCTTATGTTGGGGCATGCGCGACAGGGCGTCCGCCAAAAAGTTAGTTTTGCCCGGGAGATAATTGAGGGTGAAGTTGAATTTGGAAAAGAATTCCGCCCACCGCAATTGCTTGGCATTCAGTCTGCGGGGGCTTCGGAGGGCCTCCAAATTTTTATGATCTGTCCAGACCTCGAAAGGGTATCTCGCCCCCTCCAGCCAATGCCTCCAGTTAGTGAGAGCTGCTTTCACTGCAAAGGCCTCCTTCTCCCACACATTCCAATTCCTTTCTGCCTCTGAGAACTTTCTAGACAAGAATGCACAAGGCCGCAATTTCCCATCCTCCCCCTTCTGCAGCAAAACCCCCCCTATCGCCGTATCGCTGGCGTCGACCTGTACTATGAAGGGGGACTGTTCGTTGGGGTGGGAGAGGATGGGTTCCGTTACAAATTGCTTTTTAAGGCATTCGAAGGCCGTTTGGCAATCGGGGGTCCATTGTAGTTTAGCAGAGGGTTTTTTGGCTTGGTCCCCTTTCTCTTTGGTTTTCAGCAATTCTGTTAAGGGGAGTGTGATTTGGGCGAAATTTGCTATGAAGTCTCTATAGAAGTTGGCAAAACCCAGGAAGGATTGCAGTTCTTTGCGGGTGGTGGGTGTTTGCCAATCCTGGATCGCCTGTATTTTGGCTGGATCCATTTTCAACCCCTCTTGTGAGATACAATACCCAAGGTAAGTGAGTTCGGTTTTATGGAATTCACATTTGGACAATTTGATGGGCAGTTTATTCTTCATCAAGGTGGCCAGGACCTTTTGTACCATTTGAACATGTTCTTCCTCGGTGTCAGAATAAATTAAAACATCATCAAGGTACACCACCACCCCTTTGTACAGAAATTCATGTAGAACTTCGTTTATCATGGACATGAATACAGACGGGGCTCCCGCCAATCCAAAAGGCATAACTAAGTATTCATATTGTCCGAGGGGCGTATTAAACGCGGTTTTCCACTCATCCCCTGCCTTGATACGAACGTGGAAGTAAGCATCTTTTAGATCTAATTTCGTAAAGATCTTACCTTGGGCCACGACGTTGAGAAGGTCTCGGATGAGCGGTATAGGATAGGCGTTGTTGGTGGACACTGCATTTAGTCCTCGGAAATCCGTGCACAGTCTGAGCCCCCCATCCTTCTTTTTCACGAAGAGAACTGGAGCGGCGTGGGAGCTAGAGGCTGGGCGGATGAACCCTCGTTGGAGGTTGGTGTCGATGAATTTCCGGAGCTCTTCACGTTCATGGAGACTCATGGGATAGAGTCGTCCTTTAGGCAATGAGGCTCCGGGTAAAATTTCCACCGCACAGTCCGTTCGTCGGTGCGGGGGTAGAGTATCAGCTTCCTCCTCCGAGAAAGCATTTAGAAAAGGCCAGTACGGTTCGGGTATTTGGTTGACTTCTTCTTGGGTGAGGAGGGCCTTTTCTTTATAAGTTGGGTCTTCGCCCCAGTTTTGATTCCAACGGTGATTTTTACAGTTAGCATGATTGAAGGTAATACATCCTTGAGCCCAGTCTATGTAGGGATTGTGATCACATAGCCATTTGCTGCCTAGAATTAACGGGTACTTGGCAGTAGAGCTGATGACAAAGGACCTCTTTTCCCAATGTTGTCCCATGCCTGTGATCACCGGGATGGTTTCAGTCGGGACCGGATTCATGTTGGTACCATCCATTTGTTCAAAAATTACTGGACTTTGTAAATCCCGAGTTGGTAAGACCAGTCCATTGACTAGAGCTGGGGCTATGATGTCTCTTGAGCAACCCGAGTCAATAAGAGCTTGCACCCGAATGTGCATTTTTCTCTCTGGGTTGATTAAAGTCACTGGCATGAATAAAATGGACCCAGGTGGCCGGTTCCGTGCAGGGACGGGCTTGGGGCGGATCTGTCGTTTGGGCCCTTTTACGACAGATCCATCTCGTTTCCCGACTGGGGACTTTCTGGATTGACTTCTGTAGATGGGGAAGCGGGATCGTATTCCATAACTTCTTCCGCTTCCAGCCCTCTTTCTGAGGCTGGCCTTTGGGAAGCGCCGCGGCCTCTGTTTGCTCGTGGAGCTGGAGTCGGGCGTTGGAGCGTAGGGAACGGAGCAAGGGTTGGACGCCGTAATTGGAGCGGAGGTCTTTGCACAGGCCGGTAGGGGCATTGTGCTGCAAAGTGACCAGCCTGTCCGCATTGCAAACACAGCCCTTGTTGCCATCTAGCATCTCTCGCTCCACGGGTGGCGTAGCCAGCTCCCCGAGCTCCCTTCTGTAAGGTCAATGGTCTTCGTTGTCCCGTTTGTTGTTGTTGCTCAACCAAACGGACTTCTAAAATGCGATTTTCCACTTCGCAAACAAGTTGAATCCAACCTAACAGCGTAGGGGGATTGTCTTGCATGAGGGCTCTGTCCAAAAGTCTCGGATTAAGTCCTTGTTTGAACAGAATAATTTTTGTGGACTCCTCACACCTGGGGCACTTGGCAGCCAATTGTCGGAATTTCGTGATATAGTCTCTCGCTGCCATGCTGCCCTGCTTAATGGCCTGCAATTCTGTTCGGGCCCTGGTTTCCTCTAAGGGATCTTCATATTGTGCTCTAATAGCATCCACCAACCCCTGGAGAGTATCGAGTTCTGGGGCCCCGATATTATATAGTCCTACGTACCAGTCCGCTGCTTTCCCTTGTAAACGGGAGCCGAGGTGTTCAATTTGGCTGGCCTCGCTGCCGAAGAGGTGTCCCCACCGGTTGAAGAATTGCACGACTTGCACTAGAAAAAAGCCCAGTTTGGAGGGATCCCCGTCAAAAGTGGCGTCTAGTTTCACCCAACCCATTGGGAGGTCTTGCCTCGGAGCCGGGGCTGGGTAGAAGTCCGCCGGAAGCCTCAATGGCACTTGAGGTATGAGGGGACCCGGTTGTGCTGGCGGTGGCCTCACCGGTTGAGCCGGGGGTGCCGGCCTCGGCTGGGCTGGCGGTGGTGCTCTCGGCAGGGCTGGTGGCGGTGCTCTCGGCAGGGCTGGTGGCAATGCCGGAGGTGCTGGCCGTAGCGGTTGAGGTGCTGGCGGTTGAGGTTGGTGTGGCGAAGTAAGAATCGGCCGCTGAGGGGTGGGTTGGTGGGGTCGCAGTGGTGTAGGTCCCATCGGTTGGGTCGGAGGCGGTCTTACGGGTTGTTCCAGTGGCAAACGTATCGGCTGCAGCGGCGGGGTTAGTTGTGGTCGAAGCGGAAGGGGCCGCAGCGGCGAAGGCCGAATGGGTGGAAGGCCGCGCGGGCTTGCCCCTCCGGGCGTTGTTGTTCTGGGAAGCGTCGGCTGGCCTTTTGGCGCTGGTAGACCATCTCCCGGAGGTTGCCCGACGGGAACAGTTTCGCGCGGTTGACCAGGGGCTCCCCCCCCCCGATGGAGCCACGGGTGCTCCCGCTTGGTCCGGCCGGACCGTTTTCGGGGAAGTATGGGGGGGTATCACCGGTGTATCACTTGGCTTTTCCTCCCCTTCCGTAGGCCTCTCAACGGGGGTCTCGTCTGGCGGCACATCCCCTCCCGTGATAGGAGGTTCGATGGGAGTCTCACCGGATGGCACAACCGGGTGGTCCCTTCTCGGTGGAGTTTCCCGCTGAGGGGGAAGTTCCTTGGGTTGTTCTCCCGATTCGCCAGGATAGGTGCCCCCCCCGCCGGTAGGCGACGACCGCTGCTGAACTTCCTCCATCGGATAGGAGATGACACTTTGAAGGGTAGCTATCTGTATCGCCATCTCTTCAGGAGACAGTCTTTCCCCTGCCCCCATTGAGGAAATTAAATGAATGGCGTGAGCCAAGCTTTCTTCCATATCCATCAGCTTAGCTTCTAATTGTTGTATACGACTTGGCCCTGGTTGTTCGCTCAGGGAACCTTCATTCACTGTACTCACCGGGGAGAAAGGGCCCCACGGAGGAGGGTCCCCTTGAACTATTCGCGACCTCGCGGCTAGAATTCCCTTGGCCATACCCGTCACGGCCGAGATGCTGGTATCTACCGCATAGGTGCGACCTCGTATCTGCTCCCAACTTGGTTCAGGGACTTCCGTTGGCTCCTTCCACGGGGCAAGTTCGGAATAATCCCAACTCAGGGCGCCTCGGCGAGACGTGTCCCCCTCCATCTGCTCAAACGTCCTGTTCCAATATCGCCATGGTTGGCTGCTATCTAGTTCCGGGACGGTTTCTAGGCTTCGGCGCCCGTCCATCGAGACTCGTGGATGGAGTCCACCTGCCCGGCGCTCTCTGGTTTCTCGGGGTCTGGCTCCCCACTCCGACGGGGTGGGCACCGAGATCAAGGGGAGAGCGGTTGCTTTCGGCCTTGCCCCGAGATTGCTTTCGGTCTCGTTTCGAGTACTGAAGTCGATGAGAGGCAGGGTAGAAGTGGAGGCTCCGGTTCCGTTCCCGGTTGCTCCCAGCTCCTGGGAGTCTTGGGTTTGCACCGGTTGATTGTCGGGAGACGCATACGGATCAAACAAAGGATCCCTGTCCGGGACAACCTTGGATTCCGCTGGGCCCGACGCAGACATGATTGGTAACAAAATGTCAGACTGTGGCTAGATAAGGTACTCTCTGCAAGATTCCCTTTAGAAGCAAGAATAAGTCCAATGTCTAGCAAAGGAAGCTTTATTGCAGAAAAGGTCCATTATAGTCCACTGTCCTGAATAGGAGACTCAGGATGGTACATGATCATTGTTACCAATGAAGAGCAAGCATAGGATACAGAGTAACAATACCCATCTGGAACAGCCTCCCCCCACAGTTCTCAAAACAACATCTTTCAGTCCTGGGAAGCTGCTCTCCTTCAAGGCCAATGCCTGGTGGAACGGTGTTAGACAAAACAGTCCTCTGGTGGGAATGCTGCCTGGGAACTGGTGCACCTGAGGAGAAAACACTTAAACACTAAAAGCATTAGAAAATGGAGTCAGTATGGTTAAGATATATACTGGACCTGACATTGACACCTGCTCCACTCCTCGTACTAGCTGGCTTAAGACAGTTGGTGGGCATTGCCACCTGCTCCGCTTCTAATACCAGCTGGGTTAAGGCAGGGGGGAGGGCATGGTCACCTGCTCCACTCCTGATTCCAGTCGGGAAAAGGAAGGTGGGCATTGCCATCTGAGCTGCTCCTGATCCCAGCTGGGTAAAGAGGGGTGGGTATTGTCACCTGCTCCGCTCCTAATATCTGCTAAAGCAGTGCATGGGCAAAGCCACCTGCTCTGCTTCTGATCCCTGTTGGGTGAAGAGGGTGGGCATTGCCAGTTACTCCACTCCTAATACCAGGTGGATTAAGATCGGGGGTGGCATTGTCACCTGCTCTGCTCCTAATAACAGCTGTGTTAAGGTGGGAGGGGAAATTCCACTTGCTCTGCTCCTAATACCAGCTGAGTTAAGGTAGGTGGTGGGCATTGCCACCTTCTCTGCTCCTAATACCAGCTGGATTAAGGCAGGGGAGGGCATTGCCACCTATTCTGCTCCTAGTACTAGATGTTTTAAGGTGGGGGGTGGGCATTGCCACCTGCTCCATCACTAATACCAGTTGGGTTAAGGCAGGGGAGGCCATTGCCACCTGCTCCACTTCTAATACCAGCTGCGTTAAAGTGGGGGATGGGCATTGCTGTCTGCTCCACTCCTAATACCAGCTGCATTAATGCAAAGAGCAGGCATTGCAGCCTGCTCCACTCCTGATCCCAGCTGGCTGAAGGATGATGGGCATTACCATCAGCTCCACTCCTATTTCCAGCTGGGTTAAGGTAGGGGTGGGTGGGCATTGTCACCTCCTCCACTCCTAACACCAGCTGGGTTAAGGCAGGGAGAGGGCATTGCCACCTGTTCTGCTCTTAATACCAACTGGGTTAAGGTGGGGATGTGGGCATTGCCACCTGCTCTGCTCCTAATAACAGCTGGTTGAAGGCTGGAGGTGGGCATTTCAACCTGCTCCACTCCTAATATCAGCTGAGTTGTTGGGTGGTGGGCATTGCCACCTGCCTCACTCCTGATCCCAGCTGGCTGAAGGGGGGTGGGCATTGCCACCTGACCCGCTCCTAATACCAGCTGGGTTAAGGTGGGGGTGAGCATTACCACCTACTCTGCTCCTAATACCATCTGGGTTAAGGCATTGGGCAGGCATTGCCACCTTCTCCGCTCCTAATACCAGCTGGGTTAAGGCAGGGGTGGGCCTTGCCACCTGCTCTGCTCCTAATATTAGCTGGGTTAATGTGGGGGTGGGCATTGCCACCTGTTCTGTGCCTACTACCAGCTGGGTGAAAGCGGGGGGTTGGTATTGCCACCTGTTCCCATCCCGATCCCAGCCTGGCCTTCCTGCCATGGCACATTTTCTGGAGGGACATGGTGCTTTGCCTGGGCTTCCCTCTGTGGCAGCGCCCTCTGGTGGTGCACAGGGGTATAAAGTGAGTTGTCTGAAATATGCTTACTCAATTATATAGTAGGATGGATATTTGTATGCCATCTTTTCTCCCAAACAGCACCTCCAAGGCTGTATTTATTTGCTTAAAACATTTGTTTGGGGAGGGAGAGGGAGAAAAGGGTATGTGTCCACTTTCGCTGCACAAGACCCTGGATAGTTCTATAAATTCCCACAGGTGCTCGTTCACCTCTCTGACTCGCTTTGATCTCATCCTGTCCAGGAACCAGCAAGAGATCACTCCTTTTTTGGAACCAGACAAGAGAGATCCAGTGTCCTTCCACAGCAAGTTGATTGCAACCACCACAGTGCAGGGCTGTATGAGACCTATTATAAGATGACCCATCTTTGGAGAGGCTCTTTGCTCCTGGTAGCAGCTGCGTTCTTGCTGGAGGGCTGTTTTGGTGAGTATCTAGAAAGGGTTACACTCCCTCCTTTTCAGGGGAAGGAGATTAGTTTTGTACTTGGCAGAATTGCCTGTGGAACATCCGTGCAGTGTAGTAAGTGAAAGTTGATTTGGAGCTCTGCATTCAGGTGAGGCTGAAGTTTGTTCCCACTTCCTTATTTGAGGTTCTAATTTCTGTATGGCACAGATGCATTCTGATGAAGCAACTGGGATTTCAACACCACCACCAACCCCTCCCTCCCAGCAAAACTACCACACGCCTCAAAATTCATATAACTTGTTCCCAAGTAGGAGTATGGAAAATGGCCATCTAGAGCAGCTGTCTGTTTCGTGGGTAGCTTTGTGGAAGGATCTGGTACATGGATAGGGAATAAGGGTGTGTCGTGCCCCTTCAGCATGCATGCGGAGAGGACCAGCTGCACAGCTAGGTGAGATCACATGGTGGCGGAGAAGATTCCTTTCTAGCATGGGCAGGCTCAGAGATTCTCCTCTTTCTGTCACATGATTCTGATCACATGTGACTTCCCGTGATGAACATGCAGTTTCATGGGTCCCCCTGCTGCTGCCTAGTCTTCAAGGGCCAACCTGGGTCTGGAAAGAGAGAGATTTTCCTGGCATGAGCAAGCATTAGTTGTCATTCCACTGGTGGTCCTTCCTCAACTTTTGTATGGCATGGCAGGGACAATCCGAAAGGCATTGAGGGGAGGGGGGAATTCCCCAAGAAATGTGCTTCATTTTCATAACTGTCGAGCAATTTGTGCAGCGTGCAAATTGTGTCATCGGATGAGGAGGCCTATGTCAGATTTATTTTACAGGCTGTTGGCAGTGTTTCAAGGTAGGAAAAGGGAACTTCTTCATGTCTCCATTAAGGGGGCAGAGAGCTCTGGGGTGGTTTGGGGGTGTGGCTACAGGCCCCCTAACTGCCTGACTGCTTCTTCTAGGTTCCTCTTGGCACTCCTTGCGCTATTTCTACACCACGATATGGGATCCTGTCCGGGATGTGTCTGATTTCATTGCTGTGATATACGTGGATGACCTGTTCGTTGGTTACTATAACAGCACCATGAAGAGGGTGGTGCCTCAGGTGTCCAGGATAAGGAAGGTGGAGGAGGACAACCCACACTTCTTGGACCGGTACACCAACTTAGCCATGCTTGATGAGCTGAGACAAAAGATGCACCTAAAGGACCAACGGCATCTCTACAATCAGAGCAGAGGTAGGGGGGAAGAACATTGTTCTGGATGTTCAGGCCTGATTCAGGTATAGGTGTCAGTCCCTGGCAGTTAGATCCCTGAAGCCCATCCACAGTGAAACACTGATTCCAGCAGAAGTAGCTTTATTAGAAACCACTCAGTTCAGGTCTGTACTCCATCACAGAGATTGACAGAAGTAACAATTCAAATCAAGCATCCCCTGTTATAGTTGAGTTTCCCGCCCTCCAATTAAGAGTTAGGAATTGGGCGCAAATGCCTACAAGAGCTCTGTGAGAACTAATCTAGTTTTGACTACACATTAGGTACACAGCAAAGTTTCCCAGCATCTGAGAAGAACAGTAAAAGCTGGCATGTAGACACACCAAGGTCACTGCTAGCCGAGACCAGCATATTTCTCTAAGAGAACGAATGAGGCCCCTGTTTGGGTCTCGTGCAATGAACAGCTTAAAGTGTAGGTATGATTGACCATAGAGAATACCAGAGCATCTTAGCAATAGTACAGTGAAAAATCTCAGGGCAATGAAACTTGGCATGAACAATGAAACAATAAAACAATCATGGGTATGGAGGCAGGCATTCATGACAATAGGTGTGCACTTAAGAAACCCCAGGAGTCTAGTGAGCTTCCCTATATAAGAAGATTCAATTCTTGGTTTTGTTATGGGTATAGTACACAAGGAATAGCATGTCTAGAAGAGATTTTTTTCTGGTCAAAACCAGCAATTGTTCCCCTGCATTCCTGGCCATGTCTGTGACAGCATGTCCTTCCCATAACTGTAATCACCACACCACGCTGGTTTTTGTGGGGTGGCTACTGTTGAACAGGAGCAAGCGGCCGGGTGAGTCATGCAGGTCAGGTGGTAGCAAGTTGACCAAGTCAGGTGGTAGCAAGTTGACCAAGTCAGGTGGTAGCAAGTCAGGTGGTAGCAAGTTGACCAAGTCAGGTGGTAGCAAGTCAGGTGGTAGCAAGTCAGGTGGTAGCAAGTCAGGTGGTAGCAAGTTGCCCGATGGTTGCTGCTGGGCCTGGCCCCAGTGAGTCCTCCATCAAAAGGCCAGACAATCCTGGAAAGGACCCCTCCCCCTTCTTCTGTCCCTTTCTGACAGAAACCAAGGCTTGACCACATTGTTGTGGTTGCTTAACAATGGCCACTGAGGACATCTATTTCTGGAAGCTCCAGGCACTCCTTTATCATTTAGGGTTTTTTTAATCACAACCACCCATGTAGTGTTTTAATCACAACCACCCATGAGCCTGTGAAAGCGGGGAGGGCGGAATATAAATACAATAAATTAAATTAAATTAAATTAGTTTTAGATTTTTCTGCAAACTTGGAGCATTTTTCAGCTTTGGAGAAAGATCTGTCTTCAGCCTCCAGATTTGGCCACATTGAGAATTAAAATATATACAAATGGGGGACCCATAAGTATTTGGGGGGGGGTAATATACTTTCCCCTCTTCAACTATTTCTGTTTTCCTTCTCTGAAAGAGCCTCATAGTTTTTTCTTTTCTCCTTCCCACCCACCAGTCAAACTGCCTTTATCTTCTCCAATGTATTCAGTTCGCCCTCCTTCCTTACCCCTGGCAACCTCTCCCAGGGAAAAGTCTGGCCAAGTTTCGCAGTGGGGAACTTGCAAGGACTTGCATGGGCATCTCATTTCCCCCTCTCCCACTATTTCTTCTTACCCTCCTCTTTGCAATCCCCATATGCTCATCTTTCCTTGCTTTCCTCTCTCCTTCCCACCCTCCCATCTACATTTTATCTGCCTCCTGCATTTATACTTTGCCTTTCTCCACAACGGGTCTGAAAAACAGCATACACAATTCTCTTCGGTTTTATCCTCACAACAACCCTGTAAGTTAGGTTGGGCTGAGTATGTGCAATTGGTCCAAAGTCATCCAGCAAGCTTCCATAGCAGAGTGGGGATTTGAACCCAGGTCTCCCACATCCTAGTCTGAAACAACCACCACAACATACTGGCTTTCTTGCGTTGGCTGCAGCTGTTGAACAGTAGCAAACAGCAGTTGTGGATGAGTCATGCGTCTTGCCCACTGGCTGTTTCCAGCCCTGACCCCATGAGTTCTCCCTTCAGTGTTATCCGCATAGGCAGTCTCCTAATTAGTTGGGGGAATTAGCTTTATGAGGCTTTGGAGCCTCATTATCCTGTTATGCATCTTTCTCCGGGGCATAGAGGGGCGTCAGTCAGTCAGCTGTTCTGACTCACACTCGGGTAACTTTCCAGGCTCCCAGTGGCTGGCATCTGCTCTGGGCCAGGTAGTGCCCTGGACTGTGGTATATGGGAAAGAATGTTTGTGATATTCCATCCATAAACTGCTCTCTTAGCCTGAGGCGGAGTCATAAGGGCCAAAACAGTCCTGGAAAGAGCTCTTTCCCCCTGCCTTTTTTAGACAAACCAGTACTTTAGCTGGCAATAGTGTCGTGTTTGAGGGTATCCATTTCTTAAACCTACAGGTACTTCTTCTATTATTTTACCCACAGTTTTTTGCTTGTTTATTTATCATCATCAACATCATCATAAACTATTTCATTGGCTCAAAGTATTAGCAAACAACTTTAAAAACAGTAAGTCCAATTAATCACTATACAAATTAAAACCGATGAAATATCCATTAAAACAAAATGCATAATGAAAATTAAAACCATAAGCCTAAGTAGGAAAAAGTACAAAATACATAGATAATAATAACTTATTATTTCCAGGGTAATGCATCAGACCCAGTATAGGCTAACAGACTATCCATCAACCACACTAAAAACGGGATTTTGGCTGAATCTTTATAACTGAGGAGAAGCCAGCAATATCACAAGTTTATTCTGGTAGGACCTCCCAAGGTATTGTAATAAAATATTCTCAAGGAATCTGATTTTCAGATTTCAGATATTTCTGTACGCCTGAGACTCTTCTCAGGTTTATAGAAAGATATGACTGGTTTGCTCATGGTTCAAATCTTTGGATTTAAGTATCCACAGATTCAGTGACATTGAGATTATAAACCATCTTGCTGTAACTTCCTATGTGCATCTGAGCATGTGCAGCATACCTATTACTCACTGCAAAGCTTCTGTCTTCACCTCTCACAAAATCTGGGATTAGCTGTAAAGGACCGAAAAGGCTTAATTCTCAGGCAGGTTTTCTCTCTAAAGCCTCTCAGTACAGAAAAGGTTTTCACTGTAGAAGGCCAAACAGGAGAGGGAGGGCATAATATCCAGGTAGTTTTAAGCTCCGCCACCTCTCATTACAGAAAAATGAGGCCTTGGGGGAGGATCTAAATAAATGTGTTTCAAGAATAATGGCTGCTCTGAATATCAAGACTTGAAACTACTCTTGAGGGAGAGGCGGCATTCACTGATATCACTTCTGGTTTAAAACAGAAATGGTGGGAGTTTAGTGGGGGC
Source organism: Eublepharis macularius (assembly GCF_028583425.1). Classification (NCBI taxonomy): domain Eukaryota; kingdom Metazoa; phylum Chordata; class Lepidosauria; order Squamata; family Eublepharidae; genus Eublepharis; species Eublepharis macularius. Next base: position 176,672,100 of record NC_072793.1, read on the forward strand.
GGTTTGCCCCCAAACCATGTGATTTCACTATGTTTTTGGCTAATTTGGCTCTGCTGAACACCTGCTGAGCACCACTGCTTACCTGGCTCATAGGGGGAAAGGCCGAGAATGGACTTCCCGGGTGCACTCCTGGGGCTGGCACGTTGACATCAGTGAGATCATTGCGCTGCCCTAAGAGCGCTGGTGCAGGGCCGTGCACTAGAAGCACACCAAGAACATGCTGAAAGTAAGTGCTGGGTTCCCCCATTCCACCGGGATGATAAGGGGGCCTGGCAACCCTAGTGCCATGTAATGTCACACACCCCCTTTCTGGTGTGTGTAGATAAATAAATCTCACTTCCTTAATGAACGTGAGTGCAAATTTGGGTCACAAAAACATTTGCTAAAATAAATTAATTACATTTTTGGTGCCAAAAAACTCTTAAAATTTGCACTGACTGTGAGTGCTCCCTTTGTAGCTGAAGGAATGAAACCACACTGCGTCCCTTGATCCACAGCTGAAGGAACTGAGGTTCCTTTTGGGTGATTGAGTCCGGTGTCTTGAGGTGGGGAACCTCTAATGCAGCTAAGAAGAGAAAATGCCCAGCCTGACACAGCATTGGGGGATGCAAATAAGGGGCTCCTCTGCTTTGAGGGAGTTGGGCAGTCCTTTCAGAAGTAGGGAGTGTGAAAAAAATGGAATTAAAAATAAAAGGATTTCTCATAGAAAAACTGGGAAATTTGAGGGAGCACTAAAGTAATTCCTAAAGTAATTCCTGTTGTTGTTGTTGTTTAAACCAAGTGAAATTCTGAGTGACAAGGGAGAAATCATGGCTCAGTCTTTGCATGCAGAGGTTCCCAACTTAAGTCCCCAGCATCTCCAGTTAAAAAGATCAGGTAGGAGGAGCTGTGAAAGCCCTCATTTTGAGACCTTGGGAGAGCACTGCCAGGTTGAGTAGAAAATACTGACCTTGACAGAGGAACGGACTGGCTCGGTAGAAGGTAGCTTTTATGTATTCATACACTTTTTAAGAGAAGGTTTTACTTCCTCAAAACGTATAGCCTGAAAAAATTGTGTAATACAGGGTTAGATAATGAAAATTTTGTCGTATATTGTTGGCATATGCATCATCACAGATATGTTTATTGTTTAAATGTGTCTAATTTTGGCAAAATGATATGTTTGGTAACAAATTATTAAAGTGTTCAGGGTTAATAAAGTTTAACTTTTTTTTTTTTTAGTTCTATAGGAGGGTTATGGTGACAGAAGCCTCACCCTGACAAAAAGGGCAGAGCAGAGTTAGGGCAGTGGTCAGAGCGGAAGGTGTGTGGATCTGATCCTGCTCCAGCTCAGGTGTCCCCACCTGGTGGGTCTCTTTCAGGGTTGCACACCTGGCAGTGTACGTTTGGCTGTGAGTTGAGTCAAGACAGGTACAAAAGAGGATTTTCCCACATCGGTTATAACGGCGAGGACTATCTCAGCTTTGACAAGGAGACCCTCACCTGGACAGCAGCCACGGTGCCCGCTCAGGTGACCAAGAGGAAGTGGGATGCTAACTTGGCAAGGAATAGATACATCAAGAGCTACCTGGAGGAGGTGTGCATTGAATGGCTGCAGAAGTTCCTGGACTATGGGGAGGAGTCTTTGCTGTGGAGAGGTGAGGACAGCCAAAGGCTGCAGTCGCTTCACACACTCACCCTACCTGCATGAACATCTAAGATTAATCTACCTGTGGTGTAGAAGAAGGGCATAGAATTGTGTGCTGTACCTTATCATTCTACAGGTGTGTGGAGGGGTCATGTTTTTGAATGCTTCTACACAATTAAAAATTCCCTACAAGTATAGCAGAGAGGATTTGGCTAGAACCTTTCTCTCTGTTACGCTGATGTTGTACTTGTAGGGAGGATTTTCTCTATTAAAAGTTGGGTTGCCAACCTCCGAGTGGAGCCTGGAGAGCTCCCAGAATGACAGCTGATCTCCAGATGATAGAGATCAGTTCTCCTGGAGAAAATGGTTGCAGTGGAGGAGGGACTCTTTGGCATTATAACCTGCTGAGCTTCAGCCACTCTGCAAACCTGCCCTCCTCAGACTCCATCCCCAAATCTCCAGGTAGATGCAAACCTGAAGATAGCAATCCTAATTAAATGATGTATATACAACCTGTAGTCTAAAGCAGTACAGTCTCTGCTACCCTTTTGGGAATCCACCCCTTAAATCATTGATACACATGATGAAAATGTACAGCAAAGATTCTCATGTGCTGGAACACTTATTTTCCATTATTAGGAAAAAGACTCCACTGGATCTGCACTAGACATGGGCACGAACAGCATTACGAACGGGGAAAAAACCCACTAACAGGCTGTTCGTCTGTTCACGAATGGGCTGTTCGTGAGGTGCCATTCCAGCCGAACAGGTGGTCATCGCAAGCCTCGTTCGTTGCGTTCATCTGCTGTTTGGGAAGCCAGACACTCAGGCGCCTTCAATCAATTGCCTCGGCAACAGAGGGAGGGACTGCCTGAATTCTGTCTGCACTCCCTCTGTCGCCCTGGGAACCCCAATCAAAGCCCAACTTAGCTTGATGGGCAGGTCTTCCTTCCAAGTGTGGAGCTGCAAATTGGTTACAATTGGGAGCAGACACCAGGGGGGAGGGAGGAGGGGGGTGTTCTGTGGCCCTGGGAACTCCAATCTCATCCCTGCAAACCCTGTTAGGCAGTTCTGACTGCCAACCACAGACCTCCTGCTTTTCTTAATGAGACCTCTGTTTATAAAAGGGCACTGTGCTCCCAGTTCTGGTTTTCAGTTTCAGCAAGCAGTGGAGTGGGACAGAGCTGTTGCTAGCCTTTTGGGAGAGTGACAGGGAGAGTGCATTGGAGCTGGGATTTTTTGTGTGTGGTGTGTGGTGGGTGGGCACATGGGGGTGCTGCCGGTGAGCAGCCAGACCCCCCACCCCCTCTGGAGGAGGCAGCCTCCTGCCGCCTCCCCTAGCCCACCAGGCCCGGTGGCTGCATTCATCACCCATCTTCCGGCCTCCGCTAGGAATAACAAAAGTTAGGCCTGGCAGGCGGGCACATGGGGGTGCTGCCAGTGAGCAGCCAGACCCCTCGCCACCTTCCGTAGCCTGCCAGGCCTGGAGGCTGCCAACATAACTCACCTTCTAGCCTCCACCAGGAATAAAAGAAGCGAGACCTGGTGGGCAAGCACATGGGGGTACCGCTGGCGAGCAGCCAGACTCCCTGCCCCCTCCAGGGGAGGTGGCCCTATGCCACCTCCCCTAGCCCACCAGGCCCGGCAGCTGCCGACATGACCCACCTTCCAGCCTCTGCTGGGAATAACAAAAGTTATTGGGTGGGCACATGGGGGGGGTGCCGCCAGCGAGCAGCCATACCCCCCGGGTGCTGTCAGCCAGCGGCCAAAGCCCCGCCCCCTAGAGTCCTCTGCTTGTACCCGGGGCAAAAGACAATTGATGGCTCCCATTGTATCCATGTGTGGGATATTGAGTCTCCAAAACAAGGGGTGGGACTAGTTGGCCACAGGGATCCCTTCCTGGCATCTATAATGCCAGCCAACAGAAAGATTAAACCATGAACCACTATTGCCGCTTTCTCAGAACCTCCAACAGTGCGAGTGACACTCAAGGCATCCTATGACGGCTTGGAGACCCTCGTCTGCCGGGCCCATGGCTTCTACCCCAAAGAGATCGATGCCACCTGGAGGAAGGATGGGGAGGTCTGGGAGCAGGAGACCTTTCGTGGGGGTGTCGTCCCCAACTCGGACGGGACTTACCACACCTGGCTGAGCGTCAAGATCCACCCCGAGGACAGGTTCCGCTATCAGTGCCACGTGGAACATGACGGCCTACCGGAGCCTTTGGATGTGGCCTGGGAGGAGCCTGGTGAGAGACCAAAAGGGAAGGGGGGGAAGGTTTGGGGCAGGCAACTTCAGGAGGTGCGTTTCTACCCCAGGAGGACGAAGGATACCTCCAAGAAGAGACCCCCCCCAAAACTAATTTAGTATCACCTATTTATACCATATGTATCTCATTATTATTTTTTATAGTAATTGCTAGTGATTCAGTCATTACAATAAACAATGAGACAGGGCAATCCTGTCTTGTTCCTCTGTGCAATTAAATTTTTCCAATTAAGTCCTGTTGCTATCATGTGGATTTATGTATGTTGATAACCAGGTGTTATCAACACCTGTTTTTTCCCCCAAGATTCAAGTCCAGTAGCACCTTAAAGACCAGCAAGATTTCCAGGGTTTAAACTTTCGAGAATCAAAGCTCCCTTTATCACATACAAGCAAGAACAGAGATCCAAGAGCCAAGAGTTCCTCTGCTTCCTCACTGAGACTTCATTCAGTGCATTTTTTGGACTGAGATTTGAAAGGACTTTGAAAGAGATTTGGAAATAGTATCAGCAGACGCCCTGTCTAAATTGGCCTTCATCACTCCATTGAAATCTTCCCCAAAAAGAGTCCTCCAAAAACTCATCCGCTTTATCCAATATTTTACTATATAACTGAGTAAGCGTGTTTCAGATGAGTCACTTTATGCCCTGGTGCACCACCAGAGGGCGCTGCTGCAGAGGAAAGCCAAGGCAACTCACCATATCACTCCAAAAAACATGCCGTGGTGGGAAGCCCAGTCCAGGAACTGAAGCGGAGCAGATGGCAATGCCCTCCCTGCACTTTAACACGGCTGGTATTAGGTGTAAAGCAGGTGGCAATGCCCACCCCCACCTTAACCCAGCTGATATTGGAAGCGGAGCAGGTGGCAATGCACACCCCTCTTCAGCCAGCTGGTATTAGGAGCAGAGCAGGTGGCAATGCCCACCACCCAACAACTCAGCTGATATTAGGAGTGGAGCAGGTTGAAATGCCCACCTCCAGCCTTCAACCAGCTGTTATTAGGAGCAGAGCAGGTGGCAATGCCCACCTCCCCACCTTAACCCAGTTGGTATTAAGAGCAGAACAGGTGGCAATGCCCTCTCCCTGCCTTAACCCAGCTGGTGTTAGGAGTGGAGGAGGTGACAATGCCCACCCACCCCTACCTTAACCCAGCTGGAAATAGGAGTGGAGCTGATGGTAATGCCCATCATCCTTCAGCCAGCTGGGATCAGGAGTGGAGCAGGCTGCAATGCCTGCTCTTTGCATTAATGCAGCTGGTATTAGGAGTGGAGCAGACAGCAATGCCCATCCCCCACTTTAACGCAGCTGGTATTAGAAGTGGAGCAGGTGGCAATGGCCTCCCCTGCCTTAACCCAACTGGTATTAGTGATGGAGCAGGTGGCAATGCCCACCCCCCACCTTAAAACATCTAATACTAGGAGCAGAATAGGTGGCAATGCCCTCCCCTGCCTTAATCCAGCTGGTATTAGGAGCAGAGAAGGTGGCAATGCCCACCACCTACCTTAACTCAGCTGGTATTAGGAGCAGAGCAAGTGGAATTTCCCCTCCCACCTTAACACAGCTGTTATTAGGAGCAGAGCAGGTGACAGAATTGTCTTTGGACGAGATGCAAAGTTTTTAGATACCCATAATGTCCAGCAGTGGGAGCATCATGACAGCGCTGCAAAATTTCCAGTCTGAGGCTGTCTGGGACATACAACTTGCCCCCGGCTAACCAATCCCCTTGTGGGGATTGGGTCAGTTTGCTCCGCGGAGCTCTATCCCCCTCCTTCTCTATTTCAGCTTTAAGTTTCGATTTCCATTCCTGGTTGGCTGGGAGGGGTTGCTTGGCGCGGCTGCGAGTAGTCACCACGCCCCCAAGTTGCTTAGGCGAGAAGACCGTGTCGATCGTCTCCGCCCGTTTGCTCCTATGTTGGGGCATGCGCGATAGGGCGTCCGCCAAAAAGTTAGTTTTGCCCGGGAGATAATTTAGAGTGAAGTTGAATTTCGAAAAGAATTCCGCCCACCGCAATTGCTTGGCATTCAGTCTGCGTGGGCTACGGAGGGCCTCCAAATTTTTATGATCTGTCCAGACCTCAAAAGGGTATCGCACCCCCTCCAGCCAATGTCTCCAGTTAGTAAGGGCTGCTTTTACTGCAAAGGCCTCCTTCTCCCACACATTCCAATTCCTTTCCGCCGCAGAAAATTTTCTAGACAAGAACGCACAAGGACGCAATTTTCCATCCTCCCCCTTCTGTAGCAAAACCCCCCCTATCGCCGTATCGCTGGCGTCGACCTGTACTATGAAGGGGAATTGTTCGTTGGGGTGGGAGAGGATGGGTTCTGTTACAAATTGCTCTTTTAGGCAGTCGAAAGCCGTTTGGCAATCGGGGGTCCATTGTAATTTGGAAGAGGGCTTCTTAGCTTGGTCCCCTTTATCTTTGGTTTTCAGCAGTTCTGTTAAGGGGAGCGTGATTTGGGCGAAATTTGCTATGAAGTCTCTATAAAAGTTGGCAAAACCCAGGAAGGATTGCAGTTCTTTGCGGGTGGTGGGCGTTTGCCAATCTTGTATTGCCTGTATTTTGGCTGGATCCATTTTCAGACCCTCTTGGGAGATACAATACCCAAGGTAAGTGAGTTCTGTTTTATGGAATTCACATTTGGATAATTTGATGGGCAGTTTATTCCTCATCAAGGTGGCTAGGACCTTTTGTACCATTTGAACATGTTCTTCCTCGGTGTCCGAATAAATTAAAACATCATCAAGGTACACCACCACCCCTTTGTACAGAAATTCGTGTAGAACTTCGTTTATCATGGACATGAATACAGACGGGGCTCCCGTCAATCCAAAAGGCATAACTAAGTATTCATATTGTCCGAGGGGCGTATTAAACGCGGTTTTCCACTCATCCCCTGCCTTGATACGAACGTGGAAGTAGGCATCTTTTAGATCTAATTTCGTAAAGATCTTACCTTGGGCCACGACGTTGAGAAGGTCTCGGATGAGCGGTAGAGGATAGGCGTTGTTGGTGGACACTGCGTTCAGTCCCCGGAAATCTGTGCAGAGTCTGAGTCCCCCATCCTTCTTTTTTACGAAGAGGACCGGAGCGGCGTGGGGGCTAGAGGCTGGGCGGATGAACCCACGTTGAAGGTTGGTGTCGATGAATTTCCGGAGCTCTTCGCGTTCATGGAGACTCATGGGGTAGAGTCGTCCTTTGGGTAGCGAGGCTCCTGGTAAGATTTCCACCGCACAGTCCGTTCGTCGATGCGGGGGTAGAGTGTCCGCTTCCTCCTCCGAGAAAGCGTTTAGAAAAGGCCAGTAAGGTTCGGGTATTTGGTTGACTTCTTCTTGGGTAAGGAGGGCCTTTTCTTTCTGAGTAGGGTCTTCGCCCCAGTTTTGATTCCAACGGTGATTTTCACAGTTGGCGTGACTGAAGGTAATGCATCCCTGTGCCCAGTTTATGTAGGGGTTGTGATCACATAGCCATTTGCTGCCTAGGATTAACGGGTACTTGGCAGTAGAGCTGATGACAAAGGACCTCTTCTCCCAATGTTGTCCCATGCCTGTGATCACCGGGATGGTTTCAGTTGTAACAGGATTCATGTTGGTACCATCCATTTGTTCAAAGATTACTGGATTTTGTAAATCCCGAGTTGGTAAAACCAGTCCATTAACTAGAGCAGGGGCTATGATGTCTCTTGAGCAGCCCGAGTCAATTAGAGCTTGCACCCGAATGTGCATTTTTCTCTCTGGGTTGATCAGAGTCACGGGCATGAATAAAATGGACCCAGGTGGCCGGTTCGGTGCAGGAACGGGCTTGGGGAGGATCTGTCGTTTGGGCCCTTTTACGACAGATCCATCTCGTTTCCCGACTGGGGGCTCTCTGGATTGACTTCTGCGTTTGGGGAAGCGGGGTCGTATTCCATAACTTCTTCCGCTTCTAGTCCCCTCTCTGAGGCGGGCCTTTGGGAAGCGCCGCGGCCTCTGTTCGCTCGAGGTGCGGGAATCGGGCGTTGGAGAGTAGGAAATGGAGCAAGGGTTGGGCGCCTTAGTTGAAGCGGAGGTCTTTGCACAGGTCGGTAGGGGCATTGTGCTGCAAAGTGACCGGCTTGTCCGCATTGCAAACACAGCCCTTGTTGCCATCTAGCATCTCTCGCTCCACGGGTGGCGTACCCAGCTCCCCGTCCTCCCTTCTGCAAAGTCAAGGGTCTTCTTTGTCCCGTTTGTTGTTGTTGTTCAACCAAACGGACTTCCAAAATGCGATTCTCAACTTCGCATGCAAGTTGGATCCAACCTAACAAGGTAGGGGGATTGTCCTGCATGAGGGCTCTGTCCAAAAGTCTCGGGTTTAGGCCTTGCTTGAACAGGATGATTTTGGTGGACTCCTCACACCTAGGGCATTTGGCAGCCAATTGTCGGAATTTCGTGATATAGTCTCTCGCTGACATGCTGCCCTGTTTAATGGCCTGCAATTCTGTTCGGGCCCTGGTTTCCTCTAAGGGGTCTTCATATTGTGCTCGAATAGCATCTACCAACCCCTGGAGAGTATCGAGTTCTGGGGCCCCGATATTATATAGTCCTACGTACCAGTCCGCTGCTTTCCCTTGTAAGCGGGAGCCGAGATGTTCAATTTGGCTGGCCTCGCTGCCGAAGAGGTGTCCCCACCGGTTGAAGAATTGCACGACTTGCACTAGAAAAAAGCCCAGTTTGGAGGGATCCCCATCAAAAGTGGCTTCCAGTTTCACCCAACCCATTGGGAGGTCTTGCCTCGGAGCCGGTGCTGGGTAGAAGTCCGCCGGAAGCATCAATGGCACTTGAGGTATGGGGGGACCCGGTTGTGCTAGCGGTGCTGGTTGCGCTGGCGGCGGCATCACCGGTTGAGCCGGGGGTAGCGGCCTCGGCTGGGCTGGCGGTGGTGCTCTCGGCTGGGTTGGTGGTGGTGCTCTCGGCTGGGCTGGTGGCTGCAGTCTGGGTCGGGCAGGCGGCTGCAATCTCGGTCTGGCTGGGGGCAATGCAGGAGGTGCTGGCCGTAGCGGTTGAGGTGGAGGTGGTCGGTGCGGCGGAGTAATGATCGGCCGCTGAGGGGTGGGTTGGTGGGGTCGTAGTGGTGTAGGCCCCATCGGTTGGTTCGGAGGTGGTCTTACGGGCTGCTCCAGTGGCAAACGTATCGGCTGCAGCGGCGGGGTTAGTTGTGGTCGAAGCGGAAGGGGCCGCAGCGGCGAAGGCTTAATGAGTGGTGGGCCGCGCGGGCTTGCCCCTCTTGGTGTCGTGTCTCTGGGACGCACAGGCTGGTCTTGTGGCGCCGGTAGATCTTCCCCCGGGGTTTGCTGAATAGGAACCACTTCTAGCGGTCGTTGCGGTAATTCCTCCTCAGAAGGGGCCGGGAGTTCTTCCGTCTGACCCGGCCGAACTGTTGTTGGAGAAGCGGGAGGGTGTATCACTGTCGTCTCGGTTGGACGGGTTGGTCCCTCTCCTTCTCTTGGCTCCTCCGCTGGAGTCTCCTCGGGAGACGGATCCCCGTCCAATTTAGGGGGTTCCGTTGGAGTCCCTCCGGGCACCTCAGCTGGAGTATCCCCGCTCGGCGGAGTTTCGTTTAGTCCAGGGTGTTCCGCGGGCGATTCTCCCGGTTCTTCAGGGTAGGATTCCTCCTCTCCCGAAGGTAGCGGCTGCTGCGGGTCGACCACTGGATAGGACATGACACTTTGAAGGGTGGCAATTTGTATCGCCATTTCTTCAGGCGAGATTCTCTCTCCTGCCCCCATTGACGAGATTAGGTGAATGGCATGAGCCAAACTTTCCTCCATATCGATCAGCCTAGCTTCCAACTGTTGCATTCGGCTAGGACCCGGTTGCCCCATCACGGAACCTCCCTCAGTTGTACTCACCGGGGAAAACGGCCCCCAAGGCGGAGGATCGCCTTGATCGACTCGCGATCTCGCTGCTAGAATCCCTTTGGCTAGGCCCGTCACGGCCGAGATGCCGGAGTCTACAGCATGGGTACGGCTTTGTATTTGCACCCAACTTTGCTCAGGAACTTCCGTTGGCTCTTTCCATGGGGCAAGTTCCGAATAATCCCAACTCAGGGCGCCGCGGTGAGATGTGTTCCCGTCCGTCCGTTCGGTCGTCCGGTTCCAAAACAGCCACGGTTGGCTGCTGTCCAGCTCAGGGACCGTCTCTAGGCTTCGGCGCCCGTCCATCGAAACTCTTGGATGTAGCCCTCCGGCCCGGCGCTCCCGTGTTTCTCGGGGTCGGGCTCCCCACTCCGACGGGGTGGGTAGCGAGAGCAAGGGAAGAGCTGTAGCCCTCGGCCTTGTCCCCTCACTGCTGAGGTCGATGAGAGGCGGTGTAGGCGTCGAAGCACCAGCCCCGGCTGGCACCTGCGATTCTTGGGGTTGCACTGTTTGACTGTCGGGGGACGCATACGGATCAAACAAAGGATCCCTGTCCGGGACTACCTTGGAATCCGCTGGGCCCGACTCAGGCATGATTGGTAACAAAATGTCAGACTGTGGCTAGATAAGGCACTCTCTGCAAGGTTCCCTTTAGAAGCAAGAATAAGTCCAGTGTCTGGCAAAGGAAGTTTTATTGCAGAAAAGGTCCATTATAGTCCACTGTCCTGAATAGGAGACTCAGGATGGTACATGATCATTGTTACCAATGAAGAGCAAGCATAGGATACAGAGTAACAATACCCATCTGGAACAGCCTCCCCCCACAGTTCTCAAAACAACATCTTTCAGTCCTGGGAAGCTGCTCTCCTTCAAGGCCAATGCTTGGTGGAACGGTGTTAGACACAACAATCTCCTCTGGTGGGAAGGCTGCCTGGGAACTGGTGCACCTGGGGAGAAAGCACTTAAACACTAGAAGCATTAGAAAATGGAGTCAGTACAGTTTAGATACATACTGGACCTGACACCTGGCCGCTCTCTAGAGCCCGATGTATTTCCCCCCACAATGGGCTTTGTTTCTAGTAATAATAATGATGATAACGGTGTGCTTATATACCTTCCTTCTGGACAGATTAGTTCCACACCCAGAGAGTTGAACAAAGTGTTGACCCAAGGCTACCTACTGAGCCCATGGCAGAAGTGGGAGTCGAACTAGCTGAGTGTGGATTCGCAGCCCCACAAAACAGCCACGATGCCACACCATGCTATTCACCAAGGCTTTATTAAAAGAATGAGGTTTGGGAAGCTTTCCACACAGGCATGTGTCACCAGCCTTTTCTTGGCATTCAGTCCTTGCTCTCCAGGGACTCTTTCTGCTTTGTTTCTCCCCTCCCCATGTTATGCCTGCCTAATTCTGTAACTGTTCCACATGTAGCACTACACATCCAGGCCTCCCCCCTCCACCCCATGGGGAGATTCTTTGGGGCTTCTTACAAGCATTTTGTTGTTTTTGCCCATTTCAGTGTTATCCAAGGTGGGGCTCATTGCAGGAGTCCTCGTGGTGGTTGTGGCTGGTGTGCTGGTGGCTGGGATCATCTTCTACTTTTGTGAGTAACTTGGAAATACTACTCGTGGAATACATCTGGTTTTGTAGGAGACTCTTACAGAGAACATGCTGCGTTACCAGCTTCCAGGCAGTGTTACCCCCCACCCACCCACTCTGATAATATCCCCGATTGTGCCCCTTCCCTTGTATGGCAATTTGGGCAGCTTCTGATCATCTTCATAAGCTGGCCAAAAGCTGGCAGGGTAATAATTGACTGGGGCTTGTGCTGTGTGTGTGTGTGTGTGTGTGAGAGAGAGAGAGAGAGAGAGAGACAACAAGGGTTGAGAGGGAGAGGTTTTCTCCTTGTTCCTCCCTGTGTGTAGTGTGGCTAATTAAGGAGAGCCTGTCTCCTTGGGAGAGATTGCTACCACACCCTCTGCTGCTGTGATTTTCAGGCAGGAGCCATGAGGCTTTGAAATTTAAAGGCTGCCTCCTCACCAGAGGCGTGGTCCTCTTGTTCTGTTACCACTTTTGCTCTCAGGAGACATTAGGTCAGGTTTTCTGGGCCAGGGTTCCTTTCAGTTTCCAGGGAGAAAATCTATTTATACAGCAATTGTAAGCAGATTTCATTTTTGGAAGAAGATGATGACTACGAAGGGCCTTTTCCAGTGATCTGCCAGGAGTGTGCTATGTTCATCTTCCCAGAGAACAAGAAGGACTTCATCTTACTATATAATAGAGTAAGCTTATTTCAGACAACTCACTTTATACCCTGGTGCACCACCAGAGGGCGCTGCCATGGAGGGAAGCCTAGGCAAAGCACCATGTCCCTCCAGAAAATGTGCTGTGGTGGGAAGCCCAGGCTGGGAGCAGGATGGGAGCAGGTGGCAATGCCCGCCTCCCGCCTACACCAAGTTGGTATTAGGAGTGAGGCAGGTGCCCACCACCCAACTTAACCCAGTTGATATTAGGAGTGGAGCAGGTGGCAATGTCCACCTCCTGCCTTCACCCACCTGGTATTAGGAGCAGAACAGGTGGCAATGCCATCTCCCTGCCTTAGCCCAGCTGATATTAGGAGTGGAGCATGTGGCAATGCCTACTTCCACCTTAATGCAGCTGGTATCAGGAGCACGGCCCAAAAGATAGGAGTGTGTCGACCTGCCACCTGAAAAATTGTAAGCGGCAGTGTAGCATTTGGAGATACATGGGGAGAAGGTCTGTTGAACCCTGCTGCAGTTTGGAAACAAGCGTTATTAATGACCGATTCCTTGTTGGGTCTTTGGTCCTGGAAGTATAACATCATCTTGTTCCACCTGTAAAGAGATAAGATAATGAAAATGACTGTTTAAATGAATGCAACAGGAACAGTGGTGTTCCATGTTCCTTTATGAACTGACTTTGTTATCTCCGTTGTGCTTCCCCCTACGTTGGATTAAGTGTTATTTCTACAGCTGGTCGGATTGTAGTGCAATAATGTATATGAAATTTGTTATATCACACTTGTAACTAATTTAACATTGTTAATTGAATGCACTGTGCCACTTAATATGCTTAACAATCGTTCTTTTCCTTACCTGTGGATTTCCAATCTGGTAGTTTGGATATCAGGAGCAGAGCAGGTTGCAATGCCCGCCACCCCTTTGAACCAGTTGGGATCAGGAGTGGAGCAGTTGGCAATGCCTGCCCCCCCGCCTTACCCCAGCTGGTATTAGAAGCAGAGCAGATGGCAATGCCCACCCCCTTCAGCCAGCTGGGATCAGGAGCAAAGCAGATGGCAATGCATGCCCCTGCCTTAACCCAGCTAGTATTAGGAACGGAGCAGACAGCAAAGCCCACCCTTCACCTTAACCCAGCTGGTATTATAAGTGGAGCAGGTGGCAATGCCCACCCGCCGCCTTAACCCAGCTGGAATTAGGAGCAGAACAGATGGCAATGCCCACCCTCTGCCCTAACCCAGCTGGTATTAGGAGCAGAGCAGGTGGCAATGCCCACCACCCACCTTAACCCAGCTGGTATTAGGAGTGGAGTAAATGGAATTTCCCCTCCCACCTTAACACAGCTGTTATTAGGAGCAGAGCAGGTGGCAATACCACCCCTGACCTTAACCCAGATGGTAGTAGGAGTGGAGCACTTGGCAATGCCTACCCCCTTCACCCAGCTGGGAACAGAAGCAGACCAGGTAACTTTTCCCACCCACTGCCTTAACCTACCTGGTATTAGGAGTGGAGAAGGTGGCAATGCCCACCCCCACCTTAATGGAGCTGGTATTAGAAGTGGAGCAGGTGGCAATGCCCTCCCCTGCCTTAACCCAGCTGGTATTAGTGATGGAGCAAGTGGTAATGCCCATCCTCCCTCCATTACCCATTTGAGATCAGGAGTGGAGCAGATGGCAATGCCCACCTCGCGCCTTCACCTAGCTGGGAGGTGCTGAGCAGGAGGCAATGCTCTTCTTCCCTTCATCCAGCCAGGATAAGGATCAGAGCAGGTGGCAATGCTCACCCTCTTCTACGTACCATAATAAGCCACTGAGCGGGCGACGATGCCCACCTTGTCTTCACCCTGCTGGACTCAGGAGCCAAGCATGCAGCAATGCCTGCCCCCCCTGCTTCAACCTGCCAGAATCAGGAGCAGACCACCAAAACCAGGGCGCCTTCACCTGATAACAAGCTACATCGAACTGTTGTAGAAGGCAAAAACAAATCTAGTCCTGAGTTATTATAAAGGTATTATGTAAATGTTTATCAAAATTTTTAAATATATAAAGTGCAAAGTGCTCAGTGTGAAATACATAATACGTAATCCAGAATCAGGAGCAGAGCAGGTGGCAATGGCTGCACCCCCTTCACCCAGCTGGGATCAGGAGCGGAGCAGGTAGTAAAGCCCCTACCCACCTTCACCTGTCAAAATCATGCATGGAGCAGAAGGCAATGCCCACCCCCCTTCACCCAGCTGGGATCAAGCTCAGAGCAAGCGCCCCCCCTTCACCCAGTTGTAGTCAGGCGCAGAACAGGAGGCAATGCCCCCCCTTTACCTGGCATGTATCAGGCATGGAGCAGGTAGCAAAGCCCACCACCCTTTCACATGACTGAGATCAGGCCGATCGGGCATGGAGCAGATGACAATGCCCACCCCCTCCTTCACCAGCTGGAATCAGTGACGCAGGAAGAGCGAATGCCTGCTTGCCCGCCCTCCCCTTTCTAGAGCCCGTTGTATTTTCCCCCCACAACGGCCTTTATTGCTAATTTGTCATAAGTGCAAACTGTTAGTGTTACTAAAAGAAAAAGTGAAGAGCCTGGAGGAAAGGATTGGTACCCCTCAAGAGATCAACGAAGGGGAGGATTTCATCCACAGAAGTCTTCAGGCTGGGATGGGGAGAGTGCTGGAAGGAACATAAAACAGAATATTCTAATGAATCTCCTTAGAGATCGACAGCATGAGCCAGAAGGCTCAGAGCAGGACAACACTCAGTGCCACTGGAGCTGAGAAATCAGTTCCAGGCCCTTGCTAACATGACAGAACCACTGGCAGATATACAGCAACAAGGATCTGAAAGAACAAGTAGGGACACCATGGAGTTACAAACAAATACCATTAGAAGGAAAAGTGATCAGTGACTCTCTGCTGAGGGGTATGGGACGTCATGTGTCCAGGCCTGACCCCATGGCCCAAGAGGTTTGTTGCTTACAAAAGGGGCAAAGATCAAGGATATTACACACCAGATGGCCAAGCTCGTCAAACCAACAGACCATTACCCATTGTCTCTGATCCTACCGGTCAGAGGAAGCAGAATGCAATGGGAAGAGAAGATTATGAAGGTGAACCATTAGTTGCGTTCATGGTGCCAGCAGGAGCTGTTTGGATTCTGGTACCATGGACGATGGACTAAGATAGCCTGCTTGCATGTGACGAGCTTCATCTGTCAAGGTTAGGGGAGAATGTATTTGGAAGGGACCTGGGGAGATGCATTGGGAGGGCTTTACATTGATACTGCAAGGGAATGGAGACAACTGGCATAGGAATTTCAGGGAAGAAGGAGAGCAAATAATAGAGGCCTTTCCGGGAAGGCCAGGTCAAAGAAGGGGAATGTTGCAAGGTCTCTGGTGCCTATATGCCAGTGCCCAAAGCTTGGGCAATAAGAAGGAGGAGCTTTATCTACTAATGCAGACAGACAGATAGGACTTAGTAGGCATTACAGAGACTTGGCTGGATGATTCCCATGACTGGAATACAGTAGTGGATGGGTATGAGTTACTCAAGAACAGGAAGTGTTGTAGAGGAGGTGGAGTCATGTTGTATGTGAAGAAAGGGCTTAATTGTCAGGAAATACTGGAAGAGGAGAGTGACAACCTAGTGGAAAGTGTCTGGGTGAAGGGAGGGAAGGACGAGCAGTATTGTGATTGGGGTCTACTACAGACCACCTGACCCAGGAGATGAGGTAGATTCTGCTCTCAGTGAGCAGCTTAATGGGGTATTCAAGAAACATGACCTTGCAGTTATGGGAGACTTCAACATCCCTGGTGTGTGCTCAGAGACCAACTCTGCTACATGTCCAGGGCCACACAGCTTCCTGACTTGCCAGGCTGACAACTTCTTCCTTTCTAAAATGGTGGAGGAAGCGACGAGGGGTTTGGCCATACTGGATATTAACCAACAAGAAAGAGTTAGTTGATGGTGATCTCTGGGGTGCTGCCCAGCTCTGACTCTCTGATTTTCTCCTGCAGGGAAAAGGCGAGGCAGCTACCAGGCAGCCCATAAAGCACCATCAGTGAGTGATCAGCTTTTCTTTTAAGTATCCTCAGATCACAGGCAGGAGGTGGTGGGAAAAAACAGTAATTACTCCTGTGTCAGTTGCTGAACTGTGCAAGTTTTTAAAATTTATTTGTTATATATAGTCCACTTTTCTCACTGAGAATCACTGACTTACACAATGTAAATCAATACGATCAACAGCTGGGACATTCAGTAAACAGTACAATAGGATCTGAATTACAGAAATCTGAAAACAAGTGTAATTCTGAATACCGAGATGAAACATTACTGAACTAAAACATGAGTAACTTGACATGACACATTAGATGAAACAGAAACTACCAGTAGCAGCAAACCTGCATGAATCCTTGTTCTTTTTTTTTGCCTGCTGCAGAATTATTTTCTTGGATAGTTTTTGGTTTTCTTAAAAGTACCACTAAAAAGTTGTGTTTTCTTTGGAGTGAGGGCTGTTAAAGAAGATTTTGATAACTGATACCTGAGAAAAGAATATTATGAAATGGGAATTTTCCTCCAAGCCCATTGTATGTCTATTGATGATATTAAGAAGGGCAGTGGTAGACTTTTTTAAAAAAACTGCAAGAGCCAGTTAATCTTCTAGAAGCTTCTCCAGCAATGGAGTTTTCAAAGGCTGGATGTCTTGGCTTAGGAGAAACAAGTAGCCAGTGGCCTTAAGAGCAGATTCAGAAAAGCCTGGCCTGGCCAGAGCCCAGAACTGGGTGGGGGCCCAAATGGTGCTCTGGGAGGAGCAGCACCTGAGAAATTCTAGGATCTCTGTTTTGTTGCTTCTTCACGTGGACTTCAGGCTGAGGGGAAGGGCAACAATTGACATTATGAAATTGGCTTGAAGTGCTGAAGATGGACCCTTTTAAAGCCTTTCCTACAAAGTATTCGGTGGTGTCAGTCCATAGTTGCATATCAGCCTCTGTGAGACTTAAGAAGTAGAAGATCTTCTGGGTTTTTTACTGTGCCCTCATTCTAAAATGGCTTCCGGCTAAACCATGCAGTGAGATCTGATCAGGATTGGGAGGGGTATGTGTCTCTCCATGGAATCGGCTCAAAGCTGCTGCCTCCCTCTCTTCTCTCCCCTTTGCAGTAATGGACCTTTTTGAAAGAGCTTCTGCTTGCCTTTGAGCCAAAACCTTGACTCTTCCTCACAAGAATTACATAATCTTGGGTAGGGGGAGTCTTGGATGAGAATGACTTCCATCTGCCCTCCCCCTTCAGTCATTCCATCTTTGGTCTGACTGAATTGATGGAGAGTCTCTTTCTCTGCCCGTTTAGAGTTGCTGGTGTCCCTGTGGGTTTTAGCTTCCTCCTACCATATGTGGCCTGGCTCACATGTCTGAGTCATCGCCCGGAGGCCTTTGCTCTGAATCACTTCTCAGCATAGCACCTATTTGTTTGTGGTGTAATCTGCGTGTGGGTTAAGCTGCAGGGGGAAGAGGTAAATAGTGTCTTAGGTGGCCCTTCTTTGAGAAGATGTTGGGGTCCTGAATTGGAGTAGGGCTGGGAAGGAAATGTTACAGGTGGCCCAGGAGACTTTGCCCTCCCCGTCTGGTTCTCTGATTCTAATGCTTCTCCCTCAGCAGGTATTTGAGATTGGCTGAGCTTTTCTCTCCTTTTTTTGGCCCTTTGCAGAACTTGTGAGAAGAGACCAAGAAGAACCAGCCTGTGGCTTCTCATGTGATTCTTCCAAGCTCCTCAAGAGTTCCCGCCAGCCGATTCGTTTTCGTTTTCGCAGCCATGTCGGACGCTCCTCTCGGCAGGTCCGAGAGGAAGCGGCCGAGCCGCCTGGCCGGGCGGCTGATCTGCAAAGGTTAGCCCCCAGACTCTCAGGCAGGGAGTCTGAGTCTGGGACGCGGCGGGAAGAGCCCTCTGACAGATCGAGGCAGGGGGTAAATCGCCCGTTTGTCCCTATGCAGGCCGGCAGACGAGCGCGGCACCCAGTGTGCTGCCGGGCTATGGAAAACAGCAAGGAGCAGGATTAGGCGAAAGCCTGCAAGTAAGCGAATCCCTTCTGTTACTACAAGCGCATGTGAGGAGTGGTGGGGTCTGAAGGTTAGAAGACTCGGATTTTTTCCCCCTCATAGAGTCACGGAAGATTGGCGGTTTCCCCCCCCCCTAAAATGGTAGCGAAAAAGCAGAGTCCTTCTCTTGACAAGTCAGTTACGGCGGCCTTGCAGAGGGGCGAGACGCTTGAGGAACTGGTTAAAAGAGCGGTTATGGAAGCCATAAAACCCTTTGTTGACAAGCTGAATGAAACAGATCAAAGGGTGGGCTTAATTGAAAGCGATGTGAAAGCCATTAAAGAAGCAGCGGGGGGGGCAGAGAAGTCTGCCCGGGAAAGTGCGTCACTTACGAGAGCAGCGAACAGGGAATTAAAGTTGGTGGAAAATCAGCTGATCGGATTGCAAGTGGAGCGAACACAAACCATTTTGCGTCTCCAGAATGTTAAAGAGGAGGAAAAAGAGGATTTATGGGATCTCGCCTCGGAACTTTTAGCGACACCCGCGAGGGCAACTAAAGAAGTGAAAAGCGCCATTTTGGGAGTCCGTCGGGCATCTTCAAAATATGCAACGAAGCGGCAGCTGCCTCGCGAGATTGTTATCGAGTTTTCATCTAGGAGGGTCCGGGACAGTATCCTATATAATTCATACAATGCGGAATTGGACTTTCTGGGAAATAAAGTCAAGATATTGAAGGACGTTCCATTTTTAGTGCGGAAGAAAAGATTTAAGTACAAGATGTTGGCAGCTCTCTTGAGGGAACGGGATATAAAGTACAAATGGCTACTCCCGGAAGGAATCGGGTTTAGTTATAAAGATAAAGCTTACAAGATTAATTCGGAAGATCAGCTAAGGGATTTTGTGGATAAAAATCCAGAATTTGGACCAGACACCAAGCAAAGAGAAGAGGATCCGAAGCCTGAAGGGAGGGGGGAGGCAATGAGCGCTCCGGCGGTAGCTGCGCAGAGGGAATTGCGCCCGAGGCCCAGGGGAGGGAAAAAGTTAATTTGAACTGTAATTTGTAATTTGTATGATCAACCACTCCGTCACTATTTTATTAAGCTATTTTTTACTATGGCAGTATGAAGGGAAAGCATTGAAATGTAGTGTTTAGTGTTTGTAGGTCACCTTCCCCTTTTTTCCACCCCTCCTTCCCTTTCTCTTTGTTCTCCCTTCTTTCCCATCCCTTGTGCTATTGTAGTCTTTTGTAGTTACTGTCTTGTAGGTTATGTATGTATGCAGTAGTTTTGTATGTTAGATATTGAAAAATAAAAAATATTATAAAAAAAAAAAGAGTTCCCGCCAGCCTTCAGAATAGTTTCCTAAACTACATAATCCAGGCTGTGGCCAAGTTTCGGCATCCTGTGTCTGAGAGTGCCTTGGCTGGAGGTGGTGGTGGGGGGTGATATTTCTGATGGGTCTGGGGCTGATCATTTTCTGCTAATGAATTTGAGCTAAATATTTGCAACTGAAAAGATGTCGGACTAAGAATACGGTCTCTGCTCAGCTTTTCAGTCATGCTCTACAGCTTGTCTGTTGCTGTGTTGCCCTATCTTGGATGTTAAGTAATATCTGGCTGAACTGATGTGATGTCCTTGAATGTTCACAATCATTCTGACTTCTCAAGGAGAATAATCATGTGGATGTAAGTGATTAGGGAAGAAGCCTTGCAGAAGTTATGGGATGGGAGAGAGGGAGGGACTGTCGGTGGATGAAGAGTTGATTGGAAGATAAAGAGGATCAGGTTTGAAGGTGATGGAGAAGAGGGCCTAGCGGCAGGAAGGCTGAAGGAGGCAGAACAGGCTGATTGGAGAAGCTGCTCCTTGTAGCATCTTTCTTCAGGTTCCATAGCACTTTGCACTTGCACTTTCTCTAAGATATTACTGGTGTCATGGAAGAGCATGCTGGAGGAAGTAAAGAGGACCCCCGCTTCCCTGTGATTTCATAAACTGTGTAAGGGTAATTTTTCTCCCTGGAAGATCCCTTTTCCTGAGGTGGGGGTGTTGCATTTTCTGAATTATGTTGAAATTAGTTTTAATTTATATAGTGTGTTGTTGTTGATACTATTTCTGTTTTTCATTTGTAGTCCGCTTTGATTGCTGTGATTAAAGCATCATGACATAAATTAATACACTTAAAGACTAGCCATTTCAAACTTTAATAGCAGAAGGATATCAGATGCGTACGTCAGCAGTGATTTCTTGCATTTAGTCCTCTGTGTGTGAGCTTTGTTTTGTTTGGAGGGGGTAAGCATTTGCTTCTGCTCTGTCCTCTTCAAAGTCTGCAGACCACTCATCTGTGGCCCTGACATGTGGATGTTTATATCAAGAACTGGGAACGCTTACATTAACGTAAGATTTTCCTGCAAACTTTGGGAGTTCCCCCAGATTTGCAGAAAAATTTTAAAAATATAAAAAAGCATTGCACATTACTGCACTTGTGCACACCACTTAAAGCATCTGCACTAGGCATTTTGTAGAAAATACGAGGAGTTTGTATGTTTACTAACTAAAAATCAGGTATTGCGCTTAAAAAAAACTACAACAAAAAAAGCGCCACAGCACAACCAGCAACATTTTGCGGTAGGCCCTTTGCTTGTCTTCTATAAGATTTAAAGGATGCATCTGCTCAACGGAGAATGAAGCCAGGAGTTTCAAAACTGGCCACCAGCTTCAAGATGATAAAGGGAATTGCAGTGCCAAAATGTAAGCAAATCAGAAAATCCTGGCCCACATAATCACCTGAAACCCTCACTCTCTGCTTTTTCCTTTGGGGCTGTGGTTGTTTCTGGCAGGAGTAACGCATCAGAAGATAAAGCTAGGTATTCAAAAACTGGCGACCAAGCTCAAGATGACTTGGAGAGCCAAAAATGAAGGGAATCGGAACAGCCTGGTACACATCATATCGAGAATTCTCCTCCCCATGATATTTGCAAGGGTAATTAAGTTTTCCTGTTTGTGGCAGGCATAACTCACAAGAGCATAAACCTAAGAGTCTCAGCACCGGCTGTTCCCTTCTGAGTAATGATGGGAAATGCAGTGTCAAAAATGAAGGGAATACATTGTCTCTCAGAGCTACTTCTGCGGAAGGGAATAATTCCTCAATAGCCAGCTTAGGAGAGCTCCCACTATCAATAGAAGTCCCAAAGTGCTTGCTGAGTTTTCGTTCCTATCTCATTTTTTCCAAAAATTTATTTATTTATTTTTCAGAAAGGGCTCAGACAACGATACAAGAATTTGCATATTTATTTTCAAATAAACAAGTGGCGAATTGCCTCCGGGAAGCGGCTTCCCAAAACTTGGGGGCTTGTTCACCATGGCTCCAAACTTGGCTAGTGTTACAGAAGACTTCACACATGTTCCCTTGCCCCATCCAATTGCAGCTTGTGCCAAAAAAACTTCATGGCCCCAAAGTGAACAGCTAATCACATACTCTATGCAGCCTAATACACACAAAAGTAGATGGCTGCATAAATCCACACGTTCAGACCAAATGTTGTGATCTTCCACATTTGTTTCTTGACTATTAAATGTAACTCTTTAACTGAAAACTCTACTAACATCACTTTAGTTTGTATTTCAATATAGTCATTTTTGCTTTCCACTTTGGAAGACTTCTTCATTTGCATTAATTGTAACCCAAGGTGTAAAGACTGAACTGAGATGTGTGTATCCAAAATTTACTAATCTATAAAAATATTGATTACACAAGAAGAAGCCCTGGAGATTGATCTCAAAATTCTCCTGAATCCCAAGCAAATCCTGATGTGATGCCATGGCATGCATTTCTCTAGGTTAAGGAGTCATCCAAAGCAGAAAAAAGATGCCCAAGAAAACACATAGAACCACTGTGAAGGGAAATCCCACAAGAACTTGAAGTTAGTCCCATGGCTGCTGGGTAAAGGGAGGTCTCTTGTGACTCCTCTAAACTGTCTGGAAGACCCTCAGAAAGGGGGTCAAGGAGAAGAAACCTTGGAAGTTGGAAGGAAACATCAATTTCTCTCTCTACCTAGCTACCCACTTCGAGAGCACATTCTTTTTCATAGGGAGAGGGGTGGAATTTTTGTCCAGGGGCCCATCATGGCTCTCAGCAGCCCTGATTATCTGGTAAATTCCTGGCTAGGAAAGGCATAGCGAAGCTCAGAACCTAGAACATAGTAAAACATGATGCCTGAACCTTCACCGAATGCCACAATGATTTCTCTAGTAACTGAGCACATATCAAAATCTGGGAATGGAGGAAAGGTTGCAAGCCGAAGAGTGCAAATAGTGGCTTGAATGAGGGAGCAGGCTATCACTATAGAGCTGGCCAGTCTATTCCCCAACCATTTCCTCTTCCTCGACCCTGGCGTGGTAGCCATGAAAGCTAGAATTACTGTGATGGTTTTGGCCAACACGCAAGAAATAGCCCCCGAGAAAATGAAGCTAAATGCAGTTTGATAGATGAGGCATGCCACCTTCTCAGGTCAACCGAGGAAGAGCAAAGCACAAAGGAAACACAGGAAGAGAGATACAAGGAGGACGTAGGAGAGGCTGAGGTTGTTGGCCTTGACAATGGGGGTGTTCTGCTTTTTCACAAAACTTCCTAACACCAAAGCTGTGATGAAAGAAGAGAGCACTGAGTATGTTCATGGTAGGAGGGAGATCAGGGGGTGCCTCCCTCCGATAGCTTTGTTCAGACCATCCAACCTTGCTCCAAATATTGGATAGACAGTAGAACCCTCCCTGGCTCCATATTGCCCACACAGCTGGAAACAGGGTTTGTCAGTGTGGTCATTGGTGGGCCTTGGGGATCAGTGAGCCTTCAGAACCCATTAATTGCTCCCAACCAGGACCCCTCCTAAGCCGCCAGAGTCCCTTCTCCACTATGAAGGTGTCAGACACTCAGATTACCCTGTTGACCTCTGAGGCCTGCAGCTGTAGGAGATGTGCCAATTGTGACCAATTTCTGCAATTAACCTCTTATGATCAAATAAAAAATGTTCTTTGGAATAGAGACGGATAATGCTTCTTTGGTGTGATCGATTTAGGGATGAGATGCAAAAAGAAAATCCAAATCAACACTACTGGCGACTAACTAAGGGGGAGATAATGGCAAGCCATCTCTGTTTCTCACTTGCCTTGAAAGCCCCTTGCTGGGGTCGCCATCGGTTGGCTGTGACTGGATGGCACACAAGTACATACCTGGTGGGGATGAGGGAAAGTATAAAGAGTGGGGCAGCTTTTAAAACACACATCCCTTTTTTCTCTTTCTTTCAACACTTCTCTTACCCTTAGTGTTTCGCCCACAATGTGGATGGCATTGGAGAGAGCTGCACTGATAAAGATGCCCCTTCAGCACTAAACTGGGAATAGAATAGAATAGAATAGAATAGAATAGAATAGAATAGAATAGAATAGAATAGAATAGAAATATGTCTCAAGCATAAAGAGACCTCAAGAGTTAAGTGTGATGGTTTTCTCCCCCCTTATTATCTGCTCTCTGATGTTCAATTCAGGCCGGACTAAAATAATGTAGCATTTGGGGAAGAAGATACAAGCCAATAAGCCTCCACTAGAGGCCAAGATAGAGAAGATCTCCACGGCCACCATATCTTTCCCTTTGGTGCTCAGATAGGTGGGGACAAAGGAGATCCAAACACTGCAGAAGACCAGCATGCTGAAGGTGATCAGCTTGGCTTCATTGAAGGAATCAGGCAAGGTCCGGGCTAGGAAGGCCACCATGAAACTGATGGTGGCCAAAAGACCCATGTAGCCCAGTACAATGTAGAACATGATGTCCGAGCCTTCGTTGCATTGTATGATGATATGACCAATTTGGGAGTGCATGTCAGACTCTGGGAAGGGGGGTGAAGTTGCCAGCCATAATGCACAGATGCCAGTTTGAATTAAACAACAGGGAATGATGAGTGAGATGGCCAGTCTCTTTCCCACCCATTTCCTCATCCTGTTCCCTGGCTTGGTGGCCATAAAGGCAACAACCACAGTGACGGTTTTGGCCAAAATACAAGACACGGCAACCGTGAAGATGATGCCAAACAGTGTTTGCCGGAGAAGGCAGGTCACTGTTCTAGGTTGGCCAATGAATTGGAAGGAGCACAAAAAGCCGAGCAGCAGAGAGGAGAGCAGGACGCAGGTGATGCTTCGATTGTTGGCTTTGACAATGGGTGTGTTCCAGTGTACGCCAAAGATCCCCATCACAACAGTTGCAATCACAAAAAGCAAAACAGCAATGGAAGCCAAGCCTGCTCCCATCAGGTCTTCATAGGATAAGTAAGTTATATGTTTTGGAATGCACTGATCCTGTTTCGTATTTGGATACTGATCCCGAGGGCATTTCTCGCATTCGTCTGCATCTGAAAAACATAATCTTGGTCTCAGGATTCACATATGCACAAATCTTACCAGTCAAACAACAGCTGCTTCCCCCCCCTGTTCATTATTGTTCAAAACTACCTCAATTAACACAAAGTATCCAACTTAAGTTGGAAATGTGTAGAGTACACTACAAAAACCGTTGATCTAAGCCATCTTCCTGTTCTTGTAAAAAAAAGAGATGGTGAAGCAATTGGATAACTACTCCAATTTCAACCAGTTCTGTTGGCCTTAGTATGCCTTGGTAGATTTTAGTGGTAGAAATCCAGAGACTGAATGCAGCATAGATTCTTGGAGATGCTGTCCTGATTAAAGTTTAAACATTATTAGAAGAAATATCACAAAGTTCCTAAACGTTTCTCCTCCTTGACATGTCGCCAAATTCAAGCACATCCTATTTGAATATAAAACAAATAAGGGAAGCTTCTCCAACAAGGGGAAACTAAGTCAGGCTGATTCAAGCCACGAAGGTATCACTGCCACTGTTCGGAAAGGCGAGTACCAAATTCATTTTACATATTTATCATGCAGAATAATGATATAGCAGACTTACCAGTCTGGACTGAAATGTGCCCTTTAGAGCATTGGGCACACACATAGCAACAAACAGGCTTCCCCTCCGGAATAATTCTGCTGAATCCAGACTGGCAGTTTGGGACACATCGAGCCTTCGGAGCATTCTACGGGTAATCAGAAGGAAGTTGGGTTGGTAATTTGCTTTATTTTCACTTCTCTGGTTCTAGACTCTCATCTTTTTGTAAAGGAATGCAGTAACATGTTCCAGTCCCCTATTCATACATATTTATTATTTATTTATTTACATGATTTGAAGTCTGCCTTTATTTATATACATTAGTTATAGTCCACCTTTCTCACTATGGTTCAAGGACGGTTAGTATCAGTTGGTACAGTCAATATCAAAGACATTTCAAGATACAATATAATTGTGTGCCTAAATGCAAGTTTGCAAAGATTTAAAACCAGCAGAAATCTAACGTAGAGTTGAAGAAATGCTGACACAAGACTAATACATTAAGCAACATTTAAAAACAGAACCATGCTGTAGGATCCCATTCACACTCATGGTTCTGCTTATCCCGCATCTTGATTCCTTTCTGGTATGGTAGCATTTGATCTTATTCTCCTCTGCCTCTCACAACCCATCATCCCACATGGACCCTGCCACTGAACCTGTGAATTTCTACTCACTGATGCTTTAACCTCCTTTGACCATCATGCTAAATACGGCTACTCTGAAATATCTCATGAGCTGGGAGGCAGAGAACATTCTGAAAATCGAGATTGACATTCACTTCTTAGCACTTCAGAAGATGTGTTCACAAGAAGTAATGCGACTGATTTTGCATCTGTGCTGCGACTGCATTTCAGTAACTAGTATGTACATATATGACCTTCCCTGAGTCACCATGGGATATCGTTCTTTAATGCATGTTATGTGGTTGCTGTTTTCACACCTACACAGTATTGCCCTATTTTGAAATGAGCGAGAGGCTCCTATTGTCTGAAGATGAATTTCCAAGGGTATGGAAAACTGCATCTTGCTGTTTGTTTTATTTTCTGAAAGGTATAATTTAGTTTTAAACTATTATCCACACCTGCTGAAACTTCTGGTTCCACACGATAGCACTTCCATTAATAGTGAACTTTTTGCCTGCAGGAGCCCAGGGGTCCATCCGTCCAACTCGGACTCTTTGGAAAGTTTGGTTGGGAAATGTGACCAGATTCATGATGTCATAGCCAGATGCCAGGTCTCCGTTTTCATCAAAAAATATTTCTTCCCCAGCGGTATTGTTAAAGCGGACATTTCTAAGAAATAAATTAATCTAGATTGGGAGAGAAAAAGATTACATACAGGGAGGAAATTGGAAATGAGCTGACATTGGAACTTGCTGAGATGTGACCCTTGAATCTGCAAGAAATTTTTGATTTCAGAAAATTATTAATTTTATTTTTTTAAAAAAAATACTCTTCATGTACAAAATTGTTCGATGTGTCTATTTTAAGAGAAAGCTGCATACCACTGTTAAGGAATTTATGGAATCTCCTGAAGTAACTCTGTGGAGAAATGGCTTCCACCCTGGCATTTACTCCAGATTTTTCAGCCCCTGGAACTGCTCTCTGTGAGTTGGACCCATGCTGAAAACCGGTAGATGGCAGGAAAGAGGAGCCCGAAGTTTAACCATCAAGTCCAAGAACAGAACACTTCAGTACTCACATATGCGAATGGCTTTGGCTGAAATGGCACAATTATTTACCACATCTTGGTAGACTGTCACACCTAAAGGAACAGATAGGAGGACAGCCAAATGGCTAAAACATAATTTCTTCCTCTTGTGGCAGGAAGATCAAAATGACTGGTGTGTGTGTGTGTGTGTGTGTGTGGACTCTCCAAGGGGATATTATTAATTCTCTGGACAGAAAGGAAAGCTCTCTCCCATCTTGTTCTTCTTGGATGGGTACAAGGTATGAAGGACTGAACTTTTACCTGGGAACTCCATATAGTTCTTGTGGCAAGGAACAATGGGGAGGAGCTCCATCTATGAGAAGGGGGGTAACGCTGAACTTTTAGCTATTGCAACTTTGGGAAATGATCCAGCGTGGCATCTGACTATGAATCTCTTCAGCTGTATCCTGTTTCTGGGCTCCAGCCAGGTAGGGTTGTGTTTAATCAACCTGGAAACCTGCCCCTTACTGATAAGGGACACTTCAATTAAGTGCATCGGTTTAATTGGGGGGTTATTTCTCTTTTTTTAATGAGAGGCTTCAATGAGCAAAACAGGACTGTGTGGCTATCAAAAACAATTAAGACTGCCAGATCTTTTGATGCATTTATTAGACCCTTTTAGATCATGCTAAGGCACTTCTTTTTTGCTTCTGAATTTTATATAAATTGTTTAAATATAAATAAAATTTTAATATAAATTTTATATAAATAATTTATAAGACTAAACTAAGAAAGACAGAAAGTTACAAGCACCATTCCATCTGATTGCTTGAAGAGAACACAAATTACTTATGTATACACATCTAAGTTTTTTCTTGGGTGAAGGCAGAGTTATATTGGTTCTCGCTCACTTTAATCTACTGAGAGTAGAAGGAGAAGAAGTACAAGTATTTCAAGACCTACCACCTAAAACAATGAAATAAAAAGAGTTGGGGCTCTGATGAGAGTTTTGAAACAGAAAGAAATAAGCTTTCATTGGAAAATCCTGTGGATTAGAAATATTCTTGAATCAAGGCAAGAAAATAGTAACACCAGTTTCAGAAGCAGAGTCTCTTCTATAAGAATTGCATACCAGTGACTAGACATCAAACTCGGATGATGCCGATTCTCCAAAAAGAGAGAAAGAAGGAGCAGTAAGTAAACGAAAGCAGAAAAAGAAGAAAAAGGAAGAAAATGAACAGAGTTAGGATAATTTCAGTAAATGTGAACTGATTAAATTCCCCCTCTAAAAGATCAAGATGCTTTAATCGAAAAAATTAAAAGCAGACATTCTTTGCATTCAGGAAACCCACATTTAAAAAGATCAAGCCTATTTGCTAAACTGTAAAAAATTGGGCAAGGTTTTTATAGTGCCATTGCAACTGAAGAAAAACGGTGTGGCTATATATGTCAATAATCAATGCCTGGAAATCCTTCAAGAATTAATAGATGATGAGGGAAGATATTCAACTTTAAAAAATAAGACTTTTTATGGACAAATAGGGACCCTCTTGTTATTACATGCACCAAATAATGACCAAAAGAAATTCTATGAGAGCGATTTCCAGAAATTATTAGATTTTCAAGAAGGAGAGACTCTAATTTTTGGTGATATGAATGGTGTCCTTGACTAAAAAATTGACAGGACAACAAGGCTGGGAGGGAATCTTCCAAAGTGTGCATATAATTATATGTCAACCTTGGAACTGGAGGGTACATGGAGATGGTTACATCAAAGAGAAAGAGATTATACATTCTTCTCAGACAGACTCAAACGTATTCCAGAATAGACATGTGTTGGATATCTAAAAGTCTTCTGTCAAAGGTAGACAAAGCAGAATTTTTTTCCAAGGACCTCAGCAGACCATAACCCAATAGAGATAACCTATCAAGTTGGAGACAAGAAAGAAAGAAGATGGAGACTGGATGACACCCTATTGCTATAAGAGGATGTACTGCAAAAATGTAGGCAAGAACTGATCGACTATTTCAGAATAAATACTACAAAAGATGTCAATCCAATAACAATTTGGGAAGCCAAAAATGCCTAGGTAAGAGGAAAATTGTTAGCAATAGTGTCTGAAAAGAAAAAAGCCAAGTTGGAAGTGAGGGAAAATTGAACTCAAAAATTGAAAAAATTGGAACAAAAACATAAAACAACAAGGGATAAAGAAAAATGGAAATAAATTAAGCTCCTAAAGAATCAATTAGATTTACTGGGGGCAGGAGAAACCCAGAAGAAACGGAAATATCTAAAACAAAGACATTTTGAAGCTGCAAACAAACCTGGAAGTGATCTGAGAAAAGAGAGAGAACAGAAGGATCCAGGGATCCAGGGAAGGTAACCAAGTAATCTACAAAGAGCAAGAAATGAAAGACCAAATCAGAATTTTCTTTTCCAACCTCTACAAAGAAGAAGCAATAAAAGAAGGATAGAGAAATATCTCCAAGAGATGCCAACTAAAGAGTTTATGACTGACTACCAAAATATCTTAAACTAACCAATAACAATACAAGAAATAAATTCTGCAATCAAGGCCCTGCGAAGGCACCAGGCCCAGATGGATTCATGGCAACCTATTCTAGTATATAAAAGAGTGTGTTCTAGACAACTCACTTCTTACCCTGGTGCACCACCAGAGGGTGCTGCAGAGGAAACCCAGGTGAGGCAGCCTGTTCCTCCAGACACTACACTGTGGCAGAAAGCCCAGGCGAGGATCAGGAGGGGAGCAGGGAGCAATGTGCACTCTCTGACTTCACCTAGCTGGGATCAGGAGCAGAGCAGGTGGCAATATCTGCCCTCTGCCTTTACCAGCCGGGATTATGAGCAGAGCATGAGGCAATGCTCACCCTCCTTCACCCTACTAGGATCAAGTGCATAGCATGTGGTAATGCCTGCCTCCACCTTTACCCAGCCAGGATCAGTCATGAAGGAAGAGGCAATGCCTACCTGCCCACCTTCCTCTTTCTAGAGCCCATTGTATTATTTCTCACAATGGGCTTTGTTGCTAGTTATAAATGTTTTGAGGATATGTCTGCCCTGAGCCTGCTCGTGGGGAGGGCAGAATACAAATATGATAGAAATAAATAAATAAATAAATATTAGCTATCCCTTTGCAAAAAGTGATGAAGGAGATACAAGGTACAAAGATTTTACCACAGAATAACTTCTGAAATGCAAACATAACTTTGATACATAAAGAAGGAAATAATCCATTAATACCACAATCACATAGACCCATCTTCCTACTGAATGTAGACTATAAGATACTTACAACAATATTGGCTGAAAGACTAAGAAGATGCATTTCAGAAATTATTCATGAAGACCAAACAGGATTTATCCCAAAGAGGTATATGAAGGATAAAATAAGATCTCAATGCAAGAGAATATTCAAGAAGAAAAGGGGGGAAAACTGCATTTATGTTCTTAGATGCTGAAAAAGCGTTCGATGATGTGTCTTGGAAGTTTCTTATTAAAGCACTCCAAAGAATGAATTGTGGGACAGAGTTCTTGAATTGGATTCAAAGTATCTATACCAACCAGCAAACAGCAATCTTAGTAAATGACTCGTTTATGAAAAAAATTGACATAACAAAAGGAACACATCAAGGATGTTCAATATCAGCATTACTCTTTATCGTTGCATTGGAAATCTTGGCAGTGAGAATCAGGCAAGACAAAAGAATCACCGGAATAAAAGGGGAAAGAGACATATAAAATGAAAAGCTATACAGATGATGTGGTTATATCGGTGACGGACCCATATCATTCCCTGATTTAGGTAATGGAACAAATATCAAGATTTGGACAATACTCTGGTTACAAGCTGAATAGAAAGAAAACAAAGATAATGCTACTTTTGACAACTGCAGAGGAACTAGAAAAGATAGGAAAAATAACGTGCTGTGCCGCTACTACAAAGCCAATAAAATACCTAGGGATATATGTATCAGCATGAAATGAGACTCTTTATAAGGATAATTATCAAAAAGTCTGGACAAAAATTTGCAGAGATTGGGTAAATTGAAATTTTCATGGCTAGGAAAATTATCTGTAGTGAAAATAAATATATTACCAAAATGATTCCAATCCACAAAGACCAAAAGAGTTTTAAAAATGGCAGAAAGCAATAAATGATTTCATATGAAAAGGAAAGAAACCAAGAGTAAGATTCAAAGTATTACAGGATGATAAAAAAAAATTAGGAGGACTGGCTGTACCAAACTTAAAGTTATATCAAGTTAAATCCGAGCAGCTAAACTGCTCTATGGATCACAGCTTTGAAGTCGAACGAACATAATCTAACTTTCTAAGGAAAATTTTAGGGCTGCCATCGTGTGTGCCCTATGCAGCTATATGTTCAGAGACCAACTAAAGATGCCAAGAGACAAAGGCCTGGATTCTAACAATTAAATTCTGGCTGCGTTTGCACTTCAGGAGCAGCCCTAATAATCTTATTGCATACATGCTAACCGAATCCCAGTCTTCTGCATGGTTAGCCAATATAGGGAAATAAATCTTTGTAATTGGACAAATTAGTAATTGTAAGCCTGGACAAATTCGTTTTTGTCGAAGGCTTTCACGTCAGGAGAATGATAGTTGCTGTGGATCTTCCAGGCTGTATTGCCGTGGTCTTGGCATTGTAGTTCCTGACATTTTGCCAGCAGCTGTAACTGGCATCTTCAGAGGTGTAGCACCGAAAGACAGAGATCTCTCAGTGTCAAACTGTGTCAAACTGAGAGATCTCTGTCTTTCGGTGCTACACATCTAAAGATGCCAGTTACAGCTGCTGGCGAAACATCAGGAACTACAATGCCAAGACCACGGCGATACAGCCTGGAAAATCCACAACAACCTTCGAATTAGTTTTTCTTTCTGAGAGGTCTACATTTGCTCTGACCAAACAAAGACTTGTAGATATTGAGATTCAACAATTTAGAAGCCTTGCCTCTGTTAGGTTTTCCCCTCTGAGATGGGGAAGTTCCTCTAATGGTTCTTTGTCAGAGTATTTTTCTTTCTTGACTTCCCCTTACCTCCAGAGAGCTTTTATGTTAGCTCGCTTCCTTCTGTGGTACTGTATGGAAGGGTTAAGAAAATTCCTTACTCCACTAGGTATTGTTCCTGTGGCTTGAGGGATATCGAAAGTACTGAATATGTTCTCCTGTATTGCTTATTGTATTGGATATTCACGCCATTTAACTAGAACCTTTGCTTCCAAATCATGAAGTTCAATCGGATGACAGCAAGACTCACCTTTTACTATCCACACATAACCCTGAGATCATTGCGTCTGTGGCTAAATTTCTTTGTTGTGCATCGAAGAGGAGAGGAATGGTTTAAGTAATGGGGTAATGGATGTTTCTTTTTGTCTCCTTGCTGACTATGCATGATGTATATGCTGTTATGCCAATAAAGGTATTTGATTTCAGAATAAGTCAGTATAAGTCTCAAATTAATTTCATCTACTGCTTGTATAAGCTTTATTATGCACTTTCTATTGTTCCATCCTTTCTTTTAAATAAAAATGCCTTCCAAAAAACGACTGCAACTTTAAGTAATACTACCCGGTCTTAATTAAACTTTGTACAGAATAAGTACTAGTGTAAGGAAAGGGGATTGGGTTTTCACCTTTTCTTCGTACCCTTGCTCAGCTTTGCACTTGAACAGAGCAGGTATATTCTTTTATTCATTTATTAAAGTTTTTAAAAAATATTTTGAATGCTTAAAACCTGGTCTTTGGAAACACACCACTCCTATTTGCTTTTTCTATCCAACATTGGCAATAGGAAGGGGAAGCAGCTGTGCTTACCATCGCTGGAGAAGAATAGCTTGAAAGTGGGAAGCTGTAATAGATCAGTCCCAAGCAGCAGATGAAGCATCTAAACAGAGCCTCTAAAGTCCTTACATACCTGGAGTTCTGGATAATTCCATCTAGAGGTATAGAACCATAGAATCATAGAGTTGGAAGGGGCCATACAGACCATCTATTCCAACCCCCTGCCCAGTGCAGGATCAGCCTAAAGCATCTCTGACAAGTATTCATCCAGCCTCTTCTTGAAAACTGCCAGTGAAGGGGAGCTCACCACCTCCCTAGGCAGCTGATTCCACTTTTGAACTACTCTGACTGTGAAAAAGTTTTTCCTAATATCCAGCTGGTACCTTTGTGCATGTAGTTTTAGCCCATTGCTTCACGTCCTACCCTCTGCTGCCAACTGGAACAGCTCTTTGCCCTCCTCCAAATGACAGCCTTTCAAATATTTAAAAAGAGCAATCATGTCCCCCCTCAACCTCCTCTTCTCCAAACTAAACATTCCCAAGGCCCTCAGCCTTTCCTCGTAGGGCTCAATCTCCAGACCCCTGATCATTCTTGTCACTCTCCTCTGCACCCTCTCAATTTTGTCCACATCCTTTTTGAAGTGAGGCCTCCAGAACTGCACACAATACTCCAGGTGTGGCCTGACCAAGGCAGTAGATACAGGTAGATACAGTCAGAATTGCTGTTGGCAGTGGTTCATACCTGGGTGGGGGGTGGGGGTTGTACTCTCTATGAGTGAGGGAAAGGGGTGATACACTATCAAAGATTTGGGATATCCATGGGTTTTCTTCCAACCTCCTATGAATTAATGTTAAGGACAATGGGTCTGGTGAGTGTGTTCCTTCAGAAATGCTCTGTGCAGGTGGTGCTTAGCTATAGTTCCCTGGTCAGGAGGATCCTTGCTTAGCAAGAACCCACATCAGAGTCATCAAGTTCAATTAAGCCCTCCCCTGTTTTCTTTGATATGGGAACATTCAGATAATTCTGCATAAAATAATTTACTCAGAAGCACACCCAAGATGGCCCAGGAACATATGGGAACCTTCTAGGAGCACAACTGAATACTCCTGATGGTCAGATCTTTTCTATGTCTTGACTCTGCAGCATCATCACGAAAATTTAAGCCACAATAAACTTCTCTTTAAACTACCCAAAGACATTTCACTCTTTTTGGAAACAGACTGATTTGCTTACTCCTTGGGAACAATCTAGATCGGGGCCGTTTCCAGACGGCCCCCCGCCTCGCGAAATGTCGTGCGTCGTCGCGCGAGAAAACGCGAAATATCGCGTTTTCTCGCGCGAGTTTTGTGCGACGTCGCGCAAAACTCGCGCGAGAAAACACGATATTTCACGTTTTCTGCGCAACGACGCGCGACGTTTCGCGAGGCGGGGGGCCGTCTGGAAACGGCCCATGTCCCATCATTGTTTCCCCTTCCATTCATTCTTTTTTATTATCTGTGGCACAGCATACCCAAGAATCATCAACATACATGCATGGACTAAGATGGAAAATTTGGGCACTCTAAAGCAGAAATCTTGCTGATTAAATCAGAGACGCTCTTTTAGCCTGCAGCACTCAAGCAAGAAACCTCAATCCGTGTAGTGAAACAAGAGAGGGGAATTCCTGGACCTCTGCTAGCCTTATTCAACTGCAAACTAGTTAATTAATCAGTTATCAAAACAGGGAGAAAACATTATGGATCTTTGAAATTCCATCAGTAACCAGGAACTATTGTTACTGGCTACTTTTTTTGGAATAAAATGGCTACGACAGTAACTCAGACATTAACTCAGTAACTCAGAAAAAAAAACCCCAAGGTAACTGAGTCTTCTGCTGAATGACCTGGTAAACAAGCCAAGAGAGTGGCCATTTTCTTACCTCATCATAATCCAGGGGTAGGCGACTCCCAGCACACATATCAGTGGCAGCATACGTGACCATGTTGCTTGCCCCCAAGGCCAGGTCCCCACCCAACCAACTGAAGCACCTGCAGAACTGCTGGGTGAAAGATGAGGCAACAGGCACATCGTCTCTCTGTCATGGCTTCCGGACTTGCACAAAAACCAGCCCAGTCCAACCATATCCTTGAGATTCTGGCACAGGCGCTGCGGCTTGGCTTGCTCCAAGTGGGTCTCAGTACAATCCACATTTCCGCCCCACCTCAACCAACCCCGTTTTTTATTTGCTAGCATACCAGCAACTGACACAGATAATACATTGCCTAACCCTCTCGTAAGAGCTGCAGAGAAAAAGTGCAGTGGGCACAGTCTCTAATCCTCCAGTTTCAAACAGACGAATGACTGTTCATTTATGCCAACCCTCAAGCACCACTTATCACGAAACAGTGCCTGGTGCTATGGTAAAAGTTTTCCTACATGTGGCCACAGATAAAAGCTTTAAATAGTTTGCACTTTTCTTATCCAGCAGGAAATTTGAAGTTAAAGGAGAACAGATTCTGGGTGCATACATACTTGCTGCAGTGGTGTCTGTGTCCTTGTGAGCTAATCAGCTCCTTATGGATGAGTGATGACTAAAGGAGTGACTGACCTGCCATGGCTGAATGCTGACATGATTGCCTTTCCTCGTGGCTTTCTGTTGAGCTCCCAGTGAGTACATAGCACGGACAGCATGTGCTACAGCATAGACAGCATTGTAGATGCCATAGCTGTGACCAGACATTCCCATTGCAAACACAGTTCCTGGAAGGCTCTCAAGTTTCTCCTCCCCTGTGCAATTTCTAGCATTGGGAAGATTATATAATGGTAGTGAGCAGAGAAATGCATTGATCCAGAATGTTTGGATAGAATATATCTTAGATTGATATGGATTTAAGGTCTGAATGAAGTCCTGGAATCCTGACACCACATTAGTGTGTAGTGCAAAGGACAAGGTGCCATTGAGGGATTTTGCTGTGAATGTATTCCCACGGAAAATACTTGTGACATCCCATTGTGAAGTTGTAATCCAAACTCGCTCTATTGGTACCCTGTGATAAATTTCTTTCCAATGCAGAATTATCCGTAAACCTTCCATTGACTGACCATCTCCATAAACAAGGATGATGTTGGCTTTGTTTAACAAGAGATTAAGAGCTAACCTTCCCAAGATTTCATCAGCAGACATATCTTCTAGGTAACTTCTCACTGTCGGAATCAGTTCTTTCAAAGCAATACAAATATTACTCTGGAACAACCTTGGTATTATGTTTCGAAGAAATGTTTCTCCGCTGTCGTCATCTGATGTGAAGAGGCCAATCCAATTCCACCCAAAATGTTTAAGGAGCTGAACAATCCCGATATACTGAGGATTTTCATTGGGAACCATTGAGAAGAAATAAGGGAATTGAGTTCTATCATTCAGTGTAGAGTCAAAGGAACCATAACTGACCTAAGAAGAAACATCATGACTTTATGAGAGCTGTCAAAAATGAAGGTGGGGACACAGATAGGGTATTGAAAAGCACTTCTCTATTGCTAAATGTTTATATCTGTGAATCTCTCAAAACACACCCACCTGTGGAATCTTGAAGGGAGTTAAGATGTTGGCCATCTGAATGGAGTTTGGGGAGGTAAGTGCGCCAACGGTGGCTATCAGTTGCTGCCCTCCGCCACAGTGAGTCAGCAGTCTTCCAAAGAGAAGATCCAAAGTGTTCCGACATGTTACTCGAGTATCAAAATAATTGTTGAAGATCTTTGATTCCAGCGTGGCGTTGGGTAAGAGATTATTCTTGCTGATCTCATTAACAGCAAAGATAAAGGCAAGAACATACTGATAGATCTTAGGTCTTACCCTGCAAAAAGATTTTGGTGTGGGTAGACCATTTGATATAATAAAAATCAATGTTTCCTTTCCATAAACATCTAACTATAGACCTTGCCACAGGAATGTAGGTGGGGTGTAACTCAAAGCCTTCTTAGTGCTGCCATGTTTTCCCCACCCACCATGCAGAAATCTTGTAGCGGCACTCCCTGACAAATTCAATCAATGACTGAAAGGTCCCCACTTTATTATTTTAAATGATTAATCTTAAGCATACATTTGCTCAGACTTAGTTGTTTTAGCAAGAGAATTTGTTCCTATGCATGTTTGTGTGGAGGGGTGCATTCATGTTAACGAGAAAGGGTGCAGCAACATGGAAAATATCCGTAAGAGAGGTCCTATATCTTGCAAAGCTGCAAGCAGAGGGGAATGCTCAGGGGAATCTAAAAGGGTGAGAGTGACTGGTTATGCCCATAAATTTAGTCCTATGGAAGACTGGGCTTGATGTGAATTGCCAGAATATTTCAAAGTGCACCCTACAGCATATCAGCACTTCCAGTTTAGAAGCGTCATACAGGCCCTCTAAGGGCACTTTGCATAGACATGGAGTTGGCTGGTGGCCCAAATATTAGCAAAAACATTATCCTGAAAACATTGGCAAGCACAATATTGTTGCTTCAGAAAGGTGGGGGTGGGGGTGGGGAACGACATTTTTCAGTAGACTTCGGGTTGTGCTGAAAAGCTCCAGGGTGTGCAATGGATGATTGTCTTGTTTCCTACTGCATTTAGGGGGGGAAAGTTCTAAATGGAGATTTGCAAAACTGGGTTGAAAGTAGCATTTTGGGGGGAGCATTTGGGGCTGCAGTGGAAGGAGGGAGGCAAGAAAGTCACACTCTATGGGTGGCTCTCCTTGTGTCTCTGGAAGGCTCCAAGCCACTATATTTTGACACAGGCTCTTCTTTCTCCGATTGTTTAACTCGTTGTAGTTAAGCTTCTTATCTAGAATCTTGAAAAAGTAATGCTGGTTCGTGCATGCACAACCTTTACTTAGGTTTCCATGTACTGGAATACTTTATGCACAGATCATTGTGTTTGAGATAATGCCAAGTCCTGTGACATCAGATTTGAGATTGCCTGTTTATAAAGCCAAATCAGCACTTGGTATCACAGTGTCTAAGAGATGAATAGGCCCGCTTGAAGCAGCACGTCTTAGCTGAAACCCACAACAGAATGGTTTACTCCAGAAGGATACAAGTGCAATGAGAGTCCTTTAAAAGACCCAGTGCTCAACCTTTGAAACAACAAAGAGATACTTACCACACATATGCGGTGGGGTCTGGCTGTACTGTAAAGCTGAGTAGAACACTGTCAATAATTGAAAAGGATACAAATCCCCCAATGATAATATCAGCTCCGGAGCTACGGAAAGGATGAGAAACTTTTGGCTGCCCAGGGCAAATAGATGTAATTTTGGGGCTCACAGCATCAGGTGGCATTGTCAGGAATAGCTGCAACACTAAAACCAGTGGGAAAGGTGGCAACATATGATCCCAATTCCAGCTAGAAAACTGAATAATCTCCTAGACATCCAGGGGTGCAAGAAAGAGAAACAAATACTCTGTATTTTATATTTGCTAACACGTCAGCTCTCCGATTTTTGCTATTAATTTTGTAGATTCGTTCTCATTTCGAATGTAATTTGTGCAGCATTTCTATGCAATGTATACACTACTTACAAGCAGTGCTTTTTTTCTAAAAAATGTTTAGGGGTACTCTGTTTGACTCAAGAAAATCACCATTTTATAATTCAAATCAGAAAAAATAAATGCAGTCAATGGACAAAATGACCAAGAACGTGCATTACCTCCTATTACACAGCTCACAATAACTTTCAGATTGGCATGAGGTTGTGTTCTCTAACACCTTCCCAATTCCTCTGCTTGCTTTTGGTGTCCGTCACCAGATGTCGTCCTTTCAAAAACGATGAATTTACATACACTGAAGGCTTAAACAAACTCAAAGGAGTTTCGGTATAGACAAACTCTTTGCACTCTTTGTGCAAAACGTACACAAATTGGTTGCCGCCATTGGGGATAGCAACAAGACTGACTGATCACCGTGCTAGATTCCAACTACAAGAGTTCCAAGTGGCTTAGAGAAGACTTGTTTGTATTTGTCTGCACCATAATGACCACCGATTATGCCAGCGATCTCGGTGGCGTGTTCGATGCTCAAAGACGTTCCATTTTTTGTAAGACAAACAATGCTCCTAGTGAGTTTAAATATAACTAAACATCTTTGTTGCCAACATACGCTACATAAAACTTAACAAATCACATAAATATCCAAAATACATTTGGAGTTGGTTTAGCGGGAATTCCAACATTTTATAATTTTTACTTTCTCCCGTTAGATTCACAAAATGTTTAGGGTACGTGTACCCCAGGAAAAAAGCACCGCTTACATGTATTATGCATTTGATTCATATGTATTAAATATGCACGCACAATGTGGAATGTTGATTTTCTAAAGCAATAATAAAATTGGGGGAAGCTGTATGTTTAGGGGAAAATTTCAGCATGACGAAACAGAAAATAGCATGAATATCACAGATTGCTAGTTCAAACTGCAAACAGGGAAAACAAACTTGAAAAATTGTTTTTGGTTAAAACAGCACGGGCATTTGTAAATGAAATGTGCAAGCCTTAGAGAATCCATCTGAAGTAAATTTGTGGAGAAAAAAAATCAACAAAGGATTAAGTCTTGCTTTAGGCTGATCCTGCACTGGGCAGGGGGTTGGACTAGATGGTCTGTATGGCCCCTTCCAACTCTATGATTCTATGATTCTATAAGACTCTTCTGTAGTTCATTTTTATTCTGCCCTCCTGCCAAGGAATGGCACACGCAATTCTCCATTTCGTCACGCCATCCCTTTGAAGTATTCATAGAGCTGCCTTGTGCTGAATCAGGCCCTTGTTCTGTTGAGTTGACTACTGTCTGCTCAGACAGGCAGCTGCTCTCTAGCAGGGGCCATTTTAAACTGGAGATTCCAGGGATTGAAATTGGTGGTTTCTGCATGCAAAACTGATGCTCTGCGTCTGAGCCACAAGTAGGTTAAGACTTGGAGTGCATGACTGGACTAGGAAAAGGAACAGAGAGAGCTTCAGGATGGAGTGAAGATCTGACAGTCTAATCCTAAACTACTATTGTTCTCTTTAGCATCACAAATTCTTGTCTGGATTTTTGGCCTAACAGAGAAAGCAGGACAATTACCTTTGACAGAGATCAGCACGCCCTCAGGTTAATCTCCCAGATCTCCGATATACAAGTTGTTTTGACTGGCGTTTAGAGTATAACCTTGTGAGTTGCATTTGACCGTTTCTTTTAAAAGTGGCCGTTGTTTAGCTGTGAGATTTCCACAAGAAGAGTTTAATCATAGGGATCTTGATAATGACAAGGCAGGTAATGACTGTTCCCCAAGTCCCCAGCTCTTCTATTCGTTCAGAGATTTCTGAGCTTCCAGAAAGTTTCTCAGTAATTAGTAAACTCAGCATGATCTTTGTGAGATTCAAATCTAACTAGTTTCAGGTGGGTAGCCATGTTGGTGTGTAGTAGAAGAGCAAGGTTCCAGTATCACCTTAGAGACCAACTAGATTTCCTGGAGGTTGGCAACAAGATCTTCACTATGTCGTCAAGGTCTCTTTCCCCCTCAGTTTAAGCCACTTCAGGCCCCATTGGCACATATTCAGAGTGAGGTTTTGTTCCTTTGTGCGTCCCTTGCAGTTAGCTACTTCTGCTCCCTGGATTTCGTGTTACGGTATTGCTTTGAGCCCCCTTTCTGCTCTGCGTTTCCTGGCCCTTTAGGGGTTCCATCTCATCTTGTTTCACCGCCATGTTAGTCAAGTGCCTTCCTCGTCATGATCCTAGAGAAGAATGTGGCCAGTTATTACCCATCCAGTCTCTCCTGGGCCCTTGCTGGGCAAGGGGGTTGCTAGGAGCCCAGGCCTGTGGTTGAGGGCAGAAAAGGACGAAGCTGAAGTTGGTTACTTATTCCCAGTTCCTTATTCGCACTTCCTTATTCCTTATTCGTTATTCTCAAACAAAGAAAAATATTGTGGGAAAACTGAAAAACTCTACACTCCAAAATGAAGTTTGCAGGGGCACATATTATACACCTTCATATTCACAAGACTCAGCATTCTAAGTGGACCTATGCTGGGTCATCCTACAAAACCCAGATCTTGAGTAAACAGCTTCAAAACAGGATCCCCCCAGAACAATTCAATAAGAAGAAAGGGGAAGCAGCTGCAGCAGAAAAAAAACTTTGGATCACCCCAAATCACACAGATCTTCCAAGCACGCAATACTAGACTTTTTTTGAATAAGGAAATGGTGAAATTATAAGCCCCCTGCAACCCCAAATAATCTTTGGATCACCCCAAATCACATACCCCTGAACTCCAGAGACTGTCCCCCACAAGAGGACATATGCTGGTGCTGATCCAGCTTCGTAGTTGGTTCCCAGTTCCCAGTTCCTTATTCACAGTTCCTTATTCCGGGTGGAGCCGCGACGGGTGGAGCCGGAGGCGGGGCGGGGGGCGTCGGGGGGAGCGGCGCAGCCGCGACCCCCGGGGGCCCCCGGCCCGCCGGAGGCGGGGCGGGGGGCGTCGGGGGGAGCGGCGCAGCCGCGACCCCCGGGGGCCCCCGGCCCGCCGGAGGCGGGGCGGGGGGCGTCGGGGGGAGCGGCGCAGCCGCGACCCCCGGGGGCCCCCGGCCCGCCGGAGGCGGGGCGGGGGGCGTCGGGGGGAGCGGCGCAGCCGCGACCCCCGGGGGCCCCCGGCCCGCCGGAGGCGGGGCGGGGGGCGTCGGGGGGAGCGGCGCAGCCGCGACCCCCGGGGGCCCCCGGCCCACCGGAGGCGGGGCGGGGGGCGTCGGGGGGAGCGGCGCAGCCGCGACCCCCGGGGGCCCGGCTGTCTTTGTCTTTGTCTTTGTCTTTGTCTTTGTCTTTGTCTTTGTCTTTGTCTTTGTCTTTGTCTTTGTCTTTGTCTTTGTCTTTGTCTTTGTCTTTGTCTTTGTCTTTGTCTTTGTCTTTGTCTTTGTCTTTGTCTTTGTCTTTGTCTTCGCCCCTCGCCCCTCGCCCCTCGCCCCTCGCCCCTCGCCCCTCGCCCCTCGCCCCTCGCCCCTCGCCCCTCGCCCCTCGCCCCTCGCCGGATGGGGATGGGGATGGGGATGGGGATGGGGATGGGGATGGGGAAATTTATTTTTGGCATCCTCTTCTACATGCAAAACTTAAAACTTTTGTGGTACAAAGTTGTAATGTTATAAAATGGTAAAAATGTCATAAAATTGTAATTTTTCTAACAATCCAACTCAAATAAGCATACAGATAATTCAAACAGTATAGCTTCTATAATCATATTAGGCATAAATATTAAACATACCTTTTAAACATTAAGTAAAAAGTATTAAATACTCCGTAGAGATGGATCGAAGGTTTTATCTTAAATCCTGAGCAGCTTGAAACCTTCAAGTGAGAATTGAAAACACGTTTCTCTTTTTCAGAGAAACTGTTTGTCAGTACAAAGTAAATGGGATGGATGTTTTTGTTGCACTCTCCCAACCAGGAGACAGACTCCTCCTAAGAGTTTAATGGCTTCTTTCATTAACAAACGCTAGTCTTTTTCATTAAGTGAGGTATCAAAATATAAATGTTTCCTTACATAAAACATAGAAAAATAGAACAGATGAACACAACAAGAATTAAGTTTCCTAACATTTCTTAATGAAATCTAACTCAGTCAGATTAACGATGAAATGCATTCAAGTTACTGTAGCACATATTACAAGGGTAACTTTCCTGCCTAGATCTTCCTGTGATTTCTTTTGCCTAAAACCCTGATCTGCTATTTGGATATATTTTATATATTTTTTTATATATTATCTTATGCAGAAATCTAAGATCTTTTCATATGATAACATAGATAAATATCAAACCAATCATAATTTAATTATTTTTTACTATTTCCAATCATGTGACATTCTACCTAGCCAAAAGTACCACTATGCCCAGCTGCAAGATAAGAGAGATGGATAGTAAAAATGACAGGAAAAGTTACATGACCAGATCATCCTTGGTCTCTGCTAACAATTACAGAACATTTATCTGATACTGTTCAC
The DNA here is from genome assembly GCF_028583425.1 of Eublepharis macularius. Classification (NCBI taxonomy): domain Eukaryota; kingdom Metazoa; phylum Chordata; class Lepidosauria; order Squamata; family Eublepharidae; genus Eublepharis; species Eublepharis macularius. Next base: position 176,714,539 of record NC_072793.1, read on the forward strand.
TATTTTTAATTGGCTGTCAAAGATAAAGAAGCACCAGTTATACACCATACTAGAAAAAGAACTACAGTGAAGTTCATACAGCGTTATTTAGAATGCATATGTTTCACTAAGTATGTGTTCTAAACCATAATCAGGAGTCTACTGGTTTGAATCCCACTACTGACATGAGCTCAGTAGGTGGCCTTGGGTCAGCCACTCCTCTCAGCCCCAGCTCCATTGTGGGGATAAGAATAACACTAACTTGTTCACTGCTCTGGGTGAGGCACTAATATGTGTAGAAGAGCGGTATATAAGCACAGTTATTATTATTATTTATATTTCCATGACGCCATCCCTTGACCTGTGAAATTAAGTATTTTGATAAATATGAAAGTGATACAAAATATAAATGCATTGCATAATGTGTGAGTGTACATATACAAACTTTAAAAATTGTATTGGATAATACCACAAAGTATGATTACTGAGAAAGCTGCTTTCACTGCTTTCAGTGTGGAGAGCTGCTTGTAGATCAAAACAACCTGGCGAGCTGTCTTCATGCAGAGTACACTTGATTCTCTTGGCTTTCAATTCTGCTTTCGTTCAGCATGGGTAAATCAATGTGTCAGCAGTAAACATTTGTATCACTCCTCTCTGAATGACCTTTTAAATTTTACTGCCTATCGTGTCAAAGCAATTAAAATTAACAATACAGTTACTAAGCTGTTAAGATCAATTAATGGCTTTTAGGCTTTATTTATTGATCTAGTGACATCTTCAAAACCCACTGGTAACAGACTATACATACTTCTCTTCTATCCACAATATATACACAAGGATTGATTACATATTCTTATCTTCTAAATTACATATTTAAATGACATATTCTTATCTCCTAAATTAATTAGTCAAACTCTTTACATCAAGGATTTGTGAAAAGTTTTGGACAGCCTATGCTTGGACAGAATGTACACTGAGAATAATGGACATCAAACAAATTGGAAACTAAATAAATCACTTTTACTTAACAAAAATTTCTTCTGAAGTCTCTTTAGAAATTAAACAATAGAAACAAATAAACGATGTGGCATTCCTCAAATCCACGTGTAGGATGCTATGGAAGTGGTACTTAGAGGGAAATTAATCTCCATTGCCTCCTGTCATGAAGAGCAAAAAGAAAACATTAGAAATGAAATTATATCTAGAATAAGAAAACTAGAAGATGAACACAAAAAAGGCCGCCCAATCTATAAACTTACTTGCTTGAAAATTAAAGGAAAAAAACCTCCTCACATTCTATACAAGCTATTAAAGGCACCCAGGAAAAACTCTTACTAATTATGTAAAGTCGAAGGCTTTCACGGCCGGAGAACGATGGTTGTTGTGAGTTTTCCGGGCTGTATTGCCGTGGTCTTGGCAAGACCACGGCAATACAGCCTGGAAAACCCACAACAACCATAATTCTGTAAAATTAGCCAATTTATTTTCTGAATACTACCAAACCATTTGTACATCAGACAATCCTGACACTAATAATATTTTAAATTATTTATCATCACAGGAAATTATTTGGAAAAAAACTCACAAGAACATAAACAATATCTGGACCAACCAATCACAACAGAAGATGTTACAGTCACTATCAAATACTTGAAAAAAAATAATAAAGCTTCAGACAGGGATGGATTCCCTGTCAAATTTTTACAAAAAAATACATTCACCTACTTTCAACTCCACTAAATGCCACATGCAACTCTGTTATGATAGGAGATAGCATCCCTCTATCTTGGTCAGAGGCTGAAATAGTAGTTACTCCAAAAAAGGACAACGATATTACAAATACTAAATCTTCTCAACCAATACCCTTACTGAATCAAGACCAAAAGATCTTTACAAGCATATTTGCCAAAACATTGTCTAAATTTAAATAACCAACTACATTCACCTTGACCAGACTGGCTTTATGCCAATAAGGAATCTTTTTGACAATACACATAACACTTTAACTATAATTAATTTCTGTGTAGCATACAAAACCCCTGCATTACTTCTGACCTTTGATATAGAGAAGGCATTTGATTAAGTGGAAATACCATATCTAAAACTTTTACTTCAAAAATGGGTTTTGGCAACCAATTCTAAAATGCCATTAATGCTCTTTATCTTTCTACAAAAGCGACAGTTACCAAAGGATAGAGATCAGTGGTGACACTGAGAGATCTCTATCTTTTGGTGCTACACCTCTGAAGATGCCAGCCACAGCTGCTGGTGAAATGTCAGGAACTACAATGCCAAGACCACGGCAATACAGCCCGGAAAACCCGCAACAACCATCGCTGTCCCCTTTCCCCATTTCTTTTTGCCATAACTATAACTATAGACAGGGCCGGTGCTACCATTAGACCAACTAGGCAGCCGCCTTGGGCACAGACCTCAAGAGGGGCATAGTTTTATACAGATTACTTTCTTGAAAAAAATGCAACTGAGAAAACCTATTGAGCACCCCCTAAATGGTCCTGTCCACAGACATCAAGCAGCTCAAAAGCTCACGGTAACATTTTTTTTATTTATTTATTTTATACCCTCCCCTCCCCACAGATGGCCTAAGGGTGGCTAACATTAAAAAATACATTAAAATCACAGAAACATAAAAACAATAATATTTTTTTAAATGATTAAAATAGTCCAGGAGCAGGCTATTTAAACAAATATTGGGAGTCCTTATACAAACATGGCAGATGGCTGAGGGCAGCTCCGGAAGAAATGGTGGTCTTAGATGGAAGAAGAAGGACACTCGCTGGCACTCAGCCAAAGGCCCAGCAGAACATCTCCATTTTACAAGCCCTGCAAAACTGTAACAGGTCCCACAGGGCCCAGATCTCCAGCAGGAGAGCATTCCACCAGGCCAGGGCCAGGGCAGAAAAAGCCCTCGCCCTGGTTGAGGCCAGATGGATGTCCTTTGGGCCAGGGACCACCAGGAGTTGCTTGTCTGCAGAGCACAACACCCTGCAGGGGACGTAATGGAGGAGGCGGTCCCGCAGGTATGGAGGTACCAGTCCATGAAGGGCTTTAAATACCAAGGTTAACACCTTGAACTGGATCTGGAACTCCACTGGAAGCCAGTGCAGCTGGCACAGCACATGATGAATGTGCACTTGGATGGGCGTTCTGGTAAGAACGCGTGCCGCTGCATTCTGGATCAGCTATAACTTTCGGGTCAGGCCCAAGGGCGGTCCAGGATAGAGTGAGTTGCAAGAATTACTGTGGCCAGGTCCTGGGGTGAAACATAGGGCGCCAGTTGCCTGCCCTGTCAAAGATGAAAAAAGGCAGACCTGGCAACAGTCATGACCTGGGCCTCCATTGAAAATGTGGCATCCAAGGTCACACCCAGACTCCTCACCATCAGTGAAGATTTCAATTCTACCCCATCGAGGGCTGGGAGCCGGTTCCCAGCTCGATTGCCCCATGATCCAGACACAGAACCTCTGTCTTCAGGGATTCAATTTCAGGTGACTCTGTAACCATACTGTCACAGCCTCAAGACCCTTGACCAAGGAATCCAAAGCAAGATCGGACTGGCCATGTGTAATGATTCCAAGTAAATGTGTGCATGTATCTTTAAATGCTTGATGAGATAGGTGAAGAGTGGGGGGGTGAAGGAGATGGATGAGTGAGTGATATGTGTCAGTCTATGGCATTCCAGACTTGATAGTCTGTTTCACTCCCTTCTGCAAGAAGACGAGGTCTTTTGATTTCGAAAGGTTTATTGTGAAAGACAGCATTCAAGCCCAGATGTGCATATTCCAGGATTAGAGATCCTGGCCGAGCAAAGCGTTGCTAGGAATGAATCATAGAGTAAAGGTTGTTACATTTCACACTCCCGGAGCCCAGCCTCCCCCCCGAGTTCATACCGCAAAACTTCTCAGAGGTGCGCTGAGCTGGCCAAGGTCGAAACAGCAGATAAGACAGGATCCTTTCCCATGGAATTGGCTCCTTGCAGGTGTTGCCTGGAACAGCAGATAAGACAGGATCCTTTCCCATGGAATCGGCTCCTTGCAGGTGTTGCCTGGAGGGAAAGAAGTCTAAACACTACACGATTAAATATGGCGTTACTTAGGTTAAAACAGTTTCTGACAATATGATTGGTTGAGGACTGAGAGGGTGGGTGGAGTGAATGCAGTTTGAGACTGAGAGTAGAGAGAAAATTTTTAGTCAGAAGAAAGCAGGCTAGCTGTGTGCTGCCTGAATATGTTGAAGTGTTTATGAGAGAAATATAACCTGTGTGGAACCTGAACTGAGCATGTTTGTGAAAGGACACTCAGTCAGGGAAAGAGAGGCCAGCTGTGTGAATGAGAGTAAATGAAGTAACTTTAAGAACCGAGAACTACGTTTATGAAACCGATACGCTTCTTGACTAAATAAAAGTTTATTTTTGTTTTGTTATATCCCAGTGTAGCTGTTATTGCTATATCCCATTCCTATCTTCAGGGCCACATAGAACCACGAAGGAGCCTGACGCTTAGGAACATTACCAAAGGGAAAATTTAAATAAAATATCTTGGAATAAAATATTCCTGGTGGCAGCAGACTACCCAGAGAGTTAAGGGATAGATTAAAAGAAAAATCTACCCTAAAGAAAGTAAAAGTCATAACACCATCCATCAGCAGATAGAGCTGAGTGTCATCCGCATACCGGTGACAACCTAGCCCAAAGCTGCGGGCTAACCGGGCAAGAGGGCACATATAGATGTTAAATAGCATCGGGGAAAGAATCGCCCCCTGAGGGATGCCACATACTAAAGAATGGTAAGCAGACATCTGTTTCCCGAGTGCCACCCTCTGTCCTAGATTGTGAAGGAAGGAGTTCAGCCATTGCAGGGCTGTTCCACGAATCCCCACTTCGGCAAGGCAGTGGGTCAGAAGATTATGATTGATCATGTCAAATGCTGCTGTAAGATCTAAAAGTATCAGCAGTGCTGACCCACTCTGGTCCAGGTGTCGCCGCAGATCATCTGTGAGGGCAACCAGAGCCGTCTCTGTACCATGGCCAGGCCTGAAGCTGGACTGGAATGGATCCAGGATAGAGGCATCACCCAGGTATACCTGCAGCTGTTCCGCTACTGCCCTCTCAATTACCTTACCCAGGAATGGAATATTCGAAACTGGGTGATAATTGGCTGGATCAGCAGGATCCAGTGATGGGTTCTTTAATAAGGACTGCACCACTGCCTCTTTCAGTGAGTCTGGAAAAAACCCAGAACTCAGAGAAAGATTAATGATGTCAGCTAATGGTGCCCAAATCCCATCACCACCACTTTTCACCAGCCATGATGGGCATGGGTCCAGTGGGCACATGGTAGGTTTCACAGCATGCAGGACCCTGCCCACCTCCTCCTGGGAGAGTGGCCTGAATTGATCTAATATCAACCCTGAGGACAACCAAGGGGCCTCCAGTACATATACTGCATCAACTGTGGTGGACAGATCCCGGCGGAGTGACAAGATCTTATCCGCAAAATAGTCTCCAAAAGCCTCACAGCTTATTACCGAATTTACATTTTTATTTGTCCCATGCGTGACGTTAAAGACCAAATCACTCTGAAGAGTTGTGCCGGGCGAGAACTAGTGGACGCAGTGGAAGCTGCATAGTAGTCTCTCTTTGCAGCTTTCAGTGCCATCTCATAAGCCTTCATAAACGTCCTATAAAATGTTCTTGTCATTTCATCATGAAGTCGCCGCTACACTCGCTCTAGCCATCTCAGCTCCCATTTGATTTGTTGTACCTCATCAGTATACCAAGGAGCTACTCTAGTTCGGGGGCGGAGAGAGCGACAGGGAGTGATCTCATCAATAGCTTCAGAGAAACGGGCATTCCAGTCCTCTATCAGCTCATCCAATGAGCCACCAGGGGGCATCGGATCCTGCAGAGCGTTCTGCAATTCAATTGGATCCATTTGACTCCACGGGAGAGCATAAATCAGCTCGTTGCCCAAGCAGGAGGGGGTCATGGTGCCCAGACAAGCCCTCAGGATGAGGTGGTCTGACCATGGCACTGCTATAGCTTCATCCAGATCCACCTGTATCCCGAACCCAAAGATCAAATCCAGTGTGTGTCCTGCTCGATGTGTGGGCATTGATACAAACTGGGAGAGTCCTAATGCTGCCATGGAGGCTATCATGTCCATGATCTGTGAGAAGGTAGCATCATCAGCATAGACACTGATGTCCCCTAAGACCAGAAGCCTGGGGTACTCCAAGGCCCAGCCAGCCACCGCCTCTAACAAGCCTGGCACAGCATCTGCTGGTGCGCTGGGCGATCGGTACGCCAGACAGATGGCTATACTCTCCTCGGCATCCCACACCAGGCCCACACAATCAATGCCAGCAATCTTTGGCAAGGGGAGCAGCCTGATGGAGAAAGACTCTCGAATGAGCACCGCTACCCCAACAAGACATTTCCCAATATGTAAAACAAATATGAGAAACCTGTACCATAAATGTGTTGGAATATATGTGTGTTGCAAGGTCTGAGGTTCAGTCATTATGGGGTTAATGTGTTTACCTACCATGCTATCATTTAGATTGACCTGGAAGGGGAACCTGGCTCAAAGCCAATAATCTGCAAGCCCGGAAAACTTGAGAGTGTTTGTAAACTGTTATTGGTCAACAGGTCAGGTGATTTTCTTTCAGGGTCAAGAAGACAGAGGAAGAAGAAGATTCTCCATTCAGTTATCCCAGCTCTTTGTTTGTAACCAGCAGTGAGAATGTAGCTCCAGGCATTTGTTATTTTGTAGGCAATCCTGTTAACCTTTTTCCTTTAGAAGTAAATGATTTTAAAAGCTAAACTAGTGTGCTGACTGTCTATTGATTCAAGATCCATTGCACCTCTGAAGAAAAGCTATTTTTAACCTTTTTCCCCAACCAAGTGGACCAGTTGAAGTAATTATTAAGGTGAAAAAGATGCTAGCGATTCGTGTATATTGTTCTTTGAATAACAGCAGTATGGTATGGCTTTGGATAGGCAATATGAGATCATTAACTCTCAAAAAAGGCAAACCTTATGAGTTATGTCATCCTGCTTTCAGATAATACTGCCAGTCATTGCTGCATCTCAAAATAGTCTAGGAGACTCAAAGTTATCTCAGAAGTCTCAGTCAACTTGAGAGGAACAATCCTTACTGAAACTACTCCTTTTTAGCTCTCCAGAGAGCCAGCTAAAAAGAAGAAAGCAAACAAACAAAGTAACTGCAGACAAAAGTATCTCCTTTTCAAGTACAACATAATTCTCTCATTGTCTCACAGCAAACATGAGAAGGGGGTGGGAGTAGAAGACACTCTGTTGTGCCAGCCAGGAAAAAGGTGGGGAAATAGCTTCCAATGCTACAAAAAGAAACTTTTCAGCAACTTGAGGAAGCCAAGCAAGAAGTGAGAAGGAGAACAAAAGGGAAAAGGTGGGAAACTGCCTCCAGAGCGAAGAAAAAACCCCACTTCATAGAGCAAACTGTATCCCAGCAACACCAAGAGAAGCGGCAGAGTGGAAAACACTAAATCTTCACAGCTATTCTGCTGTGTCTGGAAAGAAATGGGCAGAAAGTCAGCTTCATGGCTGCAATAAAAGGGAGGAAAGTAGGGAAATTCTACTGTAGCAATGCGCAGAGCATACTTGCTGCAGAGGAACAAGTGCAGGGAAAAATACCTCTGCACTAGAACCTACAACTATATAGTCAAGCTTTTAAGGTTTCCTCAAAATCTGAAAATCCTTTAAAGAGTTATGATGACCTTGTCCAATCCTTAAGGCCACTTTTGGTAGGTGCTCGAGAGGGAAAACTGGTCAAGACCAATTTGTTATCTAAACCTTGGTTTGATCAAAGCTGTATTTGTGCTAAAAATGCTTTAATCTATGCCTATAAGCTAGCACTGAGAGCTGATGAAAAGACCAGACAGGATGCATATCGTTCTCTTTCATTTTTTAAAAAGAAATATAAATCACTGGTTGCCCGCTGTAAGAAAGAACATACCAGAAAACTGTGGGCCAATATAATTGAAGCAGCTACAAGCAAAAACTCAGTGGTGTTCAGGAAACTAGTGTCAAACCGCGCCTCCACAGCCGCCTCCCCCTTGGCTTCCTGTATCCCCCCAGATAAATGGACTTCTTTTTTCCAAAAAATGTATGATGATCCTATTCAACCCCCTCCTGCCCTAACAATAGAAGATCTGGCCAAATGCCCCCCAGTTCATGCCGAAGAGGTAAAAGCTTATATTAGCCAGTTAAAGAATGCAAAAGCCCCTGGGCTTGATGGAATATCTCCAGAATTACTAAAAACAAATAAGGACTGGTGGGAAACTTTCCTAGCCTCCCTATTTACTTATATTGATGAAACCGGCTACATCCCCAATGATTGGGGAATGGCTATAGTAGTCCCCTTCCATAAGAAGGGAAAGAAGGAGGATCCATCCAATTACAGGCCCATCAGCTTACTAAGCATTGTAAGCAAATTGTCTACAAAACATCTGCTGGAGAAATTTTCAGACTGGCTAGAACAGGAGGATATAATTGCTGATGAGCAAGCTGGGTTTAGAGCTGGCAGGTCAACAATAGATCACTGCCTAGTAATGCAACACCTTGTAGAGAAATATGCTACAGGAGACCAAGCATCACTTTACTGGGCATTTGTTGATTTAAAAGCAGCTTTTGACACAGTCTCTAGAAATAGACTTTGGAGGGAACTGCAGGCCTCCTCTATTGATAGGCGACTGCTGTTCCTTTTTTGGCCTATGCACAAGCAAACTGCCCTGAGTAAGGTGCAGCCGAATTGGGCATTTGACTGACCCCATTCAAACTTACAGGCAGGTGTGCCTTCTAGCCCCCTTTCTGTTTATCTTCTACATCAACAATTTGGTAAACCTTTTGAATGACCCTGGATTGCACCCTCCCAAATTATCAAATAGGCACATTCACGTACTGCTCTATGCAGATGATGCTGTATTACTTTCTAGGACCCCCATAGGGCTGAAACGAGCCCTAAAAAATTCTCCCAATTCTCTGATACTGAACACCTTCTAACTAATTACCAAAAAACTAAGATCCTGGCTTTCGATAAAAATCCAAAGATCAGACGATGGGATCTTCAGAGGCATCAGTTAGAACAAGTTACCAGCTTCAAATATTTGGGTGTAGTTTTGCAAGCCTCAGGTACCAAAATAACACATAGCAGCTTCATTGCTGATGTGGGAGAAAAAACAGCACACAGTATACTGAAATTCTATCGATCACAAGGGGGGCAGTATGTACCGGCTGCACTCAGATTGTTTAAAGCCAAACCATTGGCCCAATTAGTATACGGATCATTCTTGGGGCTGCCATCCTCCTCTTTCTCTCAACTTGAGAGAGTGCACTCCAAATTCCTTAGAGCCCTATTACAAGTGCCCAAATGCATGCCTAACTCATGGGTTAGACTGGAAACAGGAATGTTAAGGGTAGAGGCCAGAATCACCATCCTTTCCATTTTCAAAAGGCTGTCAGGACGTCTAAACCCACAAGGTCTGCTCCCTCTGTTATTCCAAGACAAATTTCAATCTAATTGGCAAAAGGCGACTCTGAAATCCCTGGGAAAATTGGGTCTTTCCCCTCAAAGCTTGCTAGTCATGGGGTTAGACCGAGCAAAATCACTCATTAAGCAGAGAGCGACAGGCATTGAAAGACAAACAGATTTACTTAGAGCACCAGGTTTTATTTCTTCAGATACTACTAAATATATTGCCGCTCCTGCAGCCTACTTTTACTTTCTTGAATCCAGTAACTTCAGAAGGGCTAGAAGTTCAACTCTACCCTCTGCCGTTCTGGAAGGAAAGTTTAAAGCTGCCCATTACTCTCTTAGGCTTTGCTCCTATCCCCTAAGAGAAATTGACTCAATGGAGCACATCTTCTTTAACTGCCCAAGTCATAGTAAAATTAGAGCGGAAACCATCAGTCCATTAGTAGAAAGATGCCCTGAAAGTTCAAATAAAATCAAACTTGATTATCTTTTGTCTGATCAGAATCACCAGACAACACATCAAGTAGCAAGATTCTGTGGCCAGGTCTACAAGCAACGTAAATCGCATAAGGCAGACTGAATGTATTTTAACCTTTTAAACAACTAATTTATGATTATCTTATTTTTTTACTCTTATATTTATTCATCGTTCTTCCCCTGTATCCAGTCTCGACTGTTTTTAAACTGATTTGCAAATGGTTTTATATGTACTGGTCACAGACTGTAATAATAAACTTGACTTGACTACCTCTGCACTAAGAACAGCAGAAATACCTGAACCTACTTCATGGGGTGAATTATCCTAGCTACCACCAGAAGAAGCTGAGAAATGGAGAAAAGCGGAGGGTGTGGTGTCAGTGTTGAAGAGAATGATAGCACATTGAAAGAGCTCCGTCTCTCCCATGCCTGAAATTTAAGATTTATGTTGGAAGGGCAAAATAAAAATATTTACCCTTCCAACGTAAAGATACACTAAGAGATCCAAAAGGCAGATTCATATTTATTAAAGGCACTATAGAAAACCAAACTTACACATTTGGCTCAATTTATGCCCCAAACCAAGACAGCCTAATGAAATTCTAAAACAAAGTTCATTAGAATACACATGTATCACTTAGTATAATGTGCTCTAAACCATATTTTCATGACAAACCCACAGAAACAGCAGCAACACAATCTAAGAGTATAATGGAGAGCAACAAGTAGAAAATGAAGGATTAAAAGGATCCTGCTCACTAGGTTGGAGGCAAGTTCTGACAACAACAGGGCCAACAACAAAGATTCTCAGGTCAAACTCCATGGTCAAGTAACAGATTCCAAAATCAAAGACTGTGACTCACCAAGGCTCAGGCAGCCAGAGCCTAAGGGCTCACCAACAGCCAAATCCAGAATGCCACAATTCTGACTAGCTAATCCTATGCTAGCTGCAGCCTTATAAAGGGAGTTTCTCCTACAGGTGAGGCTGGGTTCATTAAGCTTCTTTCTCCAAGCTGGCTCATCTCTGCTACTCAGGAGGAGTAGATCAGATCCTCTACTGGCTCTCCTGACATTTCCTCAGCAGGGGGAAGGCCGTGGGCTGCCAGGCATGCGCTCCTGTGCTTGGTCCATGCCTCTGCCCTTACCCTCAGCCTTCGCTGCTCCTGGGGTTCTTTGGGAGACAGTGGCAGGTCTGGCAGCAGGCAGGTCCGTGCTAAGGCAACCTGTCTTGATGACACTGTGGTTGCCAACCCTCCTGGAGATCCCCACAAATTACAACTGATCTCCAAATGACAGGTTTTAACATTCACCAAAACATGGAGGCTTCTTAGGCTGGCCTATGTGTAATTATACCCCACATAGGTACTACCTGACAATTGATGTCAACCAACCTAGAGAACTCTGAGAGTTACAAATGACTTTCAAATGACAAGTTTAAATTATCTCAAACAGAATGGTGGCTTTGGAGTGTGGCTCCTGTGGAATTATACCCCGCTGAGGACCCTCGATATTATGATTGCCGTACCTGGAGATCTCTCTCCATTTCAGCTGAACTTCATATGTCCTATTTTACCTAAATTGGAGACAATGGTGGTATTGGGTATTGGCAACTGGGGTGTCTGAAGCACCTCCTTACAGTAGTTGCCAACTTGGGGTTACGGGGGGCTTATATTTTCACCACTTCCTTATTCAAAGCCATGTCTAATACAGGGCGCTTGGAGGGAGGCCACATTCGAGGACTTAGGTCCAGAATCAGAGACTGGATCAGCACCAGCACATGTCCTCTTGTAGGGGACAGTCTCTGGAGTTCAGGGGTGTGTGATTTGGGGTGATCCAAAGATTGTTTTGGGTTTCAGAGGGCTTATATTTTCACCACTTGCTGATTCAAAGCCATGTCTAATACAGGGTGCTTGGAGGGAGGCCACATTCGAGGCCTTAGGTCCATGTCCTCTTGTAGGGGACAGTCTCTGGAGTTCAGCGGTGTGTGATTTGGGGTGATCCAAAGATTGTTTTGGGTTTCAGAGGGCTTATATTTTCACCACTTGCTTATTCAAAGCCATGTCTAATACAGGGTGCTTGGAGAGAGGCCACATTCGAGGACTTAGGTCCAGAACCAGAGACTGGATCAGCACCAGCACATGTCCTCTTCTGGGGATAGTCCCTGGAGTTCAGGGGTGTGTGATTTGGGGTGATCCAAAGATTGTTTTGGGTTTCAGAGGGCTTATATTTTCACCACTTGCTTATTCAAAGCCATGTCTAATACATGGTGGTTGGAGAGAGGCCACATTTGAGGACTTAGGTCCAGAACCAGAGACTGGATCAGCACCAGCATATGTCCTCTTGTAGGGGACAGTCTCTGGAGTTCAGGGGTGTGTGATTTGGGGTGATCCAAAGATTGTTTTGGGTTTCAGTGGGCTTATATTTTCACCAGTTGCTTATTCAAAGCCATGTCTAATATAGAGTGCTTGGAGACAGGCCACATAGTAGGGCTTAGGTCCAGAACCAGAGACTTGATCAGTACCAGCACGTCCTCTTGTAGGGGACAGTCTCTGAAGTTCAGGGGTGTGTGATTTGGGGTGATCAAATGCTTTTTTCTGCTGCAGCTGCCGCCCCTTTCTTCTTATTGAATTGTTCTGGGGACATTCTATTTTGAAGCTGTTTACTCAAGATCTGGGTTTTGTAGGATAACCTAGTATAGGTCCCCTTAGAGTGCTGAGTCTTATTAATATGGAGGTGTATAATATGTGCCCCTGCAAACTTCATTTTGGAGTTGTAGCTTTTCAGTTTCCCACAATATTTGTCTTTGGCTTTGCTGCTTTGCGAATAACGATTAAGGAATAAGGAACTGCGAATAAGGAACTGGGAACTGGGAACCTTCTTCAGCTTCGTCAGAAGAGGCCTGTAGTAGGCCTCAAGACATCCTTTCTCTCAGACCCAGGCCTCAGGCCTCCTGGCTGCCCATTTCCCCACAAGCTTCTGTTTCCTAGTCAACCCGCCTGCTAGCCTCAGGATTGGGCCTGGAGACAATAGAGGGGAAAGCAGGAGCCAATGGCTGGAGCTTGGAAAGAGAGTCTAACAGACCCTGCCCAGACAAAAAGCTGTTCTGTCTCTGAGGCTGAGAGGGAAGGAGGCTGAGCTTGGAGGGAGGGGAGCCATGATTCAGACCTCAAAGGAATCAGGGGGTCAAAGAGAGAGGAACCAAGTAAGGTAGTTGCATTAGAGGACTTTATCGTTTTGCAACTGGGTTTTCTGGCCCGGAGCAGGTTTTGCTCTGTGTGCTTGCCTCGGGTTAATCTGCCCAGTCTCCATGACTGTTCTTTTGTTTACCCTCTTGTCAATAAATTGGGAGGAGGGGGAGTTGCTTCCTTGAGAAGGGCTGGAGAGGGATGTGTGGGGCTGGGGGAACCTTGGAAGGGAATCCCCATCTGGAGCAGAGACCCTCCCATGGCCCCACCCCTTCATGTGGCACTCCTGTACAAACAAAAGGAACGTTCAACCCGTTTGGTTCAGCAGGATTGTTAAAAACTAGAAGGTGGCAGAGCTTTTCCCAAGTGAGACAGGGTAGCCCTAGCGTGGCACATAGCCTTGGGAAAGCTATTTCCTGTCCCCTCTCTCAAGCCTTTCAGTCTTCCAGGTTGTTGGTTTTCTATCTGGGAAGGATCTGGTGAACTCAGAGAGGCTTTGGAGGGGAAGAAGGGGAATATAAGGGGGGAAGTTACCATGTAAGATCCAAGCAGAGAGAAAGGAGGGGGGGAAGAGGTGATGTTCCCCACAATTCCCATCCTGCTTCTCTCTGGGGTTCCCCCTCCTGCCTCAGTGAGAGCCTTTGGGCACAGCTGCAAGACCCAAACTGGCATCTTTGGAAGCTGGATGCGGACTGTATGGCTTCAGGTTCCGTAGAGGCACGTTTATGAAGGAGAGGTTGCTGCTAAAGTCCTCCTGCTAAAGAAAAGCATCAGAGCAAGCAGACACAGAGAGAGGGCAGGAACCTTTTTGTTGGAATATATGTGTATTGCAAGGTCTGACATTCAGTCATTATGGGGTTAATGTGTTTACCTACCATCAGGGGTGGCGCAAGGGTTTGCGGCACGCGCGCACCGGCCTGCGTGATGACGTCACGTGTGTCATCACGGGAGCGTGCCGCCGCCGGCTCGATTGCTGCGGCGGCCGGCCTCCGAGCTCTCCCGCTTGGTTGCCTGTGCTGCCACAGATGCCTGCCCACGGTGGCTGTTCCTGGCCGGGGGCTTGTGCTGGCGGCGGCGGCGGCGCAGGAGGAATAGGTGGCTGCTGCTTTGTGGCACGCGCTCCTGCCCCCCGCTCCTCCTCTGGCGCTCCCTCCGGCACCCCGCGCCTGAGGCCACCGCCTACCTGGCCTCAATGGGCGCGCCGGCCCTGCCTACTATGCTATTGTTTAGATTGACCTGGAAGAGAACCTGTCACAAAGCCAATAGCCTAGAAGCCCGGGAAACCGAAGGGTGTTTGTAAACTGTTATTGGTCAATAGGTCAGGTGATTTTCTTTCAGGGCCAAGAAGACGGGAAGAATCTCCATTCCTATCTATCTCTTTGTCTGTACTCATGGTTAGCAGGATGTAGCCTTATAGTTTGTTATTTTGTAGCAATCCTGTGCACCTTTTTCCTTTAGAAGGAAAAAGATGATGTCCATTCCTGTTAAAAGGACATCAGATTTCCAAACCTGCCCTCGTATCCTGGTTGGAGGAAGAGGAGGAGCTGCTTATCGTGATACCTAATGAAGAGGAGGAATCGGCGGGTACCCACCTAGGTCTGTAATGAGACTCTGTGTTCTTTGATATTTTTTTCATAGAATCATAGAGTTGGAAGAGACCTCTAGGGTCATCTAGTCCAACCCCATGCACAATGCAGGAAATTCACAACTATCCCTCCCTTGACTGCCCCAGTGACCCCTGGTCTTGTTTATTCTCACAGCCGCTTCAGTTCAGAAGGGCTTGAATGCACCACGAACGGTGAATTGGTACCTTAGATCATGAAAATATGCAACTTCCTTCTTCTGTCCACTCCGATCCACTTTTCTACATTGAGCCTGAGTTTCATCCAAGCTGTGGCTCTCTGGGAAGCCTGTTTCCAAGCACTGTTAGCCCGGAGACCCAAGCTCCAAGTGAGACAAATTACACTTGCCTGGCCAGTGAACAGACTCGCGTGTAGTGATCAAGTGGAGCGCAAGTGGAGTGCAAGTCAACACCTGAGAGTCAAAACACACGAGATGAAAAACCTAGATTCAACTCGTGTTCTCTTACCTAAAGGTTTGTCGGGAACTGTAGGCGTCCTTGCAGCTTAAAGTTTAGCATTTACAGAGCAGCAGAGAGGGAAGTGCGGGGGTCCTTGCAGCTTAAAGTCTCCCGGTGCAGCCAGGCGTCGCTCTGCAGGGCCAGGTCGGGTGAGGGGAAGGGAAAATGCTGTGATGCACCTTGAGAGTGGGAGGAAAGGCACCCCACACCTGCACTTCCCTCCCTGCTGCTCTGTAAATGCTAAACTTTAAGCTGCAAGGACGCCTGCACTGTAAATGCCAAACTTTAAGCTGCAAGGACACCTGCACGTCTCTCCCTGCTGCTCTGTAAATGCTAAACTTTAAGCTGCAAGGACGCCTACAGTTCCCGACAAACCTTTAGGTAAGAGAACACGAGTTGAATCTAGGTTTTTCATCTCGTGTGTTTTGAGTCTGAGTCTGTTCACTTGCCTGGCAAGTGTAATTCGTCACTTGTAGCTTGGCTCTGAGATCTCTTTAATTGGAGATGCCAGGGACTGAACTAGGGATCTTGCACTTGCAAAGCATCAGTCTTACCACACAGACATAACCCAAAGCGAGTCCAGAGTGAGCGCCCAAAGCAATATTGTCAGCAAATCTAAAAGACCTGGTTCATACATGTCAACAGCAGAGCATACCAAAGTAAAGTCCACCATCTTGCAGGGCAATCCTGGCATTCCTAGCACATTTCCAGGATTCACCTCTCCTGATTAACAGGCTAGTGCATGTTGTTTGGAGCAGCCAATCAGAAAACGGATTGTGTACTCCAAGCAAAGTGCAAAAGTAGTGTTAGCAGGGAAGGTTTGGGCAACAGATACCTTGATGTAGGGGAGAGGCACAGACACACACACAGCAGTTGCCAGTAAAGCTGGAGGGTCAGCCAGGTTTGGTCAAGTTTTGGGGTGGGTTGGGCCTGGAACTGAGTGGGGTGTAGCACAGGCTCTGGTTGACCACCCACCCTGTTCCTGTGATGGTGAAACCTTACAATAGGTTATCTTTTGACTGTACACTTAACCCCTTTTTGTTGTTCATTCTTGCTTTTTTCCATTTCCTGCTTTCTTCTCACAGTTAAACAATAATAAAAAAAGTAGTAGTGTTGGAGCAGAGGACTTCGTTGGAAACTCTGCTCCTCTGTCCATTTCTGGAACGGACAGAGAGAATGATGATTCCACCCTCCCCCCTCTAAATTGTTGGGTGCCTTCTGAGAATTACAATTCAGGAAAAGAAGGGCCTCTCCATAAAATTGCCACAATCTAGAGATCTGTCTATACCATCTAGCGTGTCTCAAGAAGGAATTCCCAACCTAGACTTTTGAAAGTATGTCCAGACACCAAGCCTTTGGATTCTTGCATTCTGTATTTGAGTTAGTTTAGATCATTCCCTAATTTTAGGCTCTTTTTTGTGTTTGTCTTTTTTGAGAGCCAGTTTGGTGTAGTGGTTAAGGGGGTAGGACTCTAATCTGGAGAAGCAGGTATGATACCCCATTCCTCCACTTGAAGCCAGCTGGTGACCTTGGGACAGTCACAGCTTCTAGGAGTTCTTTCAGCCCCACCCAGCTTACAGGGTGTTGGTTGTTGTTGGGATATAATAAAACTAGGAACAAAATCCGTTGTAGGGAAACCATACAACAGGCTCTAAAAAGGGCAGGGCAGGTGAGCTAGACATTGTCCCCTCTGTCATGCCCTGATTGGGGTGAAGAGGGCAGGGCAGCTGGGCCAGGCATTGCCCCCTCCCCAGCACCCCAATCAGGGGATGGCAGGGTCGATGGAACTGGCATTGCTGCCTCCTCAGCACTGCAATGGGGGGCAGGGACCCTGGAGCACTGCAGCACCTGAGAGCCAGCTACCCAGTGCAGCCCGGTTCAGGGTCAGACTGGGTGGGCTGGAGGGGAGAGAGGAAAGCAGGCCCCTGATGCTGCTGCACCTACCAGCCACCTGGTGCACCCTGTTTGGGGTCAGACCAGGTGGGCTGGAGGCTCGCAGTGGGGAGGGAGGGAAGCAGGCAGCCATTGCTGCTGCGACTGCCAGCAACCCAGCGTGCTCCGTTCAGGGTCAGAAAGAGTGGGTTGGATGCATGCAGTGCGGTGGGGAGGAGGAACGGAAGCAGGCAGCCATCACTGCTGTGCCTGCCAGCCACCCAGTGTGCCCCATTTGGAGTCAGACCAGGTGGGCTAGAGGCTCGCAGCACCACAGTAAGGGAGGGGAGTAGGCTGCTGTTGCTCCTGCTCTTGCCAGCCACCTGGTGTGCTCCATTTGCGGTCAGACTGGGTGGGCTGGAGGCATGCAGTGCGACGGGGAGGGAGGAACAGAAGCAGGCAGCAGGCACTGCTGCACCGGCCAGCCTGGAGCGGCCCCATTTAGGGTTGAATTGGGTGGGCTGGAGGATCTGTGAGCAGAGGGGGGAGGGAAGCAGGCGGCACAGTGCTGCTGCACCTGTGAGCCACCCAGTGCGTCCTGTTTGGGGTCAGGCAGGCTGGAGGTGCAGAGAGCATGGGGAGAGGGAAGGAAGCTACTGCACTGCTGTGGTGGCCTCCAGGGCAAGCTGTTTATGAGGTCTGGCTTCTTATCTCCTCTGGGGCATGCAAGAGCACTCCTGCACTGTGGAATCCCAGTGAGTCATCTCAAACACTCTTAGGCTTTTATGTAATAAGATACTTTGTAAACCGCTCTGAGTGGGCATTGTTGTCCTGAAGGGTGGTATATAACTCAAATGTTGTTGTTGTTATTTGTGTTTTTTTTACCAGATGGTATGTGGGAGTCAGCAAGCAAGCATCCAATAATGGAGAGAAAATATGTGTATTCATATGGGGAAGAAAACATTGAATATTGGGATCCATTGAGGATGGAGGAGGGAAGAACTCCTCTAAGTGAAAAGAAAAATCCAGATATTTCCCATAGTGACAATTCTCAAGAAATTCCACCCTTTAAAAAAGCATGCTGAGGTAAAAATAGGAATGAGTGTCTTAGAAATGGAGAAAGATTTTCTGAAAAATTGGATATTAATATAGATTGGAACACCTATAACCGAGGCGGAAAATTTAAACTCCTGGAGTGTGGAAAAACCTTTGGGCATAATTGTATTCTAACTTCTCATGAAACATCTCACACTGGAGAGAAAATTAAATGTTTGGAGTATGGAAAAACCTTCAGTGACAATGGAAGCCTTAATGTGCATCAAAGAATTCACACAGGGGAGAAACCATATAAATAAATGCCAGGAGTGTGGAAAAGGCTTCAGACAGAGTGCTCACCTTAATGCCCACCAAAGAAATCACACAGGAGAGAAACCATACAAATGCCTGGAGTGTGGAAAAAGCTTCAGTTGGGGTAGCCACCTTTCTTCCCACCAAAGAATTCACACAGCGGAGAAACCATACAAATGCCTGGAGTGTGGAAAAAGCTTCAGTTGGAGTAGAAACCTTTCTGTCCACCACAGAATTCACACAGGGGAGAAACCATACAAATGCCTGGAGTGTGGAAAAAACTTCAGTCGGAGTGGAAACCTTTCTATTCATCAAAGAATTCACACAGAGGAGAAACCATATAAATGCCCAGAGTGTGGAAAAAGCTTCAGTCGGAGTGGAAACCTTTCTATTCATCAAAGAATTCACACAGAGGAGAAACCATATAAATGCCCAGAGTGTGGGAAAAACTTCTGTAACAGTGGAAAGCTTTCTGTCCATCAAAGAATTCACACTGGGGAGAAACCATATAAATGCCAGGAGTGTGGAAAAGGCTTCAGACAGAATGCACACCTTTCTATCCACCAAAGAATTCACACAGGGGAGAAACCATACAAATGCCTGGAGTGTGGAAAAAGCTTCAGTGTCAATATAAACCTTTCTGTCCACCAAAGAATTCACACAGGGGAGAAACCATATAAATGCCCGGAGTGTGGGGAAAGCTTCTGTAACAGTGGAAAGCTTTCTGTCCATTGAAGAATTCACACTGGGGAGAAACCATATAAATGCCAGGAGTGTGGAAAAGGCTTCAGACAGAGTGCACACTTTTCTGTCCACCAAAGAATTCACACAGGGGAGAAACCATACAAATGCCTGGAGTGTGGAAAAAGCTTCAGTGTCAATATAAACCTTTCTGTCCACCGAAGAATTCACACAGGGGAGAAACCATATAAATGCCCGGAGTGTGGGGAAAGCTTCTGTAACAGTGGAAAGCTTTCTGTCCATTGAAGAATTCACACTGGGGAGAAACCATATAAATGCCAGGAGTGTGGAAAAGGCTTCTGACAGAGTGCACACTTTTCTGTCCACCAAAGAATTCACACAGGGGAGAAACCATACAAATGCCTGGAGTGTGGAAAAAGCTTCAGTGTCAATATAAACCTTTCTGTCCATTGAAGAATTCACACAGGGGAGAAACCATATAAATGCCCGGAGTGTGGGGAAAGCTTCTGTAACAGTGGAAAGCTTTCTGTCCATCAAAGAATTCACACTGGGGAGAAACCATATAAATGCCAGGAGTGTGGAAAAGGCTTCAGACAGAGTGCACACTTTTCTGTCCACCAAAGAATTCACACTGGGGAGAAACCATACAAATGCCTGGAGTGTGGAAAAAGCTTTAGTCAGAATGCATACTTTTCTCTCCACCAAAGAATTCACACGGGAGAAACCATATAAATGTCTGGAATGTGGAAAAAACTTCAGTGAGACCTCCTTCTCACCAAAAAATTCACACATGACAGAAACCATATAAGTGCCAGGAGTGTAGAAAAAGCTTCAGTTGGAGTCAAATCCTTACAGTCCATCAAGGAATTCACACAGGGGAGTTGGATATGACAGAGAAACTGTGGCAAAGTAAGAGTTGAGTATCCAGTCTCAATGGTCTTTGATAATGGCATCTATTATGAGATGTTTGGCTGTCTCACTGTCTGAGGTAAAATGGGGGAAAGGAGAAAACAGCTGGGTGGAGAAATGGCCGCCGTTTCTCTCTTCCCACTCCTGGGATGTGGGTTCCCTCCTTTGACCAAGACAAAGGTCCATAGGGATTTCACATCAGCTGTGTTGGGGGTCCTGTTTCACTGCTTGCCTTTCTGGGTCTGAAGGGCCTGTCCTCAGGTATATAGAAAATGTTAGTTATCACGCCATCTTATTGTTATGCAGTATACTGTTTAATGCAGGACTCTTATGTTTGTAGTCCAATTTAGCATCTTGATGATATGATTGCATTGTTTTTAATTTGTGTCATCCACCTTGAGTAGAAAGGATATCAATAAAATTAATTCATTTTTACTTCTCTTATTGTTTCGCATGGAGTACAGGAAGATCAGCCCAGCTGCTAGGGTGGCTGCAGGGGCAAGGGGGTGCTTGCTCCCTCAAATCCTCAATTTTATTGGTATACAGACTGCAAGGAATCAGATGATCAACAGTTACAATTAAGAGATTTCCCCCCTGGATTATTTTTGAGACTCCCTTGGCTACTAGGGTGGCTGCATGTCTTCCACAGGGAGAGCACAGGACATGCCCCACACCCTTGCTCAAATTCAGCTCTTTATGAATTAAAAGCCCCTCCGTGGGATGTCCTACAAGCAGGCAGCATCTAGTCACAACCTACATCTCCTGGGAATTATGTCCATTTACTGTCACAGAATAAGAAAGGCATCTCGGGGGAGGGGGGCAGGAGAGACAGTGGAGGGTAAGAAATGAAAAAGAGTAGATCAGCCGATTTGATGTGCTTATCACCAGCTTTTTCTGTTGAATGAACACTGAAACAATTTCAGAACCTTCAGCTTCACCAGGGTACCCTAGAATTCCACTCTGGTATTTTATTACTTGGGCTTACGACTCTACACATGCTGCAGAGGCTGCAATGCTGCTAAAAGACTGGCTAAAGGAAAGCTAGAGGAGATGAGACCCCTTTTCTCTTTCCCAAGCACAGAGCATTCCCGAGCTTAGTCATGCAAATGGCTCTGGGCAAACTAAGAACAAAAAGTTTACCCTCTCACACCTCTGCTAGATTTTAATACCTAAAGAGAAAAGAGACTGGGACAGCCAAATGGCTAGATTGGGAGTCTACAAGTAGGTGACTGTGGGTTCCATAGCACCCACCAACACCTTTCCTGATGCCCACCAAGCATTTTTAGAAGGGGGCATGGCTAGGTGGGGCTCCTGCCCAGCAGCGCTTTTTATTGCTAACTGGAGATCTTAGAAGGGTGCAGATTAAAGAAACATTGTTTTGGCAGAATTTACCACCACAGTGTTTTATTCTCTCTCCTCTTTCCAAATGTATATTTTAAAAAATTATTCTCCTTGTCCCCTGCACTTGAGCTCCCTCTGCGTGTATGTGAATGTATCCTAAGGTGGTTCTTCTGTGGTAGTGCCCACCACACCGTGTCAGAATCCCAAAGGTGTCCACAGCCTGTGCAGAGTGGGTGGGCCAGAGGGTCTTCTGACAGATAGACAATGCTGACAAAAGAGACAATGCACAGAAGGGCCACAAAGGGGGACACTGCTGACAATAGAGACAATTCAAACAAGGGCCACAAAGGGGGAAAATAATGACAATAGGGACAATTCACACAAGGGCCACAAAGAGGAACAAGGCTGATAATAGAGACAAGGCACACAAGGGACACAAAGAGGGACAATGCTCACAATAGAAACAATGCACACAAGGGCCACAAAGTGGGACAATGCTGACAATGGAGACCATGCACAGAAGGGCCACAAAGGGGGACAAGGCTGACAATGGAGACAATGCACACAAGGGCCACAAAGGAGGACAATGCAGACAATGGAGACAATGCACACAAGGGCCACAAAGGGGGACAATGCTGACAGTGGAGACAAAGCACACAAGGGCCACAAAGGAGGACAATGCAGACAATGGAGACAAAGCACACAAGGGCCACAAATGAGGACAATGCAGACAATGGAGACAATGCACACAAGGGGCACAAAGGGGGACAATGCAGACAATGGAGACAATGCACACAAGGGCCACAAAGGGGGACAATGCTGACAATGGAGACAATGCACACAAGGGCCACAAAGTGGGACAATGCAGACAATGGAGACAATGCACACAAGGGCCACAAAGGGGGACAATGCAGACAATGGAGACAATGCACACAAGGGCCACAAAGGGGGACAATGCTGACAATGGAGACAATGCACACAAGGGCCACAAAGGGGGACAATGCAGACAATGGAGACAATGCACACAAGGGCCACAAATGAGGACAATGCAGACAATGGAGACAATGCACACAAGGGCCACAAAGGGGGACAATGCAGACAATGGAGACAATGCACACAAGGGCCACAAAGGGGGGCAATGCAGACAATGGAGACAATGCACACAAGGGTCACAAAGGGGGACAATGCTGACAATGGAGACAATGCACACAAGGGCCACAAAGGAGGACAATGCTGACAATGGAGACAATGCACACAAGGGCCACAAATGAGGACAATGCAGACAATGGAGACAATGCACACAAGGGGCACAAAGGGGGACAATGCAGACAATGGAGACAATGCACACAAGGGCCACAAAGGGGGACAATGCTGACAATGGAGACAATGCACACAAGGGCCACAAAGGGGGACAATGCTGACAATGGAGACAATGCACACAAGGGCCACAAAGGGGGACAATGCAGACAATGGAGACAATGCACACAAGGGCCACAAAGGAGGACAATGCAGACAATGGAGACAAAGCACACAAGGGCCACAAATGAGGACAATGCAGACAATGGAGACAATGCACACAAGGGCCACAAAGGGGGACAATGCAGACAACGGAGACAATGCACACAAGGGCCACAAAGGGGGACAATGCAGACAATGGAGACAATGCACACAAGGGCCACAAAGGGGGACAATGCTGACAATGGAGACAATGCACACAAGGGGCACAAAGGGGGACAATGCAGACAATGGAGACAATGCACACAAGGGGCACAAAGGGGGACAATGCTGACAATGGAGACAATGCACACAAGGGCCACAAAGGGGGACAATGCTGACAATGGAGACAATGCACACAAGGGCCACAAATGAGGACAATGCTGACAATGGAGACAATGCACACAAGGGCCACAAGGGAGGACAAGGCAGACAGTGGAGACAATGCACACAAGGGCCACAAGGGAGGACAAGGCAGACAGTGGAGACAATGCACACAAGGGCCACAAAGGAGGACAATGCAGACAATGGAGACAATGCACACAAGGGCCACAAATGAGGACAATGCTGACAATGGATACAATGCACACAAGGGCCACAAAGGGGGACAATGCTGACAACGGAGACAATGCACACAAGGGGCACAAGGGAGGACAATGCAGACAATGGAGACAATGCACACAAGGGGCACAAAGGGGACAATGCTGACAATGGAGACAATGCACACAAGGGCCACAAAGGGGGACAAGGCAGACAGTGGAGACAATGCACACAAGGGCCACAAAGGGGGACAATGCAGACAATGGAGACAATGCACACAAGGGCCACAAAGGGGGACAATGCAGACAATGGAGACAATGCACACAAGGGCCACAAAGGGGGACAATGCAGACAGTGGAGACAATGCACACAAGGGGCACAAAGGAGGACAATGCAGACAATGGAGACAATGCACACAAGGGCCACAAAGGGGGACAATGCAGACAATGGAGACAATGCACACAAGGGCCACAAAGGGGGACAATGCAGACAGTGGAGACAATGCACACAAGGGGCAGAAAGGAGGACAATGCTGACAATGGAGACAATGCACACAAGGGCCACAAAGGGGGACAATGCAGACAATGGAGACAAAGCACACAAGGGCCACAAATGAGGACAATGCAGACAATGGAGACAATGCACACAAGGGCCACAAAGGGGGACAATGCAGACAACGGAGACAATGCACACAAGGGCCACAAAGGGGGACAATGCAGACAATGGAGACAATGCACACAAGGGCCACAAAGGGGGACAATGCTGACAATGGAGACAATGCACACAAGGGGCACAAAGGGGGACAATGCAGACAATGGAGACAATGCACACAAGGGCCACAAAGGGGGACAATGCAGACAATGGAGACAATGCACACAAGGGCCACAAAGGGGGACAATGCAGACAGTGGAGACAATGCACACAAGGGGCACAAAGGAGGACAATGCTGACAATGGAGACAATGCACACAAGGGCCACAAAGGGGGACAATGCAGACAATGGAGACAATGCACACAAGGGCCACAAAGGAGGACAATGCAGACAATGGAGACAATGCACACAAGGGCCACAAAGGAGGACAATGCAGACAATGGAGACAATGCACACAAGGGCCACAAAGGGGGACAATGCTGACAATGGAGACAATGCACACAAGGGCCACAAAGGGGGACAATGCTGACAATGGAGACAATGCACACAAGGGCCACAAAGGGGGACAATGCAGACAATGGAGACAATGCACAAAAGGGCCACAAAGGAGGACAATGCAGACAATGGAGACAAAGCACACAAGGGCCACAAATGAGGACAATGCAGACAATGGAGACAATGCACACAAGGGCCACAAAGGGGGACAATGCAGACAACGGAGACAATGCACACAAGGGCCACAAAGGGGGACAATGCAGACAATGGAGACAATGCACACAAGGGCCACAAAGGGGGACAATGCTGACAATGGAGACAATGCACACAAGGGGCACAAAGGGGGACAATGCTGACAATGGAGACAATGCACACAAGGGCCACAAAGGAGGACAATGCTGACAATGGAGACAATGCACACAAGGGCCACAAAGGGGGACAATGCTGACAATGGAGACAATGCACACAAGGGCCACAAATGAGGACAATGCTGACAATGGAGACAATGCACACAAGGGCCACAAGGGAGGACAAGGCAGACAGTGGAGACAATGCACACAAGGGCCACAAGGGAGGACAAGGCAGACAGTGGAGACAATGCACACAAGGGCCACAAAGGAGGACAATGCAGACAATGGAGACAATGCACACAAGGGCCACAAATGAGGACAATGCTGACAATGGATACAATGCACACAAGGGCCACAAAGGGGGACAATGCTGACAACGGAGACAATGCACACAAGGGGCACAAGGGAGGACAATGCAGACAATGGAGACAATGCACACAAGGGGCACAAAGGGGACAATGCTGACAATGGAGACAATGCACACAAGGGCCACAAAGGGGGACAAGGCAGACAGTGGAGACAATGCACACAAGGGCCACAAAGGGGGACAATGCAGACAATGGAGACAATGCACACAAGGGCCACAAAGGGGGACAATGCAGACAATGGAGACAATGCACACAAGGGCCACAAAGGGGGACAATGCAGACAGTGGAGACAATGCACACAAGGGGCACAAAGGAGGACAATGCAGACAATGGAGACAATGCACACAAGGGCCACAAAGGGGGACAATGCAGACAATGGAGACAATGCACACAAGGGCCACAAAGGGGGACAATGCAGACAGTGGAGACAATGCACACAAGGGGCACAAAGGAGGACAATGCTGACAATGGAGACAATGCACACAAGGGCCAGAAAGGGGGACAATGCAGACAATGGAGACAATGCACACAAGGGCCACAAAGGAGGACAATGCAGACAATGGAGACAATGCACACAAGGGCCACAAAGGAGGACAATGCTGACAATGGAGACAATGCACACAAGGGCCACAAAGGAGGACAATGCAGACAATGGAGACAATGCACACAAGGGCCACAAAGGGGGACAATGCAGACAATGGAGACAATGCACACAAGGGCCACAAAGGGGGACAATGCAGACAATGGAGACAATGCACACAAGGGCCTCAAAGGGGGACAATGCAGACAATGGAGACAATGCACACCAGGGCCACAAAGGGGGACAATGCAGACAATGGAGACAATGCACACAAGGGCCACAAATGAGGACAATGCAGACAGTGGAGACAATGCACACAAGGGCCACAAAGGGGGACAATGCTGACAATGGAGACAATGCACACAAGGGCCACAAAGGGGGACAATGCAGACAATGGAGACAATGCACACAAGGGCCACAAAGGGGGACAATGCAGACAATGGAGACAATGCACACAAGGGCCTCAAAGGGGGACAATGCAGACAATGGAGACAATGCACACAAGGGCCACAAAGGAGGACAATGCTGACAATGGAGACAATGCACACAAGGGCCACAAAGGAGGACAATGCTGACAATGGAGACAATGCACACAAGGGCCACAAAGGAGGACAATGCAGACAATGGAGACAATGCACACAAGGGCCACAAAGGGGGACAATGCAGACAATGGAGACAATGCACACAAGGGCCACAAAGGGGGACAATGCAGACAATGGAGACAATGCACACAAGGGCCACAAAGGGGGACAATGCAGACAATGGAGACAATGCACGCAAGGGCCACAAAGGGGGACAATGCTGACAATGGAGACAATGCACACAAGGGCCACAAAGGGGGACAATGCAGACAATGGAGACAATGCACACAAGGGCCACAAAGGGGGACAATGCAGACAATGGAGACAATGCACACAAGGGCCACAAAGGGGGACAAGGCTGACAATGGAGATAATGCACACAAGGGCCACAAAGGGGGACAATGCAGATAATGGAGACAATGCACACAAGGGCCACAAAGGGGGACAATGCTGACAATGGAGACAATGCACACAAGGGCCACAAAGGGGGACAATGCTGACAATGGAGACAATGCACACAAGGGCCACAAAGGGGGACAATGCAGACAATGGAGACAATGCACACAAGGGCCACAAAGGGGGACAATGCAGACAATGGAGACAATGCACACAAGGGCCACAAAGGGGGACAAGGCTGACAATGGAGATAATGCACACAAGGGCCACAAAGGGGGACAATGCAGACAATGGAGACAATGCACACAAGGGCCACAAAGGGGGACAAGGCTGACAATGGAGACAATGCACACAAGGGCCACAAAGGGGGACAATGCAGATAATGGAGACAATGCACACAAGGGCCACAAAGGAGGACAATGCAGACAATGGAGACAATGCACACAAGGGGCACAAAGGGGGACAATGCAGACAATGGAGACAATGCACAGAAGGGCCACAAAGGGGGACAATGCTGACAATGGAGACAATGCACACAAGGGCCACAAAGGGGGACAATGCAGATAATGGAGACAATGCACACAAGGGCCACAAAGGGGGACAATGCAGACAATGGAGACAATGCACACAAGGGCCACAAAGGGGGACAATGCAGACAATGGAGACAATGCACACAAGGGCCACAAAGGAGGACAATGCAGACAATGGAGACAATGCACACAAGGGCCACAAAGGAGGACAATGCTGACAATGGAGACAATGCACACAAGGGCCACAAAGGGGGACAATGCTGACAATGGAGACAATGCACACAAGGGCCACAAAGGGGGACAATGCAGACAGTGGAGACAATGCACACAAGGGCCACAAAGGAGGACAATGCTGACAGTGGAGACAATGCACACAAGGGCCACAAAGGGGGACAATGCTGACAATGGAGACAATGCACACAAGGGCCACAAAGGGGGACAATGCAGACAATGGAGACAATGCACACAAGGGCCACAAAGGGGGACAATGCAGACAGTGGAGACAATGCACACAAGGGGCACAAAGGAGGACAATGCAGACAATGGAGACAATGCACACAAGGGCCACAAAGGGGGACAATGCAGACAATGGAGACAATGCACACAAGGGCCACAAAGGGGGACAATGCAGACAGTGGAGACAATGCACACAAGGGGCACAAAGGAGGACAATGCTGACAATGGAGACAATGCACACAAGGGCCAGAAAGGGGGACAATGCAGACAATGGAGACAATGCACACAAGGGCCACAAAGGAGGACAATGCAGACAATGGAGACAATGCACACAAGGGCCACAAAGGAGGACAATGCTGACAATGGAGACAATGCACACAAGGGCCACAAAGGAGGACAATGCAGACAATGGAGACAATGCACACAAGGGCCACAAAGGGGGACAATGCAGACAATGGAGACAATGCACACAAGGGCCACAAAGGGGGACAATGCAGACAATGGAGACAATGCACACAAGGGCCTCAAAGGGGGACAATGCAGACAATGGAGACAATGCACACCAGGGCCACAAAGGGGGACAATGCAGACAATGGAGACAATGCACACAAGGGCCACAAATGAGGACAATGCAGACAGTGGAGACAATGCACACAAGGGCCACAAAGGGGGACAATGCTGACAATGGAGACAATGCACACAAGGGCCACAAAGGGGGACAATGCAGACAATGGAGACAATGCACACAAGGGCCACAAAGGGGGACAATGCAGACAATGGAGACAATGCACACAAGGGCCTCAAAGGGGGACAATGCAGACAATGGAGACAATGCACACAAGGGCCACAAAGGAGGACAATGCTGACAATGGAGACAATGCACACAAGGGCCACAAAGGAGGACAATGCTGACAATGGAGACAATGCACACAAGGGCCACAAAGGAGGACAATGCAGACAATGGAGACAATGCACACAAGGGCCACAAAGGGGGACAATGCAGACAATGGAGACAATGCACACAAGGGCCACAAAGGGGGACAATGCAGACAATGGAGACAATGCACACAAGGGCCACAAAGGGGGACAATGCAGACAATGGAGACAATGCACGCAAGGGCCACAAAGGGGGACAATGCTGACAATGGAGACAATGCACACAAGGGCCACAAAGGGGGACAATGCAGACAATGGAGACAATGCACACAAGGGCCACAAAGGGGGACAATGCAGACAATGGAGACAATGCACACAAGGGCCACAAAGGGGGACAAGGCTGACAATGGAGATAATGCACACAAGGGCCACAAAGGGGGACAATGCAGATAATGGAGACAATGCACACAAGGGCCACAAAGGGGGACAATGCAGACAATGGAGACAATGCACGCAAGGGCCACAAAGGGGGACAATGCTGACAATGGAGACAATGCACACAAGGGCCACAAAGGGGGACAATGCAGACAATGGAGACAATGCACACAAGGGCCACAAAGGGGGACAATGCAGACAATGGAGACAATGCACACAAGGGCCACAAAGGGGGACAAGGCTGACAATGGAGATAATGCACACAAGGGCCACAAAGGGGGACAATGCAGACAATGGAGACAATGCACACAAGGGCCACAAAGGGGGACAAGGCTGACAATGGAGACAATGCACACAAGGGCCACAAAGGGGGACAATGCAGATAATGGAGACAATGCACACAAGGGCCACAAAGGAGGACAATGCAGACAATGGAGACAATGCACACAAGGGGCACAAAGGGGGACAATGCAGACAATGGAGACAATGCACAGAAGGGCCACAAAGGGGGACAATGCTGACAATGGAGACAATGCACACAAGGGCCACAAAGGGGGACAATGCAGATAATGGAGACAATGCACACAAGGGCCACAAAGGGGGACAATGCAGACAATGGAGACAATGCACACAAGGGCCACAAAGGGGGACAATGCAGACAATGGAGACAATGCACACAAGGGCCACAAAGGAGGACAATGCAGACAATGGAGACAATGCACACAAGGGCCACAAAGGAGGACAATGCTGACAATGGAGACAATGCACACAAGGGCCACAAAGGGGGACAATGCTGACAATGGAGACAATGCACACAAGGGCCACAAAGGGGGACAATGCAGACAGTGGAGACAATGCACACAAGGGCCACAAAGGAGGACAATGCTGACAGTGGAGACAATGCACACAAGGGCCACAAAGGGGGACAATGCTGACAATGGAGACAATGCACACAAGGGCCACAAAGGGGGACAAGGCTGACAATGGAGACAATGCACACAGGGGCCACAACGGGGGACAATGCAGACAATGGAGACAATGCACACCAGGGCCACAAAGGGGGACAATGCAGACAATGGAGACAATGCACACCAGGGCCACAAAGGGGGACAATGCAGACAATGGAGACAATGCACACAAGGGCCTCAAAGGGGGACAATGCAGACAATGGAGACAATGCACACCAGGGCCTCAAAGGGGGACAATGCAGACAATGGAGACAATGCACACAAGGGCCTCAAAGGGGGACAATGCAGACAATGGAGACAATACACACAAGGGCCACAAATGAGGACAATGCAGACAGTGGAGACAATGCACACAAGGGCCACAAAGGGGGACAATGCTGACAATGGAGACAATGCACACAAGGGCCACAAAGGGGGACAATGCAGACAATGGAGACAATGCACACAAGGGCCACAAAGGGGGACAATGCAGACAATGGAGACAATGCACACAAGGGCCACAAAGGGGGACAATGCAGACAATGGAGACAATGCACGCAAGGGCCACAAAGGGGGACAATGCTGACAATGGAGACAATGCACACAAGGGTCACAAAGGGGGACAATGCAGACAATGGAGACAATGCACACAAGGGCCACAAAGGGGGACAATGCAGACAATGGAGACAATGCACACAAGGGCCACAAAGGGGGACAATGCAGATAATGGAGACAATGCACACAAGGGCCACAAAGGAGGACAATGCAGACAATGGAGACAATGCACACAAGGGGCACAAAGGGGGACAATGCAGACAATGGAGACAATGCACAGAAGGGCCACAAAGGGGGACAATGCTGACAATGGAGACAATGCACACAAGGGCCACAAAGGGGGACAATGCAGATAATGGAGACAATGCACACAAGGGCCACAAAGGGGGACAATGCAGACAATGGAGACAATGCACACAAGGGCCACAAAGGGGGACAATGCAGACAATGGAGACAATGCACACAAGGGCCACAAAGGAGGACAATGCAGACAATGGAGACAATGCACACAAGGGCCACAAAGGAGGACAATGCTGACAATGGAGACAATGCACACAAGGGCCACAAAGGGGGACAATGCTGACAATGGAGACAATGCACACAAGGGCCACAAAGGGGGACAATGCAGACAGTGGAGACAATGCACACAAGGGCCACAAAGGAGGACAATGCTGACAGTGGAGACAATGCACACAAGGGCCACAAAGGGGGACAATGCTGACAATGGAGACAATGCACACAAGGGCCACAAAGGGGGACAAGGCTGACAATGGAGACAATGCACACAAGGGCCACAAAGGGGGACAATGCTGACAATGGAGACAATGCACACAAGGGCCACAAAGGGGGACAATGCTGACAATGGAGACAATGCACACAGGGGCCACAAAGGGGGACAATGCAGACAATGGAGACAATACGCACAAGGGCCACAACGGGGGACAATGCAGACAATGGAGACAATGCACACAAGGGCCACAAAGGGGGACAATGCAGACAATGGAGACAATGCACACAAGGGCCACAACGGGGGACAATGCAGACAATGGAGACAATGCACACAAGGGCCACAAAGGGGGACAATGCAGACAATGGAGACAATACGCACAAGGGCCACAACGGGGGACAATGCAGACAATGGAGACAATGCACACAGGGGCCACAAAGGGGGACAATGCAGACAATGGAGACAATGCACACAAGGGCCACAACGGGGGACAATGCAGACAATGGAGACAATGCACACAAGGGCCACAAAGGGGGACAATGCAGACAATGGAGACAATGCACACAAGGGCCACAAAGGGGGACAATGCTGACAATGGAGACAATGCACACAAGGGCCACAAAGGGGGACAATGCAGACAATGGAGACAATGCACACCAGGGCCACAAAGGGGGACAATGCAGACAATGGAGACAATGCACACCAGGGCCACAAAGGGGGACAAGGCAGACAGTGGAGACAATGCACACCAGGGCCACAAAGGGGGACAATGCTGACAATGGAGACAATGCACACAAGGGCCACAAAGGGGGACAATGCTGACAATGGAGACAATGCACACAAGGGCCACAAAGGGGGACAATGCTGACAATGGAGACAATGCACACAAGGGCCACAAAGGGGGACAATGCAGACAATGGAGACAATGCACACAAGGGCCACAAAGGGGGACAATGCAGACAATGGAGACAATGCACACAAGGGCCACAAAGGGGGACAATGCAGACAATGGAGACAATGCACACAAGGGCCACAAAGGGGGACAATGCTGACAATGGAGACAATGCACACAAGGGCCACAAAGGGGGACAATGCAGACAATGGAGACAATGCACACCAGGGCCACAAAGGGGGACAATGCAGACAATGGAGACAATGCACACCAGGGCCACAAAGGGGGACAAGGCAGACAGTGGAGACAATGCACACCAGGGCCACAAAGGGGGACAATGCTGACAATGGAGACAATGCACACAAGGGCCACAAAGGGGGACAATGCTGACAATGGAGACAATGCACACAAGGGCCACAAAGGGGGACAATGCTGACAATGGAGACAATGCACACAAGGGCCACAAAGGGGGACAATGCAGACAATGGAGACAATGCACACCAGGGCCACAAAGGGGGACAATGCAGACAATGGAGACAATGCACACCAGGGCCACAAAGGGGGACAAGGCAGACAGTGGAGACAATGCACACAAGGGCCACAAAGGGGGACAATGCAGACAATGGAGACAATGCACACAAGGGCCACAAAGGGGGACAAGGCAGACAATGGAGACAATGCACACCAGGGCCACAAAGGGGGACAATGCAGACAATGGAGACAATGCACACAAGGGCCACAAAGGGGGACAATGCAGACAATGGAGACAATGCACACCAGGGCCACAAAGGGGGACAATGCAGACAGTGGAGACAATGCACACCAGGGCCACAAAGGGGGACAATGCAGACAGTGGAGACAATGCACACAAGGGGCACAAAGGGGGACAATGCTGACAATGGAGACAATGCACACAAGGGCCACAAAGGGGGACAATGCACACAAGGGCCACAAATGAGGACAATGCTGACAATGGAGACAATGCACACCAGGGCCACAAAGGGGGACAATGCAGACAATGGAGACAATGCACACAAGGGGCACAAAGGGGGACAATGCTGACAATGGAGCCAATGCACACAAGGACCACAAAGGGGGACAAGGCTGACAATGGAGACAATGCACACAAGGGCCACAAAGGGGGACAAGGCAGACAGTGGAGACAATGCACACAAGGGCCACAAAGGGGGACAATGCAGAAAATGGAGACAATGCACACAAGGGCCACAAAGGGGGACAAGGCAGACAATGGAGACAATGCACACAAGGGCCACAAAGGGGGACAATGCTGACAATGGAGACAATGCACACAAGGGCCACAAGGAGGACAATGCAGACAATGGAGACAATGCACACCAGGGCCACAAAGGGGGACAATGCACACAAGGGCCACAAATGAGGACAATGCTGACAATGGAGACAATGCACACCAGGGCCACAAAGGGGGACAATGCAGACAATGGAGACAATGCACACCAGGGCCACAAAGGGGGACAATGCAGACAATGGAGACAATGCACACAAGGGGCACAAAGGGGGACAATGCTGACAATGGAGACAATGCACACAAGGGTCACAAAGGGGGACAATGCTGACAATGGAGACAATGCACACAAGGGCCACAAAGGGGGACAAGGCTGACAATGGAGACAATGCACACAAGGGTCACAAAGGGGGACAATGCAGACAGTGGAGACAATGCACACCAGGGCCACAAAGGGGGACAATGCAGACAATGGAGACAATGCACACCAGGGCCACAAAGGGGGACAAGGCTGACAATGGAGACAATGCACACCAGGGCCACAAAGGGGGACAATGCAGACAATGGAGACAATGCACACCAGGGCCACAAAGGGGGACAATGCAGACAGTGGAGACAATGCACACCAGGGCCACAAAGGGGGACAAGGCTGACAGTGGAGACAATGCACACAAGGGGCACAAAGGGGGACAATGCTGACAATGGAGACAATGCACACAAGGGCCACAAAGGGGGACAATGCACACAAGGGCCACAAATGAGGACAATGCAGACAATGGAGACAATGCACACCAGGGCCACAAAGGGGGACAATGCAGACAATGGAGACAATGCACACAAGGGGCACAAAGGGGGACAATGCTGACAATGGAGACAATGCACACAAGGGTCACAAAGGGGGACAATGCTGACAATGGAGACAATGCACACAAGGGCCACAAAGGGGGACAAGGCTGACAATGGAGACAATGCACACAAGGGTCACAAAGGGGTACAATGCAGACAGTGGAGACAATGCACACCAGGGCCACAAAGGGGGACAATGCAGACAATGGAGACAATGCACACCAGGGCCACAAAGGGGGACAAGGCTGACAATGGAGACAATGCACACCAGGGCCACAAAGGGGGACAATGCAGACAATGGAGACAATGCACACCAGGGCCACAAAGGGGGACAATGCAGACAGTGGAGACAATGCACACCAGGGCCACAAAGGGGGACAATGCAGACAGTGGAGACAATGCACACAAGGGGCACAAAGGGGGACAATGCTGACAATGGAGACAATGCACACAAGGGCCACAAAGGGGGACAATGCACACAAGGGCCACAAATGAGGACAATGCTGACAATGGAGACAATGCACACCAGGGCCACAAAGGGGGACAATGCAGACAATGGAGACAATGCACACAAGGGGCACAAAGGGGGACAATGCTGACAATGGAGACAATGCACACAAGGGTCACAAAGGGGGACAATGCTGACAATGGAGACAATGCACACAAGGGCCACAAAGGGGGACAAGGCTGACAATGGAGACAATGCACACAAGGGTCACAAAGGGGGACAATGCAGACAGTGGAGACAATGCACACCAGGGCCACAAAGGGGGACAATGCAGACAATGGAGACAATGCACACCAGGGCCACAAAGGGGGACAAGGCTGACAATGGAGACAATGCACACAAGGGCCACAAAGGGGGACAATGCACACAAGGGCCACAATGGAGACAATGCACACAAGGGCCACAAAGGGGGACAATGCAGACAGTGGAGACAATGCACACAAGGGGCACAAAGGGGGACAATGCTGACAATGGAGACAATGCACACAAGGGCCACAAAGGGGGACAATGCACACAAGGGCCACAAATGAGGACAATGCTGACAATGGAGACAATGCACACCAGGGCCACAAAGGGGGACAATGCAGACAATGGAGACAATGCACACAAGGGGCACAAAGGGGGACAATGCTGACAATGGAGACAATGCACACAAGGGTCACAAAGGGGGACAATGCTGACAATGGAGACAATGCATACAAGGGTCACAAAGGGGGACAATGCAGACAGTGGAGACAATGCACACAAGGGGCACAAAGGGGGACAATGCAGACAATGGAGACAATGCACACAAGGGCCACAAAGGGGGACAAGGCTGACAATGGAGACAATGCACACAAGGGCCACAAAGGGGGACAAGGCAGACAGTGGAGACAATGCACACAAGGGCCACAAAGGGGGACAATGCAGACAATGGAGACAATGCACACAAGGGCCACAAAGGGGGACAAGGCAGACAATGGAGACAATGCACACAAGGGCCACAAAGGGGGACAATGCTGACAATGGAGACAATGCACACAAGGGCCACAAGGAGGACAATGCAGACAATGGAGACAATGCACACCAGGGCCACAAAGGGGGACAATGCAGACAATGGAGACAATGCATACCAGGGCCACAAAGGGGGACAATGCAGACAATGGAGACAATGCACACAAGGGCCACAAAGGAGGACAATGCAGACAATGGAGACAAAGCACACAAGGGCCACAAATGAGGACAATGCAGACAGTGGAGACAATGCACACCAGGGCCACAAAGGGGGACAATGCAGACAGTGGAGACAATGCACACAAGGGGCACAAAGGGGGACAATGCTGACAATGGAGACAATGCACACAAGGGTCACAAAGGGGGACAATGCTGACAATGGAGACAATGCACACAAGGGCCACAAAGGGGGACAAGGCTGACAATGGAGACAATGCACACAAGGGTCACAAAGGGGGACAATGCAGACAGTGGAGACAATGCACACCAGGGCCACAAAGGGGGACAATGCAGACAATGGAGACAATGCACACCAGGGCCACAAAGGGGGACAAGGCTGACAATGGAGACAATGCACACAAGGGCCACAAAGGGGGACAATGCACACAAGGGCCACAATGGAGACAATGCACACAAGGGCCACAAAGGGGGACAATGCAGACAGTGGAGACAATGCACACAAGGGGCACAAAGGGGGACAATGCTGACAATGGAGACAATGCACACAAGGGCCACAAAGGGGGACAATGCACACAAGGGCCACAAATGAGGACAATGCTGACAATGGAGACAATGCACACCAGGGCCACAAAGGGGGACAATGCAGACAATGGAGACAATGCACACAAGGGGCACAAAGGGGGACAATGCTGACAATGGAGACAATGCACACAAGGGTCACAAAGGGGGACAATGCTGACAATGGAGACAATGCATACAAGGGTCACAAAGGGGGACAATGCAGACAGTGGAGACAATGCACACAAGGGGCACAAAGGGGGACAATGCAGACAATGGAGACAATGCACACAAGGGCCACAAAGGGGGACAAGGCTGACAATGGAGACAATGCACACAAGGGCCACAAAGGGGGACAAGGCAGACAGTGGAGACAATGCACACAAGGGCCACAAAGGGGGACAATGCAGACAATGGAGACAATGCACACAAGGGCCACAAAGGGGGACAAGGCAGACAATGGAGACAATGCACACAAGGGCCACAAAGGGGGACAATGCTGACAATGGAGACAATGCACACAAGGGCCACAAGGAGGACAATGCAGACAATGGAGACAATGCACACCAGGGCCACAAAGGGGGACAATGCAGACAATGGAGACAATGCATACCAGGGCCGCAAAGGGGGACAATGCAGACAATGGAGACAATGCACACAAGGGCCACAAAGGAGGACAATGCAGACAATGGAGACAAAGCACACAACGGCCACAAATGAGGACAATGCAGACAGTGGAGACAATGCACACCAGGGCCACAAAGGGGGACAATGCAGACAGTGGAGACAATGCACACAAGGGGCACAAAGGGGGACAATGCTGACAATGGAGACAATGCACACAAGGGCCACAAAGGGGGACAATGCACACAAGGGCCACAAATGAGGACAATGCTGACAATGGAGACAATGCACACCAGGGCCACAAAGGGGGACAATGCAGACAATGGAGACAATGCACACAAGGGGCACAAAGGGGGACAATGCTGACAATGGAGACAATGCACACAAGGGTCACAAAGGGGGACAATGCTGACAATGGAGACAATGCACACAAGGGCCACAAAGGGGGACAAGGCTGACAATGGAGACAATGCACACAAGGGTCACAAAGGGGGACAATGCAGACAGTGGAGACAATGCACACCAGGGCCACAAAGGGGGACAATGCAGACAATGGAGACAATGCACACCAGGGCCACAAAGGAGGACAATGCTGACAATGGAGACAATGCACACAAGGGCCACAAAGGGGGACAATGCAGACAATGGAGACAATGCACACAAGGGCCTCAAAGGAGCACAATGCTGACAATGGAGACAATGCACACAAGGGCCTCAAAGGAGGACAATGCACACAAGGGCCACAAATGAGGACAATGCACACAAGGGCCACAAATGAGGACAATGCTGACAATGGAGACAATGCACACCAGGGCCACAAAGGGGGACAATGCAGACAATGGAGACAATGCACACCAGGGCCACAAAGGGGGACAATGCAGACAATGGAGACAATGCACACCAGGGCCACAAAGGGGGACAATGCAGACAATGGAGACAATGCACACAAGGGGCACAAAGGGGGACAATGCTGACAATGGAGACAATGCACACAAGGGCCACAAAGGGGGATAATGCAGACAATGGAGACAATGCACACAAGGGGCACAAAGGGGGACAATGCAGACAATGGAGACAATGCACACAAGGGCCACAAAGGAGGACAATGCTGACAATGGAGACAATGCACACAAGGGCCACAAAGGGGGACAATGCTGACAATGGAGACAATGCAGACAAGGGCCACAAAGGGGGACAATGCTGACAATGGAGACAATGCACACAAGGGCCACAAAGGGGGACAATGCTGACAATGGAGACAATGCACACAAGGGCCACAAATGAGGACAATGCTGACAATGGAGACAATGCACACCAGGGCCACAAAGGGGGACAATGCAGACAATGGAGACAATGCACACCAGGGCCACAAAGGGGGACAATGCAGACAATGGAGACAATGCACACCAGGGCCACAAAGGGGGACAATGCAGACAATGGAGACAATGCACACAAGGGGCACAAAGGGGGACAATGCTGACAATGGAGACAATGCACACAAGGGCCACAAAGGGGGACAATGCAGACAATGGAGACAATGCACACAAGGGGCACAAAGGGGGACAATGCAGACAATGGAGACAATGCACACAAGGGGCACAAAGGAGGACAATGCTGACAATGGAGACAATGCACACAAGGGCCACAAAGGGGGACAATGCTGACAATGGAGACAATGCACACAAGGGCCACAAAGGGGGACAATGCTGACAATGGAGACAATGCACACAAGGGCCACAAAGGGGGACAATGCTGACAATGGAGACAATGCACACAAGGGCCACAAAGGGGGACAATGCTGACAATGGAGACAATGCACACAAGGGCCACAAAGGAGGACAATGCAGACAATGGAGACAATACGCACAAGGGCCGCAAAGGGGGACAATGCAGACAATAGAGACAATGCGCACAAGGGCCACAAAGGAGGACAATGCAGACAATGGAGACAATACGCACAAGGGCCACAAAGGGGGACAATGCAGACAATGGAGACAATGCGCACAAGGGCCACAAAGGGGGACAATGCTGACAATGGAGACAATGCACACAAGGGCCACAAAGGGGGACAATGCTGACAATGGAGACAATGCACACAAGGGCCACAAAGGGGGACAATGCTGACAATGGAGACAATGCACACAAGGGCCACAAAGGGGGACAAGGCTGACAATGGAGACAATGCACACCAGGGCCACAAAGGGGGACAATGCAGACAATGGAGACAATGCACACAAGGGGCACAAAGGAGGACAATGCAGACAATGGAGACAATGCACACAAGGGCCACAAAGGAGGACAATGCAGACAATGGAGACAATGCACACAAGGGCCACAAAGGGGGACAATGCAGACAATGGAGACAATGCACACAAGGGCCACAAAGGGGGACAAGGCTGATAATGGAGACAATGCACACAAGGGTCACAAAGGGGGACAAGGCTGACAATGGAGACAATGCACACAAGGGCCACAAAGGGGGACAAGGCTGACAATGGAGACAATGCACACAAGGGCCACAAAGGAGGACAATGCAGACAATGGAGACAATGCACACAAGGGCCACAAAGGGGGACAAGGCTGACAATGGAGACAATGCACACAAGGGTCACAAAGGGGGACAATGCAGACAGTGGAGACAATGCACACCAGGGCCACAAAGGGGGACAATGCAGACAATGGAGACAATGCACACCAGGGCCACAAAGGGGGACAAGGCTGACAATGGAGACAATGCACACAAGGGCCACAAAGGGGGACAATGCACACAAGGGCCACAATGGAGACAATGCACACAAGGGCCACAAAGGGGGACAATGCAGACAGTGGAGACAATGCACACAAGGGGCACAAAGGGGGACAATGCTGACAATGGAGACAATGCACACAAGGGCCACAAAGGGGGACAATGCACACAAGGGCCACAAATGAGGACAATGCTGACAATGGAGACAATGCACACCAGGGCCACAAAGGGGGACAATGCAGACAATGGAGACAATGCACACAAGGGTCACAAAGGGGGACAATGCTGACAATGGAGACAATGCATACAAGGGTCACAAAGGGGGACAATGCAGACAGTGGAGACAATGCACACAAGGGGCACAAAGGGGGACAAGGCTGACAATGGAGACAATGCACACAAGGGCCACAAAGGGGGACAATGCACACAAGGGCCACAATGGAGACAATGCACACAAGGGCCACAAAGGGGGACAATGCAGACAGTGGAGACAATGCACACAAGGGGCACAAAGGGGGACAATGCTGACAATGGAGACAATGCACACAAGGGCCACAAAGGGGGACAATGCACACAAGGGCCACAAATGAGGACAATGCTGACAATGGAGACAATGCACACCAGGGCCACAAAGGGGGACAATGCAGACAATGGAGACAATGCACACAAGGGGCACAAAGGGGGACAATGCTGACAATGGAGACAATGCACACAAGGGTCACAAAGGGGGACAATGCTGACAATGGAGACAATGCATACAAGGGTCACAAAGGGGGACAATGCAGACAGTGGAGACAATGCACACAAGGGGCACAAAGGGGGACAATGCAGACAATGGAGACAATGCACACAAGGGCCACAAAGGGGGACAAGGCTGACAATGGAGACAATGCACACAAGGGCCACAAAGGGGGACAAGGCAGACAGTGGAGACAATGCACACAAGGGCCACAAAGGGGGACAATGCAGACAATGGAGACAATGCACACAAGGGCCACAAAGGGGGACAAGGCAGACAATGGAGACAATGCACACAAGGGCCACAAAGGGGGACAATGCTGACAATGGAGACAATGCACACAAGGGCCACAAGGAGGACAATGCAGACAATGGAGACAATGCACACCAGGGCCACAAAGGGGGACAATGCAGACAATGGAGACAATGCATACCAGGGCCGCAAAGGGGGACAATGCAGACAATGGAGACAATGCACACAAGGGCCACAAAGGAGGACAATGCAGACAATGGAGACAAAGCACACAAGGGCCACAAATGAGGACAATGCAGACAGTGGAGACAATGCACACCAGGGCCACAAAGGGGGACAATGCAGACAGTGGAGACAATGCACACAAGGGGCACAAAGGGGGACAATGCTGACAATGGAGACAATGCACACAAGGGCCACAAAGGGGGACAATGCACACAAGGGCCACAAATGAGGACAATGCTGACAATGGAGACAATGCACACCAGGGCCACAAAGGGGGACAATGCAGACAATGGAGACAATGCACACAAGGGGCACAAAGGGGGACAATGCTGACAATGGAGACAATGCACACAAGGGTCACAAAGGGGGACAATGCTGACAATGGAGACAATGCACACAAGGGCCACAAAGGGGGACAAGGCTGACAATGGAGACAATGCACACAAGGGTCACAAAGGGGGACAATGCAGACAGTGGAGACAATGCACACCAGGGCCACAAAGGGGGACAATGCAGACAATGGAGACAATGCACACCAGGGCCACAAAGGAGGACAATGCTGACAATGGAGACAATGCACACAAGGGCCACAAAGGGGGACAATGCAGACAATGGAGACAATGCACACAAGGGCCTCAAAGGAGCACAATGCTGACAATGGAGACAATGCACACAAGGGCCTCAAAGGAGGACAATGCACACAAGGGCCACAAATGAGGACAATGCACACAAGGGCCACAAATGAGGACAATGCTGACAATGGAGACAATGCACACCAGGGCCACAAAGGGGGACAATGCAGACAATGGAGACAATGCACACCAGGGCCACAAAGGGGGACAATGCAGACAATGGAGACAATGCACACCAGGGCCACAAAGGGGGACAATGCAGACAATGGAGACAATGCACACAAGGGGCACAAAGGGGGACAATGCTGACAATGGAGACAATGCACACAAGGGCCACAAAGGGGGATAATGCAGACAATGGAGACAATGCACACAAGGGGCACAAAGGGGGACAATGCAGACAATGGAGACAATGCACACAAGGGCCACAAAGGAGGACAATGCTGACAATGGAGACAATGCACACAAGGGCCACAAAGGGGGACAATGCTGACAATGGAGACAATGCACACAAGGGCCACAAAGGGGGACAATGCTGACAATGGAGACAATGCACACAAGGGCCACAAAGGGGGACAATGCTGACAATGGAGACAATGCACACAAGGGCCACAAAGGGGGACAATGCTGACAATGGAGACAATGCACACAAGGGCCACAAATGAGGACAATGCTGACAATGGAGACAATGCACACCAGGGCCACAAAGGGGGACAATGCAGACAATGGAGACAATGCACACCAGGGCCACAAAGGGGGACAATGCAGACAATGGAGACAATGCACACCAGGGCCACAAAGGGGGACAATGCAGACAATGGAGACAATGCACACAAGGGGCACAAAGGGGGACAATGCTGACAATGGAGACAATGCACACAAGGGCCACAAAGGGGGACAATGCAGACAATGGAGACAATGCACACAAGGGGCACAAAGGGGGACAATGCAGACAATGGAGACAATGCACACAAGGGGCACAAAGGAGGACAATGCTGACAATGGAGACAATGCACACAAGGGCCACAAAGGGGGACAATGCTGACAATGGAGACAATGCACACAAGGGCCACAAAGGGGGACAATGCTGACAATGGAGACAATGCACACAAGGGCCACAAAGGGGGACAATGCTGACAATGGAGACAATGCACACAAGGGCCACAAAGGGGGACAATGCTGACAATGGAGACAATGCACACAAGGGCCACAAAGGAGGACAATGCAGACAATGGAGACAATACGCACAAGGGCCGCAAAGGGGGACAATGCAGACAATAGAGACAATGCGCACAAGGGCCACAAAGGAGGACAATGCAGACAATGGAGACAATACGCACAAGGGCCACAAAGGGGGACAATGCAGACAATGGAGACAATGCGCACAAGGGCCACAAAGGGGGACAATGCTGACAATGGAGACAATGCACACAAGGGCCACAAAGGGGGACAATGCTGACAATGGAGACAATGCACACAAGGGCCACAAAGGGGGACAATGCTGACA
Source organism: Eublepharis macularius (assembly GCF_028583425.1). Lineage (NCBI taxonomy): Eukaryota > Metazoa > Chordata > Lepidosauria > Squamata > Eublepharidae > Eublepharis > Eublepharis macularius. The sequence continues at coordinate 176,757,914 of NC_072793.1, forward strand.
ATGGAGACAATGCACACAAGGGCCACAAAGGGGGACAAGGCTGACAATGGAGACAATGCACACCAGGGCCACAAAGGGGGACAATGCAGACAATGGAGACAATGCACACAAGGGGCACAAAGGAGGACAATGCAGACAATGGAGACAATGCACACAAGGGCCACAAAGGAGGACAATGCAGACAATGGAGACAATGCACACAAGGGCCACAAAGGGGGACAATGCAGACAATGGAGACAATGCACACAAGGGCCACAAAGGGGGACAAGGCTGATAATGGAGACAATGCACACAAGGGTCACAAAGGGGGACAAGGCTGACAATGGAGACAATGCACACAAGGGCCACAAAGGGGGACAAGGCTGACAATGGAGACAATGCACACAAGGGCCACAAAGGAGGACAATGCAGACAATGGAGACAATGCACACAAGGGCCACAAAGGGGGACAAGGCTGACAATGGAGACAATGCACACAAGGGTCACAAAGGGGGACAATGCAGACAGTGGAGACAATGCACACCAGGGCCACAAAGGGGGACAATGCAGACAATGGAGACAATGCACACCAGGGCCACAAAGGGGGACAAGGCTGACAATGGAGACAATGCACACAAGGGCCACAAAGGGGGACAATGCACACAAGGGCCACAATGGAGACAATGCACACAAGGGCCACAAAGGGGGACAATGCAGACAGTGGAGACAATGCACACAAGGGGCACAAAGGGGGACAATGCTGACAATGGAGACAATGCACACAAGGGCCACAAAGGGGGACAATGCACACAAGGGCCACAAATGAGGACAATGCTGACAATGGAGACAATGCACACCAGGGCCACAAAGGGGGACAATGCAGACAATGGAGACAATGCACACAAGGGTCACAAAGGGGGACAATGCTGACAATGGAGACAATGCATACAAGGGTCACAAAGGGGGACAATGCAGACAGTGGAGACAATGCACACAAGGGGCACAAAGGGGGACAATGCAGACAATGGAGACAATGCACACAAGGGCCACAAAGGGGGACAAGGCAGACAGTGGAGACAATGCACACAAGGGCCACAAAGGGGGACAATGCAGACAGTGGAGACAATGCACACAAGGGCCACAAAGGGGGACAAGGCTGACAATGGAGACAATGCACACAAGGGCCACAAAGGGGGACAATGCAGACAGTGGAGACAATGCACACAAGGGCCACAAAGGGGGACAAGGCTGACAATGGAGACAATGCACACAAGGGCCACAAAGGGGGACAAGGCAGAAAGTGGAGACAATGCACACAAGGGCCAAAAAGGGGGACAATGCAGACAGTGGAGACAATGCACACAAGGACCACAAAGGGGGACAAGGCTGACAGTGGAGACAATGCACACAAGGGTCACAAAGGGGGACAATGCAGACAGTGGAGACAATGCACACAAGGGCCACAAAGGGGGACAAGGCTGACAATGGAGACAATGCACACAAGGGCCACAAAGGGGGACAAGGCAGACAATGGAGACAATGCACACAAGGGCCACAAAGGGGGACAAGGCAGACAGTGGAGACAATGCACACAAGGGCCACAAAGGAGGACAATGCAGACAATGGAGACAATACGCACAAGGGCCGCAAAGGGGGACAATGCAGACAATAGAGACAATGCGCACAAGGGCCACAAAGGAGGACAATGCAGACAATGGAGACAATACGCACAAGGGCCACAAAGGGGGACAATGCAGACAATGGAGACAATGCGCACAAGGGCCACAAAGGGGGACAATGCTGACAATGGAGACAATGCACACAAGGGCCACAAAGGGGGACAATGCTGACAATGGAGACAATGCACACAAGGGCCACAAAGGGGGACAATGCTGACAATGGAGACAATGCACACAAGGGCCACAAAGGGGGACAAGGCTGACAATGGAGACAATGCACACCAGGGCCACAAAGGGGGACAATGCAGACAATGGAGACAATGCACACAAGGGGCACAAAGGAGGACAATGCAGACAATGGAGACAATGCACACAAGGGCCACAAAGGAGGACAATGCAGACAATGGAGACAATGCACACAAGGGCCACAAAGGGGGACAATGCAGACAATGGAGACAATGCACACAAGGGCCACAAAGGGGGACAAGGCTGATAATGGAGACAATGCACACAAGGGTCACAAAGGGGGACAAGGCTGACAATGGAGACAATGCACACAAGGGCCACAAAGGGGGACAAGGCTGACAATGGAGACAATGCACACAAGGGCCACAAAGGAGGACAATGCAGACAATGGAGACAATGCACACAAGGGCCACAAAGGGGGACAAGGCTGACAATGGAGACAATGCACACAAGGGTCACAAAGGGGGACAATGCAGACAGTGGAGACAATGCACACCAGGGCCACAAAGGGGGACAATGCAGACAATGGAGACAATGCACACCAGGGCCACAAAGGGGGACAAGGCTGACAATGGAGACAATGCACACAAGGGCCACAAAGGGGGACAATGCACACAAGGGCCACAATGGAGACAATGCACACAAGGGCCACAAAGGGGGACAATGCAGACAGTGGAGACAATGCACACAAGGGGCACAAAGGGGGACAATGCTGACAATGGAGACAATGCACACAAGGGCCACAAAGGGGGACAATGCACACAAGGGCCACAAATGAGGACAATGCTGACAATGGAGACAATGCACACCAGGGCCACAAAGGGGGACAATGCAGACAATGGAGACAATGCACACAAGGGTCACAAAGGGGGACAATGCTGACAATGGAGACAATGCATACAAGGGTCACAAAGGGGGACAATGCAGACAGTGGAGACAATGCACACAAGGGCCACAAAGGGGGACAATGCAGACAATGGAGACAATGCACACAAGGGCCACAAAGGGGGACAAGGCAGACAGTGGAGACAATGCACACAAGGGCCACAAAGGGGGACAATGCAGACAGTGGAGACAATGCACACAAGGGCCACAAAGGGGGACAAGGCTGACAATGGAGACAATGCACACAAGGGCCACAAAGGGGGACAATGCAGACAGTGGAGACAATGCACACAAGGGCCACAAAGGGGGACAAGGCTGACAATGGAGACAATGCACACAAGGGCCACAAAGGGGGACAAGGCAGAAAGTGGAGACAATGCACACAAGGGCCAAAAAGGGGGACAATGCAGACAGTGGAGACAATGCACACAAGGACCACAAAGGGGGACAAGGCTGACAGTGGAGACAATGCACACAAGGGTCACAAAGGGGGACAATGCAGACAGTGGAGACAATGCACACAAGGGCCACAAAGGGGGACAAGGCTGACAATGGAGACAATGCACACAAGGGCCACAAAGGGGGACAAGGCAGACAGTGGAGACAATGCACACAAGGGCCACAAAGGGGGACAATGCAGACAATGGAGACAATGCACACAAGGGCCACAAAGGGGGACAAGGCAGACATTGGAGACAATGCACACAAGGGCCACAAAGGGGGACAAGGCTGACAATGGAGACAATGCACACAAGGGCCACAAAGGGGGACAAGGCAGACAGTGGAGACAATGCACACAAGGGCCACAAAGGGGGACAATGCAGACAATGGAGACAATGCACACAAGGGCCACAAAGGGGGACAATGCCGACAATGGAGACAATGCACACAAGGGCCACAAAGGGGGACAAGGCAGACAATGGAGACAATGCACACAAGGGCCACAAAGGGGGACAATGCTGACAATGGAGACAATGCACACAAGGGCCACAAGGAGGACAATGCAGACAATGGAGACAATGCACACCAGGGCCACAAAGGGGGACAATGCAGACAATGGAGACAATGCACACCAGGGCCACAAAGGGGGACAATGCAGACAGTGGAGATAATGCACACCAGGGCCACAAAGGGGGACGATGCAGACAGTGGAGACAATGCACACAAGGGGCACAAAGGGGGACAATGCTGACAATGGAGACAATGCACACAAGGGCCACAAAGGGGGACAATGCACACAAGGGCCACAAATGAGGACAATGCTGACAATGGAGACAATGCACACCAGGGCCACAAAGGGGGACAATGCAGACAATGGAGACAATGCACACAAGGGGCACAAAGGGGGACAATGCTGACAATGGAGACAATGCACACAAGGGTCACAAAGGGGGACAATGCTGACAATGGAGACAATGCACACAAGGGCCACAAAGGGGGACAAGGCTGACAATGGAGACAATGCACACAAGGGTCACAAAGGGGGACAATGCAGAGAGTGGAGACAATGCACACCAGGGCCACAAAGGGGGACAATGCAGACAATGGAGACAATGCACACCAGGGCCACAAAGGAGGACAATGCTGACAATGGAGACAATGCACACAAGGGCCACAAAGGGGGACAATGCAGACAATGGATACAATGCACACAAGGGCCTCAAAGGAGCACAATGCTGACAATGGAGACAATGCACACAAGGGCCTCAAAGGAGGACAATGCACACAAGGGCCACAAATGAGGACAATGCACACAAGGGCCACAAATGAGGACAATGCTGACAATGGAGACAATGCACACCAGGGCCACAAAGGGGGACAATGCAGACAATGGAGACAATGCACACCAGGGCCACAAAGGGGGACAATGCAGACAATGGAGACAATGCACACCAGGGCCACAAAGGGGGACAATGCAGACAATGGAGACAATGCACACAAGGGGCACAAAGGGGGACAATGCTGACAATGGAGACAATGCACACAAGGGCCACAAAGGGGGATAATGCAGACAATGGAGACAATGCACACAAGGGGCACAAAGGGGGACAATGCAGACAATGGAGACAATGCACACAAGGGCCACAAAGGAGGACAATGCTGACAATGGAGACAATGCACACAAGGGCCACAAAGGGGGACAATGCTGACAATGGAGACAATGCACACAAGGGCCACAAAGGGGGACAATGCTGACAATGGAGACAATGCACACAAGGGCCACAAAGGGGGACAATGCTGACAATGGAGACAATGCACACAAGGGCCACAAAGGGGGACAATGCTGACAATGGAGACAATGCACACCAGGGCCACAAAGGGGGACAATGCAGACAGTGGAGACAATGCACACCAGGGCCACAAAGGGGGACAATGCAGACAGTGGAGACAATGCACACAAGGGGCACAAAGGGGGACAATGCTGACAATGGAGACAATGCACACAAGGGCCACAAAGGGGGACAATGCACACAAGGGACACAAATGAGGACAATGCTGACAATGGAGACAATGCACACCAGGGCCACAAAGGGGGACAATGCAGACAATGGAGACAATGCACACAAGGGGCACAAAGGGGGACAATGCTGACAATGGAGACAATGCACACAAGGGTCACAAAGGGGGACAATGCTGACAATGGAGACAATGCACACAAGGGCCACAAAGGGGGACAAGGCTGACAATGGAGACAATGCACACAAGGGTCACAAAGGGGGACAATGCAGACAGTGGAGACAATGCACACCAGGGCCACAAAGGGGGACAATGCAGACAATGGAGACAATGCACACCAGGGCCACAAAGGAGGACAATGCTGACAATGGAGACAATGCACACAAGGGCCACAAAGGGGGACAATGCAGACAATGGATACAATGCACACAAGGGCCTCAAAGGAGCACAATGCTGACAATGGAGACAATGCACACAAGGGCCTCAAAGGAGGACAATGCACACAAGGGCCACAAATGAGGACAATGCACACAAGGGCCACAAATGAGGACAATGCTGACAATGGAGACAATGCACACCAGGGCCACAAAGGGGGACAATGCAGACAATGGAGACAATGCACACCAGGGCCACAAAGGGGGACAATGCAGACAATGGAGACAATGCACACCAGGGCCACAAAGGGGGACAATGCTGACAATGGAGACAATGCACACAAGGGCCACAAAGGGGGATAATGCAGACAATGGAGACAATGCACACAAGGGGCACAAAGGGGGACAATGCAGACAATGGAGACAATGCACACAAGGGCCACAAAGGAGGACAATGCAGACAATGGAGACAATGCACACAAGGGCCACAAAGGGGGACAATGCTGACAATGGAGACAATGCACACAAGGGCCACAAAGGGGGACAATGCTGACAATGGAGACAATGCACACAAGGGCCACAAAGGGGGATAATGCAGACAATGGAGACAATGCACACAAGGGGCACAAAGGGGGACAATGCTGACAATGGAGACAATGCACACAAGGGCCACAAAGGGGGATAATGCAGACAATGGAGACAATGCACACAAGGGGCACAAAGGGGGACAATGCAGACAATGGAGACAATGCACACAAGGGCCACAAAGGAGGACAATGCAGACAATGGAGACAATGCACACAAGGGCCACAAAGGGGGACAATGCTGACAATGGAGACAATGCACACAAGGGCCACAAAGGGGGACAATGCTGACAATGGAGACAATGCACACAAGGGCCACAAAGGGGGACAATGCTGACAATGGAGACAATGCACACAAGGGCCACAAAGGGGGACAATGCTGACAATGGAGACAATGCACACAAGGGCCACAAATGAGGACAATGCTGACAATGGAGACAATGCACACCAGGGCCACAAAGGGGGACAATGCAGACAATGGAGACAATGCACACCAGGGCCACAAAGGGGGACAATGCAGACAATGGAGACAATGCACACCAGGGCCACAAAGGGGTACAATGCAGACAATGGAGACAATGCACACAAGGGGCACAAAGGGGGACAATGCTGACAATGGAGACAATGCACACAAGGGCCACAAAGGGGGACAATGCAGACAATGGAGACAATGCACACAAGGGGCACAAAGGGGGACAATGCAGACAATGGAGACAATGCACACAAGGGCCACAAAGGAGGACAATGCTGACAATGGAGACAATGCACACAAGGGCCACAAAGGGGGACAATGCTGACAATGGAGACAATGCACACAAGGGCAACAAAGGGGGACAATGCTGACAATGGAGACAATGCACACAAGGGCCACAAAGGGGGACAATGCTGACAATGGAGACAATGCACACAAGGGCCACAAAGGGGGACAATGCTGACAATGGAGACAATGCACACAAGGGCCACAAAGGAGGACAATGCAGACAATGGAGACAATACGCACAAGGGCCGCAAAGGGGGACAATGCAGACAATAGAGACAATGCGCACAAGGGCCACAAAGGAGGACAATGCAGACAATGGAGACAATACGCACAAGGGCCACAAAGGGGGACAATGCAGACAATGGAGACAATGCGCACAAGGGCCACAAAGGGGGACAATGCTGACAATGGAGACAATGCACACAAGGGCCACAAAGGGGGACAATGCTGACAATGGAGACAATGCACACAAGGGCCACAAAGGGGGACAATGCTGACAATGGAGACAATGCACACAAGGGCCACAAAGGGGGACAAGGCTGACAATGGAGACAATGCACACCAGGGCCACAAAGGGGGACAATGCAGACAATGGAGACAATGCACACAAGGGGCACAACGGAGGACAATGCAGACAATGGAGACAATGCACACAAGGGCCACAAAGGAGGACAATGCAGACAATGGAGACAATGCACACAAGGGCCACAAAGGGGGACAATGCAGACAATGGAGACAATGCACACAAGGGCCACAAAGGGGGACAAGGCTGATAATGGAGACAATGCACACAAGGGTCACAAAGGGGGACAAGGCTGACAATGGAGACAATGCACACAAGGGCCACAAAGGGGGACAAGGCTGACAATGGAGACAATGCACACAAGGGCCACAAAGGAGGACAATGCAGACAATGGAGACAATGCACACAAGGGCCACAAAGGGGGACAAGGCTGACAATGGAGACAATGCACACAAGGGTCACAAAGGGGGACAATGCAGACAGTGGAGACAATGCACACCAGGGCCACAAAGGGGGACAATGCAGACAATGGAGACAATGCACACCAGGGCCACAAAGGGGGACAAGGCTGACAATGGAGACAATGCACACAAGGGCCACAAAGGGGGACAATGCACACAAGGGCCACAATGGAGACAATGCACACAAGGGCCACAAAGGGGGACAATGCAGACAGTGGAGACAATGCACACAAGGGGCACAAAGGGGGACAATGCTGACAATGGAGACAATGCACACAAGGGCCACAAAGGGGGACAATGCACACAAGGGCCACAAATGAGGACAATGCTGACAATGGAGACAATGCACACCAGGGCCACAAAGGGGGACAATGCAGACAATGGAGACAATGCACACAAGGGTCACAAAGGGGGACAATGCTGACAATGGAGACAATGCATACAAGGGTCACAAAGGGGGACAATGCAGACAGTGGAGACAATGCACACAAGGGGCACAAAGGGGGACAATGCAGACAATGGAGACAATGCACACAAGGGCCACAAAGGGGGACAAGGCAGACAGTGGAGACAATGCACACAAGGGCCACAAAGGGGGACAATGCAGACAGTGGAGACAATGCACACAAGGGCCACAAAGGGGGACAAGGCTGACAATGGAGACAATGCACACAAGGGCCACAAAGGGGGACAATGCAGACAGTGGAGACAATGCACACAAGGGCCACAAAGGGGGACAAGGCTGACAATGGAGACAATGCACACAAGGGCCACAAAGGGGGACAAGGCAGAAAGTGGAGACAATGCACACAAGGGCCAAAAAGGGGGACAATGCAGACAGTGGAGACAATGCACACAAGGACCACAAAGGGGGACAAGGCTGACAGTGGAGACAATGCACACAAGGGTCACAAAGGGGGACAATGCAGACAGTGGAGACAATGCACACAAGGGCCACAAAGGGGGACAAGGCTGACAATGGAGACAATGCACACAAGGGCCACAAAGGGGGACAAGGCAGACAATGGAGACAATGCACACAAGGGCCACAAAGGGGGACAAGGCAGACAGTGGAGACAATGCACACAAGGGCCACAAAGGAGGACAATGCAGACAATGGAGACAATACGCACAAGGGCCACAAAGGGGGACAATGCAGACAATAGAGACAATGCGCACAAGGGCCACAAAGGAGGACAATGCAGACAATGGAGACAATACGCACAAGGGCCACAAAGGGGGACAATGCAGACAATGGAGACAATGCGCACAAGGGCCACAAAGGGGGACAATGCTGACAATGGAGACAATGCACACAAGGGCCACAAAGGGGGACAATGCTGACAATGGAGACAATGCACACAAGGGCCACAAAGGGGGACAATGCTGACAATGGAGACAATGCACACAAGGGCCACAAAGGGGGACAAGGCTGACAATGGAGACAATGCACACCAGGGCCACAAAGGGGGACAATGCAGACAATGGAGACAATGCACACAAGGGGCACAAAGGAGGACAATGCAGACAATGGAGACAATGCACACAAGGGCCACAAAGGAGGACAATGCAGACAATGGAGACAATGCACACAAGGGCCACAAAGGGGGACAATGCAGACAATGGAGACAATGCACACAATGGCCACAAAGGGGGACAAGGCTGAAAATGGAGACAATGCACACAAGGGTCACAAAGGGGGACAAGGCTGACAATGGAGACAATGCACACAAGGGCCACAAAGGGGGACAAGGCTGACAATGGAGACAATGCACACAAGGGCCACAAAGGAGGACAATGCAGACAATGGAGACAATGCACACAAGGGCCACAAAGGGGGACAAGGCTGACAATGGAGACAATGCACACAAGGGTCACAAAGGGGGACAATGCAGACAGTGGAGACAATGCACACCAGGGCCACAAAGGGGGACAATGCAGACAATGGAGACAATGCACACCAGGGCCACAAAGGGGGACAAGGCTGACAATGGAGACAATGCACACAAGGGCCACAAAGGGGGACAATGCACACAAGGGCCACAATGGAGACAATGCACACAAGGGCCACAAAGGGGGACAATGCAGACAGTGGAGACAATGCACACAAGGGGCACAAAGGGGGACAATGCTGACAATGGAGACAATGCACACAAGGGCCACAAAGGGGGACAATGCACACAAGGGCCACAAATGAGGACAATGCTGACAATGGAGACAATGCACACCAGGGCCACAAAGGGGGACAATGCAGACAATGGAGACAATGCACACAAGGGTCACAAAGGGGGACAATGCTGACAATGGAGACAATGCATACAAGGGTCACAAAGGGGGACAATGCAGACAGTGGAGACAATGCACACAAGGGGCACAAAGGGGGACAATGCAGACAATGGAGACAATGCACACAAGGGCCACAAAGGGGGACAAGGCAGACAGTGGAGACAATGCACACAAGGGCCACAAAGGGGGACAATGCAGACAGTGGAGACAATGCACACAAGGGCCACAAAGGGGGACAAGGCTGACAATGGAGACAATGCACACAAGGGCCACAAAGGGGGACAATGCAGACAGTGGAGACAATGCACACAAGGGCCACAAAGGGGGACAAGGCTGACAATGGAGACAATGCACACAAGGGCCACAAAGGGGGACAAGGCAGAAAGTGGAGACAATGCACACAAGGGCCAAAAAGGGGGACAATGCAGACAGTGGAGACAATGCACACAAGGACCACAAAGGGGGACAAGGCTGACAGTGGAGACAATGCACACAAGGGTCACAAAGGGGGACAATGCAGACAGTGGAGACAATGCACACAAGGGCCACAAAGGGGGACAAGGCTGACAATGGAGACAATGCACACAAGGGCCACAAAGGGGGACAAGGCAGACAGTGGAGACAATGCACACAAGGGCCACAAAGGGGGACAATGCAGACAATGGAGACAATGCACACAAGGGCCACAAAGGGGGACAATGCAGACAATGGAGACAATGCACACAAGGGCCACAAAGGGGGACAAGGCAGACAATGGAGACAATGCACACAAGGGCCACAAAGGGGGACAATGCTGACAATGGAGACAATGCACACAAGGGCCACAAGGAGGACAATGCAGACAATGGAGACAATGCACACCAGGGCCACAAAGGGGGACAATGCAGACAATGGAGACAATGCACACCAGGGCCACAAAGGGGGACAATGCAGACAGTGGAGACAATGCACACCAGGGCCACAAAGGGGGACAATGCAGACAGTGGAGACAATGCACACAAGGGGCACAAAGGGGGACAATGCTGACAATGGAGACAATGCACACAAGGGCCACAAAGGGGGACAATGCACACAAGGGCTACAAATGAGGACAATGCTGACAATGGAGACAATTCACACCAGGGCCACAAAGGGGGACAATGCAGATAATGGAGACAATGCACACAAGGGGCACAAAGGGGGACAATGCTGACAATGGAGACAATGCACACAAGGGTCACAAAGGGGGACAATGCTGACAATGGAGACAATGCACACAAGGGCCACAAAGGGGGACAAGGCTGACAATGGAGACAATGCACACAAGGGTCACAAAGGGGGACAATGCAGACAGTGGAGACAATGCACACCAGGGCCACAAAGGGGGACAATGCAGACAATGGAGACAATGCACACCAGGGCCACAAAGGAGGACAATGCTGACAATGGAGACAATGCACACAAGGGCCACAAAGGGGGACAATGCAGACAATGGAGACAATGCACACAAGGGCCTCAAAGGAGCACAATGCTGACAATGGAGACAATGCACACAAGGGCCTCAAAGGAGGACAATGCACACAAAAGGGGCACAAATGAGGACAATGCTGACAATGGAGACAATGCACACCAGGGCCACAAAGGGGGACAATGCAGACAATGGAGACAATGCACACCAGGGCCACAAAGGGGGACAATGCAGACAATGGAGACAATGCACACAAGGGCCACAAAGGGGGACAATGCTGACAATGGAGACAATGCACACAAGGGCCACAAAGGGGGACAATGCTGACAATGGAGACAATGCACACAAGGGCCACAAAAGGGGACAATGCTGACAATGGAGACAATGCACACAAGGGCCACAAAGGAGGACAATGCAGACAATGGAGACAATGCACACAAGGGCCACAAAGGGGGACAATGCAGACAATGGAGACAATGCACACAAGGGCCACAAAGGAGGACAATGCAGACAATGGAGACAATACGCACAAGGGCCGCAAAGGGGGACAATGCAGACAATAGAGACAATGCGCACAAGGGCCACAAAGGAGGACAATGTAGACAATGGAGACAATACGCACAAGGGCCACAAAGGGGGACAATGCAGACAATGGAGACAATGCGCACAAGGGCCACAAAGGGGGACAATGCTGACAATGGAGACAATGCACACAAGGGCCACAAAGGGGGACAATGCTGACAATGGAGACAATGCACACAAGGGCCACAAAGGGGGACAATGCTGACAATGGAGACAATGCACACAAGGGCCACAAAGGGGGACAAGGCTGACAATGGAGACAATGCACACCAGGGCCACAAAGGGGGACAATGCAGACAATGGAGACAATGCACACAAGGGCCACAAAGGAGGACAATGCAGACAATGGAGACAATGCACACAAGGGCCACAAAGGGGGACAATGCTGACAATGGAGACAATGCACACAAGGGCCACAAAGGGGGACAATGCAGACAATGGAGACAATGCACACAAGGGCCACAAAGGAGGACAATGCAGACAATGGAGACAATGCACACAAGGGCCACAAAGGAGGACAATGCAGACAATGGAGACAATGCACACAAGGGCCACAAAGGGGGACAATGCAGACAATGGAGACAATGCACACAAGGGCCACAAAGGAGGACAATGCAGACAATGGAGACAATGCACACAAGGGCCACAAAGGGGGACAATGCAGACAATGGAGACAATGCACACAAGGGCCACAAAGGGGGACAATGCAGACAATGGAGACAATGCACACAAGGGCCACAAAGGGGGACAATGCAGACAATGGAGACAATGCACACAAGGGCCACAAAGGAGGACAATGCAGACAATGGAGAAAATGCACACAAGGGCCACAAAGGGGGACAATGCAGACAATGGAGACAATGCACACAAGGGCCACAAAGGGGGACAATGCTGACAATGGAGACAATGCACACAAGGGCCACAAAGGGGGACAATGCAGACAATGGAGACAATGCACACAAGGGCCACAAAGGGGGACAATGCAGACAATGGAGACAATGCACACAAGGGCCACAAAGGGGGACAATGCAGACAATGGAGACAATGCACACAAGGGCCACAAAGGGGGACAATGCTGACAATGGAGACAATGCACACAAGGGCCACAAAGGGGGACAATGCAGACAATGGAGACAATGCACACAAGGGCCACAAAGGGGGACAATGCAGACAATGGAGACAATGCACACAAGGGCCACAAAGGAGGACAATGCAGACAATGGAGACAATGCACACAAGGGCCACAAAGGGGGACAATGCAGACAATGGAGACAATGCACACAAGGGCCACAAAGGGGGACAAGGCTGACAATGGAGACAATGCACACAAGGGGCACAAAGGGGGACAAGGCTGACAATGGAGACAATGCACACAAGGGCCACAAAGGGGGACAATGCAGACAATGGAGACAATGCACACAAGGGCCACAAAGGGGGACAAGGCTGACAATGGAGACAATGCACACAAGGGCCACAAAGGGGGACAATGCAGACAATGGAGACAATGCACACAAGGGCCACAAAGGAGGACAATGCAGACAATGGAGACAATGCACACAAGGGCCACAAAGGAGGACAATGCAGACAATGGAGACAATGCACACAAGGGCCACAAAGGGGGACAATGCAGACAATGGAGACAATGCACACAAGGGCCACAAAGGGGGACAATGCTGACAATGGAGACAATGCACACAAGGGCCACAAAGGGGGACAATGCAGACAATGGAGACAATGCACACAAGGGCCACAAAGGGGGACAATGCAGACAATGGAGTCAATGCACACAAGGGCCACAAAGGAGGACAATGCAGACAATGGAGACAATGCGCACAAGGGCCACAAAGGGGGACAATGCAGACAATGGAGACAATGCACACAAGGGCCACAAAGGGGGACAATGCAGACAATGGAGACAATGCACACAAGGGCCACAAAGGGGGACAATGCAGACAATGGAGACAATGCACACAAGGGCCACAAAGGGGGACAATGCAGACAATGGAGACAATGCACACAAGGGCCACAAAGGGGGACAATGCAGACAATGGAGTCAATGCACACAAGGGCCACAAAGGAGGACAATGCAGACAATGGAGACAATGCGCACAAGGGCCACAAAGGGGGACAATGCTGACAATGGAGACAATGCACACAAGGGCCACAAAGGGGGACAATGCTGACAATGGAGACAATGCACACAAGGGCCACAAAGGGGGACAAGGCTGACAATGGAGACAATGCACACCAGGGCCACAAAGGGGGACAATGCAGACAATGGAGACAATGCACACAAGGGCCACAAAGGAGGACAATGCAGACAATGGAGACAATGCACACAAGGGCCACAAAGGGGGACAATGCAGACAATGGAGACAATGCACACAAGGGCCACAAAGGAGGACAATGCAGACAATGGAGACAATGCACACAAGGGCCACAAAGGGGGACAATGCAGACAATGGAGACAATGCACACAAGGGCCACAAAGGGGGACAAGGCTGACAATGGAGACAATGCACACAAGGGCCACAAAGGGGGACAATGCAGACAATGGAGACAATGCACACAAGGGCCACAAAGGAGGACAATGCAGACAATGGAGACAATGCACACAAGGGCCACAAAGGGGGACAATGCAGACAATGGAGACAATGCACACAAGGGCCACAAAGGGGGACAATGCTGACAATGGAGACAATGCACACAAGGGCCACAAAGGGGGACAATGCAGACAATGGAGACAATGCACACAAGGGCCACAAAGGGGGACAATGCTGACAATGGAGACAATGCACACAAGGGCCACAAAGGGGGACAATGCAGACAATGGAGACAATGCACACAAGGGCCACAAAGGGGGACAATGCTGACAATGGAGACAATGCACACAAGGGCCACAAAGGGGGACAATGCTGACAATGGAGACAATGCACACAAGGGCCACAAAGGGGGACAAGGCTGACAATGGAGACAATGCACACAAGGGCCACAAAGGAGGACAATGCAGACAATGGAGACAATGCACACAAGGGCCACAAAGGAGGACAATGCAGACAATGGAGACAATGCACACAAGGGCCACAAAGGAGGACAATGCAGACAATGGAGACAATGCACACAAGGGCCACAAAGGAGGACAATGCAGACAATGGAGACAATGCACACAAGGGCCACAAAGGGGGACAATGCAGACAATGGAGACAATGCACACAAGGGCCACAAAGGGGGACAATGCTGACAATGGAGACAATGCACCCAAGGGCCACAAAGGGGGACAATGCAGACAATGGAGACAATGCACACAAGGGCCACAAAGGGGGACAATGCTGACAATGGAGACAATGCACACAAGGGCCACAAAGGGGGACAATGCTGACAATGGAGACAATGCACACAAGGGCCACAAAGGGGGACAAGGCTGACAATGGAGACAATGCACACAAGGGCCACAAAGGAGGACAATGCAGACAATGGAGACAATGCACACAAGGGCCACAAAGGAGGACAATGCAGACAATGGAGACAATGCACACAAGGGTCACAAAGGGGGACAATGCTGACAATGGAGACAATGCACACAAGGGCCACAAAGGGGGACAATGCAGACAATGGATACAATGCAAACAAGGGCCACAAAGGGGGACAATGCTGACAATGGAGACAATGCACACCAGGGCCACAAAGGGGGACAATGCAGACAATGGAGACAATGCACACAAGGGCCACAAAGGGGGACAATGCAGACAATGGAGACAATGCACACAAGGGCCACAAAGGAGGACAATGCAGACAATGGAGACAATGCACACAAGGGCCACAAAGGGGGACAATGCAGACAATGGAGACAATGCACACCAGGGCCACAAAGGGGGACAAGGCTGACAATGGAGACAATGCACACAAGGGCCACAAAGGGGGACAATGCACACAAGGGCCACAATGGAGACAATGCACACAAGGGCCACAAAGGGGGACAATGCAGACAGTGGAGACAATGCACACAAGGGGCACAAAGGGGGACAATGCTGACAATGGAGACAATGCACACAAGGGCCACAAAGGGGGACAATGCACACAAGGGCCACAAATGAGGACAATGCTGACAATGGAGACAATGCACACCAGGGCCACAAAGGGGGACAATGCAGACAATGGAGACAATGCACACAAGGGTCACAAAGGGGGACAATGCTGACAATGGAGACAATGCATACAAGGGTCACAAAGGGGGACAATGCAGACAGTGGAGACAATGCACACAAGGGGCACAAAGGGGGACAATGCAGACAATGGAGACAATGCACACAAGGGCCACAAAGGGGGACAAGGCAGACAGTGGAGACAATGCACACAAGGGCCACAAAGGGGGACAATGCAGACAGTGGAGACAATGCACACAAGGGCCACAAAGGGGGACAAGGCTGACAATGGAGACAATGCACACAAGGGCCACAAAGGGGGACAATGCAGACAGTGGAGACAATGCACACAAGGGCCACAAAGGGGGACAAGGCTGACAATGGAGACAATGCACACAAGGGCCACAAAGGGGGACAAGGCAGAAAGTGGAGACAATGCACAGAAGGGCCAAAAAGGGGGACAATGCAGACAGTGGAGACAATGCACACAAGGACCACAAAGGGGGACAAGGCTGACAGTGGAGACAATGCACACAAGGGTCACAAAGGGGGACAATGCAGACAGTGGAGACAATGCACACAAGGGCCACAAAGGGGGACAAGGCTGACAATGGAGACAATGCACACAAGGGCCACAAAGGGGGACAAGGCAGACATTGGAGACAATGCACACAAGGGCCACAAAGGGGGACAATGCAGACAATGGAGACAATGCACACAAGGGCCACAAAGGGGGACAAGGCAGACAGTGGAGACAATGCACACAAGGGCCACAAAGGGGGACAATGCAGACAGTGGAGACAATGCACACAAGGGCCACAAAGGGGGACAAGGCTGACAATGGAGACAATGCACACAAGGGCCACAAAGGGGGACAATGCAGACAGTGGAGACAATGCACACAAGGGCCACAAAGGGGGACAAGGCTGACAATGGAGACAATGCACACAAGGGCCACAAAGGGGGACAAGGCAGAAAGTGGAGACAATGCACACAAGGGCCAAAAAGGGGGACAATGCAGACAGTGGAGACAATGCACACAAGGACCACAAAGGGGGACAAGGCTGACAGTGGAGACAATGCACACAAGGGTCACAAAGGGGGACAATGCAGACAGTGGAGACAATGCACACAAGGGCCACAAAGGGGGACAAGGCTGACAATGGAGACAATGCACACAAGGGCCACAAAGGGGGACAAGGCAGACAATGGAGACAATGCACACAAGGGCCACAAAGGGGGACAAGGCAGACAGTGGAGACAATGCACACAAGGGCCACAAAGGAGGACAATGCAGACAATGGAGACAATACGCACAAGGGCCGCAAAGGGGGACAATGCAGACAATAGAGACAATGCGCACAAGGGCCACAAAGGAGGACAATGCAGACAATGGAGACAATACGCACAAGGGCCACAAAGGGGGACAATGCAGACAATGGAGACAATGCGCACAAGGGCCACAAAGGGGGACAATGCTGACAATGGAGACAATGCACACAAGGGCCACAAAGGGGGACAATGCTGACAATGGAGACAATGCACACAAGGGCCACAAAGGGGGACAATGCTGACAATGGAGACAATGCACACAAGGGCCACAAAGGGGGACAAGGCTGACAATGGAGACAATGCACACCAGGGCCACAAAGGGGGACAATGCAGACAATGGAGACAATGCACACAAGGGGCACAAAGGAGGACAATGCAGACAATGGAGACAATGCACACAAGGGCCACAAAGGAGGACAATGCAGACAATGGAGACAATGCACACAAGGGCCACAAAGGGGGACAATGCAGACAATGGAGACAATGCACACAATGGCCACAAAGGGGGACAAGGCTGAAAATGGAGACAATGCACACAAGGGTCACAAAGGGGGACAAGGCTGACAATGGAGACAATGCATACAAGGGCCACAAAGGGGGACAAGGCTGACAATGGAGACAATGCACACAAGGGCCACAAAGGAGGACAATGCAGACAATGGAGACAATGCACACAAGGGCCACAAAGGGGGACAAGGCTGACAATGGAGACAATGCACACAAGGGTCACAAAGGGGGACAATGCAGACAGTGGAGACAATGCACACCAGGGCCACAAAGGGGGACAATGCAGACAATGGAGACAATGCACACCAGGGCCACAAAGGGGGACAAGGCTGACAATGGAGACAATGCACACAAGGGCCACAAAGGGGGACAATGCACACAAGGGCCACAATGGAGACAATGCACACAAGGGCCACAAAGGGGGACAATGCAGACAGTGGAGACAATGCACACAAGGGGCACAAAGGGGGACAATGCTGACAATGGAGACAATGCACACAAGGGCCACAAAGGGGGACAATGCACACAAGGGCCACAAATGAGGACAATGCTGACAATGGAGACAATGCACACCAGGGCCACAAAGGGGGACAATGCAGACAATGGAGACAATGCACACAAGGGTCACAAAGGGGGACAATGCTGACAATGGAGACAATGCATACAAGGGTCACAAAGGGGGACAATGCAGACAGTGGAGACAATGCACACAAGGGGCACAAAGGGGGACAATGCAGACAATGGAGACAATGCACACAAGGGCCACAAAGGGGGACAAGGCAGACAGTGGAGACAATGCACACAAGGGCCACAAAGGGGGACAATGCAGACAGTGGAGACAATGCACACAAGGGCCACAAAGGGGGACAAGGCTGACAATGGAGACAATGCACACAAGGGCCACAAAGGGGGACAATGCAGACAGTGGAGACAATGCACACAAGGGCCACAAAGGGGGACAAGGCTGACAATGGAGACAATGCACACAAGGGCCACAAAGGGGGACAAGGCAGAAAGTGGAGACAATGCACACAAGGGCCAAAAAGGGGGACAATGCAGACAGTGGAGACAATGCACACAAGGACCACAAAGGGGGACAAGGCTGACAGTGGAGACAATGCACACAAGGGTCACAAAGGGGGACAATGCAGACAGTGGAGACAATGCACACAAGGGCCACAAAGGGGGACAAGGCTGACAATGGAGACAATGCACACAAGGGCCACAAAGGGGGATAAGGCAGACAGTGGAGACAATGCACACAAGGGCCACAAAGGGGGACAATGCAGACAATGGAGACAATGCACACAAGGGCCACAAAGGGGGACAAGGCAGACAATGGAGACAATGCACACAAGGGCCACAAAGGGGGACAAGGCTGACAATGGAGACAATGCACACAAGGGCCACAAAGGGGGACAAGGCAGACAGTGGAGACAATGCACACAAGGGCCACAAAGGGGGACAATGCAGACAATGGAGACAATGCACACAAGGGCCACAAAGGGGGACAATGCAGACAATGGAGACAATGCACACAAGGGCCACAAAGGGGGACAAGGCAGACAATGGAGACAATGCACACAAGGGCCACAAAGGGGGACAATGCTGACAATGGAGACAATGCACACAAGGGCCACAAGGAGGACAATGCAGACAATGGAGACAATGCACACCAGGGCCACAAAGGGGGACAATGCAGACAATGGAGACAATGCACACCAGGGCCACAAAGGGGGACAATGCAGACAGTGGAGACAATGCACACCAGGGCCACAAAGGGGGACAATGCAGACAGTGGAGACAATGCACACAAGGGGCACAAAGGGGGACAATGCTGACAATGGAGACAATGCACACAAGGGCCACAAAGGGGGACAATGCACACAAGGGCTACAAATGAGGACAATGCTGACAATGGAGACAATTCACACCAGGGCCACAAAGGGGGACAATGCAGATAATGGAGACAATGCACACAAGGGGCACAAAGGGGGACAATGCTGACAATGGAGACAATGCACACAAGGGTCACAAAGGGGGACAATGCTGACAATGGAGACAATGCACACAAGGGCCACAAAGGGGGACAAGGCTGACAATGGAGACAATGCACACAAGGGTCACAAAGGGGGACAATGCAGACAGTGGAGACAATGCACACCAGGGCCACAAAGGGGGACAATGCAGACAATGGAGACAATGCACACCAGGGCCACAAAGGAGGACAATGCTGACAATGGAGACAATGCACACAAGGGCCACAAAGGGGGACAATGCAGACAATGGAGACAATGCACACAAGGGCCTCAAAGGAGCACAATGCTGACAATGGAGACAATGCACACAAGGGCCTCAAAGGAGGACAATGCACACAAGGGCCACAAATGAGGACAATGCACACAAGGGCCACAAATGAGGACAATGCTGACAATGGAGACAATGCACACCAGGGCCACAAAGGGGGACAATGCAGACAATGGAGACAATGCACACCAGGGCCACAAAGGGGGACAATGCAGACAATGGAGACAATGCACACCAGGGCCACAAAGGGGGACAATGCAGACAATGGAGACAATGCACACAAGGGGCACAAAGGGGGACAATGCTGACAATGGAGACAATGCACACAAGGGCCACAAAGGGGGACAATGCAGACAATGGAGACAATGCACACAAGGGGCACGAAGGGGGACAATGCACACAATGGAGACAATGCACACAAGGGCCACAAAGGAGGACAATGCTGACAATGGAGACAATGCACACAAGGGCCACAAAGGGGGACAATGCTGACAATGGAGACAATGCACACAAGGGCCACAAAGGGGGACAATGCTGACAATGGAGACAATGCACACAAGGGCCACAAAGGGGGACAATGCTGACAATGGAGACAATGCACACCAGGGCCACAAAGGGGGACAATGCTGACAATGGAGACAATGCACACAAGGGCCACAAAAGGGGACAATGCTGACAATGGAGACAATGCACACAAGGGCCACAAAGGAGGACAATGCAGACAATGGAGACAATACGCACAAGGGCCGCAAAGGGGGACAATGCAGACAATAGAGACAATGCGCACAAGGGCCACAAAGGAGGACAATGTAGACAATGGAGACAATACGCACAAGGGCCACAAAGGGGGACAATGCAGACAATGGAGACAATGCGCACAAGGGCCACAAAGGGGGACAATGCTGACAATGGAGACAATGCACACAAGGGCCACAAAGGGGGACAATGCTGACAATGGAGACAATGCACACAAGGGCCACAAAGGGGGACAATGCTGACAATGGAGACAATGCACACAAGGGCCACAAAGGGGGACAAGGCTGACAATGGAGACAATGCACACCAGGGCCACAAAGGGGGACAATGCAGACAATGGAGACAATGCACACAAGGGGCACAAAGGAGGACAATGCAGACAATGGAGACAATGCACAGAAGGGCCACAAAGGAGGACGATGTAGACAATGGAGACAATGCACACAAGGGCCACAAAGGGGGACAATGCAGACAATGGAGACAATGCACACAAGGGCCACAAAGGAGGACAATGCAGACAATGGAGACAATGCACACAAGGGCCACAAAGGGGGACAATGCAGACAATGGAGACAATGCACACAAGGGCCACAAAGGGGGACAATGCAGACAATGGAGACAATGCACACAAGGGCCACAAAGGGGGACAATGCAGACAATGGAGACAATGCACACAAGGGCCACAAAGGGGGACAATGCAGACAATGGAGACAATGCACACAAGGGCCACAAAGGAGGACAATGCAGACAATGGAGAAAATGCACACAAGGGCCACAAAGGGGGACAATGCAGACAATGGAGACAATGCACACAAGGGCCACAAAGGGGGACAATGCAGACAATGGAGACAATGCACACCAGGGCCACAAAGGGGGACAATGCAGACAATGGAGACAATGCACACAAGGGCCACAAAGGGGGACAATGCTGACAATGGAGACAATGCACACAAGGGCCACAAAGGGGGACAATGCAGACAATGGAGACAATGCACACAAGGGCCACAAAGGGGGACAATGCAGACAATGGAGACAATGCACACAAGGGCCACAAAGGGGGACAATGCAGACAATGGAGACAATGCACACAAGGGCCACAAAGGGGGACAATGCAGCCAATGGAGACAATGCACACAAGGGCCACAAAGGGGGACAATGCGGACAATGGAGACAATGCACACAAGGGCCACAAAGGGGGACAATGCTGACAATGGAGACAATGCACACAAGGGCCACAAAGGGGGACAATGCTGACAATGGAGACAATGCACACAAGGGCCACAAAGGGGGACAAGGCTGACAATGGAGACAATGCACACCAGGGCCACAAAGGGGGACAATGCAGACAATGGAGACAATGCACACAAGGGGCACAAAGGAGGACAATGCAGACAATGGAGACAATGCACACAAGGGCCACAAAGGAGGACAATGCAGACAATGGAGACAATGCACACAAGGGCCACAAAGGGGGACAATGCAGACAATGGAGACAATGCACACAAGGGCCACAAAGGAGGACAATGCAGACAATGGAGACAATGCACACAAGGGCCACAAAGGGGGACAATGCAGACAATGGAGACAATGCACACAAGGGCCACAAAGGGGGACAAGGCTGACAATGGAGACAATGCACACAATGGCCACAAAGGGGGACAAGGCTGAAAATGGAGACAATGCACACAAGGGCCACAAAGGGGGACAATGCTGACAATGGAGACAATGCACACAAGGGGCACAAAGGGGGACAATGCAGACAATGGAGACAATGCACACAAGGGCCACAAAGGGGGACAATGCTGACAATGGAGACAATGCACACAAGGGCCACAAAGGGGGACAATGCTGACAATGGAGACAATGCACACAAGGGCCACAAAGGGGGACAAGGCTGACAATGGAGACAATACACACCAGGGCCACAAAGGGGGACAATGCAGACAATGGAGACAATGCACACAAGGGTCACAAAGGAGGACAATGCAGACAATGGAGACAATGCACACAAGGGCCACAAAGGAGGACAATGCAGACAATGGAGACAATGCACACAAGGGCCACAAAGGGGGACAATGCAGACAATGGAGACAATGCACACAAGGGCCACAAAGGGGGACAATGCAGACAATGGAGACAATGCACACAAGGGCCACAAAGGGGGACAAGGCTGACAATGGAGACAATGCACACAAGGGCCACAAAGGGGGACAATGCAGACAATGGAGACAATGCACACAAGGGCCACAAAGGGGGACAATGCAGACAATGGAGACAATGCACACAAGGGCCACAAAGGAGGACAATGCAGACAATGGAGACAATGCACACAAGGGCCACAAAGGAGGACAATGCAGACAATGGAGACAATGCACACAAGGGCCACAAAGGGGGACAATGCAGACAATGGAGACAATGCACACAAGGGCCACAAAGGGGGACAATGCTGACAATGGAGACAATGCACACAAGGGCCACAAAGGGGGACAATGCAGACAATGGAGACAATGCACACAAGGGCCACAAAGGGGGACAATGCAGACAATGGAGACAATGCACACAAGGGCCACAAAGGGGGACAATGCAGACAATGGAGACAATGCACACAAGGGCCACAAAGGGGGACAATGCAGACAATGGAGACAATGCACACAAGGGCCACAAAGGGGGACAATGCAGACAATGGAGTCAATGCACACAAGGGCCACAAAGGAGGACAATGCAGACAATGGAGACAATGCGCACAAGGGCCACAAAGGGGGACAATGCTGACAATGGAGACAATGCACACAAGGGCCACAAAGGGGGACAATGCTGACAATGGAGACAATGCACACAAGGGCCACAAAGGGGGACAAGGCTGACAATGGAGACAATGCACACCAGGGCCACAAAGGGGGACAATGCAGACAATGGAGACAATGCACACAAGGGGCACAAAGGAGGACAATGCAGACAATGGAGACAATGCACACAAGGGCCACAAAGGAGGACAATGCAGACAATGGAGACAATGCACACAAGGGCCACAAAGGGGGACAATGCAGACAATGGAGACAATGCACACAAGGGCCACAAAGGAGGACAATGCAGACAATGGAGACAATGCACACAAGGGCCACAAAGGGGGACAATGCAGACAATGGAGACAATGCACACAAGGGCCACAAAGGGGGACAAGGCTGACAATGGAGACAATGCACACAAGGGCCACAAAGGGGGACAATGCAGACAATGGAGACAATGCACACAAGGGCCATAAAGGAGGACAATGCAGACAATGGAGACAATGCACACAAGGGCCACAAAGGGGGACAATGCAGACAATGGAGACAATGCACACAAGGGCCACAAAGGGGGACAATGCTGACAAAGGAGACAATGCACACAAGGGCCACAAAGGGGGACAATGCTGACAATGGAGACAATGCACACAAGGGCCACAAAGGAGGACAATGCAGACAATGGAGACAATGCACACAAGGGCCACAAAGGGGGACAATGCTGACAATGGAGACAATGCACACAAGGGCCACAAAGGGGGACAATGCTGACAATGGAGACAATGCACACAAGGGCCACAAAGGGGGACAAGGCTGACAATGGAGACAATGCACACAAGGGCCACAAAGGGGGACAATGCTGACAATGGAGACAATGCACACAAGGGCCACAAAGGGGGACAATGCTGACAATGGAGACAATGCACACAAGGGCCACAAAGGGGGACAATGCAGACAATGGAGACAATGCACACAAGGGCCACAAAGGGGGACAATGCAGACAATGGAGACAATGCACACAAGGGCCACAAAGGGGGACAATGCAGACAATGGAGACAATGCACACAAGGGCCACAAAGGGGGACAATGCAGACAATGGAGACAATGCACACAAGGGCCACAAAGGGGGACAATGCAGACAATGGAGACAATGCACACAAGGGCCACAAAGGGGGACAAGGCTGACAATGGAGACAATGCACACAAGGGCCACAAAGGGGGACAATGCAGACAATGGAGACAATGCACACAAGGGCCATAAAGGAGGACAATGCAGACAATGGAGACAATGCACACAAGGGCCACAAAGGGGGACAATGCAGACAATGGAGACAATGCACACAAGGGCCACAAAGGGGGACAATGCAGACAATGGAGACAATGCACACAAGGGCCACAAAGGGGGACAATGCTGACAATGGAGACAATGCACACAAGGGCCACAAAGGAGGACAATGCAGACAATGGAGAC
Source organism: Eublepharis macularius (assembly GCF_028583425.1). Taxonomy (NCBI): domain Eukaryota; kingdom Metazoa; phylum Chordata; class Lepidosauria; order Squamata; family Eublepharidae; genus Eublepharis; species Eublepharis macularius. The sequence goes on from NC_072793.1 coordinate 176,783,475, forward strand.
AATGCACACAAGGGCCACAAAGGGGGACAATGCTGACAATGGAGACAATGCACACAAGGGCCACAAAGGGGGACAATGCTGACAATGGAGACAATGCACACAAGGGCCACAAAGGGGGACAAGGCTGACAATGGAGACAATGCACACAAGGGCCACAAAGGGGGACAATGCTGACAATGGAGACAATGCACACAAGGGCCACAAAGGGGGACAATGCTGACAATGGAGACAATGCACACAAGGGCCACAAAGGGGGACAATGCAGACAATGGAGACAATGCACACAAGGGCCACAAAGGGGGACAATGCAGACAATGGAGACAATGCACACAAGGGCCACAAAGGGGGACAATGCAGACAATGGAGACAATGCACACAAGGGCCACAAAGGGGGACAATGCAGACAATGGAGACAATGCACACAAGGGCCACAAAGGGGGACAATGCTGACAATGGAGACAATGCACACCAGGGCCACAAAGGGGGACAATGCAGACAATGGAGACAATGCACACAAGGGCCACAAAGGGGGACAATGCAGACAATGGAGACAATGCACACAAGGGCCACAAAGGAGGACAATGCAGACAATGGAGACAATGCACACAAGGGCCACAAAGGGGGACAATGCAGACAATGGAGACAATGCACACCAGGGCCACAAAGGGGGACAAGGCTGACAATGGAGACAATGCACACAAGGGCCACAAAGGGGGACAATGCACACAAGGGCCACAATGGAGACAATGCACACAAGGGCCACAAAGGGGGACAATGCAGACAGTGGAGACAATGCACACAAGGGGCACAAAGGGGGACAATGCTGACAATGGAGACAATGCACACAAGGGCCACAAAGGGGGACAATGCACACAAGGGCCACAAATGAGGACAATGCTGACAATGGAGACAATGCACACCAGGGCCACAAAGGGGGACAATGCAGACAATGGAGACAATGCACACAAGGGTCACAAAGGGGGACAATGCTGACAATGGAGACAATGCATACAAGGGTCACAAAGGGGGACAATGCAGACAGTGGAGACAATGCACACAAGGGGCACAAAGGGGGACAATGCAGACAATGGAGACAATGCACACAAGGGCCACAAAGGGGGACAAGGCAGACAGTGGAGACAATGCACACAAGGGCCACAAAGGGGGACAATGCAGACAGTGGAGACTAGGGATGTGCGTTTCGGCATTCTGAATGCCGAAAGAATGCCGAAACAAAAGTGTTTCGGCATTCTTCAAGAATCCCGAAACGTTTCGGGGAATGCCGAAACGTTTCGGGATTGCCGAAAGAAAAACCCGAAACGTTTCGGGATTCTTTCGGCATTCTTTCGGCATTCGAGAATCGCCATTTTGATTTTGCTAGCCGTTTGCCTTAGCAAGCGGCTAGCAAAATCCTGCTGGAAGCAAAGGCTTCCTGCAGGCTCTTAGAAGAGGGGAGGGGGGGAGAAGGAGTGAATCACTCACTCCTTCTGTCACCCCCCACCCCTCTTGCAAAGGAGGATAGGGAATCCTGCTTTGCCTTGCAAATGCAAGGTGCAAGCATTGCATTGCACTTTGCATTTGCAAAGCAGCAGAGATTCCCGCCAAAACTAACAGGTAGGGGAGGGGGAGCAGGAGGAGGGTGGCTCTTGGAGTGTGGGTGGGGAAAGGCAGGGGACTGGGGACTTTAGGAGTCACCAATCCCACTGCTGCATTCTCATGCCAGCCAATAGATTTAAATCTTTGGCTGAGGCTGCAGCAGGGGATTTAAATTTGGAGCAAGACTGTCTGGAACACTTCTGTTGCTGCTGCTGCTGAGCTGTGACCGAGAGAGGAGAAGAAGAGAGACTGCACCTGGAGCCTGGAGGACATCTGCCTGGAGGATCAACTGTGCTGGACATCCTGAGAGGACACCTGGTAGGCCTTTTTAAAATTTTTGTAAATTTTTTTGATGCTGGGCAATGTGCTGCTGTGGCCTGCCTCTGCAAAAAGGTGTTGCAGTTTATTCTTGGCATGGCCTGGGGGACAGGTTGGGCAGACAATGTTTGATGGTGGGGTGGGGGTTTCAGCATTGGTTGTTGTGCTTGCCTTCTTTAAGCTTGATCCACTGTTTTAAGATTAAAACAAGAGTGTGCCAGCTTTGGGCCTACACAGGCCAGAAGCCTTTCTTCTGGCTGGCTCTCACAGTTGTGCTCCACAATCTGGAATGGTGTGGCTTGCTTTTCTGTGTCTGGTCCCCTGCTTGCAAGGATTCCCAACAGGCTCCGTCCTGATCAACTGTGCCAGCCTGTGGGCCACACACAGGTATGGCCTGGGGGACAGGTTGGGCAGACAATGTTTGATGGTGGGGGGGGGGGGGTTCAGCATTGGTTGTTGTGCTTGCCTTCTTTAAGCTTGATCCACTGTTTGAAGATTAAAACAAGAGTGTGCCAGCTTTGGGCCTACACAGGCCAGAAGCCTTTCTTCTGGCTGGCTCTCACAGTTGTGCTTCACAATCTGGAATGGTGTGGCTTGCCTTTCTGTGTCTGGTCCCCTGCTTGCAAGGATTCCCAACAGGCTCCGTCCTGATCAACTGTGCCAGCCTGTGGGCCACACACAGGTATGGCCTGGGGGACAGGTTGGGCAGACAATCTTTGATGGTGGGGGGGGGGGGTTTCAGCATTGGTTGCTGTGCTTGCCTTCTTTAAGCTTGATCCACTGTTTTAAGATTAAAACCAGAGTGTGCCAGCTTCGGGCCTACACAGGCCAGAAGCCTTTCTTCTGGCTGGCTCTCACAGTTGTGCTTCACAATCTGGAATGGTGTGGCTTGCCTTTCTGTGTCTGGTCCCCTGCTAGCAAGGATTCCCAACAGGCTCCGTCCTGATCAACTGTGCCAGCCTGTGGGCCACACACAGGTATGGCCTGGGGGACAGGTTGGGCAGACAATCTTTGATGGTGGGGGGGGGGGGTTCAGCATTGGTTGTTGTGCTTGCCTTCTTTAAGCTTGATCCACTGTTTTAAGATTAAAACCAGAGTGTGCCAGCTTCGGGCCTACACAGGCCAGAAGCCTTTCTTCTGGCTGGCTCTCACAGTTGTGCTTCACAATCTGGAATGGTGTGGCTTGCCTTTCTGTGTCTGGTCCCCTGCTAGCAAGGATTCCCAACAGGCTCCGTCCTGATCAACTGTGCCAGCCTGTGGGCCACACACAGGTATGGCCTGGGGGACAGGTTGGGCAGACAATGTTTGATGGTGGGGGGGGGGGGGGTTCAGCATTGGTTGTTGTGCTTGCCTTCTTTAAGCTTGATCCACTGTTTGAAGATTAAAACCAGAGCGTGCCAGCTTCGGGCCTACACAGGCCAGAAGCCTTTCTTCTGGCTGGCTCTCACAGTTGTGCTTCACAATCTGGAATGGTGTGGCTTGCTGTTCTGTGTCTGGTCCCCTGCTAGCAAGGATTCCCAACAGGCTCCGTCCTGATCAACTGTGCCAGCCTGTGGGCCACACACAGGTATGGCCTGGGGGACAGGTTGGGCAGACAATGTTTGATGGTGGGGGGGGGGTTTCAGCATTGGTTGTTGTGCTTGCCTTCTTTAAGCTTGATCCACTGTTTGAAGATTAAAACCAGAGTGTGCCAGCTTCGGGCCTACACAGGCCAGAAGCCTTTCTTCTGGCTGGCTCTCACAGTTGTGCTTCACAATCTGGAATGGTGTGGCTTGCTGTTCTGTGTCTGGTCCCCTGCTAGCAAGGATTCCCAACAGGCTCCGTCCTGATCAACTGTGCCAGCCTGTGGGCCACACACAGGTATGGCCTGGGGGACAGGTTGGGCAGACAATGTTTGATGGTGGGGGGGGGTTTCAGCATTGGTTGTTGTGCTTGCCTTCTTTAAGCTTGATCCACTGTTTGAAGATTAAAACCAGAGTGTGCCAGCTTCGGGCCTACACAGGCCAGAAGCCTTTCTTCTGGCTGGCTCTCACAGTTGTGCTTCACAATCTGGAATGGTGTGGCTTGCCTTTCTGTGTCTGGTCCCCTGCTAGCAAGGATTCCCAACAGGCTCCGTCCTGATCAACTGTGCCAGCCTGTGGGCCACACACAGGTATGGCCTGGGGGACAGGTTGGGCAGACAATGTTTGATGGTGGGGGGGGGGGGGTTCAGCATTGGTTGTTGTGCTTGCCTTCTTTAAGCTTGATCCACTGTTTGAAGATTAAAACCAGAGTGTGCCAGCTTCGGGCCTACACAGGCCAGAAGCCTTTCTTCTGGCTGGCTCTCACAGTTGTGCTTCACAATCTGGAATGGTGTGGCTTGCTGTTCTGTGTCTGGTCCCCTGCTAGCAAGGATTCCCAACAGGCTCCGTCCTGATCAACTGTGCCAGCCTGTGGGCCACACACAGGTATGCTGCTTTGGCCAAGGTAACCCTTTTTGGTTGCTGGCCTGGCACTCACAGTTGTGCTCCACAATCTGGAATGGTGTGGCTTGCGTTTCTGTGTCTGGTCCCCTGCTTGCAAGGATTCCCAACAGGCTCCGTCCTGATCAACTGTGCCAGCCTTCGGCCCACACACAGGCCTGCTGCTCCGGCTTTGGTAACCCTTCCCGTTTGCTGGCCTGGCACTCACTGTTTTGCTTCACATTCAGGTTGTTTATCGTTGGTGGACCTCTTCTGGACTGGACTGCACTTGGTGGACATCGGCCTGCAGATCTCTGCGTGGAGGATCAACATTGCTGGACATCTGCACTGGTGGACTGGTAGGGTTGTTGTTAAATTTGGTTTTTGAGCTTATGTCTGCTGCTGTGCCTACCTGCGAGCATATGCTTTGGCTCTGTCTTTATGGCTTGGGCCGGGGGGGGGGGGCATTTTCTGGTTGGGCAAGAGGATATTGTTTGGGGGTTAGGGGGGCCAGCATTGATCGCAGTGCCAGCTTTCTTTCATGTTTCATTTTTCAAGTTTGAGTGTGGGGTGGGCATGAACTGCTGTTTCACAGGACTAAAAAATGAGTGTGCCAGCTTCTGGCCTGCACAGGCCAGAAGCTCTGCTGGGTGGATGTGTTTTGTTTTGCTGCTGGTTGGCCCTAGCCTTTAAGGGGGGGGGGGGCTGACTTGGCTTGTGCAACGGGGCCTTGAATTTTGGGGTTGCGTGTGCGGCGTGTGGTGTTGACTCTGCTAACATTTCCAATTTTCTTGACAGCATCGTGGAGGAGAGGAGGACCAGCTGCAAGACCGCCTGAACATCGCTGGACTGCAGGACTGGTGTTAGTGTGAGCGAGTCCGGGTTGACATTTGGGTGGCCTTGGGGGTGGGTTCTTGCTAGCTTGGGAGGGGGGAGGCTCATCTTCAAAACACCACATCCACACCCCACACCGACATACCACAGATACATCGGTCCCGCTAAATAGTGTCTCTTAGGTAGGTAGGCCAGTTGGTAGGTGATCAGTGGATAATTGCCCTCAACATAATTATTAGGGAAACCGAGCCTAGTTTTTTTTAAAAAACTAAATAGGGACTCAGCAGGGAAAGCATTAGTGAGTGAGTGTTAGGTTTGAATTCTATATATATATATATATATATAAAAATTTGTAATAGCTGTCAATAGGCTTCCCATTAGTGCCCCCATAACTAGGGTTCCACTGCCCATCTCTGGCACCCGTGGTGGTGCCAGGCCGGCCCGGGCATACTAGTGTGTGAGTGTTTAAGGCTTTGTCACCTGTTATTGGGGTTTAGGGCCAGCTCAATTCCAGAGGAATTCAGCTGATTGGCAGGCTCAGGTTCCCTGACATAAATAGGGTTGCTTAAAAAGGCACTTGATTGTTCATCTCCAAGTCACAGAGCCACTAGAAGCACAGATTTAGAGCAGGTTAGTTAGGTCTTGAAAACAAAGTTGACCTTTGTTTTCTAAATCTTTTCTGATTAGTTAGGGTTGAATTTGGGAGGGGAAAGTATGTCGGAGAGGAAAGCAGAGAGGGGCCCCGGGGGAAAGGCTAGGGAGAAATCTAGAGGGGAGGAGGGGAGGGGGAGGGGGACTGCTGCGGCAGCCCCTCCATCTGAGCGGAGGAGGCCCTCCCCTGCGCTGCTGCCGTTCACCAGCCTGGCTTCTGGTGACAGGAAGAGGGTTCGCAAGACTCTCTTTCCTGAGGCAGCTGCTGGAGGGCCACCCCCAACCCGGGTGCGTGAGGCAGGGGCTGGCACTGGGCAGGGGCCTGCTGCTGAGGCTCCTCCTCCTCCAGTGGTTGCGAGCCAGCTGCTGGAGGAGGGGCAGCATGTGGTGTCTCCTGGGATGGGCGCGGAGCACATGACTTTCCCTGCGCTCCCGCTCACCCCAGGAACCCGGAGGATGTTGGAGGAACTGCCCGTGAGACCCCCCCTGGGGCGGTCCACCCCAGTTTCCTCTGAGGCCAGCAGCAGGCCTCTCGCGGCTGTGCAGGAGGAGAGGACGCGGGAGGAAGAGGCAGAGACTGTGGTGGAAGAGCCCACATCTCTGCCCCTTCAGCCTCGTCCATCCCCACCTGCCCGGCCGAGAGTGGGACACGGTGTGTCCGGCCAGAGCACCTCACAGGAGGTGCCGCAGGGTGGTCCCGAACGCGCTTCTCCTGGGAAGCGTGGGATGCCCTTTTCCTCCGAAATCTGGAAGCACTTCCAGACAACGGAGGATCCCCGAGCAGCCCTGTGCCTGCATTGTAGGCAGCGCGTCAGCCGTGGCAAAGATGTGTGGCATCTCTCCACGTCTGGGATGAGGTACCATATGAAGAGGCACCACCAGGCGGTGCTTCTTCGGGAGGAGGGTTCGAGTGGCGCCGCACGGCCGCCAGCTAGCCAGAAGGAGGCAGGCTCCTCTGGTGCTCTCCCCCCAAGGGTACCTGCAGGAAAGGGACGCCAAGCCTCTCTCCCGGAGATGCTTGGTATGCAGGGCGCTAGTGTGCCCAGAGAGGGGATCCGGAGGGCGAGCAGGCGCATCACGCGCCACATCGTCAACATGATAGCAGTGGATGGGCAACCGTATTCCGTAGTTGAAGACTTCGGCTTCTCAGGGCTGCTCCAAGATTGCTTTCCCTGGTACGCCGTCCCTGCTCGCACGTCGTTGAGCAGATCGGTGGTGCCCTCGTTTTACAGGGCTGCCAGGGATCATGTGAAGGCACAGCTGTCCCGGGTTGCCGGGAGAACTGTGCACTTCACATCGGACATCTGGACCTGCCCAAGTGTGCAGCAAGCGTACCTCTCGCTTACTGCTCACTGGTGGGAACCCGAGTCGGTTCTGGGTGGGGGCCGGGGGGAGGTGCCTAGCACAGCTAGACAGGGAAGGATGCGAGACCGCCAGGCCGGCTACTGCAAGGCCTTGCTTCACGCCGAGGTGCTCGACGTGTCCCACACGGCGGAGAACATCGCTGCCACCTTAAGGAGACAGTTGGACGAGTGGATAGGCCAGGGACCCGCCACCGTGGGATGCATGGTGACGGACGGTGGCAAGAACATGAGGGCAGCGGCGCATCTAGTGAGCCGAGAGAGCGTCTACTGTGCCGCTCACAAGCTTCACCTAGTGGTGAGAGATGCGCTGGGGTTGGGCTCCTCGAAGGAACCCGTGGATACCCGGACCCGTGAACTCCAGTTACTTGTCCAGAAATGTCGGAGGCTCACGGGTCACTTCTCGCGCAGCGTGAAGGCCACGCACGAACTGCGCCAGACACAGGTCAGGACAGGTGTGCCAGAGCACGCTCTGATCACTGACGTCAGCACTCGCTGGAACTCCACCTGCGCCATGCTTGAGCGCTTGGTGGAGCAGCAGGCCGCACTCCACGCGTGGCTCTCCGAGCACCGCGGTGCGAGTCAGGTGGGTGAGTTCAACCGGGAGGATTGGCTCACCATCACCCAGACAGTGGAGGTCCTGAAGCCCTTCAAGGACTTCACTGTGGCGGTCTCGTCAGACACGGCGACCCTCGGTCTGGTCATTCCCCTGGTGCACACGCTCCAGAGGAATCTGGCCACCCTTGCAGACCGGGTCGCGCCCCGTGCTGACCTTGTTCCAGCGGTGCGCGCATTAGTGAGAAGGCTGCAGCAGGGCATAGCTGCCAGGCTAACTCCTCTCACTAAGGAAGAGTCATACATGTTGGCGACCATGTGTGACCCGCGCATAAAGGGCACTTTCGCCGAGCGGGACGGGAACCTCACCCAAGCCAGAGACGGGCTCTGCTCTTGGGTGAGGCGCAGGCAGGCCAAGAGGGGACGCCTGTCGACAGGGGGGACGCAAGAGGGGCCCTGCCGTGCGGGTCCCTCTGACGCCCCCTCTGCGCAGGCCCCCCCCGAGGCCACCACCGGAGTGCCGATGGAGATGGAGATGCTCCGGTGGGCCCTCGTCCCCTCTGGGGTCGTGAGGACCGTGAGAGAGGATCCGGCGGAGGCGATGGTCAGGGACTACCTCGCGGAGCCCTGCGAGTCGCTCTCCACCGATCCGCTCAGCTACTGGGCCAGGAAGGAGTCGGTCTGGCCGGACCTCTCCCTCGAGGCGCAGCGGCTGCTCTCATGCCCTCCGACGAGCGTGGAGAGCGAGCGCGTCTTTTCACATGCGGGCGACATTGTCGGCCCACATCGCACTCGCCTTCTCCCATGGAGAGTCGAGCAGTTGACCTTCCTGAAGGTCAACTCTCGCCTCTTCGATTTCTCAGGACTGGACTTCCAGAGTGACTGAGGTGAGCCCAACTTGTGGCCTGCATCCTCTATGAGTCCAATCCTTTGGAATCGCGCTCTCCCCTGTATAAAACCCTGTATATACAGTTAAAACCGGCCAGTAGAGGGAGGGTGGTTAGGAACCAGTGGCAAAGGGAAAACACCCAGCAATTTGAAAGCCCCCCCCCCAGGGTATTCAAAACATCTCCCATCACTGAGACATACCCTGTGGGACCAAATTTATTATGAAAAATAATGCCCCAGAAACATGGATTGCTACTGGAGGGAGAAACAGGTTAGATAGGGATTGCTTAGGTGTTTTTATCAGATGAAATCATTGTAAAAAAAATTGTAGAAGAATTGTTGTACTGTTTTTTGAAAGTTGATGTTCTGTTCATGTAAAAAAAAGGAAAAAAAACCAAAAAAAAATGTTGTGATTATGTTTTTTAAAAGTTGATGTTCTGTTCATGTAAAAAAAAGGAAAAAAAACCCAAAAAAATGTTGTGATTATGTTTTTTAAAAGTTGATGTTCTGTTCATGTAAAAAAAAGGAAAAAAACCCAAAAAAAAATGTTGTGCTTATGTTTTTTAAAAGTTGATGTTCTGTTCATGTAAAAAAAAGGAAAAAAAAACCCAAAAAAATGTTGTGATTATGTTTTTTAAAAGTTGATGTTCTGTTCATGTAAAAAAAAGGAAAAAAACCCAAAAAAAAATGTTGTGCTTATGTTTTTTAAAAGTTGATGTTCAGTTCATGTTTAAAAAAAAAAATTTGATGTTAATGTTGGGTTTGCATGGTTGGGGGATGCGGGAAGAGTGGTGGATGGGCACCGGCCAATGATGATCTCTCACAGATGTTCCCAGGTAAATTCTGAGGCTGGTGTGGGGGTGGGGGGAGACCTCTGCAGAACTGCTCCAGAAATACCATTGTCCAGTGCCTTGGAAGTGCCCAGTTCAGCTTTGTGTGTCTGAACTGAAAGCACAGCCACAGGAAATGACATAGGTTCTGCTGGACCCTGTTGCAGTGGTTCCCCCCCATTAAGTCGTTTTATGGAGGGAGAGTTGTATTAGGCTGGTAGTTATTATGATCATCTTCTGTTTCCATGCCCTGTTGTGCCCGCTCACTATGTAACCTGTTGTAATGTTCAAAACTTTACTGTTTGTCCATTTCAAAAAAAAAATTGTGTTTAAGATTCTCTGATGTGTAGTTAATTGTGTTGTGTTGTGCTATGAGGGACAATAAGTGTAATATGTTGTGATTTGTTGACCACTTGTAATTTGAAAATGAGAAAATAAAGGTTTTTTAAACTTAATGATTTTGTGTCTGTGTTCCCTTCTTTGATGGGAGGTTGGTTCCCAGCATGGGGAACAATGGGGCAGGCTGGCCAGCCTGTTCCTGGGGTACTCGGTGTGGGGCAGCTGAGGGTGGTTTTGGTTCTGAGAGGGGCTGAGTGGAGGATTTGGGTCTGTGTGTGGCAGCTGGGGTGGGGGAACTGGGTTTGTGTGGGGCTGAAAGGAGTGGACTATGGGGGATGAGAGCACTGGTCGTCCCTTTTGCCCAAGTAGGCCCCTGCTACTGTCCTGGTGTGGGCTTCCATGCCTCTATCAGTTGCTGGCCCTCCTTTGCCATCTTTTTCAGAAATTTTCCTAGGGCTGCCAAACTCCTGGTTGGGCTTGAGTTCAGGTTAGAGAGAGTAGTTCCCTACAGATAAACTGGCTGCTTCCAAGGGCAATCTCTTTAGAGGGCAAATGCGGACCATGGATTCTGGGGGAGATCCCTACTCAGATTTTCCTTTGCACAAGTCCCACCCCCAAATTGCCAGTAACTTCCAAGGCCAGAGTTTGCCACCCCAGAGAGATCCCGTTCCCACCCTCTTAGCCTTGGCATGAAAGTTGTAGCCACCATGGAACGCTTCCAGGTTCCTGATTCCAAGCCCAATGACACCAATGTAAGACAATCCAGACCTCCATCAAAAATGGATTTTAAGTAGCAGTGGGATTGGGCTGCATTTCAGTCATTCACATATCTGGTTGTGTTCCCAAACATTTAGCTTATGGTTTTTTAAATCGGCGTATGGCACTTAAGGACACTTTTAAATGGTTCTAAAAACATATTTTTATTATGAAGTATTTAATGTGGCATTGATCAAGGGCAGGCCTTTTGGCCAAATGAGCAGTATCAGTACAGTAAAATTTAGACAAAGCTCATAGGAGGAAAAAACATTCACACTGTGAAGTGGGAAGAAAGTTTCAATTTACATGTACCATGGACTCCGAAAAAGACATGTCCAGACCAAATCAGGCCTGCTTTCTCCCTTGAAGATATCAATTGATGATAGTGCTTATGTCACATCATGAGAAGACAAGGTTCACTAGAAAAGACAATAATGCTAAGAAAAATTGAAGGCAGTAGGGAAAAGAAGAATACCCTAGATGTGGTAGATTGACTTCGGTTTGCAATACATGGACAAGGTTTTTGGGATACTGTGGAGCTCAATATAATTCTAAAGTACACCACAAGTGATTTGAATGCATAAAACATACAGACACATACACATAAAATGTATATACCCCCTCCCCACCAAATTAAAGGTTTATCTTATGCCCCGGTTTTCTCCCCCATGGGAACCTAGAGTGGTTTACACATTGCTGTTCTCCCTTGATTTGTTTCACCCTCATCACAACCAGGCTAACAATAGACAGCTGCTCCATGCCTCACATTGGAGTGACTCCACCGATGGCCTTCTTAGTTGTATGAGGGGGTGGAGGGGGGGGGAGGAAGGAAACAACGCACTCCTGCCCACTCTATCTGGGGCCTAGGTTGCCAAATTGCTTGGCCTTGGCAAGGAGCCAGTGGTGGGGCGGCACTGGTTCTGGGGCCCCGTCAAGAACATTTGTCCAGGGCCCCAAAATCACCTAGACTGCCTCTGGAAAACACAACACAATTGTTTACTTAGGCTGAGCCAAGAACATCCATCAAGCCTACAAGGCACAGAATCAGAGTCTGCCAGATTCTAGACCAACTCTCTAGCCATTGCACTACAGTGGATATCTAAAAATTGTTCATACCCCCACCAGCAACTTGAACATTTTTCTCCAAAAGGCACACAACTTGGCTGGGTCTCAAAAAGGACTATGATGCATGGGCCTGTCAATGCATACTGGTACTAAGGCTCTGGCCGGGGGGAGGGGGGCATTGTGCCAATGCCACCCTGGCTTTGGAAGGGGACAGTAAAATAGAAGAAATAATCTAGCTTCAGTGCCTCCCCCCCTTCTCTCTCTCTCTCTCTCTCTCTATAATGTGAGTGAAAACATTACTATACCATCACTGAAGCCTACAGGATACATAGGGTCTGTTCACACACGCATGATCATTTAATGGCAATGCTCTGGCATGATGATGTCTGTTCTAGGAAGTGATGTGATCATCACACAAGGCTGGGGAGCACGCACAATTCACAGCAGGCAGATTTGGGCCACAAGGGATCCTGCTTTGGCCTGCAGGGCCCAAATCAGCCCACTGCAAAGCACAGGCATACTCTCAGGGCAGCCAGATGACATCAGTGACATCACGGCAGCAGCCCCTGGAGCGTACCTTGAAGGCTCATTCACTGACTTTCCCCCTTCGGGGTGATAGGTGAGAGTGGGGGATCCCCCACCAAGGGGAAACGGATCACTAATTGTGTCTGAGGTTGTGGAAATCAAATGGGTCATATTGCTTCTGTCTTTGAGGGACTTACATGCACATTATATTTAACTCCAGATTTCTTGATTGTCAAGGAATGCATGTGGTGGGGGGTGGGGGGAAGGGTGGGAGAAGGGCCCCTGAGGGTGAGGGTGGCATTTGGCATGCAAAATGCCACCCCTGGCAAGACAAGCCTCTCCCAGCTGTCAGTGGTAGAGATGAGAGCAGAGCACCTACTTGGGGAGGCCATGAAATGGCCCCCCCAAGTGGGAGCAGGCTGAGCCTTGGTGGGGGGATGGGAGGAAGGGTGGGAGAAGGGCCCCAGAGGGTTGGGGGGGGGATTTTGTTGCAGTGGTTCCCCCCCATTAAGTCGTTTTATGGAGGGAGAGTTGTATTAGGCTGGTAGTTATTATGATCATCTTCTGTTTCCATGCCCTGTTGTGCCCGCTCACTATGTGACCTGTTGTAATGTTCAAAACTTTACTGTTTGTCCATTTCAAAAAAAAAAATGTGTTTAAGATTCTCTGATGTGTAGTTAATTGTGTTGTGTTGTGCTATGAGGGACAATAAGTGTAATATGTTGTGATTTGTTGACCACTTGTAATTTGAAAATGAGAAAATAAAGGTTTTTTAAACTTAATGATTGTGTGTCTGTGTTCCCTTCTTTGATGGGAGGTTGGTTCCCAGCATAGGGAACAATGGGGCAGGCTGGCCAGCCTTCTCTGCGGGTGGTGGGGGGGTCAGGGGGGTGGTTGTCTGTGTGCCAGGGCAGGTGCTCTTTCCCAGGGACGATTTGGCACTGCCACCATTGTGGCACCCCTTGTCTGTGCAGAACTGCCCTGGGAAAGAGAGTTTAGGGGTTCCCAAAAGGGGAGGGCAGGCCAGCCTGTTCCTGGGGTTATGGTGGGTGTGGGGCAGGTGGGGGTTGATTTGGGTCTGTGAGGGGCTACTGGGGGGATTTGGGTCTGTGTGTGGCAGCTGGGGGGGAATTGGGTTTGTGTGGGGCTGTGAAGGGTGGACTTTAGGGGCTGAGAGCACCTACTTGGGGAGGCCATGAAATGGCCCCCCCAAGTGGGAGCAGGCTGAGCCTTGGTGGGGGGTGGGAGGAGGGGTGGGAGAAGGGCCCCAGAGGGTTGGGGGGCATTTTGCATGCAAAATGCCACCCCTGGCAACACAAGCCTCCCCCAGCTGTCAGTGGTAGAGATTAGAGCACCTACTTGGGGAGGCCATGAAATGGCCCCCCCAAGTGGGAGCAGGCTGAGCCTCGGTGGGGGGTGGGAGGAGGGGTGGGAGAAGGGCCCCTGAGGGCTGGGGGGCATTTTGCATGCAAAATGCCACCCCTGGCAAAGGAAGCCTGCTTCTTCATTTTTTCCCCATAGGAAATAATGAAGAAGATGCTCCTTTATGGGAGGATGGGGGGACCTGCTTTGGGGGGCCATAACATGGCCCCCCAAAGTCCAATCTGTCTGAAACTTGGGTGGGTGTTAGAGAAGGGTTAGAGGAAGGTCCCCACCAATTTTGGGCTTATTTGGTGGGAAAATGCCTCCTCCAGGCGTCCTGAAAGACGGAGGCATTTTCCCAGCAAAATAACCCGAAAGAATCCCGAAAGAATGCCGAAATAATGCCGAATCCCGAATCCCGAAAGAGATTCTTGTTTCGGCATTCGGCTAATGCCGGTAGAGAATCTTGTTTCGGGTAATCCCGAAACAAGAAAGCCGAAAGTTTTTTCCTTGCACACCCCTAGTGGAGACAATGCACACAAGGGCCACAAAGGGGGACAAGGCTGACAATGGAGACAATGCACACAAGGGCCACAAAGGGGGACAATGCAGACAGTGGAGACAATGCACACAAGGGCCACAAAGGGGGACAAGGCTGACAATGGAGACAATGCACACAAGGGCCACAAAGGGGGACAAGGCAGAAAGTGGAGACAATGCACAGAAGGGCCAAAAAGGGGGACAATGCAGACAGTGGAGACAATGCACACAAGGACCACAAAGGGGGACAAGGCTGACAGTGGAGACAATGCACACAAGGGTCACAAAGGGGGACAATGCAGACAGTGGAGACAATGCACACAAGGGCCACAAAGGGGGACAAGGCTGACAATGGAGACAATGCACACAAGGGCCACAAAGGGGGACAAGGCAGACAGTGGAGACAATGCACACAAGGGCCACAAAGGGGGACAATGCAGACAATGGAGACAATGCACACAAGGGCCACAAAGGGGGACAAGGCAGACAATGGAGACAATGCACACAAGGGCCACAAAGGGGGACAAGGCTGACAATGGAGACAATGCACACAAGGGCCACAAAGGGGGACAAGGCAGACAGTGGAGTCAATGCACACAAGGGCCACAAAGGGGGACAATGCAGACAATGGAGACAATGCACACAAGGGCCACAAAGGGGGACAATGCAGACAATGGAGACAATGCACACAAGGGCCACAAAGGGGGACAAGGCAGACAATGGAGATAATGCACACAAGGGCCACAAAGGGGGACAATGCTGACAATGGAGACAATGCACACAAGGGCCACAAGGAGGACAATGCAGACAATGGAGACAATGCACACCAGGGCCACAAAGGGGGACAATGCAGACAATGGAGACAATGCACACCAGGGCCACAAAGGGGGACAATGCAGACAGTGGAGACAATGCACACCAGGGCCACAAAGGGGGACAATGCAGACAGTGGAGACAATGCACACAAGGGGCACAAAGGGGGACAATGCTGACAATGGAGACAATGCACACAAGGGCCACAAAGGGGGACAATGCACACAAGGGCTACAAATGAGGACAATGCTGACAATGGAGACAATTCACACCAGGGCCACAAAGGGGGACAATGCAGATAATGGAGACAATGCACACAAGGGGCACAAAGGGGGACAATGCTGACAATGGAGACAATGCACACAAGGGTCACAAAGGGGGACAATGCTGACAATGGAGACAATGCACACAAGGGCCACAAAGGGGGACAAGGCTGACAATGGAGACAATGCACACAAGGGTCACAAAGGGGGACAATGCAGACAGTGGAGACAATGCACACCAGGGCCACAAAGGGGGACAATGCAGACAATGGAGACAATGCACACCAGGGCCACAAAGGAGGACAATGCTGACAATGGAGACAATGCACACAAGGGCCACAAAGGGGGACAATGCAGACAATGGAGACAATGCACACAAGGGCCTCAAAGGAGCACAATGCTGACAATGGAGACAATGCACACAAGGGCCTCAAAGGAGGACAATGCACACAAGGGCCACAAATGAGGACAATGCACACAAGGGCCACAAATGAGGACAATGCTGACAATGGAGACAATGCACACCAGGGCCACAAAGGGGGACAATGCAGACAATGGAGACAATGCACACCAGGGCCACAAAGGGGGACAATGCAGACAATGGAGACAATGCACACCAGGGCCACAAAGGGGGACAATGCAGACAATGGAGACAATGCACACAAGGGGCACAAAGGGGGACAATGCTGACAATGGAGACAATGCACACAAGGGCCACAAAGGGGGACAATGCAGACAATGGAGACAATGCACACAAGGGGCACAAAGGGGGACAATGCACACAATGGAGACAATGCACACAAGGGCCACAAAGGAGGACAATGCTGACAATGGAGACAATGCACACAAGGGCCACAAAGGGGGACAATGCTGACAATGGAGACAATGCACACAAGGGCCACAAAGGGGGACAATGCAGACAATGGAGTCAATGCACACAAGGGCCACAAAGGAGGACAATGCAGACAATGGAGACAATGCACACAAGGGCCACAAAGGGGGACAAGGCAGAAAGTGGAGACAATGCACACAAGGGCCAAAAAGGGGGACAATGCAGACAGTGGAGACAATGCACACAAGGACCACAAAGGGGGACAAGGCTGACAGTGGAGACAATGCACACAAGGGTCACAAAGGGGGACAATGCAGACAATGGAGACAATGCACACAAGGGGCACAAAGGAGGACAATGCAGACAATGGAGACAATGCACACAAGGGCCACAAAGGAGGACAATGCAGACAATGGAGACAATGCACACAAGGGCCACAAAGGGGGACAATGCAGACAATGGAGACAATGCACACAAGGGCCACAAAGGAGGACAATGCAGACAATGGAGACAATGCACACAAGGGCCACAAAGGGGGACAATGCAGACAATGGAGACAATGCACACAAGGGCCACAAAGGGGGACAAGGCTGACAATGGAGACAATGCACACAAGGGCCACAAAGGGGGACAATGCAGACAATGGAGACAATGCACACAAGGGCCACAAAGGAGGACAATGCAGACAATGGAGACAATGCACACAAGGGCCACAAAGGGGGACAATGCAGACAATGGAGACAATGCACACAAGGGCCACAAAGGGGGACAATGCTGACAATGGAGACAATGCACACAAGGGCCACAAAGGGGGACAATGCAGACAATGGAGACAATGCACACAAGGGCCACAAAGGGGGACAATGCTGACAATGGAGACAATGCACACAAGGGCCACAAAGGAGGACAATGCAGACAATGGAGACAATGCACACAAGGGCCACAAAGGGGGACAATGCTGACAATGGAGACAATGCACACAAGGGCCACAAAGGGGGACAATGCTGACAATGGAGACAATGCACACAAGGGCCACAAAGGGGGACAAGGCTGACAATGGAGACAATGCACACAAGGGCCACAAAGGGGGACAATGCTGACAATGGAGACAATGCACACAAGGGCCAAAAAAGGGGGACAATGCTGACAATGGAGACAATGCACACAAGGGCCACAAAGGGGGACAATGCAGACAATGGAGACAATGCACACAAGGGCCACAAAGGGGGACAATGCAGACAATGGAGACAATGCACACAAGGGCCACAAAGGGGGACAATGCAGACAATGGAGACAATGCACACAAGGGCCACAAAGGGGGACAATGCAGACAATGGAGACAATGCACACAAGGGCCACAAAGGGGGACAATGCTGACAATGGAGACAATGCACACCAGGGCCACAAAGGGGGACAATGCAGACAATGGAGACATTGCACACAAGGGCCACAAAGGGGGACAATGCTGACAATGGAGACAATGCACACAAGGGCCACAAAAGGGGACAATGCAGACAATGGAGACAATGCACACAAGGGCCACAAATGAGGACAATGCAGACAATGGAGACAATGCACACAAGGGCCACAAAGGGGGACAATGCAGACAATGGAGACAATGCACACAAGGGCCACAAAGGGGGACAAGGCTGACAATGGAGACAATGCACACCAGGGCCACAAAGGGGGACAATGCTGACAATGGAGACAATGCACACAAGGGCCACAAAGGGGGACAATGCAGACAATGGAGACAATGCACACAAGGGCCACAAAGGGGGACAATGCTGACAATGGAGACAATGCACACAAGGGCCACAAAGGGGGACAATGCTGACAATGGAGACAATGCACACAAGGGCCACAAAGGGGGACAGTGCTGACAATGGAGACAATGCACACAAGGGCCACAAAGGGGGACAATGCTGACAATGGAGACAATGCACACAAGGGCCACAAAGGGGGACAATGCAGACAATGGAGACAATGCACACAAGGGGCACAAAGGGGGACAATGCAGACAATGGAGACAATGCACACAAGGGCCACAAAGGGGGACAATGCAGACAATGGAGACAATGCACACAAGGGCCACAAAGGGGGACAATGCAGACAATGGAGACAATGCACACAAGGGCCACAAAGGGGGACAATGCAGACAATGGAGACAATGCACACAAGGGCCACAAAGGAGGACAATGCAGACAATGGAGACAATACGCACAAGGGCCACAAAGGGGGACAATGCTGACAATGGAGACAATGCACACAAGGGCCACAAAGGAGGACAATGCAGACAATGGAGACAATGCACACAAGGGCCACAAAGGGGGACAATGCTGACAATGGAGACAATGCACACAAGGGCCACAAAGGGGGACAATGCAGACAATGGAGACAATGCACACAAGGGCCACAAAGGGGGACAATGCTGACAATGGAGACAATGCACACAAGGGGCACAAAGGGGGACAATGCTGACAATGGAGACAATGCACACAAGGGCCACAAAGGGGGACAATGCTGACAATGGAGACAATGCACACAAGGGCCACAAAGGGGGACAATGCTTACAATGGAGACAATGCACACAAGGGCCACAAAGGGGGACAATGCAGACAATGGAGACAATGCACACAAGGGCCACAAAGGGGGACAATGCTGACAATGGAGACAATGCACACAAGGGGCACAAAGGGGGACAATGCAGACAGTGGAGACAATGCACACAAGGGCCACAAAGGGGGACAAGGCTGACAATGGAGACAATGCACACAAGGGCCACAAAGGGGGACAATGCAGACAATGGAGACAATGCACACAAGGGCCACAAAGGAGGACAATGCAGACAATGGAGACAATGCACACAAGGGCCACAAAGGGGGACAATGCAGACAATGGAGACAATGCACACAAGGGCCACAAAGGAGGACAATGCAGACAATGGAGACAATGCACACAAGGGCCTCAAAGGGGGACAATGCAGACAATGGAGACAATGCACACAAGGGCCACAAAGGAGGACAATGCTGACAATGGAGACAATGCACACAAGGGCCACAAAGGGGGACAATGCTGACAATGGAGACAATGCACACAAGGGCCACAAAGGGGGACAATGCAGACAATGGAGACAATGCACACAAGGGCCACAAAGGGGGACAATGCTGACAATGGAGACAATGCACACAAGGGCCACAAAGGAGGACAATGCAGACAATGGAGACAATGCACACAAGGGCCACAAAGGGGGACAATGCTGACAATGGAGACAATGCACACAAGGGCCACAAAGGGGGACAAGGCTGACAATGGAGATAATGCACACAAGGGCCACAAAGGGGGACAATGCAGACAATGGAGACAATGCACACAAGGGCCACAAAGGGGGACAATGCAGACAATGGAGACAATGCACACAAGGGCCACAAAGGGGGACAATGCAGACAATGGAGACAATGCACACAAGGGCCACAAAGGGGGACAATGCAGACAATGGAGACAATGCACACAAGGGCCACAAAGGGGGACAATGCAGACAATGGAGACAATGCACACAAGGGCCACAAAGGGGGACAATGCAGACAATGGAGACAATGCACACAAGGGCCACAAAGGGGGACAATGCAGACAATGGAGACAATGCACACAAGGGCCACAAAGGAGGACAATGCAGACAATGGAGACAATGCACACAAGGGCCACAAAGGGGGACAATGCAGACAATGGAGACAATGCACACAAGGGCCACAAAGGGGGACAATGCAGACAATGGAGACAATGCACACAAGGGCCACAAAGGGGGACAATGCTGACAATGGAGACAATGCACACAAGGGCCACAAAAGGGGACAATGCAGACAATGGAGACAATGCACACAAGGGCCACAAATGAGGACAATGCAGACAATGGAGACAATGCACACAAGGGCCACAAAGGGGGACAATGCAGACAATGGAGACAATGCACACAAGGGCCACAAAGGGGGACAATGCAGACAATGGAGACAATGCACACAAGGGCCACAAAGGGGGACAATGCTGACAATGGAGACAATGCACACAAGGGCCACAAAGGGGGACAATGCTGACAATGGAGACAATGCACACAAGGGCCACAAAGGGGGACAATGCTGACAATGGAGACAATGCACACAAGGGCCACAAAGGGGGATAGTGCTGACAATGGAGACAATGCACACAAGGGCCACAAAGGGGGACAATGCAGACAATGGAGACAATGCACACAAGGGGCACAAAGGGGGACAATGCAGACAATGGAGACAATGCACACAAGGGCCACAAAGGGGGACAATGCAGACAATGGAGACAATGCACACAAGGGCCACAAAGGGGGACAATGCAGACAATGGAGACAATGCACACAAGGGCCACAAAGGGGGACAACGCAGACAATGGAGACAATGCACACAAGGGCCACAAAGGAGGACAATGCAGACAATGGAGACAATACGCACAAGGGCCACAAAGGGGGACAATGCTGACAATGGAGACAATGCACACAAGGGCCACAAAGGAGGACAATGCAGACAATGGAGACAATGCACACAAGGGCCACAAAGGGGGACAATGCTGACAATGGAGACAATGCACACAAGGGCCACAAAGGAGGACAATGCAGACAATGGAGACAATGCACACAAGGGCCACAAAGGGGGACAATGCTGACAATGGAGACAATGCACACAAGGGCCACAAAGGGGGACAATGCAGACAATGGAGACAATGCACACAAGGGCCACAAAGGGGGACAATGCTGACAATGGAGACAATGCACACAAGGGGCACAAAGGGGGACAATGCTGACAATGGAGACAATGCACACAAGGGCCACAAAGGGGGACAATGCTGACAATGGAGACAATGCACACAAGGGCCACAAAGGGGGACAATGCTTACAATGGAGACAATGCACACAAGGGCCACAAAGGGGGACAATGCAGACAATGGAGACAATGCACACAAGGGCCACAAAGGGGGACAATGCTGACAATGGAGACAATGCACACAAGGGCCACAAAAGGGGACAATGCAGACAATGGAGACAATGCACACAAGGGCCACAAATGAGGACAATGCTGACAATGGAGACAATGCACACAAGGGCCACAAAGGAGGACAATGCTGACAATGGAGACAATGCACACAAGGGCCACAAAGGGGGACAGTGCAGACAATGGAGACAATGCACACCAGGGCCACAAAGGGGGACAATGCTGACAATGGAGACAATGCACACAAGGGCCACAAAGGGGGACAAGGCTGACAATGGAGACAATGCACACAAGGGCCACAAAGGGGGACAAGGCTGACAATGGAGACAATGCACACAAGGGGCACAAAGGGGGACAAGGCTGACAATGGAGACAATGCACACAAGGGCCACAAAGGGGGACAATGCTGACAATGGAGACAATGCACACAAGGGCCACAAAGGGGGACAAGGCTGACAATGGAGACAATGCACACAAGGGCCACAAAGGGGGACAATGCAGACAATGGAGACAATGCACACAAGGGCCACAAAGGGGGACAATGCTGACAATGGAGACAATGCACACAAGGGCCACAAAGGGGGACAAGGCTGACAATGGAGACAATGCACACAAGGGCCACAAAGGGGGACAATGCAGACAATGGAGACAATGCACACAAGGGCCACAAAGGGGGACAAGGCTGACAATGGAGACAATGCACACAAGGGCCACAGAGGAGGACAATGCAGACAATGGAGACAATGCACACAAGGGCCACAAAGGGGGACAATGCTGACAATGGAGACAATGCACACAAGGGCCACAAAGGGGGACAAGGCTGACAATGGAGACAATGCACACAAGGGCCACAGAGGGGGACAATGCTGACAATGGAGACAATGCACACAAGGGCCACAAAGGGGGACAAGGCTGACAATGGAGACAATGCACACAAGGGGCACAAAGGGGGACAATGCTGACAATGGAGACAATGCACACAAGGGGCACAAAGGGGGACAATGCAGACAGTGGAGACAATGCACACAAGGGCCACAAAGGGGGACAATGCTGACAATGGAGACAATGCACACAAGGGCCACAAAGGGGGACAATGCTGACAATGGAGACAATGCACACAAGGGCCACAAAGGGGGACAATGCAGATAATGGAGACAATGCACACAAGGGCCACAAAGGGGGACAATGCTGACAATGGAGACAATGCACACAAGGGCCACAAAGGGGGACAATGCTGACAATGGAGACAATGCACACAAGGGCCACAAAGGGGGACAATGCTGACAATGGAGACAATGCACACAAGGGCCACAAAGGGGGACAATGCTGACAATAGAGACAATAACAACTTTAGGGACAATGCTGACAAGTTCCATCAGTCACCCAGATCACCAATTTTGTTAGATTTATAAGTGCTACTGGATTCTTTTTCATCTCCAGGCATGTCTAGCGAAATGTTTGTTGTGACTACATCATTTTTTTGTTGTGGCATTGTTGGATTGGATTCTAAATTCATTCCAGTTTTTTTTTTCTTTCATTTTCTTGATTTTCCGTGCCATTCTTTTCAATGCGGAAGAGGAAGGGGGGTAATTGGAGGTTCTTGTGTACTTAATTTTGCACTCAACAGCACCCAAACTGCACCGAACAGAGTTCTCCCTCTGAACCACTGATTCACCAAGTTTCCCGCAGCGACAGCCAGAAGCTTCTTGTTAGGAGACCCTGAATTCGGCGAGTGTGGGCAAGGCATGGTTGTCATTTCATGGACTCCTATGGTAGAAAACTGCAGAACTCCACTTGCTTGTGCTAGTCAGCAACATTTGGAAAAGAAATCCTGCTCTATGTTTTCTGTTTTCTTCTTCGCACGTCCCCCTTAACAGAATGAGTATAATACACACTTGTGGCTGTGCGCATACCCCTTGTCAACCGTGACATCTATTGTCTCTTTCAGAACACATTCTTGAGAACAGGCAGTATAATTAATTCCCCATATTAAAACTGTAGATATCTGAAGAAGTTAGGAAATGTTGTTTGTATTCGCTTCAAGTTTCACTACGGAGTGTATTTCTGTCAATATTCCTCTATTCTTTTACATCTTTGCAGCCTTCTCGTTCCTAATCTTTGTAGGTTTTGCTATTTCCCTATTCTTCTGTTTGATCATAATAAAACTTCAGTTGTATATTTAACTCTCGCTTCTTATTTCTTCAACTCTCTCATTTCAAATGCTGTGACCCCAAATCTGGGAATCCCAGTATACCATAGGTGGTGATGCTTATAATAAGTGACTCTGTTTGCTCTGGTTTGCACTTTGCATGTGCTCAGAGGGTGTCCTGGTGTCAGTGGGTAGACAAGTGTATGCTTTTAGGGTAATGGAGGGAAGGGTTTGTTTGCAGTTTTATTTTGTGGCTTTTACATTGTAAACACAAGTCAAAAGGAAAGAAGGGGTATCAATTGTTTAACTGTGGCATATGAACAGCCACTATTGAGACAGGATACTGGACTAGATGGAGCCACATTGCCAGATCCATTCTTGTGATCTCACTGATTCAGTCCACATTATGGACTCACTCCGGTGGCTTTTTGCAAACATGCTGTTCACAGAGTGACAAAAAGTCTACAACTCTCTCCAGTTTTGAGTGTTTTGCTCCTGACCCCCATCTCTGGCCTGCCTGTGGAAAAGGGGTGGGTGGGCTGTGACCCTCGGGAGACCATTGCAGCCCACCAGCCACATGCGGCCAGGCAGAGAGCCTTGCTCAGTAGAAACGCACTGGAACAGAATGGCCAGGATTCCTGATTCAGTCCATAAAGGGAAAGAGGCCACAGGCAGGTAAAAGCCTGACACCTGATATTTGTCCTTACAAACCGCAAGGTACAACCCAGTCCAACTGATGGGCCATCCTGTAGAACTTCCGTTTTGGGAGGGATGGCCAATCACAACCCCTCTAGGTTGCTCCCTTCTGCCTTGTCCACCCTGGGGCCCTTTTGTGCCTGCCCTGCCAAACGGCATCACTTCTCAGTGCTGCGGGGGAATGTTGGGACAAGAGAACCACCTGCTAAGCTTGAGCAGTCACATCCACCACCCCCTCCACCACCCCATTCCGTGTGTGAACCTCACAAAGCAGACAGAGTTTGCAGGGGGGCCAATTTGTGGGTTATGCCGTCAAGATGCAACTGAATCTTTACTATGTGTTGCCGCTGCGCCAAACCAAAGTCCAGAGGCTCAAGAAAACAAAAGAAAGGTTTCCCAGCATGGATGCCCCAAGACAAAGCCCACCCACTTGGACACCAGACCGGCCTACCCAAGGGGGAGTCCAGATAGGGGGAGGAGGTGGGACACAGAGCGGCATGGAATTCATCTTGTCTGCTCACAGTCAGTCAACAACAGAGTGGTGGAACACCCCAGACTTCACTGAACAGCAAGTGCTGAGGTTTGATGAAAATAAAAAAAAAACCAACTCCTTCTGCCCAGTGCAGCTCCTGTGCCTTTGCGAGCTGCACCTAGGGGCCGCGGGGACAGAGACTGAGTTGTCCTCATTGCAGCAGGCCCATAAGTAGGATGGACTTGCTGGTCAGAAGACTGCCAGAGGCCAGGTGCTCCACAAGCTGGACTGGAAGCAGAAGCGTGAGCAGCTCCGCTGAACTTCACAGCAGCCATGCCAGCGACAGTTATGCCAGTGGGGCCCCAGCAGAGTTTGCTGTTCCACACCCAGAGGGGGCTCCCTTTGCCAGGGGAGCCTCCCTCAAGTGCCTGCTGCTGTCATCTAAGTGATCCTATGAGGAGGAGCTTGGCGATGTCACCCGTGCCATTCAGAGGGCCTTGGGTGACGTTACTTCTGGTGTAAAACCTGAAGCAACGGCATCACTTTGGGGCCAAATTGACTTCAGACATAACATTTTTTCTATGTTTGGAGCCAAGTTGGCTCTGCTGAGACCCCATAGCTACCAATTTTACCTCAGAAATGATATTGTGTCTCCAGAGCACATTCGCACCATTTTACTGCATGCTCCACAGCTCCCAGCTTACCTCCCGCCTCTTTCCTCCCCTCCTGGAATCCCTAGAGTAGGGCCTCAGGCTTAGCTGGTGAGACCTGGGAGGCTCCACTGGAGGTCTTGAGGGGCTAATGCCCCAGGTTTGTGTCTTTCCTAGTGGAGGCCTGGTGGGTTTGTCAGAGGGGGGTGGCAAGGTCTCCCTTACAGGCTCTGGCAGGGGGGGTCTCCTGCGCAGCTGGGGTATGGTCAGGAGGCACCTCTGCATGTCCAGCCCTCCCTAACCCACCTAGTCTCCCTGGCCTTGGTTCCTCGGGCTCTTCCTCTGCAACCTCCAAGTCAGAGCCACTGAGCCAGTTACAAAAGCTACTAATGGACATCTCCAAAGGCCGGGCCGTGCTGAGCAATTATCACCGATTTCAGTTTCCTCACTCATTCTAGGTGGGTGATAGCTCAGAATTACCCATTCTTTATCAATGTTAATTAAAACACTTCCTTGGGAGGAAGACCTGTTAAGGTCAATGGGACTTACTTCTGAGTAAATATGCTTGTTAATGCAACCAAAGTTGTGCACCATATTTTCCCCTAGTTGTATAGAATAAATTGCACCGTAACATTCATCCAGGTGTTTTTGTTTCTAGCTTCTAAAGTGATCTTTGATATAATCCCTTGAGCTTTGGAGAGAAGCAGAAGAAACAATTATGAAAAGGAAAACACCTTTGCAGCGCCTTGGATGCTACATGGTGTGGCTTCATGCGCAGGTGCACAGCTAGAGAAAACATGTTTGCCAGAACTCCCTGCAATGGCTCTAGACCCTGACGTGGGTCAGCAAGAGGGCAATGAACTTGGCTTGAAGTTTGCGGAAGGAAGAACTTCATAAAAGCAAAAATTAAGGCAAACTTTTGGGATGTGCATCAGTGGCCGCAAAACATGATGAAGAAGCAGGTGGAACGGCAAAGGTTAAAACCTGGGGTCCTCGTACAGCCATTCCCAACCTGGTCACGGCTGCCGCCGCCCCCTGCCCTGTGTCTCCCCTCCTCTCTGTCTGGCATGCAGAAAAGCATACTGCAGACCAATAGGAATCCTGCTGGGTTCCCATGATCTGGAAGCAAACCTTGCCTCTCCCTTTCCTGCACAGGAAGGGTAAGATGTGGCTAGGCTGAGAACCTGCTCTTGAAAGGGCTCAAATGGGAGGAGGTGTGTCGCTCAGGCTACCTCCATGAAGTGGCTATGGGGCTGCCCTGCCAGCTGTACATTCTCCCTCTGCTTCCCTTGAAGCTGTGGCATCATGGCACCTGCATAGTTTGATCCCAGCTCTGAAACTGCAGAGTTATAATTGACTTTACAGGCTTCCATTAGACCCAAAGCCTGAACTGGAACAAAAAGCAGACTGGGACAAGTCAGTTCCTTAGAATCACAGAACCATCGAGTTGGAAGGGATCTCCAGGGTCATCTAGTCCAACCCCCTGCACAATGCAGGACATTCACAACTACCTCCCCCCCACTCCCAGTGACCCTGCTCCATGCCCAGAAGACGGCAAAACACCATCAGGATCCCTAGCCAAACTGGCCTGGGGAAATTGCTTCCTGACCTCAAAGTGGTGATCGGCATTACCCTCAGCATGGAAGAAGAGGCCATGATAACTAAGCACTGATATAACCCTTCCTGCCCTCCCTCTCATGATCTGCCCAGGTTCGCAGAATCAGCATTGCTGTCAGATGGCCATCTATCCTCTGCTTAAAAACCTCCAAAGAAGGAGATCCCACCACCTCCCGAGGAAGCCTGTTCTCCTGAGGGACCGCTCTGTCAGGAAGTTCTTCCTAATGCTTAGCCAAAAACTCTTTTGATTTAATTTCAAGCCATTGGTTCGGGTCTGACCTTCAACGGAAAACAACTCTGCGCCATCCTCTATATGACAGCCCTTCTTGACAATACCCTTTCTGAGAAATTGCAACCCAAAGTGTTCACAGTAATCCGAATGTGGACGCACCATAGCTCCATACGAGGGCATTATGCTACCTACCATTTTATTGTCAATCTCTTTCCTAATGAAGAGCTCCATGGCACAAAGTGGTAAGCGGCAGTACTGCAGCCCAAGCTCTGCTCATGACCTCAGTTCGATTGGAGGAAGCCAGGTTCAGGTAGCTGGCTCAAGGTTGACTCAGCCTTCCATCCTTCCGAAGTCGGTAAAAGGAGTACCCAGTTTCCTGGGGATAAAGTGTAGATGACCGGGAATGCAATGGCAAACCACCCCATAAAAAGTCTGCCAAGAAAATGTTGCACCACCCTGTTGCACCACCAGAGGGCACTGCTGTGGAGGGAAGCCTAGGACAAAGCATCATGTCCCTCCAGAAAATGTGCCATGGTGGGAAGCCCAGGATGGGAGCAGGTGGCAATGCCCTCGTACTGTGTACACCTAGCTGGTATTAGGAATGAAGAAGGTGGCAATACCCACTATCCAACTTAACACAACTGATATTAGGAGTGGAGCAGGTGGCAATGCCCACCCCCTGCCTTAACTCAGTTGGTATTAGGAGCGGAACAAGAGGCAATGCCCTATCCCCACCTTAACCCAGCTGATATTAGGAGCAGATCAGGAGGCAATAGCTTCTCCCCATGTTAATTCAGCTGGTATTAGGCGTCGAGCAAGTGGCAATGCCTACATCCTCCTTAATCCAGTTGGTATCAGCAGCAGAGCAGGTGGCAGTGCCCGCCCCCTTTGAACTAGTTGGGATAGGGAGCAGAGCAGTTGGCAATGCTCGCCTCCACTTTAACCCAGCCAGTAGAAGCAGAGCAGGTGGCAATGACTACACCGCCCTCCAGAAAGCTGGGATCAGGAGCAGAGCAATTCTACTGTTTCACAGTTATTGCCTCCTTTCCCCGCCCCTGAAAAGTTGCAATTCCTGGTGTCTTTGGCAAAGTTACCTGCATAAGACACTGAAGGGAATGTCTTGTGACCTGCACCTTCCACAGACAGGAAGGTTGGGCTTTATTAGCAGACTCTGTGGCTCCATGCAGCACAGGTCAAACTGGTTTAGTCATCCATGAAGTGTAATTGAGAGGCTTGGAAACGACCTTCCTTTGCCTGAGACCTTTCAGGAGAGGCTCTGGTAGGGGTGCTGGCAGGAGATTGCGGAGCAGGAACATGAAGGGTGGTGTATGGTCATGTCGACAGCACGATGCCATTTCCAGGGCCCTTTCTGAGGATCCTGGAAGAGACATCATGTCATTTTAGGATTCAGCAAAAACTCTATGGTTACCATGGAACGTCCGCTGAAGTGTAGATTGGCTTGACATCACTTCCAGGTTTGACCATTCATCCGATCCTCATTCCATAATCTTACATTGTAATGCTGAGTTCTCACAAATATGTTTTTCTCCAGCTGTGCAGTGCGATGGAGAGTCCAGCAGGTGCTTGCTGCTGCAAGCTCCCCCTCCCCTGTAATTGTTACAAACAGGGCAATTACTCCTCCTCGTCTTCAAAGGGTTTCTTCAGAGAGAACCTTGAAAAACAATAACGTAATCAAAGATGACCACTCCTTGTGGGGCATAAAAGCCTCTCATGACACCAAGAATCTGGGCTGGGATTTAGGGCAGAAGAGCGAATGGTGCCAGCGTGTGCGTCCGTGTCCTATGTTTGCTTGAGTTTCTGCTATTTTGGTATGGAAAGTGGGGCTTCGCTTTTGCTGCCTGGCTGAGGCTGGAGTTGAAGGCTCTGTAGGAGGGTCTGTATGGGTCTGATCCAGAATGCTGGTACTGGTGCTGGTACTGGTGCTTGTGCTGCCCCACAATGTTGTCTGTGGGGTGCTGAAGGCAAAATGCCCACTGAATCTGACCAAGGATGAAAATGATCCATTGAATTATTATACTCCTGGAGATTTTCTCATTGGCGGGGTCGTATCTGCAACTTATGTTATAACGAAATCTGTCACCTTTGGTGAGCCTCCCTGTAACAGAATTGCAATGTAAGTAATTTGAGCTGAGGGGGTTAATGCGATTCCACGTGATTCAGATTTCACGGGCTCTCCACACTGCTGTCTCTGGTAAAATCACGGACTCTGTTATGTCTTTATTCTGACTTTTAGAGAATATCCTTTAAACAGTAAGGTAGAACCCAACCTGCAGATGGTCCTTTTTTACAGGCTCCATTGGGTGAGGTTCATATGAAGAAAGGCTGAAGAGGCTCTGGAACTTTTCAGCTGAGGTGGCGACTGAAGTGGGACATGAGGGGCGAGGAAAGTGGAGAGAAGAAACTTTTTCTTCCTGCCCAAAAAATTAGAACTCAGGGTTTATCCGATGAAATGGATGGGCAGTAGATTCAGAATGGAGAAAAGGGAAATTTTCTTAACCCAATGAAGTGATTCAAATGTGGAATTCACAGCCACAGCACAGACAGCTAAAAAGGGGATTGGACAGATTCTTGGAGGAGCGGTCCAGTAGTGGCTACCACCCACCGTGATTAAAGGGGAACTCCACATTCAGAGGATACCAGTGGCATGGTCCGTCATCTGGTGAAGACCTCAAACTTTGTTCTTTTTTTTTTTAATAAAATTTTTATTAGATGGGTTAACATACAATACGTATTGCTACATACCATTAATAACCCCCTTAGTTCTTCATATGTTCCCCATCCCCTCCCCCTACCTTTTTCTATATTGACTTCCAACAGCACTGCAACCCCTTTTACCTTCCTCAAATTCTAATTCTAATTCTTTTTCTTATTTGTTGATATTAGTTTTAAAAGTAAAGATTCACATTATACTAAATCTTATCTCATTTAGTAGTTCTCAAAAGACCATAAATGTCCTTTAACATCCCATTTTTTTTCCAAATAGTCTTTCAGTTTCCCCCAGTCTTCCGTAAATTCTTATGGATCACTGTCTCTCAGTTTTCTCGTTAACTTGTCCATTTCCGCCACGTGCAACAGGTTTGAATCCATTCTCCAACTTCTGGAATTTCTTCTTTTTTCCAATATTGTGCATATAGAGTTCTTGCCGCCATTATCATGTAATAAAGTAGCACTCTGTCTTTTCTATTTATATCCTCTAAATGCAGAGATAGCAATCTCAAACTTTATGTTCTGTATTTGGCCAGCCAGGGGACAAGAGGGGCTTTGGCTTTGAGGAGGACGCTCTTCACTCCAGGTTCAGCCCCCAGCATCTCAAGTGAAAAGGGCTAAAGAACTCATTTCTGTTATGTTGGTAGCTGCCAAAGCCATAATTTCCAAATCTTGGAAAGCAAAAGCTCTTCTTCCGATCCCATTATGGGAATATCTCATTATGTATAAAATAACTGAATGTCTCTCTCTTTTAGAAAATTCTTATTTCTGCTCAGATTTTTTTTTTTTTGAGAAATGTCTTCCATTTCCTGGAATACGTGCAACTTAACGACAGTCTCTTATAACTTGTTCCTGACAACCTTAGAGTCATAGCAATATATTAGATATCAAGTTATTTTTCTACTCCTTTTGTCTTTGTAACTTTTACACTCTTATTGTTCCATGTTTCATTATTTATGGTTCTCTTCCTGTACATGTTTTATTTGTTGTATTTGAAAAAACTTCAAAAATATTTTTTTTTTTTAAAGGGGCTAGGCAGTAGGTGATGTGGACCCCTACCAGACATGCTGGACAGCTTCTTCTAGGCTCAGTAGTCAACAGTGGCCAGTAGACCAATGGTTTCATTCAGTAGAAACCAGCCTCATGCTGAGTTCCTGGTTGGCCACTGTGTGGAACAAGATGGTGGAATGGATGGGCCACTGGTCCAGTTCGGCAGGATTGTTCTTATGCTTTTATGGGAAAGTAGCAGGGCTCTGATTGAATGTTTTTAATGAATAGAAAATGAAAATATGTTCCTTTTCTGGCAGATCAGCACCTACAGATTACTGGAGCATCCTCTCCTTCCTGTTTGCCCTTCAGGAGATCAATCGGAATCCCGGGATCCTGCCCAACATCACTCTGGGCTACGACGTCTACGACAACTATTATGATGCCAGGATGACCAGTGATGCCCTGCTAGACCTGCTCTCCCCGGGGCAAGAGAACGTTCCGAACTACCAGTGCGGAGGAAAGAAGAATCTCTTGGCGGTTCTCGAAGGGACTAAATCCGAAATCTCCATCCAGATTTCAAATATGATGGGCATCTACAAAATCCCACAGGTTAGCAAGTCACCACTTCTAGTTTTGTTCAAGTCTTCTGGTGATATCAAGAAATTATTACCTCTGTTCAGTATTCCAGCAGCAGGAAGTAGGAATCATGGGAAGTGCTTAGGACTAGTTTAAATGGTCCCTTATGGGCCGAAGTGAAGAGAGTTTATTTTGGTCGTGAAGATCGGGGTGGAAAATTAGACTAGGTTTGTGAATGTGAAACTTGGAAACTGCTGGGAGAGAGCATCTACTGATTTTGAGTGAAATGTCACCATGACACAGATCGTTTCAGGCGGGTAGCTGTGTTGGTCTGTAGTAGGAAAGGAAGATTTGTGTCCAGTAGGACCTTAAAGGCCACCTAGATTTCCAGGATATGAGCTTTTGAGAGTCAGAGCTCCTTGGTATCTGACGAAGGGAGCTTTGACTCTCCTGGAAATTTAGTTTGTCTTTAAGGTGGAACTGCAGATGACACGTATCTCTATATCTCTCCTCTCTATGTAAGTCCAAAGAGGTGATGAATGTTCTAAACCAGTGACTAGAGGATAGGATGATACAATGCACAGAAAATGGCAGTGATGTGGATCGGATGTAAAGCTAATAGGTTCAGTGTGTTCTGGTGAGGCGGGTACTTACTCCTAACCAAAAAGTATAGAGAGCATCCTTGGATATGCATGTGTTCAGAAAGGTGATATAAAAGTTTCCTAAATACGTAAAGAGATCTAGGGTGCAGTTTTTGTGAAGGAAAACCCGTCATCCATTCCAGACCACAGGTGGCCTTGTCCACATTCCCACAGGTCCTTCAGGGAGTGCAAAATGTAGGCAAAACTTTCTTAAATAACAACTACACACTCAACAATCATCACAGGCACAGGGATTTTTCTGAGATCACTTGCTTTCCTTCCTAGGTCAGTTTTGGGTTTGTTTCCTACGTTCTTAATGATCCGGCTCAGTTCCCTTTTTTCTTCCGGATGGTTCCCAAAGAGGAACAGCAATACCCGGGGATTGTCAAACTGCTCCTGCATTTCCGATGGACGTGGATTGGTCTCATTGCCCCAGGCACCGATGATGGAGAACAGTTCATGAGACTCTTCCCTTCTGTGGTCATTCCTCAAGGCATTTGTGTGGCCTTTTCGATGATCATGCCCGCAACCATATGGAATATTTATGATGCCTACCGGGTATTCCGCTCCTCCAGTGCATTTCATCTATGGAGAGAAGTCAATGTATTTATATTTCATGCAATGCCAGGCTCATGGGGGGATATATTCACTCTATTTAATGCCGCTAAAAAATGGATGCAGCACCCTGTGGGGAAGGTCTGGATCACAACCGCTTTATGGGACCTCACCATCTACACCCCTACCTATTTTTTAAATTCCCCTCACACCCATGGATTTTTTTCTTTCTCGATCCAGACAAGCAAAAGGATCAACTATGACAAGCATTTAGCTTTTCACTCTGCAATTAAACAGTTTGGGGGAAAAGCCTTTCGTTGTTTATTTTCCAAGCCTGCTTTGTCTGTGAAAGGTCAAATAAGATGTGCACAGAGAGAGAATCTGGAGACCGTTTCCCAGGAAATGACTGAAACGATCTTTTCTCTGGACAGCTACTACACTTTCAATGCTGTCCTGGCTCTAGCGCGGGCCTTACATGCCGCATACGCCTCCCGATCCAAGCAGAAGTTAGCCAGGGAAAAGTTAGGACTCCACAGGGTACAGCCATGGCAGGTATTCCTTTCCACTCTAACTGAAAATTAATCAATTCTTTAATTATGATATTTTGGTTTTTCAGTTGCTAGCCAGCAAGCCAGCACTTGTCTGTGGGACAATTCACACATTCTCAGGTGGTTCGTTTTCTGTACCCCTTTATCTCTAAACGATGCTGAAGCAAAATAGATCAGAACTGGGCCTGGAAGCTGCAGCCTGGAATAGAGTGGGAAAGGGCCAAATGGATGGCAAACTTGGAGTCAATGAAGATTCACTGTTTTCTCGACACACAATGGTCTTTCATGTCTTTGCCACTGCAGACGGATTTAGGTCACTGTGAGTAGGCAAAGAAATCAAAGCTCCTGAAAATATACAAGATGCAGCAGAGGCCATGTCTAATACAAGATATATGATCCTAATGAACTGGAATGAGATTAGGGTTGCTTTCTCTGGGTCGGGAAATTCCTGGAGATTTAGGGGTGGGGTCTGGGGAAAGAAGTGAACTCCATGAGGCATAAGGCTATGGAGTCCACTCTCCAAAGACTGGAGATCAGTTGGCACCCTGGGGGATATCCAGGCTGCACCTGATGGCTGGCCAGCCTAGATGAGATATCTGCTCTTCTCTCCCAGTTTCCCAGTGGGGGCTTTTTCTCTTTCATCCTAGCTTCAAGGTTTCCTGCGAAATATCCCACTTTACAATACTTCTATGGGTGAAGTGTATTTGGATGAGAATGGGGACCTAGAAGTGGATTTTGATCTCATGCAATGGGTGGCATTTCCCAATGGGTCCCAAGCTGGAGTGAAAGTGGGGAGTGTAGAGCAACAGGCATCATCAGACCCCAAATTCAGTATCATGCAGGACTCCATCTTGTGGCCCAACAAGGTGGGGAAATCTTTTTTTTTTCATTTTACTTCATCATTTAGTAAACTTGAATAACCTGCCAATTACTATACGTAATAACAAAAAGAATAGTTTTGTTTATTTATGTATAAGATTGATAGACCACTTTTGTCCAGTTCTAGAAAGTCTGTCATCTAGGACCTAATAGTTCTCTGTCACTCACAGGCACAGCCCTGCACCCCAAGGTGTGAAGTCCTTTGCATCTCTCCCCCTCTCCTTTTTAGCTACCCCCAGGGCTGGATCTAGGGTTGCCGGCGCCCGGGGCAACCCAAGTCCGGCCTCCTGCCTCCTGCGTGCACGCAGTGCATGCACACTCCTGGCACTGCATGATGACATAACTTCTGTGACATCATCTCACAGGGCCCAGAGGTGCGCCGCCTGTGTGGCAAGCCGGCCACTCTGGCACAGGGTGCACCATGGAGATGGTAGCAGAAGCGTGAGCAGCTGAGTGGAGGGCTGGGAGACCGCCTGCGCCATTCGCCTGCCCCGCTTATGGGGCAGTGGCTTGCTGCATGCTGCCTGTCCTGCATGCGTGACAAGCCAGCCGCAAATGGCGAGGGCGGCCTCCCAACCCTCTGTTCAGCAGCCTGCACTGCCGCTGCCAGCTCCAGTGCACTCCCAGGAGCTGGCAGCTGCACCTAGTGCCCCCTCTTTGGCGATGCCATGGGCAGACTCCCCCCCGCCCCCCGTCGATCAGGCCCTGGCTACTCCCTCTCCCAACCCCAGTTCAGCTTCTGGACTCTGGCTCTTTTGCTGCCCCCTGCCCTGTCATTAAAGAGAAAGGGAAACCCATCAGCTTTCTGTGCAGCACTGCAGCAGACTGAAGAAAGGGCCTTGACCTGCTGGGAGTGTATCTGCTTGGCATGCAGAAGGTTCCAGGATGAATCCTGGGCATCTCCAGGTAAGGAGGAAATCAGACAGGAGTCGATGCAAAAGGCCTCCAAAGACCCTGGAGAACCACCACCAGTCTAAATAGACAGGAGAGATCTTGATAGACTGACGGTCTGATTCATGGGTCAAAACTACAATTCTCATCACAGCCTTTAGATTAGAGGTCCTGTTGTGTTTTTCAAAGTACAGCATATTTAAATAGAAACAACTGCTATTTCCCCTTTTTTCCTGCTGTTTCCCTTTCCGGTCAGTATGTGCCCCGTTCCAGGTGTACAGACAGCTGTCGGCCTGGAAACGCCAAGGTGGCTCAGGAAGGGAAGGCATTTTGCTGCTACGACTGTTTTCCATGCCCGGAAGGGACCATCTCCACACAGGAAGGTGAGCAACGCCAAAGCAATGACCTTGCCGGGCAATGTGTGAACAGGCTTCTCTGTTGCTCCATCTGTGTGCACAAAAGCAAAGAATAAGTCGTAACGAGCTAACTAAGTTGAATCTTTATTAGACATGGGCACGGACAGTATTACGAATGCAAAAAAGCCATAAACAGCCCGTTTGTCTGTTCATGAACAATCTGTTTGTGAGACCCCATTCCAGACAAACAACTGGTTGTCACGAGCCTCGTTTGTGCTGTTCATCTGCTGTTTGTGAAGCCAGACAGTCGGGCACCTTCAATCAATTCCCTTGGAGGCAGGGACTGCCTGAACTCTGTCTGCACTCCTTCTGTTGCCCTGGAAACCCCAATCGAAGCCCAACTTAGCTTGATGGGCAGGTCTTCCTTCCAAGAGTGGAGCAGACACCAGGGGGGAGGGAGGGAGGGGGTGTTGTGTAGCCATGGGCACTCCAATCTTATCCCTGAAAACCCTGTTAGGCAGTTCTTACTGCCAACCACAGACATCTTGCTTTTCTCTATGAGACCTCTGGTTATAAAAGGAAGCGGGCTGCAAGCTCTGGCTTTTCAGTTTCAGTAGGCATTGGTGTGGGACAGAGATGTTAGTAGCCTTTTGGGAGAGAGACAGGGAGAGTGCATTGGAGTTGGTTTTTTTCTGTGTGTGGTGGGTGGGATAGGGATCTATCCCCTCTGGTTCCAGGGCTGCTGTCAGACCCTGGGGCCAAGCTCAGTGGGCACCTTGGCTGAGGGCTCACAGTGTTGTCCCCTTTTCTTTCCTCCTTAATTCTTATTTGCTGGCACAATGAAGCTTCGGGTGGGGGCCAAGGGTGGTTGTGGGGAGAAGTGCAAACATTGTCCTGTTTGCCCCACAGGAAGCAGTACTGGGGAGGGCTCCGGGGCAGTAGAGACTCCCGCTTCCCAAAAATCTCCTGTGGGTGCTGTGGAGGAGGCTGAAGAGCTCTTGCCACCGGGGGAAGAACTCATTAAACTGTTTGAGGAGGAGGGCGAGGGATCCATGGAGGAATGGTTGGGATTCAATGAAATATCCATCCCGTTCCCATCCTAAACTCCCGGTGCTGTCCCTGCCTGCAGTCCACCCCTCACTCTGTCTTCCATTGCCAGCTGTGTGGTGCAACCCGTAACCCTTTGTCCTCCTTCACCTGGAACAGTTAATGGGCCACAGTTAGGGATGTGCGTTTCGGCATTCTGAATGCCGAAAGAATGCCGAAACAAAAGTGTTTCGGCATTCTTCAAGAATCCCGAAACGTTTCGGGGAATGCCGAAACGTTTCGGGATTGCCGAAAGAAAAACCCGAAACGTTTCGGGATTCTTTCGGCATTCTTTCGGCATTCGAGAATCGCCATTTTGATTTTGCTAGCCGTTTGCCTTAGCAAGCGGCTAGCAAAATCCTGCTGGAAGCAAAGGCTTCCTGCAGGCTCTTAGAAGAGGGGAGGGGGGGAGAAGGAGTGAATCACTCACTCCTTCTGTCACCCCCCACCCCTCTTGCAAAGGAGGATAGGGAATCCTGCTTTGCCTTGCAAATGCAAGGTGCAAGCATTGCATTGCACTTTGCATTTGCAAAGCAGCAGAGATTCCCGCCAAAACTAACAGGTAGGGGAGGGGGAGCAGGAGGAGGGTGGCTCTTGGAGTGTGGGTGGGGAAAGGCAGGGGACTGGGGACTTTAGGAGTCACCAATCCCACTGCTGCATTCTCATGCCAGCCAATAGATTTAAATCTTTGGCTGAGGCTGCAGCAGGGGATTTAAATTTGGAGCAAGACTGTCTGGAACACTTCTGTTGCTGCTGCTGCTGAGCTGTGACCGAGAGAGGAGAAGAAGAGAGACTGCACCTGGAGCCTGGAGGACATCTGCCTGGAGGATCAACTGTGCTGGACATCCTGAGAGGACACCTGGTAGGCCTTTTTAAAATTTTTGTAAATTTTTTTGATGCTGGGCAATGTGCTGCTGTGGCCTGCCTCTGCAAAAAGGTGTTGCAGTTTATTCTTGGCATGGCCTGGGGGACAGGTTGGGCAGACAATGTTTGATGGTGGGGTGGGGGTTTCAGCATTGGTTGTTGTGCTTGCCTTCTTTAAGCTTGATCCACTGTTTTAAGATTAAAACAAGAGTGTGCCAGCTTTGGGCCTACACAGGCCAGAAGCCTTTCTTCTGGCTGGCTCTCACAGTTGTGCTCCACAATCTGGAATGGTGTGGCTTGCTTTTCTGTGTCTGGTCCCCTGCTTGCAAGGATTCCCAACAGGCTCCGTCCTGATCAACTGTGCCAGCCTGTGGGCCACACACAGGTATGGCCTGGGGGACAGGTTGGGCAGACAATGTTTGATGGTGGGGGGGGGGGTTCAGCATTGGTTGTTGTGCTTGCCTTCTTTAAGCTTGATCCACTGTTTGAAGATTAAAACAAGAGTGTGCCAGCTTTGGGCCTACACAGGCCAGAAGCCTTTCTTCTGGCTGGCTCTCACAGTTGTGCTTCACAATCTGGAATGGTGTGGCTTGCCTTTCTGTGTCTGGTCCCCTGCTTGCAAGGATTCCCAACAGGCTCCGTCCTGATCAACTGTGCCAGCCTGTGGGCCACACACAGGTATGGCCTGGGGGACAGGTTGGGCAGACAATGTTTGATGGTGGGGGGGGGGGGTTCAGCATTGGTTGTTGTGCTTGCCTTCTTTAAGCTTGATCCACTGTTTTAAGATTAAAACAAGAGTGTGCCAGCTTTGGGCCTACACAGGCCAGAAGCCTTTCTTCTGGCTGGCTCTCACAGTTGTGCTTCACAATCTGGAATGGTGTGGCTTGCCTTTCTGTGTCTGGTCCCCTGCTTGCAAGGATTCCCAACAGGCTCCGTCCTGATCAACTGTGCCAGCCTGTGGGCCACACACAGGTATGGCCTGGGGGACAGGTTGGGCAGACAATCTTTGATGGTGGGGGGGGGGGTTTCAGCATTGGTTGCTGTGCTTGCCTTCTTTAAGCTTGATCCACTGTTTTAAGATTAAAACCAGAGTGTGCCAGCTTCGGGCCTACACAGGCCAGAAGCCTTTCTTCTGGCTGGCTCTCACAGTTGTGCTTCACAATCTGGAATGGTGTGGCTTGCCTTTCTGTGTCTGGTCCCCTGCTAGCAAGGATTCCCAACAGGCTCCGTCCTGATCAACTGTGCCAGCCTGTGGGCCACACACAGGTATGGCCTGGGGGACAGGTTGGGCAGACAATCTTTGATGGTGGGGGGGGGGGGGTTCAGCATTGGTTGTTGTGCTTGCCTTCTTTAAGCTTGATCCACTGTTTTAAGATTAAAACCAGAGTGTGCCAGCTTCGGGCCTACACAGGCCAGAAGCCTTTCTTCTGGCTGGCTCTCACAGTTGTGCTTCACAATCTGGAATGGTGTGGCTTGCCTTTCTGTGTCTGGTCCCCTGCTAGCAAGGATTCCCAACAGGCTCCGTCCTGATCAACTGTGCCAGCCTGTGGGCCACACACAGGTATGGCCTGGGGGACAGGTTGGGCAGACAATGTTTGATGGTGGGGGGGGGGGGTTCAGCATTGGTTGTTGTGCTTGCCTTCTTTAAGCTTGATCCACTGTTTGAAGATTAAAACCAGAGCGTGCCAGCTTCGGGCCTACACAGGCCAGAAGCCTTTCTTCTGGCTGGCTCTCACAGTTGTGCTTCACAATCTGGAATGGTGTGGCTTGCTGTTCTGTGTCTGGTCC
The DNA here is from genome assembly GCF_028583425.1 of Eublepharis macularius. NCBI lineage: Eukaryota > Metazoa > Chordata > Lepidosauria > Squamata > Eublepharidae > Eublepharis > Eublepharis macularius. Next base: position 176,822,176 of record NC_072793.1, read on the forward strand.
CCTGCTAGCAAGGATTCCCAACAGGCTCCGTCCTGATCAACTGTGCCAGCCTGTGGGCCACACACAGGTATGGCCTGGGGGACAGGTTGGGCAGACAATGTTTGATGGTGGGGGGGGGGTTTCAGCATTGGTTGTTGTGCTTGCCTTCTTTAAGCTTGATCCACTGTTTGAAGATTAAAACCAGAGTGTGCCAGCTTCGGGCCTACACAGGCCAGAAGCCTTTCTTCTGGCTGGCTCTCACAGTTGTGCTTCACAATCTGGAATGGTGTGGCTTGCTGTTCTGTGTCTGGTCCCCTGCTAGCAAGGATTCCCAACAGGCTCCGTCCTGATCAACTGTGCCAGCCTGTGGGCCACACACAGGTATGGCCTGGGGGACAGGTTGGGCAGACAATGTTTGATGGTGGGGGGGGGGTTTCAGCATTGGTTGTTGTGCTTGCCTTCTTTAAGCTTGATCCACTGTTTGAAGATTAAAACCAGAGTGTGCCAGCTTCGGGCCTACACAGGCCAGAAGCCTTTCTTCTGGCTGGCTCTCACAGTTGTGCTTCACAATCTGGAATGGTGTGGCTTGCCTTTCTGTGTCTGGTCCCCTGCTAGCAAGGATTCCCAACAGGCTCCGTCCTGATCAACTGTGCCAGCCTGTGGGCCACACACAGGTATGGCCTGGGGGACAGGTTGGGCAGACAATGTTTGATGGTGGGGGGGGGGGGGTTCAGCATTGGTTGTTGTGCTTGCCTTCTTTAAGCTTGATCCACTGTTTGAAGATTAAAACCAGAGTGTGCCAGCTTCGGGCCTACACAGGCCAGAAGCCTTTCTTCTGGCTGGCTCTCACAGTTGTGCTTCACAATCTGGAATGGTGTGGCTTGCTGTTCTGTGTCTGGTCCCCTGCTAGCAAGGATTCCCAACAGGCTCCGTCCTGATCAACTGTGCCAGCCTGTGGGCCACACACAGGTATGCTGCTTTGGCCAAGGTAACCCTTTTTGGTTGCTGGCCTGGCACTCACAGTTGTGCTCCACAATCTGGAATGGTGTGGCTTGCGTTTCTGTGTCTGGTCCCCTGCTTGCAAGGATTCCCAACAGGCTCCGTCCTGATCAACTGTGCCAGCCTTCGGCCCACACACAGGCCTGCTGCTCCGGCTTTGGTAACCCTTCCCGTTTGCTGGCCTGGCACTCACTGTTTTGCTTCACATTCAGGTTGTTTATCGTTGGTGGACCTCTTCTGGACTGGACTGCACTTGGTGGACATCGGCCTGCAGATCTCTGCGTGGAGGATCAACATTGCTGGACATCTGCACTGGTGGACTGGTAGGGTTGTTGTTAAATTTGGTTTTTGAGCTTATGTCTGCTGCTGTGCCTACCTGCGAGCATATGCTTTGGCTCTGTCTTTATGGCTTGGGCCGGGGGGGGGGGGCATTTTCTGGTTGGGCAAGAGGATATTGTTTGGGGGTTAGGGGGGCCAGCATTGATCGCAGTGCCAGCTTTCTTTCATGTTTCATTTTTCAAGTTTGAGTGTGGGGTGGGCATGAACTGCTGTTTCACAGGACTAAAAAATGAGTGTGCCAGCTTCTGGCCTGCACAGGCCAGAAGCTCTGCTGGGTGGATGTGTTTTGTTTTGCTGCTGGTTGGCCCTAGCCTTTAAGGGGGGGGGGGCTGACTTGGCTTGTGCAACGGGGCCTTGAATTTTGGGGTTGCGTGTGCGGCGTGTGGTGTTGACTCTGCTAACATTTCCAATTTTCTTGACAGCATCGTGGAGGAGAGGAGGACCAGCTGCAAGACCGCCTGAACATCGCTGGACTGCAGGACTGGTGTTAGTGTGAGCGAGTCCGGGTTGACATTTGGGTGGCCTTGGGGGTGGGTTCTTGCTAGCTTGGGAGGGGGGAGGCTCATCTTCAAAACACCACATCCACACCCCACACCGACATACCACAGATACATCGGTCCCGCTAAATAGTGTCTCTTAGGTAGGTAGGCCAGTTGGTAGGTGATCAGTGGATAATTGCCCTCAACATAATTATTAGGGAAACCGAGCCTAGTTTTTTTTAAAAAACTAAATAGGGACTCAGCAGGGAAAGCATTAGTGAGTGAGTGTTAGGTTTGAATTCTATATATATATATATATATATAAAAATTTGTAATAGCTGTCAATAGGCTTCCCATTAGTGCCCCCATAACTAGGGTTCCACTGCCCATCTCTGGCACCCGTGGTGGTGCCAGGCCGGCCCGGGCATACTAGTGTGTGAGTGTTTAAGGCTTTGTCACCTGTTATTGGGGTTTAGGGCCAGCTCAATTCCAGAGGAATTCAGCTGATTGGCAGGCTCAGGTTCCCTGACATAAATAGGGTTGCTTAAAAAGGCACTTGATTGTTCATCTCCAAGTCACAGAGCCACTAGAAGCACAGATTTAGAGCAGGTTAGTTAGGTCTTGAAAACAAAGTTGACCTTTGTTTTCTAAATCTTTTCTGATTAGTTAGGGTTGAATTTGGGAGGGGAAAGTATGTCGGAGAGGAAAGCAGAGAGGGGCCCCGGGGGAAAGGCTAGGGAGAAATCTAGAGGGGAGGAGGGGAGGGGGAGGGGGACTGCTGCGGCAGCCCCTCCATCTGAGCGGAGGAGGCCCTCCCCTGCGCTGCTGCCGTTCACCAGCCTGGCTTCTGGTGACAGGAAGAGGGTTCGCAAGACTCTCTTTCCTGAGGCAGCTGCTGGAGGGCCACCCCCAACCCGGGTGCGTGAGGCAGGGGCTGGCACTGGGCAGGGGCCTGCTGCTGAGGCTCCTCCTCCTCCAGTGGTTGCGAGCCAGCTGCTGGAGGAGGGGCAGCATGTGGTGTCTCCTGGGATGGGCGCGGAGCACATGACTTTCCCTGCGCTCCCGCTCACCCCAGGAACCCGGAGGATGTTGGAGGAACTGCCCGTGAGACCCCCCCTGGGGCGGTCCACCCCAGTTTCCTCTGAGGCCAGCAGCAGGCCTCTCGCGGCTGTGCAGGAGGAGAGGACGCGGGAGGAAGAGGCAGAGACTGTGGTGGAAGAGCCCACATCTCTGCCCCTTCAGCCTCGTCCATCCCCACCTGCCCGGCCGAGAGTGGGACACGGTGTGTCCGGCCAGAGCACCTCACAGGAGGTGCCGCAGGGTGGTCCCGAACGCGCTTCTCCTGGGAAGCGTGGGATGCCCTTTTCCTCCGAAATCTGGAAGCACTTCCAGACAACGGAGGATCCCCGAGCAGCCCTGTGCCTGCATTGTAGGCAGCGCGTCAGCCGTGGCAAAGATGTGTGGCATCTCTCCACGTCTGGGATGAGGTACCATATGAAGAGGCACCACCAGGCGGTGCTTCTTCGGGAGGAGGGTTCGAGTGGCGCCGCACGGCCGCCAGCTAGCCAGAAGGAGGCAGGCTCCTCTGGTGCTCTCCCCCCAAGGGTACCTGCAGGAAAGGGACGCCAAGCCTCTCTCCCGGAGATGCTTGGTATGCAGGGCGCTAGTGTGCCCAGAGAGGGGATCCGGAGGGCGAGCAGGCGCATCACGCGCCACATCGTCAACATGATAGCAGTGGATGGGCAACCGTATTCCGTAGTTGAAGACTTCGGCTTCTCAGGGCTGCTCCAAGATTGCTTTCCCTGGTACGCCGTCCCTGCTCGCACGTCGTTGAGCAGATCGGTGGTGCCCTCGTTTTACAGGGCTGCCAGGGATCATGTGAAGGCACAGCTGTCCCGGGTTGCCGGGAGAACTGTGCACTTCACATCGGACATCTGGACCTGCCCAAGTGTGCAGCAAGCGTACCTCTCGCTTACTGCTCACTGGTGGGAACCCGAGTCGGTTCTGGGTGGGGGCCGGGGGGAGGTGCCTAGCACAGCTAGACAGGGAAGGATGCGAGACCGCCAGGCCGGCTACTGCAAGGCCTTGCTTCACGCCGAGGTGCTCGACGTGTCCCACACGGCGGAGAACATCGCTGCCACCTTAAGGAGACAGTTGGACGAGTGGATAGGCCAGGGACCCGCCACCGTGGGATGCATGGTGACGGACGGTGGCAAGAACATGAGGGCAGCGGCGCATCTAGTGAGCCGAGAGAGCGTCTACTGTGCCGCTCACAAGCTTCACCTAGTGGTGAGAGATGCGCTGGGGTTGGGCTCCTCGAAGGAACCCGTGGATACCCGGACCCGTGAACTCCAGTTACTTGTCCAGAAATGTCGGAGGCTCACGGGTCACTTCTCGCGCAGCGTGAAGGCCACGCACGAACTGCGCCAGACACAGGTCAGGACAGGTGTGCCAGAGCACGCTCTGATCACTGACGTCAGCACTCGCTGGAACTCCACCTGCGCCATGCTTGAGCGCTTGGTGGAGCAGCAGGCCGCACTCCACGCGTGGCTCTCCGAGCACCGCGGTGCGAGTCAGGTGGGTGAGTTCAACCGGGAGGATTGGCTCACCATCACCCAGACAGTGGAGGTCCTGAAGCCCTTCAAGGACTTCACTGTGGCGGTCTCGTCAGACACGGCGACCCTCGGTCTGGTCATTCCCCTGGTGCACACGCTCCAGAGGAATCTGGCCACCCTTGCAGACCGGGTCGCGCCCCGTGCTGACCTTGTTCCAGCGGTGCGCGCATTAGTGAGAAGGCTGCAGCAGGGCATAGCTGCCAGGCTAACTCCTCTCACTAAGGAAGAGTCATACATGTTGGCGACCATGTGTGACCCGCGCATAAAGGGCACTTTCGCCGAGCGGGACGGGAACCTCACCCAAGCCAGAGACGGGCTCTGCTCTTGGGTGAGGCGCAGGCAGGCCAAGAGGGGACGCCTGTCGACAGGGGGGACGCAAGAGGGGCCCTGCCGTGCGGGTCCCTCTGACGCCCCCTCTGCGCAGGCCCCCCCCGAGGCCACCACCGGAGTGCCGATGGAGATGGAGATGCTCCGGTGGGCCCTCGTCCCCTCTGGGGTCGTGAGGACCGTGAGAGAGGATCCGGCGGAGGCGATGGTCAGGGACTACCTCGCGGAGCCCTGCGAGTCGCTCTCCACCGATCCGCTCAGCTACTGGGCCAGGAAGGAGTCGGTCTGGCCGGACCTCTCCCTCGAGGCGCAGCGGCTGCTCTCATGCCCTCCGACGAGCGTGGAGAGCGAGCGCGTCTTTTCACATGCGGGCGACATTGTCGGCCCACATCGCACTCGCCTTCTCCCATGGAGAGTCGAGCAGTTGACCTTCCTGAAGGTCAACTCTCGCCTCTTCGATTTCTCAGGACTGGACTTCCAGAGTGACTGAGGTGAGCCCAACTTGTGGCCTGCATCCTCTATGAGTCCAATCCTTTGGAATCGCGCTCTCCCCTGTATAAAACCCTGTATATACAGTTAAAACCGGCCAGTAGAGGGAGGGTGGTTAGGAACCAGTGGCAAAGGGAAAACACCCAGCAATTTGAAAGCCCCCCCCCCAGGGTATTCAAAACATCTCCCATCACTGAGACATACCCTGTGGGACCAAATTTATTATGAAAAATAATGCCCCAGAAACATGGATTGCTACTGGAGGGAGAAACAGGTTAGATAGGGATTGCTTAGGTGTTTTTATCAGATGAAATCATTGTAAAAAAAATTGTAGAAGAATTGTTGTACTGTTTTTTGAAAGTTGATGTTCTGTTCATGTAAAAAAAAGGAAAAAAAACCAAAAAAAAATGTTGTGATTATGTTTTTTAAAAGTTGATGTTCTGTTCATGTAAAAAAAAGGAAAAAAAACCCAAAAAAATGTTGTGATTATGTTTTTTAAAAGTTGATGTTCTGTTCATGTAAAAAAAAGGAAAAAAACCCAAAAAAAAATGTTGTGCTTATGTTTTTTAAAAGTTGATGTTCTGTTCATGTAAAAAAAAGGAAAAAAAACCCAAAAAAATGTTGTGATTATGTTTTTTAAAAGTTGATGTTCTGTTCATGTAAAAAAAAGGAAAAAAACCCAAAAAAAAATGTTGTGCTTATGTTTTTTAAAAGTTGATGTTCAGTTCATGTTTAAAAAAAAAAATTTGATGTTAATGTTGGGTTTGCATGGTTGGGGGATGCGGGAAGAGTGGTGGATGGGCACCGGCCAATGATGATCTCTCACAGATGTTCCCAGGTAAATTCTGAGGCTGGTGTGGGGGTGGGGGGAGACCTCTGCAGAACTGCTCCAGAAATACCATTGTCCAGTGCCTTGGAAGTGCCCAGTTCAGCTTTGTGTGTCTGAACTGAAAGCACAGCCACAGGAAATGACATAGGTTCTGCTGGACCCTGTTGCAGTGGTTCCCCCCCATTAAGTCGTTTTATGGAGGGAGAGTTGTATTAGGCTGGTAGTTATTATGATCATCTTCTGTTTCCATGCCCTGTTGTGCCCGCTCACTATGTAACCTGTTGTAATGTTCAAAACTTTACTGTTTGTCCATTTCAAAAAAAAAATTGTGTTTAAGATTCTCTGATGTGTAGTTAATTGTGTTGTGTTGTGCTATGAGGGACAATAAGTGTAATATGTTGTGATTTGTTGACCACTTGTAATTTGAAAATGAGAAAATAAAGGTTTTTTAAACTTAATGATTTTGTGTCTGTGTTCCCTTCTTTGATGGGAGGTTGGTTCCCAGCATGGGGAACAATGGGGCAGGCTGGCCAGCCTGTTCCTGGGGTACTCGGTGTGGGGCAGCTGAGGGTGGTTTTGGTTCTGAGAGGGGCTGAGTGGAGGATTTGGGTCTGTGTGTGGCAGCTGGGGTGGGGGAACTGGGTTTGTGTGGGGCTGAAAGGAGTGGACTATGGGGGATGAGAGCACTGGTCGTCCCTTTTGCCCAAGTAGGCCCCTGCTACTGTCCTGGTGTGGGCTTCCATGCCTCTATCAGTTGCTGGCCCTCCTTTGCCATCTTTTTCAGAAATTTTCCTAGGGCTGCCAAACTCCTGGTTGGGCTTGAGTTCAGGTTAGAGAGAGTAGTTCCCTACAGATAAACTGGCTGCTTCCAAGGGCAATCTCTTTAGAGGGCAAATGCGGACCATGGATTCTGGGGGAGATCCCTACTCAGATTTTCCTTTGCACAAGTCCCACCCCCAAATTGCCAGTAACTTCCAAGGCCAGAGTTTGCCACCCCAGAGAGATCCCGTTCCCACCCTCTTAGCCTTGGCATGAAAGTTGTAGCCACCATGGAACGCTTCCAGGTTCCTGATTCCAAGCCCAATGACACCAATGTAAGACAATCCAGACCTCCATCAAAAATGGATTTTAAGTAGCAGTGGGATTGGGCTGCATTTCAGTCATTCACATATCTGGTTGTGTTCCCAAACATTTAGCTTATGGTTTTTTAAATCGGCGTATGGCACTTAAGGACACTTTTAAATGGTTCTAAAAACATATTTTTATTATGAAGTATTTAATGTGGCATTGATCAAGGGCAGGCCTTTTGGCCAAATGAGCAGTATCAGTACAGTAAAATTTAGACAAAGCTCATAGGAGGAAAAAACATTCACACTGTGAAGTGGGAAGAAAGTTTCAATTTACATGTACCATGGACTCCGAAAAAGACATGTCCAGACCAAATCAGGCCTGCTTTCTCCCTTGAAGATATCAATTGATGATAGTGCTTATGTCACATCATGAGAAGACAAGGTTCACTAGAAAAGACAATAATGCTAAGAAAAATTGAAGGCAGTAGGGAAAAGAAGAATACCCTAGATGTGGTAGATTGACTTCGGTTTGCAATACATGGACAAGGTTTTTGGGATACTGTGGAGCTCAATATAATTCTAAAGTACACCACAAGTGATTTGAATGCATAAAACATACAGACACATACACATAAAATGTATATACCCCCTCCCCACCAAATTAAAGGTTTATCTTATGCCCCGGTTTTCTCCCCCATGGGAACCTAGAGTGGTTTACACATTGCTGTTCTCCCTTGATTTGTTTCACCCTCATCACAACCAGGCTAACAATAGACAGCTGCTCCATGCCTCACATTGGAGTGACTCCACCGATGGCCTTCTTAGTTGTATGAGGGGGTGGAGGGGGGGGGAGGAAGGAAACAACGCACTCCTGCCCACTCTATCTGGGGCCTAGGTTGCCAAATTGCTTGGCCTTGGCAAGGAGCCAGTGGTGGGGCGGCACTGGTTCTGGGGCCCCGTCAAGAACATTTGTCCAGGGCCCCAAAATCACCTAGACTGCCTCTGGAAAACACAACACAATTGTTTACTTAGGCTGAGCCAAGAACATCCATCAAGCCTACAAGGCACAGAATCAGAGTCTGCCAGATTCTAGACCAACTCTCTAGCCATTGCACTACAGTGGATATCTAAAAATTGTTCATACCCCCACCAGCAACTTGAACATTTTTCTCCAAAAGGCACACAACTTGGCTGGGTCTCAAAAAGGACTATGATGCATGGGCCTGTCAATGCATACTGGTACTAAGGCTCTGGCCGGGGGGAGGGGGGCATTGTGCCAATGCCACCCTGGCTTTGGAAGGGGACAGTAAAATAGAAGAAATAATCTAGCTTCAGTGCCTCCCCCCCTTCTCTCTCTCTCTCTCTCTCTCTATAATGTGAGTGAAAACATTACTATACCATCACTGAAGCCTACAGGATACATAGGGTCTGTTCACACACGCATGATCATTTAATGGCAATGCTCTGGCATGATGATGTCTGTTCTAGGAAGTGATGTGATCATCACACAAGGCTGGGGAGCACGCACAATTCACAGCAGGCAGATTTGGGCCACAAGGGATCCTGCTTTGGCCTGCAGGGCCCAAATCAGCCCACTGCAAAGCACAGGCATACTCTCAGGGCAGCCAGATGACATCAGTGACATCACGGCAGCAGCCCCTGGAGCGTACCTTGAAGGCTCATTCACTGACTTTCCCCCTTCGGGGTGATAGGTGAGAGTGGGGGATCCCCCACCAAGGGGAAACGGATCACTAATTGTGTCTGAGGTTGTGGAAATCAAATGGGTCATATTGCTTCTGTCTTTGAGGGACTTACATGCACATTATATTTAACTCCAGATTTCTTGATTGTCAAGGAATGCATGTGGTGGGGGGTGGGGGGAAGGGTGGGAGAAGGGCCCCTGAGGGTGAGGGTGGCATTTGGCATGCAAAATGCCACCCCTGGCAAGACAAGCCTCTCCCAGCTGTCAGTGGTAGAGATGAGAGCAGAGCACCTACTTGGGGAGGCCATGAAATGGCCCCCCCAAGTGGGAGCAGGCTGAGCCTTGGTGGGGGGATGGGAGGAAGGGTGGGAGAAGGGCCCCAGAGGGTTGGGGGGGGGATTTTGTTGCAGTGGTTCCCCCCCATTAAGTCGTTTTATGGAGGGAGAGTTGTATTAGGCTGGTAGTTATTATGATCATCTTCTGTTTCCATGCCCTGTTGTGCCCGCTCACTATGTGACCTGTTGTAATGTTCAAAACTTTACTGTTTGTCCATTTCAAAAAAAAAAATGTGTTTAAGATTCTCTGATGTGTAGTTAATTGTGTTGTGTTGTGCTATGAGGGACAATAAGTGTAATATGTTGTGATTTGTTGACCACTTGTAATTTGAAAATGAGAAAATAAAGGTTTTTTAAACTTAATGATTGTGTGTCTGTGTTCCCTTCTTTGATGGGAGGTTGGTTCCCAGCATAGGGAACAATGGGGCAGGCTGGCCAGCCTTCTCTGCGGGTGGTGGGGGGGTCAGGGGGGTGGTTGTCTGTGTGCCAGGGCAGGTGCTCTTTCCCAGGGACGATTTGGCACTGCCACCATTGTGGCACCCCTTGTCTGTGCAGAACTGCCCTGGGAAAGAGAGTTTAGGGGTTCCCAAAAGGGGAGGGCAGGCCAGCCTGTTCCTGGGGTTATGGTGGGTGTGGGGCAGGTGGGGGTTGATTTGGGTCTGTGAGGGGCTACTGGGGGGATTTGGGTCTGTGTGTGGCAGCTGGGGGGGAATTGGGTTTGTGTGGGGCTGTGAAGGGTGGACTTTAGGGGCTGAGAGCACCTACTTGGGGAGGCCATGAAATGGCCCCCCCAAGTGGGAGCAGGCTGAGCCTTGGTGGGGGGTGGGAGGAGGGGTGGGAGAAGGGCCCCAGAGGGTTGGGGGGCATTTTGCATGCAAAATGCCACCCCTGGCAACACAAGCCTCCCCCAGCTGTCAGTGGTAGAGATTAGAGCACCTACTTGGGGAGGCCATGAAATGGCCCCCCCAAGTGGGAGCAGGCTGAGCCTCGGTGGGGGGTGGGAGGAGGGGTGGGAGAAGGGCCCCTGAGGGCTGGGGGGCATTTTGCATGCAAAATGCCACCCCTGGCAAAGGAAGCCTGCTTCTTCATTTTTTCCCCATAGGAAATAATGAAGAAGATGCTCCTTTATGGGAGGATGGGGGGACCTGCTTTGGGGGGCCATAACATGGCCCCCCAAAGTCCAATCTGTCTGAAACTTGGGTGGGTGTTAGAGAAGGGTTAGAGGAAGGTCCCCACCAATTTTGGGCTTATTTGGTGGGAAAATGCCTCCTCCAGGCGTCCTGAAAGACGGAGGCATTTTCCCAGCAAAATAACCCGAAAGAATCCCGAAAGAATGCCGAAATAATGCCGAATCCCGAATCCCGAAAGAGATTCTTGTTTCGGCATTCGGCTAATGCCGGTAGAGAATCTTGTTTCGGGTAATCCCGAAACAAGAAAGCCGAAAGTTTTTTCCTTGCACACCCCTAGCCACAGTTCAAACGCTCTGTATGGAGGAACTTTCAGGCCCTTCCGAATGACCTCCGTGTGGTGTGGTCCTGTGTTTGTGATGTCCTGGTGCGCAGGGGCAATGACCCGAAGCACCTGTCATTGATGGTCCTGACTAGGCGCCTGAACATGCCACCTGAGCCTGTGGTCTCTGTCCTTAGTCAGCAAAACGTCCGGCTGGGGAAGAAAGAGGGCTACTAGCTCCTCTGAGCCAGGATCAGTGGCAGGGTCACTGGAATCCACCCCAAGCAAGAAGTCCTGTCCCGAGGGTGCTGCCAGTGGGAGCATAATGGTCAGGCAGGCCGCCCTTCAGGAGGTTGTTCCATCAGGTTCGGGGATAGTGTGGTTTAAAACGGTGAGGTCAAGGGCTCAGGAGGTGGGCATTCATGTCATGGCAGAGACGATTGCCCTGCAAGGATTCCCCCTATCCATCGTGTAGGGCGTGGGCTTCCAAAGGCTACTTCAGCGTTTTGCCCCATGGTTCTCCATGCTGTCACAGTGTGCCTTTGGGCATCGAGTCCTGCCTGCCCTCTACCAGTCTATGCAAGACATGGTGCTCAGGGAGCTGTTGGCTGCCAAAGGCCGTACAGTACAATGCATTGTTGAAGGCTTTCACGGCCGGAGAACGATGGCTGTTGTGGGTTTTCCGGGCTGTATTGCCGGCAATACAGCCCGGAAAACCCACAACAGCCGCCGTACAGTACACTTCATGGCTAATTTCTGGAGCGGCTGCCATCACGGGTCCCTTGCCATCACCACCCACTGATGGCAACCAATGGACCTCTGCTGCCCCAGGCCAAGAACTGGCACCCGGAAAAAGCTGCCATTCTTGACACCATGCTACAGGGTAGTTCTTCTCCAGGCCCGGGGGATGGATGATGTCCATACTGAGAAGAACATTGCCACCACCGTAAAGATGGCACTGAGGGAGTGGAGAGCTGGGGGGGAAGGGTTTGTCCGTGGCTTCATGGTGACGGACGTGGGAAGCAACATGTTGGCAGCCCTGAAAGAGGCATCCCTCCTGGGCCTGCTGTGCATGGCCCACAAGCTGCACCTGGTGATGAGGGATGTGCTCGGACTGGGGAGCAAGCCAAGGGACAGCTGGGACGAGGGAACCTTGTGGATGCGCAATATCCTAGACAGCTGCCACCATATCGCTTCCGGCTTCTCCTGCAGCATCAACTCGTCCTGCAAGCTGTTCCAGAGGCAGGAGGAGGGGGGGACCCTGAGCACCAACTCTTTCAGGACCTGCCCACCCACTGAAACTCCACCTATTATATGACATGTCATCTGATGGAGCAGAACGGCCCGTTACAGGACATCCTGTCATCTACGGATGTTCTGAGGAGAGGAGCTGAGCCTCAGCTCCATAGAATGGAGAGTCCTTGCCCAGATGTTCCGGATGCTGAAACCTTTTAAGGAGGCCACTGAGCTCTTGTGTTCCTATGAGGCCAGCCTGGGTCAGGTCATCCCCCTGATCCACGGGCTCAACCAGTTCCTGCGCAAGGAGCTCTAGCACGAGAAAGAGCTGCTCCCCAGGGTCCGGACTTTGTGAGGAGGATGCAGGCATGTGTGGCCAAGAGCTTGCATCCTCTGTACCACGAGGTGCCATACTACCCCGTACCACCCCTCTGTGGTACGGCCTCCCTCTGTGACCTCTGTTTCAACTAACATCTTGTCCTGTCCCACCGGCTTGCAGAGTGAGCGGGTGTTCTACCACCTGGGAGACCTCCATCCCCGCCACACACATCAGCACCCAGACCTGGTGGACATGTTGACAATCAAGGTCAACCTCAACCTACTTGGGTATCCCTTCATGGACCTGGACCTATCTGGGCTCTGAGCCACCCCAAGTCTACTGTGGTTCTAGGCCAAGCTCTTCTGCAGTGGGCTCTAGCCCCCCTCAGTTCTCAGGGTTGCTTCCACAGCTGGTAACTCTTTGTCCTCCTCTCCCAGACAATTCCCATTCCCTCTTTCAACCTCTCCCTCTCTGGATGGTACCAATACAACCCTTCCCCACAACTTGTCCTGTCCATTATGTCCTCTCCCTGACAAGTTCCCGGACGGTCCCTCTTTCATCTTCGCCCTCTGTGGATGGAACCAATATAGGTTTGATGTGAATTTTAAATATTGATGTTTGTCAGCTATGTAAGCCCGATTGCAGGAAGAGCAGACTATGAGATCAAAACAATCAAATCAATCCTATGGAAACTCAACACAAACTGGTGGAACTCCCATTTACATCTCTGTGCCAATTCCTCTTACTTTGGGCACATCTCCTATCATCTTCCTGAAGATATGGGCAAGTTTCGAAGCTCTTAGGTTTATTTTCTAATGCTTTACGCCTGCTAGAGACAGCCATAGGTTCAAAAGCAAAAAAACAGGAGAGGTGGGTTGGAGATATGGAGATTATATGTTTAGCAGGTTACAATTACCTCCATGCTTTGCGCTGTATCTCCTGTCACCATTCTGAAGCCAGGGACACTTTTGATACATCTGGTTTTATTTTCTGAATAGTTAGGCCTACTACAGAGGGATGAACTGACAGACAGAACCATTTATTAATACAGAACACAATACAGATTTTCCTTCTTATTTATTTACAGGATCTGGATGTGGCCATTCTGCTGCATTCTAGAGGCAAGGTGAATATTACTGATATAGAAGTCACTCTTGTTCTTTTCAGATGCAGCGCAGTGCTCCCGCTGTCCAGGACATCAGCATCCAAACAAAGATCAAACTGAATGTGTCCCCAAGACGACAACTTTCCTGACCTATAAAGAATCTGTTGGGATCATTCTGGTGTTCTTTTCCATCTTCCTGTCCTTAATCTCTGGTTTGGTGTTAGGCCTGTTCATTAAATTCCTGGACACTCCCATCGTCAAAGCCAACAACCGGGACCTCTCCTACATTCTCCTGGTCTCCCTCCTGCTTTCCTTTCTCTCCTCCTTTCTGTTCATCGGCCAGCCAAGGAAGGTGACCTGCCTTCTCCGACAAACCACCTTCAGCATCATCTTCTCGGTCGCCGTCTCTTCAGTGTTGGCCAAAACCGTCACTGTGGTGGTGGCCTTCATGGCCACCAAGCCAGGGAACAGGATGAGGAAATGGCTGGGGAAGAGTCTGGCCAACTCCATTGTCATGTCTTGTTCTGCTGTCCAAGTTGTCCTCTGTGCCCTCTGGCTGGGAATCTCTCCCCCCTTCCCAGAGTCTGACATGCACTCCCAGCCTGCACACATCATCCTGCAATGCAACGAAGGGTCTGTTGCCATGTTTTATGGTGCCCTGGGCTACATGGGCTTCCTGGCTGCCATCTCCTTCATTGTGGCTTTCCTGGCCAGGAAGCTGCCTGGCGCCTTCAATGAAGCCAAGCTGATCACCTTCAGCATGTTGGTCTTTTGCAGTGTCTGGGTGTCCTTTGTGCCCACGTACCTGAGCACGAAGGGGAAATACATGGTGGCTGTGCAGGTCTTCTCCATCTTGGCCTCCAGTGCTGGCCTGCTGGGCTGCATCTTCCTTCCCAAATGCTACATTATTGTACTGAGGCCTAATCTGAATACTAAGGAGCATCTAATGATAAAAGTGTATTGATTTAAATCTAATGTAAAGTGGAGGGCCTCTTTCATCTTTATCCACTTTTCCATTCATATTTATCACTAATTTGAATAGTAGAAAAGAGCAAGAGTCCAGTAGCACCTATAAGACTAACAAAATTTGGGATAGGGGATGAGTTTTCATGAGCCACAGTCTAAGTAGATTCAATCCGGCTGACTCTGCTCCGGCATGGTTCAGAAATAAGGGTGCATGGATGGATGTAAAGAGGCACATCTCTGCAATGCCTTTGCTTCCTTTGGGGTACTAGATTCTTGCCTATATGTCATCTCATCTTTTTATTAAGACTTAATTATTTACATCTTTCACTTTTTAAATAATGTGATGATAATATCTACTGATTTTACTTAGATAATTAAAGGAGAGTCATTATTACTTGAGTGTATTCATTATTTATTTCCAGAAGTAAGCAAGTTACAGGCAAGGAGCATCTTCAGTTTTCCATATTTGTAGGTTCTTACTCTAGCGGTCTAGCGGTCTTACTCGATAAGGGCAAATGTTCTTGGTTAAGTACAAGTAAGTATCTTTTTCCTGATATACTCATTTACATTTTAGGGTCTTTGCTGATACTCAGAACAGATTGTGTGTTAAGTGCTGTCAAGTGGCAGCTGAGTTACGGTCACCCCATAGAGTGAGAGGCAGCATGGTGTAGTGGTTAGGAGCGCGGGACGCTAATCTGGAGAGCCAGGTTTGATTCCCCACTCCTCCACTTGAAGCCAGCTGGGTGACCTTGGGAAATTCCTAGAGGTTTGGGGGGAGGGAAGGTAGGGTATGGGGAGTGGAGGGAATTAAGCAGGCTACAATGCCTCAGAGCCTGCCCTATGCAGCAGCCATTTTCTTGAGAGGACTCGCCTCCAGGCCCCACTTGGAGGATGGTAACCATAGGGCCACCCACACCCCCAGAAGGGGCTCCTGACAGGTGCCTGCTTCTGCTAGCTATGGACCTCTGGCTCTCTCCACACAAGGGTTGCCAACTACCTGGAGAAAGAAAAGGGGGCTGAAAGGGACTTTATTGAGGAGGGGACCAACCCCCCTTGAAAGCTCCAGCCTAGGGTTCTCAGGTGCACATTGGTGGCGGGCGTTTGCCCCCTTGCCTGCTGCCCCCTAATGCATATCTGTAGAAGTTTTTCTTGTTGTAGCGAGCCCTCCTGGCCAGACCCAGCTTGTACTGAGCTTTGGCCTCTCTGATGGCTGATCTGCAGTACCTAGTAACCCTCCTATACTCCTCTTTAGAGGTCTGTCCTTCTCTCCATTTCCTGAACATTTCCTTTTTCTCCCTTAGCTTATTCTGGAGCTCTCTGTGCATCCACATCGGTTTCTTGGAGCCCTTACCATGTTCCCGTCTTGCTGGGATAGTGAGGGCTTGAGCTTGCAAAGGCTCGTGTTTGAGAATGGCCCACCCTTCACTCCCTCCTTTTCCTTCCAGCACACTCCCCCACGGCATGACTCTCATCAAGCCTCTGAGTTCATCGAAGTTGGCCCTACGAAAATCCAACCTACGAGTCTGGCTACGAACTTCCTTGGCCCCCCACAGCAACTGGAATTCAAGGAGGACATGGTCACTCCCCCCTAAGGTCCCAATTCAGCACAACAGAACCAAAACTGGCATGGATGGGGCTCAGACATGACAACCTTTTGCTAAAGAAAATAAGTTTTTAAACCTGAAGAATTAAACCTGCTCTTTTCAGTGCCCGCGAATATGGGTAATTCTGGAAAGGCTAGTTTCAAGGGCTGATTCATTCTGTACTTTTTTTTTTTTACGGTTTTGCTGTTTCACAGTTTCTGTCTCCTTTGCCCTCCCCTCTGCAGTAAACACATGGTGCTCACACAAGATGCTCAAACCGTGCACTGGTGCCCATGAAAGACTGTCATTCCTGGCGCCTTTGGCAATGTCACCTGCTTAAGACCCCAAAGGGAATGTCTTGCGACCGGCACCCTCAATAGGCAGGAGAGCTGGGTCTTATTAGCAGACTCTGTGGCTCCAGGCAGCACAGGCCAAACTGGCTTAGTCAACCATGAAGTGTAATTGCAAAAGATTGGAAAGACCTTCTTTTGCTTGAGACCTTTGGGAGCTTCTCTAATCGGGTTGCCAGCAGGAGACTGGGGGGAGGGCAGCAATATGGGGGTGCTGTCATGTTGACAGCATGATGCCATTTCCAGGGCCATTTGCAAGGATCCTGGAAGAGACATCATGTCATTTCAGAATTCAGCAAAACCTCTACAGGTACCATAGAATATCTGCTGAAGTGTAGATTGGCTTGACAGCACTTCCAGGTTTCCCCTGGAAATGACATCATGCTCTTTGATGTCATCTCCTGGCTATAGTGAGAGACTTGGCAACCCTACGCTCTGATGAAGGATGGAAAAAGAGAAGCCAAGCTCGTGTTTCCCTGCAGGCCAAACTCATATTCCCACTTGTGGACTTCCCTGGCTACTACATCTGACTAGCCATTGTGGGAAACCGGAAGCTGGACTAGATGGACCATTTATCTGACCCTCATTCCATAATATTTAGCTGCAATGCTGAGTTCTCATGAAACTATTTTTCTCCAGCTGTGCAGTATGATGGAAAGTCTAGCAGGCAGTTGCATTTGCAATTCCCCGCCCGTTATAATAGTTAAAAACAGGGCAATTACTCCTCCTCTTCTTCAAAGGGTTTTTTCAGAGAACCTTGAAAAACAATAACATTATCAAATACGACCTCTTCTTGTGGTGCATAAATGCCTCTCATGACACACAGGATCTGGGCTGGGGATTAGGGCAGGAGAGCGAACGGGGCCAGCGTGTGTGTCCGTGTCCTTTGCTTGCTTGATTCGCTGCTCTCTTGGTCTGGAAAGTGGGGCTTCGCTTTTGCAGCCTTGCTGAGGCTGGAGTTGAGGGCTCTGTAGGAGGGTCTGTATGGGTCTGATCCAGAATGCTGGTACTGGTGCTGGTGTTGGTGCTTGTGCTGCCCCACAACGTTGTCTGTGGGGTGCTGAAGGCAAAATGCCCACTGAATCTGATCAAGGATGAAAATGATCCATTGAATTATTATATTTCCGGAGACCACCTCATCGGCGGGGTCGTATCTGCAACTGATGTTGTACTGAAATCTGTTACCTTTGGTGAGCCTCCCTATAACAGAATTGAAATGTAAGTAATTTGAGCTGAGGGGGCTAATGCAGGTCCACTTGATTCTGCTTTCCTTGGCTTTCTCTACTCCTGTCTCTGGTAAAATCACTGATTCTGTTATGTCCTTATTTTGACTATTGGAGAATATCCTCGAAGCTGCAAGGTAGCACCTGACCTGCAGACGGCCTTTTTACAGGATCTGCTGGGTGAGCTTCATAGGAGGAAAGGCTGAAGAGCCTGAAACTTTTCAGCTGCGATTAGAGACAACTAAGGTGGGACGTGAGGGGCGAGGAAAATGGACAGAAGGAACTTTTAGTTCCTTTCCAAAAAATTAGAATTCAGGGGTATCTGATGAAATTGGAGGGCAGTAAACTCAGGATGCAGAAAAGGAAATGTTTTTAACTCATTGAGTGATTAAAATGTGGAATTTGCTGCCAGATGTACTGATGGCCACTGCACACACAGTTTTAAAAGAGGATTGGACAGGTTCATAGAGGAGAGATCTAGTAGTGGCTACTAGCCATGGTGAATAAAAGGAAGGTCTATATTCAGAGTCAGTAAACCTCTAAATACCAGTGCCAGGGGCTACCGTCAATTGAAGGCATCGACCTCGATGCCCTGTTTTCAGCCATCCAGAGGAGGGGAGGGGCTTTGTGGGAAAAGCTCTGTTTTGCATGTAGACAGCCCCAGGTCCAACCCTCAGCATCTCAAGTTAAAAGGTCAAGGCAGCAGGTGGTGCGAAGTTCCTCCACCTGAGACCCTGGAGAGCTGCTTGTAGTCTGAGCAGGCCATAGTGACCTTGGTAGAGCAATGGTCTGCTTTGTTAGAAGACAGCTTCATGCGAGTGACTGGTTGGCCACTGTGTGGGACAGGATGGTGGACTAAGCGAGCCACTGATTCCGGCAGAGTCCTTATGTTTTTATAGGGATGTAGCAGGGCTTTGACTGGAGGTTTTTAATGAATAGAAAATGAAAATACGTTCCTTTTTGGCAGGTGGGGGAACACAGTTTACGAGAGTATCCTGTCTTTCCTGTTTGCCATTCAGGAGATCAATCGGAATCCCGGGATCTTGCCCAACGTCACTCTGGGCTATGACGTCTACGACAACTATATCGATGCCAGGATGACCAATGATGCCCTGCTAGACCTGCTCTCCCCGGGGCAAGAGAACGTTCCGAACTATCACTGCGGAGGAAAGAAGAATCTCTTGGCTGTTCTCGAAGGGACTGATTCTGAAATCTCCACCCAGATTTCCAATATGATGGGCATCTACAAAATCCCACAGGTTAGCAGAGCACTGAATCTAATTTCATTTAACTTTCCTGGAGGTATCAAAAGAGAGTAGTTCTGCTCAGGATTCCAGCCACCGGAGGAAGGAATCAAGGGAAGTGCTTAGGACTAATTTAAATGGTTCGTTACATGCAGCATTCAGAGGGTTGCCATTGGAGTCCAGTTGTTATCATTGCACTCCACAGTGCTATGCTATTCAATCTCTATGCCAAATGCTTTGGGGAAATCATTTGTGGTTTTCAAGCACACTGTTACCAATATGCTCATGAAAGTCAGGCAAGCTGTGTGGAAAGGCCTGAATAAATCTTATGTCTATGCAGATGTGAAGAGAGTTTATTTTGTTGGAGAAGATCAGTGTGAAAAATTAGACTGGGTTTGTGAATGTGTAACTTGGAAACCACCAAGCTTAAGAAGTCTTCTGAAACTAATGTGCTTATCAAAATTCTGTGGCCATCACACTTGTGTATTTACCAATGAATTCTGCTTTTGTTTAAGAAAAAAGATCCCCTTTCCCCCCTAACAAATACCCTCATGCGGCAACTGTTCTCTCAAACTGTCATCTAGAACAAGCCTTACCTGTTACACTGAGGAGGCTTTGGTCAAAATCTTTGGTGGCTGTGAAAACCTTTTGAGGGAATCAAGGTGGCAGCAATATCTAGGTCACACAATCAAAATGGGAAGGTGTTCTCGAGGTTCAGGCCTGGGTAAAGTAGAGAACACCTAAGCCCTGAGTGAGTGGAAATAGAAGGAGTGATTACGAGGACCAGGGCCCTCCAGAAGTAAAAGTTGAAGGTAATGTAAGGAGGAGCTGGACTAAAGGTCCAAAGGCAAATGGTTTAAAAGGTTTTTAAAAAGGGCAAATCATTACAGGGTGATAACAACATAAGCAAAACATTACTTACATTCCGATGTAACAAGGGAATCCCAGCCCTTTGTCGCCAAGTGTCAACACACATGCACAGGCTCTAAGCTTAAACTGTTTTTAATTAACTTCTTCATACATGCAAGGAATCTCTACTCACAGTTCTACTAATTAATGAAAGGAGAGAGTGCATCTTTCATGGATAAAGGTCTATCGTAGGACTTTGTAGACTCAGTGAATGTGGTGGAAAAAAAAGAGATGACTTGCTCCTCTCCCTGCGGAAGTGTAAATGAACAAGGGAGGTAAAGGCCCTAAAATGTTTTGGTGGGCTCTGAATGCCCCAGAAACTGAAACTGAATCGAATCTTGTTCTCCACTATGCGGATGGCATTCATCCCTAGATATCCTTTCCACGTAAGTCCAAAGAGGTGATGAATGTTCTAAATAAGTGACAGAAGGATAAGGATAAACAATCTGAAACAATGCACAGAAAATGGCGGTGCTGGGGATCAGCTGTAATGCTGATATGTACAGTGTGTTCTGGTGAGGTCGTATTTCCTCTGAACCAGAAAGTGTAGCGAGCATCCTCAGAAAGGTGATATAAAGGTTTCTTAAATAAGAAAAGATATTTAGGGTGCAGTTTTTGTAAAAACCCATCATCCATTCCAAACCACAGGCAGCCTTGTCCACATCTATATGAACCCTACAGGGTGTGCAAGATGTAGGCCAAACTCACATAAATACCAACCACACTCCCAACATTTCTTGGGAAACATGGGCCTCCTTCCATCACAGGCACAGGGATTTTTCTGCGATCTCTTTCTTTCCTTCCTAGGTCAGCCATGGGTTTGTTTCCCATGTTCTGAATGATCGTGCTCAGTTCCCATTTTTCTTCCGGACGGTTCCCAAAGAGGGACAACAATACCCAGGGATTGTCAAACTGCTCCTGCATTTCCGATGGACGTGGATCGGTCTCATTGCCCCAGGCACCGATGATGGAGAACAGTTCATGAGACTCTTCCCCGCTCTGGTCATTCCTCAAGGCATTTGCGTGGCGTTTTCGCTGATCATCCCGGCATCCATATGGAATATTTATGATGTCAGCCGAGTATTTCAGTCCTCCAGTGCATTTAATCTATGGAGACAAGTAAACGTATTGATATTTCATACGAAGCCAGGCTTTTGGGGGTTTATATTCGATCTGTATGATATAGCTGAAAAGGGGATACAGCACCCTGTGGGGAAGGTCTACATCACAACAGCTCTGTGGGACCTCACACTCTACATTCCTAATGATTTCTTAACTTCCACTCACACCCGTGGATTTTTTTCTTTCTTTATCCAGACAAGCAAAAGGATAAACTTTGACAAATATGTAGCTTTTTACTCTGCAATCACGCAGTTTGGAAAAAAGGCCTTCCATTGTTTCTTTACAAAACCTGCTTTGTCTGTGAAAGGTCAAATAAGATGCGCACAGAGAGAGAATCTGGAGACCGTTTCCCAGGATATGACCGAAACGATCTTTTCTCTGGACAGCTACTACACTTTCAACGCTGTCCTGACTGTCGCACGGGCCTTACATGCCGCATACTCCTCCCGATCCAAGCAGAAGTTAGCCAGGGACAAGTTAGGACTCCACAGGGTACAGCCATGGCTGGTATTCCTTTCCACTCTTTAACTGAAAATTAATCAGTTCTATAATGATGACATTATGGTCTCAAAAAGCTCCTTCCTAATTGCAAGCCAGCCAGCCAGCTCCTGTCTGTGGGAGGATTCGCACAGAGTCAGGCTGCTCGTTTACTGCTTTATCTCTAAATGATGCTGAAGTAAAATAGATCAGAATTGGGGCTGGAAGCTGCAGCCTGGAATAGAGTGGGAAAGGGCCAAGTGGAGGGCAAACTCGGAGTCAATGAGTGGGAAAGGGCCAAGTGGATGGCAAACTCGGAGTCAATGAGTGGGAAAGGGCCAAGTGGAGGGCAAACTCGGAGTCAATGAGTGGGAAAGGGACAAGTGGAGGGCAAACTCGGAGTCAATGAGTGGGAAAGGGACAAGTGGAGGGCAAACTTGGAGTCAAGGAAGATTCACTGTTTTCCCGACATACAATGGTCATTAGTGTCTTGGCCCCTGCACACTAATTTAGGTCACTGTGAGTTGTCAAAAAATCAAAGCTACTGAAAATCTACAAGACGCAGTAGAGACCACGTGTCATACAAGATACATGCTCCAAATGAACTGGGGTGGAGTCTGGGGAAAGAAGGGAGCTCAGTAGGGCATAAGGCCGTGGAGGCCTCTCTACAAAGTCTGGAGATCAGTTGGCATCCTGGGGGATCTCCAGGCCGCACCTGGTGACTGGCCAGCCTAGATGAGATATCTGCTCTTCTCTCCCAGTTTCCCAGTGGTGGCATTTTCTCTTTCATCCTAGCTTCAAGCTTTCCTGCGAAATATCCCACTTTACAATACTTCCATGGGCGAAGTGTATTTGGATGAGAACGGGGACCTGGATGTGGATTTTGATATAGTGCAATGGCTGGCATTTCCCAACGGGTCCCGAGCTGGCATGAAAGTGGGGAGTGTAGACAGACAGGCGTCCCCAGACCCCAAGTTCACTATCGAGCAGGACTCCGTCTTGTGGTCCAACAAGGTGGGCAAATCCATTTTTTCCCATTTTACTCCATCGTTTATTAAGCTTGAATAACCTGTGAATTACTATATGCGGTAACAAAAAATAGTTTTGTTTATTTATGTATATGATTGATAGACCACCTTCATCCTGTTCTAGAAACTCTGCCATCTAGGACCTAAGAGACCTCTGTCACTCACAGGCACAGCCCTTCATCCCAAGCTGAGAAGTCCTTTGCATGTCTCCCAATCTCCTTTTTAGCTACCTCCTCTCCCAACCCCTGTCTAGCTTTTGGACTCTGGACCTTTCTCTGCTAACTGCCTTGTCATTAAAGAGAAAGGAAAGTCCATCTGCCTCCCCTGCAACACTGCAAGAGACAGAAGAAAGGGCCTTGGCTCGGCGGAAGAGTAGCTGCTTGACATGCAGATGGTCCCGGGTTCAATCCCAAGCATCACCAGTTAAGAAGAAAATCAGACAGGAGTTGATGTGAAAGGCCTCCAAAGTCTCTAGAGAGCAGCCACTGCCACTTTGATTAGAAAGTAGAGGCCCTGATTCTCCGATGGTCGGGTTCAGTATAAAAGAGGCATACGTCTTCACATGTCAAAAGTATAATCTCCATTACAGCCCTTAAATTAGAGGCCCTTTTGTGTATAGAGACACTATTGCTGCTTTTTCTCTTTTCCCTGCTACTTTTCCGGTTAAGCATGTGCCCCGTTCCAGGTGTACGGAGAGCTGTCGCCCTGGAAACGCCAAGGTGGCTCAGGAAGGGAAGCCGTTTTGCTGCTACGACTGTTTTCCTTGCCCAGAAGGGACCATTTCCACACAGGAAGGTGGGTGACTCCAAAGAAATGATCTTGCTGGTCAATGTGTCTTTTCTGCTGCTTCGTCAGTGGGCACAGCTGCCAACTTTCTTGCCTGTCCCTCTGTGTGTCTGGAGCAGGTGTGGGCTTCAACAGTTGCCATCCCCACCAAAGAGAGCTCTGTGTTGCTGGTGCCATGAAAGCCTTCTACGAGAAGCATTTCAGGGACAAAATACATGCTACGATTTCCGACTTGCAGTGCCTGGGTTCCTCTGGCATCTGGGTATTTGTTCCTAAGCATCCAGGGCTCATGTTGGCTTGGAGTTGAAGCAGAGAGGGAAAAGTGTTTCAGCCTCTGCTTTCCCCACCGTTTTCCTGACTAGTAATGGCTCCTAGGAGGCTGTTGCATATGCAGCCCCTTCATGGGGCAAAGAAGGCCTGACATTAAGGCCAACCACGCCATGATCGCAAACCAAACTGGGACCCCTGGTCCTTGGGAAACAATTACCTTCACCCCGATGTATGATTCTCTGAGTCCACGTTTAGTCAGGGAGCCTGGACACAGCACATTACAAATCTGACTGTGCAGTTTGAACCCAAGAGATCCTTCCTGTTTGAGTAGGCAGTAGGAAGGCAAGCAAGCCACTGATGTGCGTCAGTCCTGCAATTTCTTTGTAAGAACTCCTTTAATGTACTGCTTGGTACATCAGACCCTTCCTTAGTAGAGAGACTCGGGTGGCATCTTTGGATCAAAGCATTTTTCTCCAGCTAACATTCCTGTTCTTCTACGTAAAGAAAGCATTGGCACAGCCTCTTCACAATATGGAAAAAGTACAGAGATTACCTACAAGAAGGAATTCCCTCCTGGGTGGTTCCTTATGAAGTGATAGATCCGAGAACTGTTGATAATGAACAACAGTGTTTAACGTATAAGGAGATAACACAAATAGAATTTTCTAAATTAAGAATAAAGACGCAAGAAGAGTTGTCTCCAAACTATGACTGGTTTCAATATAGACAGCTCAGAGACCTTTATAAATCGGATTGTGCCAAGGGAGGGATAAGAATGGAGAACTCGGACTTGGAGGAAGTAATTTTACAAGAAGACAAAAAGGAAATTTCAAAGGTCTATAAAGTGTTGTTAAAATGGTATACTGAAGAAGAGGTAGTTAAGGTGCAAAGGGTGAAGTGGGCTATAAATTTTAATGAAGAAATAACAATGGAGGCGTGGGAATACTTGTGGAAAAATACTTTAAAGATTACGACATGCACTAACATTAAAGAGAATGTCTATAAAATGATCTATCGTTGGTACCTGACACCAAAGAAAATTGCTCTAGGGAATGTGAACACGTCTAATAAATGCTGGAAATGTAAAAAGCATGAAGGATCTTTGTATCATATGTGGTGGACTTGTGAGGTAGTCAGGCAGTACTGGGGGGAAATAATAAGAGTAATAAGTGAGATTTTACAGTTTCAAGTTAATAAGAACCCAGAACTCCTGCTACTGAACTTGGGAATGGAAGATATTCCAGCACAACATAGGACATTGCTTTTTTACATGACAGCAGTGGCTAGACTTTTGTATGCGCAAAAGTGGAAAGTACAAGAAGTGCCAACTATCGAGGACTGGATTTACAAATTGCTGTACATGGCGGAGATGGATAAACTGACAAGAAAACTAAGAGACCTTGATCCAGGACAGTTTAACACAGATTGGGAGAAGCTGAAACAATATTTGGTGAAAAAATGGGAGGTGGGAGGAGAACTGTGGCAGTTTACGGGATCTGTATGAGGCCGTTCTGCCCCATTCTAGATGCAAGGTGAATATTACTGATATAGAAGTCTCTCTCGTTCTTTTCAGATGCAGCGCATTGCTCCCGCTGTCCAGGAGATCAGCATCCAAACAAAGATCAAACTGAATGTGTCCCCAAGACGACAACTTTCCTGGCCTATAAAGAACCCCTTGGGATCATCCTGGCTGTCTTTTCCTTGTTCCTGTCCTTAATTGCTGGTTTTGTGTTAGGCCTGTTCATTAAATTCCTGGACACTCCCATCGTCAAAGCCAACAACCGGGACCTCTCCTACATTTTCCTGGTCTCCCTCCTGTTTTCCTTTCTCTCCTCCTTTCTATTCATTGGCCAGCCAAGGAAGGTGACCTGCCTTCTCCGGCAAACTGCCTTCAGCATCATCTTCTCGGTTGCCGTCTCTTCTGTGTTGGCCAAAACCATCACTGTGGTGGTGGCCTTCATGGCCACCAAGCCAGGAAATACAATGAGGAAATGGCTGGGGAAGAGTCTGGCCAACTCCATTGTCATTTCTTGTTCCACTGTCCAGGTTGGCCTCTGTGCCCTCTGGCTGGGCTTCTCTCCCCCTTTTCCAGAGTCTGACATGCACTCCCAGGCTGGACACATCACACTGCAATGCAATGAAGGGTCTGTCGCCATGTTTTATGGTGCCCTGGGCTACATGGGCTTCCTGGCTGCCATCTCTTTCACTGTGGCTTTTCTGGCCAGGAAGCTGCCAGGGGCCTTCAACGAAGCCAAGCTGATCACCTTCAGCATGCTGGTGTTTTGCAGTGTCTGGGTGTCCTTCGTGCCCACCTATCTGAGCACGAAGGGGAAATACATGGTGGCCGTGCAGGTCTTCTCCATCTTGGCCTCCAGTGTTGGCTTGCTGGGCTGCCTGTTCCTTCCCAAATGCTATATTATTTTATTGAGGCCTAATCTGAATACTAAAGAGCATCTAATGATAAAAGTGAATTGATTTAAATCTAATTTTAAGTGGAGGGCCTCTTTCTATCATCTTTACTTACTTTTTTATTTACATGCACCCCTAATCTGAGTAGACGGATTGACTAGGTTTGGTTCTGCTGGATCAAGCATGGATCAGAAATAAGCATGCACGAAAGAGTGTAATGGTCTGGTCAGCCCTCCCATATAAGAGCATGAATCCCCTGGCAAGAGGCACACCTCAGCAACGCCTTTGGTTCCTTTTGGGTCTGCTACACACGTCAAAATATTACTAGAGAATCTTGCCTCCATGACATCTTTTTATTGAGACGCAATTATTTACATGTTTAATACGAACTCATTTTAAATGTGACAATACCATTTATTTATTTCACACAGATAATGAATTGAGAGTCATTATTTGAACCCATTCTTCATTTCTTACTAAAGGAAGCAGGTTACAGGCAAGGAGCATCTTCAAATGATCAAGCTGTTTTCTATATTTATAGGTTTTCGAAATCTTCTTCCAGCAATAGCCAGCTGTCACATTTGATAAGGGCACAGATTCTTAACACGGATTGTGTGTTAAGTGCTGTCAAGTGGCAGCTGACTTATGGCCGCCCCATCTGGTTTTCAAGGGAAGAGATGAACAGAGGCGATACGCCATTGCCTGTCTCTGCAGGGCGGATTACTAAATATAAAAACAAGACAATCAGACAGCACAAGACAGACAATGAACACTGCAATCGAACTAGGACTACAAATTAGAGAGCGTTGTGAACAAGAAAGAATCCAAGGCATAGTATATTAAGAACAATACAGAAGCAAATTTTAAAGTATAAGAGAATGCACCTACAACAATCTATACAATCCTCTTCCGTTGTGGAAAACTTGGCATCTAGCAGCTAACATACATCTGTCGCTCACAGACTTATTCTTGCATGCAAAGCTGAGAAAACTTCTTAAGTAACTGTAACCCTTGCCCACTAGAGGGAGATAGACAGCTGGGGTATTCCTTATAAGGAAAAAAAGGCGCAATATTCCCTGAGAGACTGGAGGGCCTGAAGCTGCGGAGAGAAGCACTCTCTCCTCAGAAACACTCCTTTGTATGAAGTCTCTATTAATGTTTTAGGACTCTTTTGAAGAACAGAAGGCATCTCAAGGCAGAGCACAGCTATAAGTTGCTGCAATTCAAGGGACTGACCACCATACAGAAGTCCGAAAGACGGAGACCTGGGTCTGCTGGAGTAAAACTGGCCTGTTTTGTTACAAGATTGTTGTTATACATGCTTTATTATTGTATTGTTCCAAATAAGATGGTTTTTGCAAGTTTGTTCATTGTAAACTTTTATAAATGCAAGTGTCACAAGGTGGGATCACACTGTCATAGACAGGAACTCTCCCAGTTCTCAAATTAGATAAATCTATTTATTTGATACTGCCTTTCAATAAAACAGGTTACATAACCTTTTAGAAAACTGCCCTTTTGGCCTCCAGTACTGGCCTCTTGGGTTGTATCTTTATTCCCAAAGACCTGATTTGAATACCTCGAAGCTTCTAATGACAAAACTGAACTGATTCAATCTAAAGTGAAGTCCTGGAATTTCTTTCTTTACATGCATCAAAAAAATCTGGTGGAATGCCTGCTATGTGCGTTGAAGCCATAATGGTCTGTAGCAGGAAAAGCAAACCCTTGGCCTAGCCCTAGGAGGCCTAGCCCTAGGGAGGCTCGTTTGGCCTCGACCAGGGCCAGGGCCTTTTCGGTCCTGGCCCCAACCTGGTGGAACTCTCTGTCTGAGGACACTCGGGCTCGCCAGGATCTTGTATCATTTTGGTGGGCCTGCAAGCCGGAGATGTTCCACCAGGCTTACGGTTGAGGCCAGCGTCAGGACCATCATCGAGCCTCCCACCAGTCTCTGGTAGTCGAGTACAGCTCGTCTGTCTGTCTACCTCCTCTTTGTATGTTGGGGGCAGGAATGTGTAGCCTACTATATCAGGTTTTTGTATATATATCATTTTAATTTCTGAATTTTATTGTAGAATTTGCTATGCAATTGTATTTTATGACTCTTGTACCCCGTCCTGAGCCCACTTGTGGGGATGGCAGGTTAAACACTGAATAAACTAAACTAAACAAACTAAATGCCAGCGTGTTTTCAGAGATGCTCAGGGTAACTATATATCCTTATAATAATAATAATTGCACTTCTATACTGCTCTTCTAGAGATTAGTGCCCCACTCAGAGCAGTGAAAAAAGTCAGTGTTGTTATTGTCCCCATAATACAGCTGGGGAACTCTTCTTCCCAAAGTCAGGAGCAAAGATCATGGGAGTAGTGAGAGTCAAACCAGCAGAGCGCTGATTCACAGCCCGAGCACTTAACCACTATGCTACTCAGAGCAAAGCTGTCAGACAAGGGGATGACTACTGCATGCCCACCAGTTTGGGTTTGAAATGAAAGGGCCAAAGGAAATTTAGAAAGAAATACAGAGGCTATAAGAAATAGAAATAATTAAATAGAGTTTATTGCATTTTAGCCCAAAGTAGCACGCTGCTTGTCAGCTCCAGAACTCCTTTATACACAGGCATATCTGAAGTAAGATTGTTAGGGGTCAGACTTGCCCTCCCGATATTAAGAAGGCATATGAATATCACCATAAGCCCCTTCTCGGTATGTGTTTCAAACACAAAATACTGCCCAAGCAGCCAGAAATACGGAAGCCAGATCCTAGTATTTTACTCGTATGTGAAATATCGGGCGAGGTCACATTTCAGCTCCCACACCCTGGAGAGGTGCAAAGATCCTAAGACAATAGAGTCTGCCTGGAGTTCCTGAATTAATCACTATAAAACACCCTTCTGATATTTCCTTATCCACCCTCTTATTCTCAGGGA
Source organism: Eublepharis macularius (assembly GCF_028583425.1). NCBI lineage: Eukaryota > Metazoa > Chordata > Lepidosauria > Squamata > Eublepharidae > Eublepharis > Eublepharis macularius. Next base: position 176,850,741 of record NC_072793.1, read on the forward strand.
ACTCGGGGCTTCGATAGCCTTACCCACCCGTACATCATCGCTAATAACTTTAGTTCCGCCCAAGAAGACTTTATCAAACCTTCCCAGTTTATTGTCTCGCCCTGGAGAGAGCTCACCAGTCCATTGTCTTGCACCTTGTTTTCGCTGAAGAACATCATAAAAGCATGCAAAACAACAAGAATTTAAAATTCAGATCAACAGTCTAGCTTATTTGTGTTACTGTAAATTTTTCAAAATAAACGCTTACTCCAAACCGACAGACATTTCCCCTCCACCTTTGAATCTATACTTCAAAGGAATAGCTCCAGGACAGGATGGATGGAAGGACCCTTGACCTCTCTAGCTGCCTGACTCCCTCATAGTCCCCCTCTGAAACCTGAGAGGAGGGAGAGCATAAAGTCCTCCACTTATTAAGTCACTAACTGTTACTGTATACTAGCTAGCTGTAGAACACACCCCTGCCCTTGTATTGTCAGGCTATGGATGACAGGATACAGCAGATAGATCCCTGGTCATTGCAGCAAGACACAAGTTCTTGGTCAAATGGCTTTTATTCAGAAATCAGATCATTTCCATATACATGTCCATAGGACTACTTAGAAGCAAGGTAGATATCTAAGCAGCAAGAGTAGAAGTTGATAGGAATGATATCATATGAGAGAACCTTCTCTTTTAACATGAAGTTTGCTCCTTCCGTCCCCCTCCCAACCATAAACAAGGCTTTGGCGCTCTCCTGGTTCCACATATTTGTGATATCAAGTTGAGTTACTAGGAAGCAAGACATAGCAAAGTCTGGGAAGGAGCACAAGGCTATCAACACTGGAAGTTGTTACAGTCCAACAGATAAACACCTGTGAAAGCCTGAGAAAGAAATAGTTATGACACTGGCAAAGTGATATTGAGTTACAGCAGGATACATTTTGTTCAGTACAACAGAATCAAAATTGGCATGGATGGGGCTCAGACATGACAACCTTTTGCTAAAGAAAAGTTTTTAAACCTGAAGAATTAAACCTGCTCTCTTCAATGTCTGCTAATGTGGATAATTCTGGAAAGATTAGTTTCAAGTGGTGATTCATTCTGTACTTTTTTTTTTTACTGTTTTGCTGTTTCACAGTTATTATCTCTTTTGCCCTCCCCTCTGCAGTAAATACATGGTGCTCACACAAGATGCTCAAACCGTGCACTGGTGCCCATGAAAGATTGTCATTCCTGGCGCCTTTGGCAATGTCACCTGCTTAAGACCCCAAAGGGAATGTCTTGCGACCGGCACCCTCAATAGGCAGGAGAGCTGGGTCTTATTAGCAGACTCTGTGGCTCCAGGCAGCACAGGCCAAACTGGCTTAGTCAACCATGAAGTGTAATTGCAAAAGATTGGAAAGACCTTCTTTTGCTTGAGACCTTTGGGAGCTTCTCTAATCGGGTTGCCAGCAGGAGACTGGGGGGAGGGCAGCAATATGGGGGTGCTGTCATGTTGACAGCATGATGCCATTTCCAGGGCCATTTGCAAGGATCCTGGAAGAGACATCATGTCATTTCAGAATTCAGCAAAACCTCTACAGTTACCATAGAATATCTGCTGAAGTGTAGATTGGCTTGACATCACTTCCAGGTTTCCCCTGGAAATGACATCATGCTCTTTGGTGTCATCTCCTGGCTATAGTGAGAGACTTGGCAACCCTACGCTCTGATGAAGGAGGAAAAAAGAGAAGCCAAGCTCGTGTTTCCCTGCAGACCAAACTCATATTCCCACTTGTGGACTTCCCTGGCTACTACATCTGACTAGCCATTGTGGGAAACCAGAAGCTGGACTAGATGGACCATTTATCTGACCCTCATTCCATAATATTTAGCTGCAATGCTGAGTTCTCATAAAACTATTTTTCTCCAGCTGTGCAGTACGATGGAAAGTCTAGCAGGCAGTTGCATTTGCAATTTCCTGCCCCTTATAATTGTTAAAAACAGGGCAATTACTCCTCCTCTTCTTCAAAGGTTTTTTTCAGAGAACCTTGAAAAACAATAACATTATCAAATACGACCACTTCTTGTGGTGCATAAATGCCTCTCATGACACACAGAATCTGGGCTGGGGGTTAGGGCAGGAGAGTGAACGGGGCCAGCGTGTGTGTCCGTGTCCTTTGCTTGCTTGATTCGCTGCTCTCTTGGTCTGGAAAGTGGAGTTTGGCTTTTGCTGCCTGGCTGATGCTGGAGTTGAGGGCTCTGTAGGAGGGTCTGTATGGGTCTGATCCAGAATGCTGGTACTGGTGCTGGTGTTGGTGCTAGTGGTGCCCCACAATGTTGTCTGTGGGGTGCTGAAGGCAAAATGCCCACTGAATCTGATCAAGGATGAAAACGATCCATTGAATTATTATACTCCCGGAGACCACCTCATCGGCGGGGTTGTATCTGCAAGTTTTGTTATACTGAAATCTGTCACCTTCGGCAAGCCTCCCTGTAACAGAATTGGAGCGTAAGTAATTTGAGCTGAGGGGGTTAATGCGAGTCCACTTGATTCACCTTTCACTGGCTCTCCCCACTCCTGTCCCTGGTAAAATCACTGATTCTGTTATGTCTTTATTCTGACTTTTGGAGAATATCCTCTAAGCAGCAAGGTAGCACCCAACCTGCAGATGGTCCTTTTTTACAGTCTCCATTGGGTGAGGTTCATAGGGGGAAAGGATTGAAGAGTCTCCGGAAGTTTTCTGTTGAGTAGACAACTAAGGTCGCACATGAGGGGTGAAGAAATTGGACAGAAGGAACTTTTTCTTCCTTTCAAAAAAAGTAGACCTCAGGGGTATCCAATGAAATTGATGGGCAGTAGATTCAGGATGGAGAAAAGGGAAACATTCTTAACTCAATGAGTGACTAAAATGTAGAATTTGCTACCACAGCACAGGCTGCTTTAAAAGGGGATTGGGCAGATTCTTGGAGGAGAGGTCTAGTAATGGCTCCTAAGTTATCATGGTGACTAAAGGGAACCTCCACTTTCAGAGGGTACCAGTGCCATGGTCCATCATCAGGTGAAGACCTCAAACTTTATGTTCTGTATTTGGTCATCCAGGGAACAAGAGGGGCTTTGGCTTTGTGGAGGAAGCTCTGCTTTCCCTACAGACAGCCCCAGGTTCAGCCCCCAGCATGTCAAGTGAAAAGGGCTAGGCAGTAGGTGATGTGAAGAACCCCTACCAGATATTCTGGACAGCCTCCTCTTGTCTCAATAGCCAACAGTGACCAGTAGATCAATGGCTTAATTCAGTAGGAACCAGCTTCATGCTGAGTTCCTAGTTGGCCACTGTATGGGACAAGATGGTGGACTCAATGGGCCACTGGTCCAATTTGGCAGGATTGCTCTTATGCTTTTATGGGAATATAGCAGGGCTTTGACTGGAGGTTTTTAATGAATAGAAAATGAAAATATGTTCCTTTTTTGGCAGTCCGAGGGTCACAGATTATGAGACCATCCTGTCCTTCCTGTTTGCCATTCAGGACATCAACCAGAATCCCAGCATCTTGCCCAACATCACTCTGGGGTATGACGTCTACGACAACTATTATAATGCAAAAATGACCAGTGATGCCCTGTTAGACCTGCTCTCCCCGGGGCAAGAGAACGTTCCAAACTACCAGTGTGGAGGAAAGAAGAATCTCTTGGCGGTTCTCGAAGGGACTGATACTGAAATCTCGGTCCAGATTTCAAATATGATGGGCATCTACAAAATCCCTCAGGTTGGCAGAGCACTAAATCTAATTTCATCTAACTTTTCTGAAGGTATCAAGAAGATTGTACTTCTGCTCAGTATTTCAGCAGTAGGAGGTAGGAATCAAAGGAAGTGCTTAGGACTAGTTTAAATGGTTCCTTTGGAGCCCAGTTGTTATCAGTATGGGAGCTGCCTCCCCAGTGCCATGCTGTTCAATCTCTATTCCGAACACTTTGGGGGAGTCATTTGTGATGTTCGAGCAGGCTGTCAATAAGATGCTCATGAAAGTTGGGCAAGGTGTGTGGAAAGGCCTAAATAAACCTATGTCCATGCGGATGTGAAGAGAGTTTATTTTGTTTGTGAACACTGGGGAGGAAAATTAGACTGGGTTTGTGAATGTGTAACTTGGGAACTATTCTGAAACCAATGTGCTTGTCCAGACTCTGCAACCATCACCCCTGTGTATTTAAAACTAAATTCTACTTTTGTTTAAGAAAAAAGATCCCCTTTTTTCCTCACAACCATCCTCCCGTGGCAACTGTTCTGTCAAACCCTTACAATTCCCTGTTAAACTGAGGAGGCCTAGGTCAAAAGTCTTTGGTGGGAGTCAGGGAGGCAGCAACATCTAGGTCACACAATCAAAAATGGGAAGGTGTTAAGTAGAGAACACCTAAGCCCTGAGTGAATGAAAATACGTGTTTATGAGGACCATCCTGAAGTAAAAGTTGAAGGTAATGTGAGGAGGAGATGAACTAAAGATCCAAAGGCAACAGTCTTAAAAGTTTTTAAGAACAGGGCAAATCATTACAGAATGGTATCAAAATAAGCAAAACATTACATACCTGTTGGCTCTCCTGTGCCTCATGGAAACTTTTGATGTCATCATCATCACCGTTCTGGGCAGGAACAGGCCTTGGAAATATTGCTCTCTATGGCTCCGGTCCTTCCAAAACAGTCGGTGTTTTTGTTAACTTTTGACTCACAATTTCTTTAAATTTCTACATGAACCTGCTGGGAGAGAGCATCTACTAATTTTGAGCGAAATGTCACCATTATGCAGATCGTTTCAGGTGGGTAACCGTGTTGGGCTGTAGTAGGAGAGATTTGTGCCCAGTAGGACCTTAAAGGCCACCTAGATTTCCAGGACATGAGCTTTTGAGAGTTAGAGCTCCTCGGTATCTGACGAAGGGAGCTTTGACTCTCCTGGAAGTTTAGTTGGTCTTTAAGGGGGAACTGGACCCAAATCCTGCTCTCCATTATGAAGATGACACTCATCTTTAGATAACCTTTCCATGTAAGTCCAAAGAGGTAATGGATGTTCTAGTGACTAGAGAATAGGATGATACAATGCACAGAAAATGGCAGTTATGTGGATCGGCTGTAACGCTGATATGTTCAATGTGTTCTGGTGGGGCTTCTTCCATCATAGGCACAGGGATTTTTCTCCAGTCTCTTGCTTCCCTTCCTAGGTCAGTCATGGGTTTGTTTCCCATGTTCTTAATGATCCAGCTCAGTTCCCTTTTTTCTTCCGGATGGTTCCCAAAGAGGAACAACAATATGCGGGGATTGTCAAACTGCTCCTGCATTTCCAATGGACGTGGATCGGTCTCATTGCCCCAGGCACCGATGATGGAGAACAGTTCATGAGACTCTTCCCCCCTCTGGTCATTCCTCAAGGCATTTGCGTGGCCTTTTCACTCATCATCCCACCATCAGTAAGGAACTTGTATGATGTCCACTCCTCCAGTGCATTTCATCTATGGAAAGAAGTCAACGTATTTGTATTTCATGCAAAGCCAGACTTGTGGGGGTTAATATTCATTCTATATGATGCAGCTAAAAAGTGGAGACAGCACCCTTTGGGGAAGGTCTGGATCACAACCGCTTTGTGGGACCTCACACTCTACATCCCTAACGATCTCTTAACTTCCACTCACACCCATGGGTTTTTTTCTTTCTCGATCCAGACAAGCAAAAGAATAAACTATGACAAATATACAGCTTTTCACTCTGCAATTACACAATTTGGGAAAAAAGCCTTTCGTTGTTTCTTTTCAAAGCCTGCTCTGTCTGTGAAAGGTCAAATAAGATGCACACACAGAGAGAATCTGGAGACCGTTTCCCAGGATATGACTGAAATGATCCTTTCTCTGGACAGCTACTACACTTTCAACGCTGTCCTGGCTGTCGCACGGGCCTTACATGCCGCGTACACCTCCCGATCCAAGCAGAAGTTAGCCAGGGACAAGTTAGGACTCCACAGGGTACAGCCATGGCAGGTATTCTTTTCCAGTTATTAACTGAAAATTAATCAATTCTATAATTATGATACTATGGTCTTTAAAAGCTGCTTCCTAATTGCAAGCAAGCAAGCCAGCACCTGTCTGCGGGACAATTCACACATACTCGTTTTCTGTACCCCTTTCTCTCTAAACAATGCTGAAGCAAAATTGATCAGAACTGCAGACTGGAATAGAGGGGGAAAAGGGCCAAATGGAAGGCAAACTTGGAGTCAATGAAGATTCACAGTTTCCTTATCATACAATGGTCTTTCATGTCTTTGACACTGCACACAGATTTAGGCCACTGTAACTAGGCAAAGAAATAAAAGCTCCTGAAAATCTACAAGATGCAGCAGAGGCCACGTGTCATACAAAATATATGGTCCAAAATGAACCGGAATGAGGTTAGGGTTGCTTTCTTTGGGTCGGGATATTCCTGGAGATTTACGGGTGGGGTCTGGGGAAAGAAAGCAGCTCAACGACACATGAGGCCATCGAGTCCACTCTCCAAAGTCTGGAGATCAGTTGGCATCCTGGGGGATCTCCAGGCCTCACCTGGTGGCTGGCTACCCTAGAGGATATATCTGCCCTTGTTTCTAGGTTTCTCAGTGCTAGCATTTCCTCTTTCATCCTAGCTTCAAGCTTTCCTGCGAAATATCCCACTTTACAATACTTCCATGGGTGAAGTATATTTGGATGAGAACGGGGACCTGGATGTGGATTTTGATCTCGTGAAATGGCTGGCATTTCCCAATGGGTCCCAAGCTGGCGTGAAAGTGGGGAGTGTAGAGAGACAGGCGTCCCCAGACCCCAAGTTCACTATCGAGCAGGACTCCATCTTGTGGCCCAACAAGGTGGGCAAATCTTTTTTTCCCATTTTACTCCAGGGCCGATTCCAGACGGCCCCCTGCCTTGCGAAACGTCGCGCGTCGTCGCGCGTCGTTGCGCAGAAAACGCGAAATATCGCGTTTTCTTGCGCGAGTTTTGCGCGACGTCGCGCAAAACTCACGCGAGAAAACGCGATATTTCGCGTTTTCTGCGCAACGACGCGCGACGACGCGCGACGTTTCGCAAGGCAGGGGGCCGTCTGGAATCGGCCCATCATTTATGAAGCTTGAATAACCTGCCAATTACTATATGCGATAACAAAAAGCATATTTTTAAAATTTATATACAGAATTGATAGACCACCTTCATCCACTTCTGGAAAGTCTGGCATCTAGGACCTTACAGTCCTCTGTCACTCACAGGCTCAGCCCTGCATCCCAAGCTGAGAGGTCCTTTGCATACCTCCCCATCTCCTTTTAGCTCCCCTCTCTCCCAACCCCAGTCCAGCTTCCAGACTCTGGATTTTCTTTGCCACCTGCCCTGTCATTAAAGAGAAAGGGAAATCCATCAGCTTTCTTTGCAGCACTGCAGCAGACTGAAGAAAGGGCCTTGACCTGCTGGAAGTGTATCTGCTTGGCATGCAGAAGGTTCCAGGATAAATCCTGGGCATCTCCAGTTAAGAAGATAATCAGACAGGAGTTGATGCAAAAGGCCTCCAAAGACCCTGGAGAACCACCACCACTCTAAATAGACAGGAGAGATCTTGATAGACCGATGGTCTGATTCATGGGTCAAAACTACAATTCTCATCACAGCCCTTAGATTAGAATCCTTGTTGTGTATTACAAAGTACATCATATATAAATAGAAGCAACTGCTATTTTTCCTTTTTTTGCTGCTTGCCTTTCTGGTCAGTACATGCCCCGGTCCAGGTGTACAGACAGCTGTCGGCCTGGAAACGCCAAGGTGGCTCAGGAAGGGAAGCCATTTTGCTGCTACGACTGTTTTCCATGCCCAGAAGGGACGATCTCCACACAGGAAGGTGGGTGACTCCAAAGAAATGACCTCGGCGGGCGATGCGTGAACAGGCTTCTCTGCTGCTCTGTCTGTGGGCACAGCTGCCGACTTTTCTGCCTGTCCCTCTGTGTGTCTGGGCTTCAACAGTTGCCAACCCCACCAAAGAGAGCTCTGTGTTTCTGGTGCCACAAAAGCCTTCTACAAGAAGCATTTAAGGGACAAAATGCCTGCTACAATTTCTGATGTGCCGTGCCCTGGTTCCCCTGAAGTTTGGATGTATGTGCCTAAGCACCCGGGATCTTGTATTGGCTTGGAACTGCAGCACAGCGGGGGAAGCAGTTCAACCCCCCTCCCCCACCATTTTCATGACTAGTAATGGCTGCGGAGGTTAGTTTTGCCTCCTGTGGGGCATATGTATCCCCTCCATGGGGCAAAGATTACTGCAGGGCCATTTGGGATGAGGAAAATGGCATGCTGTTAAGGCCAACCACACCATAGTCACAAACCAAACTGGGAGCCTGGCATATGGAAAACTAGGTCCGTCACACCTGATGTGTGATTCTATGAGGCCATTCTGCCGCATTCTAGATGCAAGGCAAATATTACTGATATAGAAGTCACTCTTGTTCTTTTCAGATGCAGCGTATTGCTCCCGCTGTCCAGAAGATCAGCATCCAAACAAAGATCAAACTGAATGTGTCCCCAAGACGACAACTTTCCTGGCCTATAAAGAACCCCTTGGGATCATCCTGGCTGTCTTTTCCTTGTCCCTGTCCTTAATTGCTGGTTTTGTGTTAGGCCTGTTCATTAAATTCCTGGACACTCCCATCATCAAAGCCAACAACCGGGACCTCTCCTACATTCTCCTGGTCTCCCTCTTGCTTTCCTTTCTGTCCTAAGCAAGTTACAGGCAAGGGGCATCTTCAGTTTTCCATATTTATAGGTTCTTCTTCCAACAAAATCCAGCTGTCTTACTCGATAAGGGCAAATGTTTTTGGCTAACTAAGTATCATTTTCCTGATATACTCATTTACATTTAAGGTCTTTGCTGATACTCAGAACAGATTGTGTGTTAAGTGCTGTCAAGTGGCAGCTGAGTTATGGTCACCCCATAGAGTGAGAGGCAGCATGGTGTAGTGGTTAGGAGCGTGGGACGCTAATCTGGAGAGCCGGGTTTGATTTCCCACTCCTCCACTTGAAGCCTGCTGGGTGACCTTGGGTCAGTCACAGCTTCTAGGAGCTCTCTCAGCCCCGCCCACCTCACAGGGTGTTTTGTGTTTTGCATTGAGGCACTGGTTGCTCAACACTCTCTCTCCCGGACTCCCTCTTCTGGAACTATCACCCCATGCCTCAAAGTCTATTAGTTTTCACCACAGCTTTTTAATTAGCTCTGAGGAAAATAACAAATAATAGATAACTATATTAATACACTTTAATAGACTTTCAGTCTCCCAGCGCAAGGTTACCTTTCAGGTGAAGCCCAAAGAGCCTGGGTGAACAGGCCCAGAGGACAGAAGCAGGTAGCAGAAATCCTTCCGCAACTAGAATAAAAAATAGGGGTCTGGGAGTGGAGGTGCAAGCTTGACTGAGGGCCCTTGTTTTATACAAAACTGCTCACACCAATAGAACCACAAGGGTCTCAGGGGATAATAGTATATCTAGTATAATGAATTTTAATCTTTTTCAAAGTGCTAAGTGCTAAATACATGCAATATTAATCTAGTAAATAAACCATTACATAATCAATTTACAAAAAAAGTCATAAATGAGCCACTGAATGGCAGGGAGCACCATGTCCCTCAAGATCTCTGCCTTCCCAGCTGGCATCACCACCGTCTTGTCTGTTAAAAAATGTTTCAGTGTTGTAAAAGGTTCTAAAGCCTTGATGTTGGCCACCTTGGGAACTCTATACATGTTTTAAATAAAATTAAATAAATGATTAAATTAGTCAGCTGTCACTGTTCGATTTAAACATGCTTGTCTCTCAAATTCTGCTAGGGTTGCCAACTCCAAATAGGGAAATACCAGGAGATTTGAGGGGCGGGGCCCAGGAAGGGTAGGATTTCTGGAGGAGAGATGCCTCAATAGGGGGTAACGTCAGAGTCCACCCCTCAAAGTAGTCATTTTCTCGAAGGGAACTGATCTCTGTATTCTGGAGATCAGTTGTGCTTCTCCAGGCCCAACGAGGAGTTTGCTAACCCTAAATTCCTCACATTAGGAATGTAAACCAGTTTGGTGTAGTGGTTAAGAGTGGCAGGACTCTAATCTGGAGAACCAGGTTTGATTCCCCACTCCTCCACTTGAAGCCAGCTGGGTGACCTTGGGCTAGTCCCAGCTCTCAGGAGCTCTCTCAGCCCCACCCACCTCACAGGGTGTTTTGTTGTGGGGATAATAATGGCATACTTTGTAAACTGCTCTGAGTGGGCATTAAGTTGTCCTGAAGAGTGATGCATAAATTGAATGTTGTTATTATTATTATTAAAAAAAAACAGGCTGTCTCTTTCTCAGGTGGAGGTCATTCACGTCATCCACTTCTGGATCCTTCTAGCTGGAGATTCTGAGAACTTCACCTGGGGCATTTCCACTGTCAAGTGCCTTTGCTCACACCTCTCAGCTATGACGAGAAGGACCAGCTGCCCAAATGTGGTTGGCCCCAGCCTCCACCATGTTGAATAGCTGTTTAATAGCTGCTTGTCAAATAAAATCACAGATTAATGCAATCTGGATCTGCATCAGAGGGGAATTCCAACCGGCTGGGCAAAGTGTTGCTGAGTCCCACCTGGGAAATTAAGGCATGCATGGAATGTCGAATGCAAATGCCGAGGACTGGTGGTGATTGATGTTATTGCCCCTCCTGCTGCGGATGTGAGGTTGTGATAAGACAGGATCTCACTGCGTCCCCACTAGCACATTTCAATGGCCTCTTCCCATGATTGGATTCCCACCTTGAGAGTGAGAGCAATCAATCAGCACCAATAAGTTTGGTTTCTCTCTGGGAACTTATATTTTCGTATCTACATTCATCAACTTAGCTCTGGTGGAATTCAGTAGCGAACCGCTTCTTTATAAAGCTCCAGGAAAATTTTTCCATTCCCTTTGTCACACACCGGCAGCACCAATCAAAGGTAATCAAACCTTTGTCATTCCCAGAGACTGACCTTTATGGTCTTTGGCCCAACAGCTAAGAGGGCTCCCCAGACTCTGGACACATTTTGCCCTATAAGAACCAGGGAACTTTCCCACTCAAACTGTGCATGCTGTTCCTCCAGATCTGAGTGTTGTACCCTTAGGCCTGCTTTCCCTAAATGTCTTTCTCTCTCCTGGCCAAGAATGTGGGACGTTTGAAGCTGCTCTCTTCCTCTGTGGTCTATGTTGCGCCTCTGACCGGTAAAGATACTTCCCCTCCCCTCACTCTATTCCAACTTCTGGCTAGTTTCCTAATGTGTTTATGTGAAACTTTTTTTTTATATTCCGCTTGTGTGTGTGCATTTTCCTCTTTTAATAAAACATTACTCTTTGAACTTAAAAGCACCTGCCTTATCTGCTATCTTGGGGAAAGGACCCCATAAAAATTAGTGTAGTTATCCCGCAGTTACCCCTCTCGTATTGCCTTACTCCTTGCTGGTAATTCCTCCTCATTCTCTTTCTCACAAGGAGCTTCATTCAGGTAGCCCTGGGTGGCTGCTTTTTCTTTTTGGATGGTTGACCTTGGCGCTTGGCATTGGTGGGGTGGGAAGATTGCTTCTTGGTGGAGCATATAGGATGCCTGGGCTGTCTTCCACCCCAAATGCTTGGAGCAATGATATGATCCCATAGCCTACCATCAGTCACTGTGTCAGCACAGCACCACGATGGGTTGGATCTGGGCAAGTAAGTTGAAACGGGGCTTAGTTGGTATTAGGAGAGTTGCATCATAAGTTCAGCAAATAAGTGTGCATGTGTCTCAGTTGCATGGAAAGGAACGAACTCACACATGGAGCCTGGCTTAAGCATTGGAAAAGACATATGGTTTTTTTAATGCAAGAAGTCCATTCAGGATAGGGAAGAGCAGAGATAACAGTCTGTTCTGTCTATCTAGTCCAGGCTGCCATCCATGGTGGAAAGATGGAGAAATAAGGACAAAGAGAGGAAGGTGTGGTGCAGGAAGGAAGGAAGTTCTGGTAAAACCATCTACACTTCAAAGGAATAGTTCCAAGACAGGAAGAATGGAAGGACCTATGACCTCTCTATCTCCCTGACAATCTCCCCAATGTAAGAAGGATGTAGAAAAGCTGGAACATGTTTAGAGCAGGGCAGCAAAGACAGAGACCATGTTGTATGAGGGAAGTTTGAAGGAGCTTGGTATGTTTAGCCTGGAGGGAAAACAGGGTCTAGAATGGGGAGGGTGGGCAGGCAGGCACTGCTGCCTGCTCTGCTCCTGATCCCCGTTATTGTCTCCTTTCCCATCCCCTGAATGGTTGTTATTCGTGGCGTCTTTGGCAAAGTCACCTGCGTAAGACCCCAAAGGGAATATCTTGTGACCTGCACCCTCAGCAGGCAGGGAGGCTGGCTTTTATTAGCAGACTGTATCGCTCCATGCAGCACAGGCCAAACTGGTTTAGTCAGCCTTGAAGTGTAATTGGGAATGATGGAAAAGTCCTTCTTTTGCCTGAGACCTTTGGGAGCGGCTCTAATAGGGTTGCCAGCAGGAGACGGGGTGGGGGGGCAGGAACATGGGGGGTGCTGTTGACGGCATGATGCTTGTGGACTTCCCTGACTGCTGCATCTGACCAGCCATTGTTGGAAACTGGATGCTGGACTTAATGGACCACTCATCTGATGCTCATTCATAGTCTTAAGTCCCAAAGCTGTGTTGTCACTAACATGTTTTTCTCCAGCTGTGCAGCGCAAAGGAGAGTCGAGCAGCAGGGTGCATTTGCAATCCCCCCTTATAGTTATTAAAAACATAGCAATTACTCCTCCTCTTGCTCAAGAGAACCTGGAAAAACAATAACATTATCAAATACGACCACTTCTTGTGGTGCATAAATGCCTCTCATGACACAAAGGATCTGGGCTGGGATTTAGGGCAGGAGAGCAAACGGTGCCAGCGTGTGCTTCCATGTCCTTTGCTTGCTCATGTCTCTGCTGTCTTGGTTTGGAAAGTGGGGCTTCGCTTTTGCTGCCTGGCTGAGACTGGAGTTGAAGGCTCTGCTGGTGGGTCTCTAGGGGTCTGATCCAGAATGCTGATACTGGTGCTGCTATTGGTGCTTGTGCTACCCCACAATGTTGTCTGTGGGAAGCTGAAGGCAAAATGCCCACTGAATCTGATCAAGGATGAAAATGATCCGTTGAATTATTATACTCCCGGAGACCACCTCATTGGCGGGATCGCAACTGCAACTTTTGTTTTACTGAAACCTTTCACCTTTGGTGAGCCTCCATGTACCAGAACTGAAATGTAAGTAATTTGAGGTGATGGGGGTTAATGTTACTGGCTCTCAACACTACTAATGCTGATGAAATCACTAACTCTGTTATGTCTTTATTCTATTGGAGAATATCCTCAAAGCAGCAAGGTAGCACTCAACCTGCAGACGGCCTTTTTACAGGCTCCATTGGGTGAGGTTCATACGAGGAAAGGTGAAGAGTTTGAAACTTTTCAGTTCAGATTGGAGACAACTCAGGTAGGACATGAGGGGCGAGGAAAGTGGGCAGAAGATCTTATTCCTTTCCAAAAAATTAGAATTCAGGGATATCCGATGAAATTGATGGGCAGTAGATTCAGGATGGAGAAAAGGTAACGTTTCTTAATTCCATGAGTGACTAAAATGTGTAGTTTGCTGCCACAGCACAGACAGCTTTAAAAGGAGATTGGGCAGATTCTTGGAGGAGAGGTCTCGTAGTGGCTAGTAGCCATGGTGAATAAAAGGAAGCTCCATATTCAAGGGACAGCACTGCCAGGGCGCATCATCCCATGAAGGCCTCAAACTTTATGTCCTCTTTTCCATCATCAAGAAGATGAGAGGGGCTTCCATTTGGTGAAGAAGCTCTGTTTTGAATGAAGACAGCCCCTGGTTCAGGAACCAACATCTCAAGTGAAAAGGTCCAGGCAGTAGGTGATGAGAAGAACCCCTACCTGAGACCCCAGAGAGCCTCTTCTAGTCTCAGTAGGAATTATAGACCTTGGTAGATCAATGATCTTCTTCATTAGAAGACAGCTTCATGCGAGTGACTGGTTGGCCACTGTGTGGGACAAGATGGTGGACTAGATGGACCACTGGTCCGATCCAGCAGAACTGTTCTTGTGTTTTTTATGGGGAAGTAGCAGGGCTTTGACTGGCTGTTTCTAATGAACAGATGATGAAAATACGTTCCTTTTTTGGCAGGTCAGCGCATACAGATTACAGGAACATCCTGTTCTTCTTGTTTGCCATTCAGGAGATCAATCGGAATCCCAAGATCTTGCCCAACGTCACTCTGGGCTACAACGTTTATGACAACTACTTCGACGCAAGGCTAACAAGTGATGCTCTGTTAGACCTGCTCTCCATGGGGCAGGAGAACATTCCGAACTACAACTGTGGGGGAAAGAACAATCTCTTGGCTGTTCTTGAAGGGACTGAATCCGAAATCTCCATCCAGATTTCAAATATGATGGGCATCTACAAAATCCCACAGGTTAGCGGAGCACTGCCTCTAATTTCATTTAATTTCATTTAACTTTTCTGGAGATATCAAGAGAGTTCTTCTGTTCAGGGTTCCAGCCATAGGAGGCAGGAATGAAAAGAAGTACTTAGGACTAGTTTAAAAGATATATTAGTTGTTACCACTATGAGAGCTGCCTAAACAGTGCCGAGCTATTCAATTTCTATACTAAATGCTTTGGGGGAATCATTTGCGGTTTTGAAGCAGACTGTCAACAATATGTACTTTTTGTGAAGAGAAGCCCATCATCCACTCCAGACCACTGCAGCCTTCTCTACATTCTCATGGACCCTGTAGGAGTGTAACACGTAGGCACAACTCATGTAAATACCAACCACAAAGTAGACAATCCTTGGAAAAAATGGGGCTCCTTCCATCACTGGGACTGAGATTCTTCTCCATTCTTGCTTTCCTTCCTAGGTCAGTCATGGGTTTGTTTCCCACGTTCGTAATGACCCGGCTCAGTTCCCTTTTTTCTTCCGGATGGTTCCCAAAGAGGAACAACAATACCTGGGGATTGTCAAGCTGCTCCTGCATTTCCGATGGACGTGGATCGGTCTCATTGCCCCAGGCACCGATGATGGAGAACAGTTCATGAGACTCTTCCCCCCTCTGGTCATTCCTCAAGGCATTTGTGTGGCCTTTTCGATGATCATGCCCGCAACCATATGGAATATTTATGATGCCTACCGGGTATTCCGCTCCTCCAGTGCATTTCATCTATGGAGAGAAGTCAATGTATTTATATTTCATACAAAGCCAGGCTTATGGAGGTTCATATTAGGTCTATATGATACAGCTGAAGAACAGATACAGCACCCTTTGGGGAAGGTCTGGATCACAACCGCTCTGTGGGACCTCACACTCTACATCCCTAACGATCTCTTAACTTCCACTCACACCCATGGGTTTTTTTCTTTCTCGATCCAGACAAGCAAAAGAATAAACTATGACAAATATACAGCTTTTCACTCTGCAATCACACAGTTTGGGGAAGAAGCCTTTCGTTGTTTCTTTTCCAAGCCTGCTTTGTCTGTGAAAGGTCAAAGAAGATGCACACAGAGAGAGGATCTGGAGACCATTTCCCAAGATACGACTGAAATTATCCTTTCTTCGAACAGCTACTATTTTTTCAACCCTGTTCTGGCTGTCGTACGGGCCTTACATGCCACAGACTCATCCCGTTCCAAGCAGAATTTAGCCAGGAAGAGGGTACCGCCATGGCAGGTATTCTGTAATACATTATTTATGGTATTATGGTCTATAAAAGCTGTTTCATAATTGCAAGCAAGCCAGCACCCATTTGGGGGAGGATTTATACACAGTCAGGCTGCTCGTTTTCTGTACTCCTTTATCTCTAAACGATGCTGAGGCAAATTCAATGAGAATTGGGCTTGGAAGCTGCAGCCTGGAATAGAGTAGAAAAGGGCCAAATGGAGGGCAAACTTGGAGTTAATGAAGATTCACTGTTTTCTCGACGTACGATGGATGTTAGTGTCTTCTTGGCCTCTGTACACGAATTTAGGTCACTGTGAGTAGTAAGAAAATCAAAGCTACTAAAAATCTACAAGATGCAGCATAGGCCACGTGTCATACAAGATACACACTCCAAATGAACTGGACTGATATTAGGTTTGGGTCAGGAAATTCCTGGAGATTTGAGGGTGGAGTCTGGGGAAAGAAGGGAGCTCGGCAGGGCATAAGGCCATGGAGTCCACTCTCCAAGGTCTGGAGATCAGTTGGTATTCTGGGGGATCTCCAGGCCTTACCTGGTGGCTGGCCAGCCTAGATGAGATATCTGCTCTTGTCTCCCAGTTTCTCAGTGCTGGCTTTTTCTCTTTCATTCTAGCTTCAAGCTTTCTTGTGTAATATCCCACTTTACAATACTTCCGTGGGCGAAGTGTATTTGGATGAGAATGGGGACCTAGAAGTGGATTTTGATATAGTGCAATGGCTGGCATTTCCCAATGGGTCCCGAGCTGGAGTAAAAGTGGGGAGTGTAGACAGACAGGCGTCCCCAGACCCCAAGTTCACTATTGAGCAGGACTCCATCTTGTGGTCCAACAAGGTGGGCAAATCCATTTTTTCCCCATTTTACTCCATCATTTATTAAGCTTGAATAACCTGTGAATTACTACATGCAGTAACAAAAAAATTAGTTTTGTTTATTTATGTATAGGATTGATAGACCACCTTCGTCCTGTTCTAGAAAGTCTGCCATCTAGGACCTAAGAGACCTCTGTCACTCACAGGCACAGCCCTGCATCCCAAGCTGAGAAGTCCTTTGCATGTCTCTCCATCTCCTTTTTAGCTACCTCCTTCCCCCAGCCCCAGTCCAGCTTCTGGCCTCTGGACGTTTCTCTGCCAACTGCCCTGTCATTGAACAGCAAGGAAAATCCATTTGCATTTCCTCCCGGGCATGTCCAGTTAAGAAGAAAACCAGACAGGTGTTGACGCTCAAGACCTGGAGAGCCACCATGTGTCTGAGGAGACGGTAGAGTCCTTAAAAGATCAAAGGTCTAATTCAGAATAAAAGAGGTTCATGTATCGAAAGTACAATCCTCATCGCAGCCCTTAAATTAGAGGCCCTGTTGTATATTTCAAAGTACGGCACATTTAAATAGAAACAACTACCATTTCCCTGCTTTCCCTTCTCCTCACCTTTCCGGTCAGCACGTGCCCCGTTCCCGGTGTACTGAGAGCTGTCGGCCTGGAAACGCCAAGGTGGCTCAGGAAGGGAAGCCATTTTGCTGCTACAGCTGTTTTCCTTGCCCGGAAGGGACGATCTCCACACAGGAAGGTGGGTGACTCTAAAGGGATGACCTTGTTGGGCAATGTTAAACAGAAGGCAAGGTGTGCACAGTCTTCTCTGCTGCTCTGTCTGTGTCCACATCTGCCTCCTGCTTTGAGCTTGATTCCAGCCGGGTGAAGTGGGGGGCACTGCTGCCTGCTCTGTGCCTGATCTGGTAGGAGCTTCTTTGTATTTTTGTCTGGGCCTGACTCCAGCAGGTTGAGCCAGGGGAGGGGGGCATTGCCCAGCTGGGTGAAGGGGGGGTAGGAATTGTCACCTGCTCTGATCCCGATCCCTGCTGAGTGAAGTCAGGGGGTGGGCAATGCCACTTATTCTGCGCCTGGTCCCAGCCAGGTGAAGGGGGGGCATTGCTGCCTTCTCCATAGATTATCACGGCTATGTGAACAGTGGCGGGCATTGCTGTCTGCTCTGCGCCTATTCCTGGCTGGAGGAATGGTGGGTGGGCATTGTATCCTGCTCCCTGCCTGATCCCAGCGGAGTAAAGGCGGGAAGGGCATGCATTGTGGCCTGCTCCGCTCCTGATCCCAGCCACATGAAGGGAGGGAAGGCATTAACAACTGCTCTCTGCCCGATCTTGCATAGGTGAAAATGGGGCGGGCATTGCAACTTGCTCTGTTGCTGATCCCTGCTGGGAGGATGGGAGAGCAGGCATTGCTTCCTGCTCCACACCTGATCATGGCTGGGAGAAAGTAGGGGGTGGGCATTGCCATCTGCTCCACTCTTGATCACAGCTGGGTGAAGGGGGGAGGGCATTTCCACCTACTCTGCTCCTGATCCCAGCTGGTTGAAGGGGTGGCAGGCATTGCCATGTGTTCTGGGAGTGGACATTGCCACCTGCTCCACTCCTGATCCCAGCTGGGTGAAGAGAGGATGGGCATTGCTTCCTGCTCCCCTCTTGATCCCATCTGGGTGAAACCAAGAACAACAATCCCTTTTTCCATAATATACTTTTCTTCCATAGATTTATAGATGACTTGTCCTTTGTGTATAAGGACAGGGACACAGTAAATGATATGGGAAATTGGCTCAATTCAGTAAACCCCTTCATCCAATATATATGGCAGTTCAAAAAGAATAGTGTTAATTATCTAGATGTGGTGATGTACAGGAGTACTCAGGATAAGATTAGCATTCGAAAGACAACTGGTCAGAATTCATACTTGCTATATGATTCTTTTCATCCCCCACATTTAAAACACAACTTACCTGAATGCGTCCACTGAACAGGATTACTCTAGTGCAAGAGACTGACTCAGTGAGGATATTTTTAATAGCAGTTACCCCAGAGATGTGTTGGAAACAGCAGCAACAAGAGTGGCAGGTATATCTAGGGAGACCTTATTTCACACCAAGGAGAGAAGGGACCCACTAATCCATTGGTCTATTGAATACACCCTGCTGGCCAAGGACATAATGAACATCGTCAGGAAACTTTGGCACCTTGTAGATGATATCTCGGGCTCTGAGCGTGTTTCTTCTATTGGACCGAGATGCACAAAAATATTAAAGACCTTTTAGTACATTCAGACTTCAGCTCGCGGTTACCTAGACGAGAGGAGCAGGCAGTGGGTCACTTTAAATGTAATAGAGGCAATGTGTGTGACTTGATGGCTGCAGGCAAGGAATTTACTTTTACAGGATGGACTATTAACTGTGAGACCTCTCCGCTTGCAATGCCTCAGGGGTTATACATGTTATAGAGTGCTCTTGCCCGCTTTTATACATTGACAGCACCTCCAGACCGGTGAAAGTTAGAGATCTTTAAGCCATCTTACGAGCTCCTTTTATTGTGTGACGTCTGAATATGTAATCTGTATGGGTTTCTTCCTCACCTCTGTATCTGGGTACCTATTATGGATTGTGAAAAGTAAAAAAGATTCTGAACAGCTGGAGTTGTAACGATTGTACCATATTTATTCATGGATAACCTGTAATGTTAAAAGATGGGTTGATTTTATACAGTATACTGCAGGGAGACAACTGCAGATGGGACGCTCTTGAAAAGGCCCATCCGAAGCAGGAGTAACTCTCTGCTGCTGTGGACATTCCTCCATGCGTGTCTTGGGTGTCCCTTGCGGATCCTCCTGCCCAGGAGATGGCTACCACCTCGGAGCCCTCCACTGGGCTGGATCTGCCTTGAGGAAGAAATAAGAAAAGGCAATAAGGAATTATTTTGAACTGTGATGACTACTTACTTTTGATCCCAAGTCTCTGGGCTAGTTTACCTGGTTGAAAATAGAAAAATGATTCTTATATCCAGTGTATGATTGTAATTGAATGTTGGATGTGAACTTATTTATACTTGTATTAATTGTGATTAATTGGAGCACCCTGCACTTTATATAAATTATAGAATCTTTTAAAATTAACTTTTAAAAAATTAAAAATTAAATTATTATATTGTTGCACAAGCACTTGAAGAAGATACAACAAATGACTTCCACGGCAATGTTTTTGGCTTCTTTCTGTGTATATACTCTGCGGTGCACATCATTTGTTCCCATCTGGGTGAAGGCGGGGTCAGGCATTGCTACCTACTCCAGTCCTGATCCCAGCTGGGTGAATGCGGGGGGTGGGCATTGCCCCCTCCCCCCTCTTGAACCCATCTGGGTGAAGGTGGGGGTCAGGCATTGCCCTCTGCTCCACTCCTGATCCCACCTGGGAGAAGGCTGGGTGCGACCATTGCCATCTGCTCTGCTGCTGATCACGACCGTGTGAAGGGGTGAGCAGGCATTGCCACCTGCTTTGCTCCTGATCTGAGCTGGGTGAAGGGGGGGGGCGGCAGGCATTGCCACTTGCTCCGCTCCTGATCCCAGCTGAGTGAAAGTAGGGAGCAGGCATCCACACCTGAGCCGTGGCATGCTCTTTGGAGGTATGGCAACCTCATCTGGGCTACCTACTCCAGTCCTGATCCCAGCTGGGTGAAGGCAGGGGGTGGGCATTGCCCCCTCTCCCCTCTTGATCCCATCTAGGTGAGGGCAGGGGTCAGGCATTGCCTTCTGCTCCACTCCTGATCCCACCTGGGAGAAGGCTGGGTGCAACCATTGCCATCTGCTCTGCTGCTGATCACGACTGTGTGAAGGGGGGAGCAGGCATTGCCACCTGCTTTGCTCCTGATCTGAGCTGGGTGAAGGGGGGGGGCGGCAGGCATTGCCACTTGCTCCGCTCCTGATCCCAGCTGAGTGAAAGTAGGGAGCAGGCATCCACACCTGAGCTTCCCGCCGTGGCATGCTCTTTGGAGGTCTGGCAACCTCATCTGGGCTTCCCTCTACAGCAGCGCCCTCTGGAGGCACACCAGGATAGGGAGTTGTCTTGAATACTCTTAGCCTTTTATATAGTAGGATACTGAAGTTGCTCTTGTTATTTCCAGATGCAGCACATTGCTCCCGGTGTCCAGAAGATCAGCATCCAAACAAAGATCAAACTGAATGTGTCCCCAAGACTACAACCTTCCTGACCTATAAAGAACCCCTTGGGATCATCCTGGCTTTCTTTTCCTTATTCCTTTCCTTAATCTCTAGTTTTGTGTTAGGCCTGTTCGTTAAATTCCTGGACACTCCCATCATCAAAGCCAACAACCGGGACCTCACCTACATTCTCCTGGTTTCCCTCCTGCTTTCTTTTCTCTCCACCTTTATTTTCGTCGGCCAGCCAAGGAAGGTGACCTGCCTTCTCCGTCAAACCACCTTCAGCGTCATCTTCTCGATTGCTGTCTCTTCTATCTTGGCCAAAACCATCACTGTGGTGGTGGCCTTCATGGCCACCAAGCCAGGGAACAAGATGAGGAAATGGCTGGGGAAGAGTCTTGCAATCTCCATTGTCATTTCTAGTTCGGGTATTCAAGTTAGTCTCTGCATCATCTGGCTGAGCACCTCTCCACCCTTTCCAGAGTCTGACATGAGCTCCCAACCTGCACACATCATCTTACAATGCAATGAAGGGTCTGTCGCCATGTTTTATGGTGCCTTGGGCTATATGGGATTCTTGGCTGCCATCTCCTTCCTTGTGGCTTTCCTGGCCAGGAAGCTGCCCGGGGCCTTCAACGAAGCCAAGCTGATCACCTTCAGCATGCTGGTATTTTGCAGTGTTTGGGTGTCCTTTGTGCCCACCTACCTGAGCACAAAGGGGAAATACATGGTGGCCGTGCAGATCTTCTCCATCCTGGCCTCTGGTGCTGGGTTGCTGGGCTGCATCTTCCTTCCCAAATGCTACATTATTTTATTGAGGCCTAATTTGAATACTAAGGGGCACCTAATGATAAAAGTGAATTGATTTAAATCCAATGTAAAGTGGAGGGCCTCTTTATATCATCTTTATTTACTTTCATATTTACATGCATCACTAATCTGAGTAGACTCAGTAGATCTGATCTGGCTGAATCTGCTCAGGCATGGATCAGAAATAACCATGCACAGAAGAGTGTAAAGGTCCGGTCAGCTTTCCCAGATTAGAGCGTGCTTCTCCTGGCAAGAGGCACCCCTCAACAATGCCAGGGCCATTTCTGAGATCTTGGAAGAGAAATCATGTCATTTAATTTTCAGCAAAAACTCTACGGTTACCATAGAATGTCCACTGAAGTGTAGATGGGCCTGATATCACTTCCAGGTTTCCCCTGGAAATGACATCATGCTCTTGATGTCATCTCCTGGCTATAGTGAGAGACTTTAAGTAGAGAGAGTAACGGATAAATCCACCGAAACGAACAAAATCACCGTCACCTACTAACTAATATAACACTGAAAATACTTGACACACTTGAATTGCTTTGATTTGTTGGATTTATAACTCCTCTGAAGAAGGGGAAACCGGAAACGGGACCTCTTGCTAGCTGACCCGTTGCGGTTACAATTTGAATGTGTTCATTACAGTCCATAAATTGAATTGTTATTGACCAGTGATTCTGGCGACATGCATGTGTAATTCTGTAAGAAGTATACTGGTTCTTGGATGAATTTTTGTAGAGGCTTTCCAGCCTTATTACAATTGTATTGGCTCTGTGGACATTGGCGATTGGTTTGAATGTTCCCCCCCTCCTTTGCCTAGGTGAGGGTGTGATATACGTTCTACCATGTTTGTTTAAGCAGAACTTGCTTTATTGTCCACTTAGAGTTCATTTCATGTACTAGTAAATTTTGTATTTTTGCATAGAACTGTGTCAAGTATCTTCAGTGTTATATTAGTTAGTAGGTGACGGTGATTTTGTTCAATTCAGTATAGTGAGAGACTTGGCAACCCTATGCTCTGATGAAGGAGGAAAAAAGAGTGGCCCAGCTAATTTGTCCCAGCAGGCCATGCTCATGTTCCTGCTTGGGGACTTCTCTGACTGCTGCATTTGACCAGCCATTGTTGGAAACTGGATGCTGGATGAGAAGGACTAGATGGACCATTCATCTAGAGCCAGTTTGGTGTAGTGGTTAAGAGCACGGAACTCTACTCTGGAGATCCGGGTTTGATTCCCCACTCCTCCACTTGAAGCCAGCTGGGTGACCTTGGGTCACTCACAGCTTCTAGCTCTCTCAGACTCACCCACCTCGCAGGGTGTTCATTGTTGTGGGGATAATAATGACATACTTTGTAAACTGCTCTGGGTGGGTGTTAAGTCATCCTGAAGGGCGGTACATAAATCAAATGTTATTATTTTTATCTTATCCTCATTCCATAATATTAAGCTGCAATGCTGAATTCTCACAAAACTGTTTTTCTCCAGCTGGGCAGCGCAATGGAAAGTCTAGCAGGCCGTTGCATTTGCAGTTCCTCCCTAATAATTATTAAAAACATGGTGATTACAAGGGGAGAAACTTCCTCAGGGGGAGAAACTTGAAAAGAGTAACATAATCAAAGATGACCACTTCATCTGGTGCATAAATGCCTCTGGTGATGCGAAGAATCTGTGCTGGGATTTAGGGCAGAAGAGCTCGGTGGAAGCACAGTGGGATAGCATGGCCAGGGTTGCTGTTTCAGTCTTCCTTAATGGGAAGAGGCCAGAAGCAGACAAAAGTCCGAGAGCTGATTTTTGTCCTTACAAGCCACAACAAGGGAACAGCCCAGTCCAAGTGACGGGCCACTCTGCAGAAACTTCATTTGGGCAGGGATGGCCTTCCAGAGCCCGTCCAGGCCACTCCCTTCTGGCTTGTCCCCCCTGGGGCCCTTTGGTGCCTGCCCTGCCAAAATGCATCCCTTCTCATTTTGGACCAGAAATCCCCACCAGCACCCTTGAGCAGCCATATACACCTCTGCCCCCCCACCAGCCCATTCCCTGTGTGACCCTCATACAGCAGCCGGCTGAGTGTGCAGGGGAGAGGTGGACGGATACGTGGGGTCACCCTTCAAGATGCCGTTGAATCTTTACTGTGTGTTGCAGCAGAACAAAACAGAAGTCCAGAGCCTCAAGAGAAGGAAACTAAGGTTCCCCAGCATGGACACCCCGAGACAAAGCCCATCCGCTTGGGCACATGAAGGACCTACTCAAGGGGAAGTCCTAGGTGGGGGAGGGAGGTAGGACACAGAGCGGCATGGAAGTCATCTCCTCCAATCACAGTCAGTCAGCTGCTGAGTGGCAGAACACCCCGGACTTTATTGCACAGCAACTGATAAGTTTCAATGAGAGTAAAAAATAAAGAAAACTCCCTTGGTCCATTACGGCTCCTGTGCCTTGGCGAGCTGTGCCCAGGGCGGGGGCATCAGGAGGCAAGCTGAGAGGTCACTATTGCAGCAGGCCTGAGAGCGGAATGGACTTGCTGGGCAGAAGACTGTCAGAGGAGGGTGAGCTGGTCTGGAAGAGGAAATTTGAGCAGTGCTGGTGAACAGCATGGCAGCTGTGCCAGCTACACTCATGGCCATGTGGCACAAGCAGGGTTTGTATTTCCACACCCTGCAGGGTGGTGGTGGGGCCCTCCCTTTGTCAGAGCAGCCCCCCTGAGGTGCCTCCTGTTGTCATCTCAATGTCACTTAGTGACATTGTGATGACTGGAACAGCAAGGAGCTGTTCCAGTTGGCAGCAGAGGGTAATATCCGGCTGGATATTAGCAAAAACTTTTTCACGGTCAGGGTAGTTCAAAGGTGGAATCAGCTGCCTGGGGAGGTGGTGAGCTCCCCTTCACTGGCCGTTTTCAAGAAGAGGCTGGATGAATATTGGTCAGGGATGCTTTAGGCTCATCCTGCATTGGGCAGGGGGTTGGACTAGAAGGTCTGTATGGCCACTTCCAACTCTGTGATTCGGTGATTTTGTGATCCTATGAGGAGATTGGCAACATCACCTATGCAGGACTTTTTTTCTGGGAAAAGAGGTGGTGGAACTCAGTGGGGTGCCAGCACAGGGGGTAACTCTTGGTGGGAGCGGGTGCCCCTGGTACCACATGTGGGTGTACAAAGTGTATACATGCTCCCAGGGCCAATGATGTCACTTTGGGTCAACTGGAACAAGGGGGGGAGTGTTTAAAAGTTTAAATCGCCCTCGGCGAAAATCGTCACATGGCTAGTGGCCCCGCCCCCTGATCTCCAGACAGGGGGGAGTTTAGATTGCTGGTGCGGCATGGAGGGCAATCTAAACTCCCCTCTGTCTGGAGATCAGGGGGCGGGGCCACCAGCCATGTGACCATTTTCAAGAGGTTCCGGAACTCCGTCCCACTGCGTTCCAGCTGAAAAGAAGCCCTGCATCTATGTCATCCAGTGGACCTTCAGTGAAGTTACTTCTGGTGTAAAACCAGAAGCGACGGCATCTCTTTATGGTT
Organism: Eublepharis macularius; assembly: GCF_028583425.1. Classification (NCBI taxonomy): domain Eukaryota; kingdom Metazoa; phylum Chordata; class Lepidosauria; order Squamata; family Eublepharidae; genus Eublepharis; species Eublepharis macularius. The sequence continues at coordinate 176,875,792 of NC_072793.1, forward strand.
AAATTGGTGAGCAGTGGTGGGAGGGGCAAGGCTGCGGGGCTGGCCAGCCTAACATGATGGCCAACCAAATGGAGGCATAGTGGTCCTTGCCAACAGAGGGACCTTAAAGACTAAGAACATGCATTCCATCACAAGTTATAGATTTTCATCATATGTAGGGAATAGACACTCATAGGAGATATATCTAAGATTACAACAAACGTAAAAGTGGGAATGTCTGGGGGGGATTAGAAAGAATGAGCAACCCCTATAGAGTTGGTGAGGACAGGGCCAAAGGGCTGGAGTTGGGCAGGGTACAATGAGCATAAAATCGCACATGACCAAGGCGAGTGCAGCCTGAAACGAGATAAGCAGAACGAATGCACCTCTGCAAAGGGTAGGCCAAATGGAGCGATTTGCACTGACTTCAGATTCCTCACTGATTCTAGGCGGCTGAAAGCTCAGAATTACCCATCCTTTACCAATGTTAATTAACACACTTCTCTGGAAGACCCATTGACGTCAATGGGACTTACTTCTGAGTAAATATGCTTCTTAGTGCAACCAAAGTTGTGCTCCATTTTTTCCTTTAGCTGTATAGAATAAATTGCATCATGCTCTTCATTCAGGTGTTTACGTTTCTAACTTCTAAGGTGATCTTTGGCATAATCCCTTGAGCTTTGGAGAGAAGTGTAAGAAATAACAAGAACTGATCATTATAAAAAGAAAAATACTTCTGTGTCACCTTGAATGCTCCATGGTGTGTCTGCGTGAGCAGGTGCACTGCTAGAGGAAACATGTTTGGAAGAACTCCCCACGGTAACTCTAGACTCGGTTGTGGGTCAGCAAGAGGGCAATGACCTTGGCCAGAACTTTGCTGAAGGAAGAACTTCGTGAAAGAAAAAAATTAAGGAAACTTTTGAGATATGCATCAGTGGCCACAGAATGTGATGAAGAGGGGCAAAAAATGGGGTCCTTGTACACCCGTTCTCACTTTGCACATGCCTGCTGCTGCTCCCGGCCCTGCTTCTCCCCTCCTCTCTGTGTTGCATGCACAAAAGTACACTACAGACCAATGGGAATTATGTGGGGGCTCCCATGACCCGGAAGCAGACCTCGCCTCTCTCTTTCCTTTTCGCAGCACTGCTGCACAGGAAGGGTACCCTGTGGCTAGGGTGAGAAATTGCCCTTTACATACAATTGTAAACAAGACCACTAAAAACAAAGCTACCAAAAATCAAGCAATACCTGTAAAGTAAAGAGCACATAGAAACATAGTACTCTGAAAATTTGTAGATAAAATTATCCTTGGACCAAAAGGGACTGCAAATCATTTAAGGAAGGGGAAGGGGTTTAGGTAAAAGCTCGGGTAAAAAGGAATGTCTTAATCTGGAAGCTAAAAGTAAGGGGGTGCCTGGCAAGCCTCACGGGGGAGCATTCCAAAGGTGAGGCACCACCACTGAAAAGGTCCTGTCTCTGGCCACCATCCTCCTCACCTCTGGCAACAGGGGCACAGAGAACAGGGCTGCTGGAGAGGATCTTAACTGGTGAGCTGGACAAGCTGGGCCTTATAACACCCCAGGGAGGGAAACTGCAGAGGGTTCTTCAGAGAACAGATAGCGTTGGATGACGTAATTTGCCCCCAAACTACTTCACACCAAGAGGCAGGCTGGGAGGCAAAAATATCCACCACGGAAGTGGCATATCCCCAGCCAGCTCTCAGGCCTGCTACCTTCTGATGAAGGGGTGGAGGAAGTGGGTAGAGGAAGCGAGGCATGATGGAGGGGGAGGAGGAAGCAGGCCAGACCCCAGAAGGTACAGACTTGGGAGCTGGCCCAGCCCCACATCCAAGACTCTGAGCTACAGATCAAGAATTCTTCACGATTGAATCCTGCTTCTGCCATGGACTTTCTCAGAAGCCTTGAGTAAGACTGAATCTAAGCACGTCATGACAGAAGGAGGAGGGAAGGAGCATGGGGGCCACCAACTCCTGAAAATTTCACGAAGGGGTGAGGTTGTCGGCTCCTGCAAAGGGGGCATCAGTTTGTGTGGCAGCGGATGTTCGTCCCCCCTGGGCACCAGTCCACTAAAACTCTCCCCGGTGGCCTTAATGGTCAGTCCATCCCTCTTCACACCACACCTAAACACACCTGCTGCTGATTAGCATAGTAATTAAGTGGCTGGGCTGTGAATCAGCACTCTGCTGGTTCGACTTCCATTCCTGCCATGAGATATATTGTGGGGATAATGAGAATACTGACGTTGTCCACCGCTCTGAGTGGGGCACTAATCTGTCTAGAAATGCAGTACATAAGTGCACTGTTGCTATAATTAGCATAATTAGTACAGCCTCCTGCATCAGACCGGTAATCCATTGAACCTCTCACCCTGCCTCACACAGCAGCCAACCAGTCACCCTGGATGCCAAACAAACAGGGTGATAAGGTCAAGGACCTCCCCCTCTGATACCCCCCACATCTGGTCTTCAGAGGCTTGCTGCTGGAGGCTCCCTTCCGTCCCCATGGCTAGTAGTCATTGGTGGACCTCTAACCTCATTTTTAGGCTGTCTATGCTTGCGACCCCAGGAGGGAAGGTGGCATGGTAGAGCTTGGTTTCATCAAATTTTGGAAGCTAAGCAGGATCGGTTCTGGGATGAGAGGCCACCAAGGAGGCAGAGGCAGAGGAAGACAATGGCAAACCACCTCTGTCTCCACTCCTGCCTTGAGAGCTGCTTCATGGAGTCGACATAAGTCAGTTGCGACTTGACAGCATGTGCTCGTGTCCATCACTGCATCCTCTGCCTATGAAACCCACAGCTTAATTCTGACTTGAGAATTATTATTATTATTATTATTATTATTGGTTGTTGTGGGTTTTCCGGGCTGTATTGCCGTGGTCTTGGCATTGTAGTTCCTGACGTTTCGCCAGCAGCTGTGGCTGGCATCTTCAGAGGTGTAGCACCAAAAGACAGAGATCTCTCAGTGTCACAGTGTGGAAAAGATGTAGGTCATTTGTATCTACTCAGGAGGGGTGGGGTTGAGCTGAGTCATCCTGTAAGAGTTTCCCAGGGTGTGGAATGCTAATGGCGGGAGGCTTCACTGTATCCTGAGGAGGTTCTTTTGCATATGGATTGGTACTTGATGTGCTAATCAGCAGTGGCTGAACATAGCCTAACTCAAACAGGGCACAGTATCTTATTCCAGGACACCAAAATACTGGACAATACTTCCAACTACTTTGTCAGACTGCACAGGGAAGCCATTGAAATTCACAAGCATAAGCAAAACTTCAACAGGAAAGAAGAAACCTTAAGAATGAACCGAGCATGGTTGCCAGTTCTGAAAAACACCAGGCTAACAAAACATTCTATCCCTGACAATAGCCCTGCAGAGAAGATTAGCACATCAAGTACCAATCCATATGCAAAAGAACCTCCTCAGGATACAGTGAAGCCTCCCGCCATTAGCATTCCACACCCTGGGAAACTCTTACAGGATGACTCAGCTCAACCCCACCCCTCCTGAGTAGATACAAATGACCTACATCTTTTCCACACTGTGACACTGAGAGATCTCTGTCTTTTGGTGCTACACCTCTGAAGATGCCAGCCACAGCTGCTGGCGAAACGTCAGGAACTACAATGCCAAGACCACGGCAATACAGCCCGGAAAACCCACAACAACCATCGTTCTCCGGCCGTGAAAGCCTTCGACAATACATTATTATCATCATCATCATCATCATCATCATCATCACCATCATCATCATCATCAATAATAATAATAATAATAATAATAATAATAATAATAATAATAATAGTCTGCCTGTTTCACTGAGATCCAAGGCAGATTTCACTGAGATCCAAGGCAGGGAAAAATGCAATATAATCAACAGCTAGGACATTCACTAGCAAGTACAATAAGGACAACACTTAGGACTTTCAGTGAAAGTGATACAGTAGGGTCTGGCAGCAGAAAATGTGAAAAAACAAGCATAAAGCCGAGCACAGAGAGGAAATCTTTCTCAAACAAAGTGTTCCTAATTGACATGGCATATTTTGCAATCAGGAAACTCCATAGTAGGAACATGTCCTACACAAGCAGGCAGTACCCAACAGAGTGGTGTATAGTCCCTAAGAGTGCATCTCTCTTCATTACCATCTCTCTATACAAGGGCATTACAAAAACTGCCATTTCATTGTGAGTCCCTTGTGAAATCTGTAGCTCAGAGGATCCAGACCCCCCCCCCAAGAGTTCGATATTCCTCCTTCCCCTCAGCCCTCTGATTCGACCAGCTCTGCAGCCTGCTTTGGGTGGGTGGCCTGCTTTTTCCCTTTGGGTGGTTGGCCTTGGCACTTGGCATTCATGGAACAGGCAGATTGCTTCTCAATGGAGCATACAGGAGCAACAATAAAACCCCAAGGTCTACCATCAGGCACTGTGTTGGCACAAGACCACAATGGGTAGGACCAAGGGCCCCCAAGTTGAAACTGGGCTTGGTTGCTATTGCAGAAAAAGTGTGTGCGTGCACATCTGAGTTGCAAAGTGCAAACATAGAGAAGAATAAACGCACACACAAAGAGCCTGATTTAAGCTTTAGAAAATAAATCTCAGTTTTTTACTGCAAGAACTCAATTGAGGACAGGAAAGAGTAGAGATAGCATTCTGTGCTATCTATCTAGTCCAAAGTTCCCAGGGATGAAGGATGACATGTCCTGCAGCCATGGTGGAATGATGAAGGAAGTACAAGGAGAGGAAGGTGTGGTGCAGGAAGGGAGTTCATGAGAAAACAATCTACACTTCAAAGGAATCACTTCAGGATAGAAAAAAGGACGGATGGAAGGACTCTTGACCTCTCTATCTCCATGCCTCTCTCATAGTCCTCCTCTGAAACCTGAAATGAGGCACAGCATGAATTCCTTAAAGTCTTTAATTTCTTATAGTCACTATTATTGTCTACTAGCTAGCGGTATAATCCACATCTGCCATCAGATTATTTTGTGCTCGCTGTGTTAATTTAATGAAAAGAAGTTTTAAAGTTGAAGAATTAAACTTGCTATCTTCAGTACTCAATAATATAGTTAATTCTGTAAAGATTACCTTTACATGATTATATATTTTGTACTTCTTTCCTATTTTCCTGTTCTACAGTCATTCTATCTTTTCCCTTCCCCAGTGCAGCAAATGCATTGGCGTTTACAAGAAGCTTAAACAATGCAATGATAACTAGGAATGTGTGCTTCGGGTTTCCGATTTGGGTTTTTAATTCGAATCAGGCCAGACATGAAAAGGTTCAGTATCTCTGAATCGGCCCCAGCATTCCTGAGCTGATTCGGAAATACCAAAGCAAAGCAGGTGGCAGGTGGAAGTTTGAAAGCAACATTTCCTGGCAGGAAGCTTGAAAGTAACACTTTTCTTGCCGTTTGCAAGCAGAAAGAAAAGTTATGCTTTGAGATGCAGTGTCCTCTGTAAATATTCCTGAATCTTTATGGAGCATACTAAAGCGGCTTAAATACCTGAATCCCAAAGCGGCTTGTCACTTCGGGATTCTGGCTTTTCCGAATTCTTTTCCCACTTCAGGTAAACCCGAAGCGGAAATCCTGAAACGTTGTCATTCCTGGTGCCATTGGCAACATCACTTTTGTAAGACCTCAAAGATACCAGTTACAAGTGTAACTGGCACCTTCAGCAGACAGAGAGACTGGATTTTATTAGCAGACACCAGCGCTCTAACTAGTGCAGGCCAAACTGGTTTAGTCTTTGGGAGGGATGGGAAAGACCACTTTTGCCTGAGACCTTGGGGAGCAGCTCTGATAGAATTGTCAGCAGGAGACTGGGGGGCAGGAACATGAGTGTGTGTGATCGTGTCGACAGCATGATGCCATTTCCAGGGCCATTTCTGAAGATCCTGAAAGTGTCATCAGGCTACTTTTGGATTCAGCAGAGACTCTGTTGTTACCATAGAATACACTGTGGCCTGATGCCACTTCTTAGTTTGCCCCGGAAATGACATCATAATGTTGACATGACAGCATTTTTTTCTGCATCCCCCTCCAGGCCCCCTGGTCTCCTAGCTGTAGTGGGAGACTTAGTAACTCTCTACTCTGATGAAGGGTAAAAGGAGAGGCCAAGCTCATGGTCCTGTTTGTGGACTTCTCTGACTGCTGCGTCTGACCAGCCAGTGTTGGAAACTGGATGCTGGACTAGATGGACCACTCATCTGTGTCAGGCTATGGCATCCTCGATGGCTCGAGTCTGCCTTCCTCCCTTTTGCAAGAAGACAAGGCCTTTTGATTTCAAAAGGTTTTATTTGAAAGACAGCATTCAGGCCCAGGTGTCCACAATCCAGGACCAAGATGATCCTGGCTGAGCAAAGCTTTGTTAGGAATGAGTTACAAAATGAAAGTTGCTACAGATCAAACCCTTAGATCCCAGACTCCCCCCAGAGTTCACATAGCAGGACGCTCCTCTGTGGGAACACTGGTTCACCAAGGTCGACTTTGAAGAAAACAGATAAGACGCAGCATCCTCTCCTGTGGAAAGTGCGGCATGGCAAGACCTGGAGGGAGAGAAAGACTAAACAACTACAGGCATTAACATGGTGTAATGTAAGTTGCTTTCTCATAGCATGACAGATTCTGATGCTCATTCATAGTCTTAAATTGCAATGCTGAGTTCCCACAAACATGTTTTTCTCCAGCTGTGCAGGGCAAAGGAGAGTCTAGCAGCAGGGTGCATTTGCAATCCCCCCCTTATAATTATTAAAAACATAGCAATTACTCCTCCTCTTCCTCAAGGGGTTTCTTCAGAGAGAACCTTGAAAAACAATAATGTAATCAAATACGACCACATTTTGGTGCATAAATGCCTCTTGTGACGCGAAAAATCCGGGTTGGGATTAAGGGCAGGAGTGCGAATGGGGCCAATGTGTGCTTCCTTGTCTTTTGCTTGCTCAAGTCTCTGCTGTCTTGGTCTGAAAAGTGGGGCTTGCCTTCTGCGGCTTAGCTGGGCCTGGAGATGAGGGCTCTGTAGGTGTGTCTTTTGGAGTCTGATCCAGAATGCTGGTACTGGTGCTGGTGCTTGTGCTGCCCCACAATGTTGTCTGTGGGGTGCTGAAGGCAAAATGTCCACTGAATCTGATCAAGGATGAAAACGATCCATTGAATTATTATACTCCAGGAGACTACCTCATTGGTGGGGTCATATCTGCAACTTTTGTTTTACTCCAACCTGTCACTTTCGGTGAGCCTCCCTATAACAGAATTAGAACGTAAGTAATTTGAGCTGAGAGGGTTAATGTGAGTCCTCTTGATTCGGTTTTCACTAGCTCTTCTTGCTGGCAAAATCACTGACTCTGTTATATCCTTACTCTTGAGTTTTGGAGAATGTCCTCTAAGTCGCAGCGCTGGGCAGCAGATTCAGGATGGACAAAAGGAAAACTTTCTTAATTCAATGAGGGATTAAAATGAGGAATTTACTGCCAGAGGGTGTAGTGATGGACGCAACACATACAGCATTAAAAGGGGCTTGGGCACATTCTTGAAGTGGCTACTAGTCATAGTGACTAAAGGGAACCTCCATGTTCAGAGGATACTAGCCCCATGGGCCATCACTAAGTGAAGGCCTCAAACTTTATGTTCTGCCTTCGGTCATCCTGAGAAGAAGAGGGACTTTGGCTTTGTGGAGGAAACTCTGCTTTCCATAAAGACAGCACCAGGTTCAGCCCCCAGCACCTCACGTTAAAAGGTCCAGGCAGCAGGTGATGTGAAGGACCCCTACCTGAGACCCCAGAGAGCCTCTTCTAGTCTCAGTAGCCAACAGTGACCTTGACAGGCCAATGGTCTCATTCGGTAGAAGCCAGCTTTAAGTGAGTGGCTGGTTGGCCACTGTGTGGGACAAGACGGTGGACTCAATGGGCCACAGGTCCAATTTGACAGGATTGCTCTTATGCTTTTATGGGAATATAGCAGGGCTTTGACTGGAGGTTTTTAATGAATAGAAAATGAAAATACGTTCCTTTTTGGCAGGTCGGGGAACACAGATTATGATACCATCCTGTCTTTCCTGTTTGCCATTCAGGACATCAATCGGAATCCCGGGATCCTGCCCAACGTCACTCTGGGCTATGACGTCTACGACAACTATTTTGATGCCAGGATGACCAGTGATGCCCTGTTAGACCTGCTCTCCCCGGGACAAGAGAACGTTCCGAACTACCACTGCGGTGGAAAGAAGAATCTCTTGGCTGTTCTCGAAGGGACTAATTCTGAAATCTCCACCCAGATTTCAGATATGATGGGCATCTACAAAATCCCACAGGTTAGCAGTGCACAGGCTCTAATTTCATTTTACTTTTCTTGAGATGTCAAGAAGAGAGCACTTCTGTTCAGGATGCCAGCAGTAGGGGGTAGGAATCAAGGGAAGTGCTTAGGACTAGTTTAAATGGTTCCTTATGGGCAGGATTCAGAAGGTTGCCATTGGAGCCCAGTTGTTATCTGTATGGGAGCTGCCTCCACAGTGCCAAGCTATTCAATCTCTATGCCAAATGCTTTGGGGGAATCATTTGTGGTTTTGGAGCAAGCCAACCTCAAGAAAATCAGGCACGCTGTGTGGAAAGGCCTGAATAAATTTAAGTCTGTGCGGATGTGAAGAGAGTTTATTTTGTTCGTGAAGATCAGTGTGGAAAATTAGATTGGGTTTGTGAATGTGTAACTTCGAAACTATTCTGGAACCGATGTGCTTGTCAGATCCAACAGCCTTGTGTATTTACAAAAGTCCCATTTTCCCCTCACAACCATCCTCATGTGGCAACTGTTCTCTCAAACTACCATCTATAACAAGCCTTCCTATATTACCTGTTAAACTGAGGAGGTCTAGGTCAAGTCTTTGGTGGCACCGAAAACCTTTTGAGGGAGTCAGGGTGGTGGTAATATCTTGGTCATACAATCAAAAATGGGAAGGTATTCTCAAGGTACAGGCCTGGGTAAAGTAGAGAACATTTAAGCTATGAGTGAGTGGAAATATAAGGAATGTTTATGAGGAACAGGGCTCTCCTGAAGTAAAAGTTTAAGGTAATGTAAGGAGGAGCTGAAAGGTCCAATGGCGACAGGTTTAAAAGGTTTTAAAAACAGTGTAAAATCAAAATAAGTAAAACATTACATACCTGTTGGCTCTCCTAGGACTCTTGGAAACTTTTGATGTCATAATCACCCTTCCGGGCAGGAACAAGCCTGGGAAATATTGTTCTCTGTGGCTAAGATTCTTCCAAAAACATAGGTGTTTTTGTTGACTCAGTTTCTTTAAATTTCAACATAAGACTGCTGGAACAGAACATCTACAGATTTTGAGAAAATGTCACCATTAACCAGATAGTTTCAGTTGGTAGCAGACTAGACTAGAAGAGCAGGAGAGAGATATTTGGGTCCAGTAACACCTTAAAGGCCACCTAGATTTCCAGGATATGAGCTTTCGAGAGTCAGAGCTCTGTGGTATTTGACGAAGGGAGCTCTGAGTCTCAAAAGCTCATATTCTGGAAATTTAGTATGTCTTTAAGATGCTACTGGACCCAAATCTTGGTCTCCATTATGCAGATGATACTCCTCTCTATATCTCCTTTTCACGTTAGTCCAAAGAGGTGATGAATGTTCTAAACCAGTGACTGAAGGATAGGGATAAACAATCTGATACAATGCACAGAAAATGGTTGTGCTGTGGATTGGCCATAATGCTGATACATCCAGTGTGTTCTGGTGAGGATGTATTTCCTCTGAACCAGAAAGTATAGAGAGCATCCTCAGAAAGGTGATATGAAGGTTTCCTGAATAATTAAAGAGATTTAGGGTGCACTTTTGTGAAGGATCATCCGTTCTAGAACACAGGTGGCCTTGTCTACATTCCCATGGACCTTGTAGGGAGTGCAAAATGCAGGCAAAGCTCACATAAATACCAACCACACTCCCAACATTTCTTGGGAAACATGGGCCTCCTTCCATCACAGGCACAGGGATTTTTCTGCGATCTCTTGCTTTCCTTCCTAGGTCAGTTTTGGGTTTGTTCCCCACGTTTGTAATGACCCGGCTCAGTTCCCTTTTTCCTTCTGGATGGTTCCCAAAGAGGAACAACAATACCTGGGGATTGTCAAGCTGCTCCTGCATTTCCGATGGACGTGGATCGGTCTCATTGCCCCAGGCACCGATGATGGAGAACAGTTCATGAGACTCTTCCCCGCTCTGGTCATTCCTCAAGGCATTTGTGTGGCCTTTTCACTCATCATCCCAGCATCAGTAAGGAACTTGTATGATGTCAGCAGAGTATTCCACTCCTCCAGTGCATTTCATCTATGGAGAGAAGTCAACGTATTTATATTTCATGTAAAGCCAGACTTATGGGGGGCTGTATTCCCTCTGTATAAAGCAGCTGAAAAGTGGATACAGCACCCTGTAGGGAAGGTCTCCATCACCACCGCTTTGTGGGACCTCACCATCTACATTCCTAACGATTTCTTAACTTCCACTCACACCCAGGGATTTTTTTCTTTCTCGGTGCAGACAAGCAAAAGGATAAACTATGACAAATATACAGCTTTTCACTCTGCAATTACACAGTTTGGGGAAGAAGCCTTTCATTGTTTCTTTTCAAAGCCTGCTTTTTTGGTGAAAGGTCAAGAAAGATGTGCACAGAGAGAATCTGGAGACCGTTTCCCAGGATATGACTGAAACGATCCTTTCTCTGGACACCTACTACACTTTCAACGCTGTCCTGGCTGTTGCACGGGCCTTACATGCCGCATACACCTCCCGATCCAAGCAGAAGTTAGCCAGGGACAAGATAGGACTCCACAGGGTACAGCCATGGCAGGTATTCCTTTCCATTCTTTAATTGAAAATTAATCAATTCTTTAATTATGATATTTTGGTTTTTTAATTGCAAGCCAGCAAGCCAGCACCTGTCTGTGGGACAATTCACACATTCTCAGGTTCCTCGTTTTCTGTACTCCTTTATCTCTAAATGGTGCTGAGGCAAAATAGATCAAAATTGGGCCTGGAAGCTGCAGCTTGGAATAGAGTGGGAACGGGTCAAATGGAGAGCAAACTTGGAGTCAATGAAGATTCACCGTTTTCTCGACATGCAGTGGTCTTTCATGTCTTTGCCACTGCAGACAAATTTAGGTCACTTTGAGTAGGCAAAAAAAAATCAAAGCTACTGAAAATCTCCAAGATGCTGCACGAGCCACATGCCATACAAGATATGTGGTCCAAATGAACTGGAATGAGATTAGGGTTGCTTTCTCTGGGTCAGGAAATTCCTGGAGATTTAGGGGTGGGGTCTGGGGAAAGAAGTGAGGCATAAGGCCATAGAGTCCACTCTCCAACATCTGGAGATCAGTTGGCATTCTGGGGGATCTCCAGGCCTCACCTGGTGGCTGGCCAGCCTAGATGAGATATCTGCTCTTGTCACCCAGTTTCCCAGTGGTGGCATTTTGTCTTTCATTCTAGCTTCAAGCTTTTCTGCGAAATATCCCACTTTACAATACTTCCGTGGGCCAAATGTATTTGGATGAGAATGGAGATCTGGATGTGGATTTTGATCTCGTGCAATGGCTGGCATTTCCCAATGGGTCCCAAGCTGGAGTGAAAGTGGGGAGTGTAGAGAGACAGGCGTCTCCAGACCCCAAGTTCACTATCGAGCAGGACTCCACCTTGTGGCCCAACAAGGTGGGCAAATCCTTTTTTTTCATTTTACTCCATCATTGATTAAACTTGAATAACCTGTCAATTACTATATGTGATAACATAAATAATAGTTTTGTTTATGTATGGGATTCATAGACCGCCTTTGTCCAGTTCTAGAAAGTCTGACATCAGGCCTAACTGGGGGACCTAACAGAGCTCTGTCACTCACAGGCACAGCCCTGCATCCCAAGCTGAGAAGTCCTTTGCATCTCTCTCTCTCTCTCTTTTAGCTACTCCCCCTCTCCCAACCCCAGTCCAGAATCTGGACTCTGAACCTTTCTCTGCCAACTGCCCTGTCTTTAAAGGGAAAGGAAAACCCACCTGTCTTTCCTACAGCACTGCAATACAATGTTTTTAATGTTTTATGTTTAATGTTTAATGAAATGTTTTAAATGTTTTAATGTTGTTATCCGCCCTGAGCCTGCTTGCGGGGAGGGCAGAATATAAATACGATAAAATAAATAAAATAAAAATAAACAGACAGAAGAAAGGGCCTTGGCTCAGCGGTAGAGCAGAATTGCAACACAGAAGGTTCCAGCTTCAGTCCCGGACTTCTCCAGTTAAGACGAAAATCAGGCAGGAGTTGATACGAAAGACCTCCAAAGATCCTGGAGAACCACCACCAGTCTTAAACAATAGAAACCTCAGTATAAGATGATCCAGTATAAAAGACGTTCATGTGTTCATTTGTCAAAAGTCCATTCTTCATCACAGCCTTGTTATATATTTTCAAAGTACAACACATTTTAATAGACACTACTGCCGTTTCCCCTCCCCTTTCCCTTCTCCTCACCTTTCCGGTTAAGCACGTGCCCCGTTCCCGGTGTACGGAGAGCTGTCGGCCTGGAAACGCCAAGGTGGCTCAGGAAGGGAAGCCATTTTGCTGCTACGACTGTTTTCCATGCCCGGAAGGGACCATCTCCACACAGGAAGGTGGGTGACTCCAAAGCAATGACCTTGTCGGGCGATGCGTGAACAGTCTTCTCTGCTGCTCTATCTGTGTGCACAGCTTCTGAGGGCCAAGCTACACATGACGAATGACACTTGAACAGCAAGTGTATTTCTCCCTGTTCACTTGCCCTCCACTCAATCCACTTGCCGTTCAAGTGTCATTCGTCATGTGTAGCTTGGCCCTGACTTCCCTGCCTGTCTCTCTGGGTGTCTAGAGCAGGGGTGGGATCCAACAGTTGCCATCCCCACCATTTAATTTAAATTAATTACATTTAGATTCCAAAGAGAGCTCTGTGTTGCTGGAGCCACGAAGGCCTTCTACCAGAAGCATTTAAGGGACAAAATGCATTCGACAATTTCTGATATGCAGTGTCCAGGTTTCCCCTGAACTTTGGATGTTTGTTCCTAAGCACCCTGGTTCTCATATTGGCCTGGAACTGCAGCACAGGGGGAGAAGCGGTTCAGCCTCCCCTCCCCGCCATTTTCATGACTCGTAATTGCTGTGGAGGGTAGTTTTGCCTTCTGTGGGGCATATGCAGCCCCTCCATGGGGCAAAGAGTATCACAGGGCCATTTTGGATGAGGAAAATGGCATGCAGTCAAGGCCAATCACACCATGGTCGCAAACCAAACTGGGGGCCAAGCTACACATGACGAAAGACACTTGCCTGGCAACTGGATTGAGTGGAGGGCAAGTGAACAGGGAGAAATACACTTGCCATTCAAGTGTCATTTGTCACTTGTAGCTTGGCCCTGGGACTCCTGGCACATGGGAAACAAGGTCCTCACGCCTGATGTGTGATTCTCTAAGTCTGGTCGGGGAACCTGGACACAGCATACTACAAATCTTACCTTAAGAGATTCTGCCTGTTCAAGTGTTGGAAATAGCAATGTCTGGTGTACAACAGCAGCAAGAAGGAAGAGGAGCCTACCATGAAGGGGGCAGCAAGGATCACTTAGTTAGGACAGTGAGAGCAGCACCTCTCTTGTTTCCTGGAGGGTCATTTCCTTGTCTTGTCTCCTAAACAGGGCAATATCCTGCTTCTTCTCTCTCCTGTCACTCTTCTGCTCTCTCTCTGCAAGATGTAGTTGGATAGCAAGGGATCTCTCTCTCTCCTCTTTACTCTCAAGTATGTAATTTCCTCAAATAAAACTTTTTGCCTCTAATCAGCACAGCGTAATTCCGCTGCATTATTTGCACTCAATCCATCATCAAGTAGGTGGTACCAAGGCCATCAGTCCACTGATATGGGTCAGTCCTGCAGCATCACACCTTGTGTTTTATTATTTCATAAGGACTCCTCTAATGTACTCTAATGAGACCCTTCTTTAATAGAGAGACTCAGGGCCAAGCTACAAGTGACGAATGACACTTGAACAGCAAGTGTATTTCTCCCTGTTCACTTGCCCTCCACTCAATCCACTTGCCGTTCAAGTGTCATTCGTCATGTGTAGCTTGGCCCTTAGGTGGCCTCTTTAGATCAACACATTTTTCTCTGGCTGACATTCCTTTTCCTTCTAGAAGAAGAAAGCATTGACACAGTTATTCTTGCTTTGGAAAAGACAACTTGATTACTGCAATGTTTGGTTCATGGGGTTACCCTGGAACATTACCTAGCTAACAACTGAGGAATTTAGATGTGGAGTCAAGACAATTTTTTTCTCCCAATTTTTAAACACACGTTTTCCTGCTCTTTTTCTTGTCTTAATCACTTGCAGAATGGCTTCTTCAAGGATGCCTATTTTGAATTTCAAAAACTCACACACCCCTAGTCCCCCCTGCTCCTTTGACACTGTCACACCCTACACACAGCTGCTTTTCTAACTGCACACACAAAGCGACACAGTTCCTGTGAGTCCTCTCACGTTCTCAGACAACACAGTGAGACCCTTCTTTGCAACTTTTTAAAGGCAGGGTTGCGAAACATATGTACATGCTCAATAGGATCAGACCTAATGGATTGTATATGGGGAAGGCACTTAAAATCATAGAATGAGAGAGTCGGAAGGCACCTTCAGGGTCATCTAGTCCAACCCCCAGCACAAGGCAGGAAATTCACAACTACCTTTTCCACTAAGGGCCAAGCTCGAAATTCTACTCTTTCTGAAGTGCACTCATCCACTCCAGATTGCAGTCTGAGGGCTAAGCTACACATGATGAATGACATTTGAACAGCAAGTGGATTGAGTGTAGGGCAAGTGAACAGGGAGAAATACACTTGCCGTTCAAGTGTCATTCGTCATGTGTAGCTTGGCCCTGAGAAACACTGCCAAGTGGAAAGGACGCGGTCAGCTTGGCGGGAAGGGACTGGCAGGGATGGGGAGTGCCAGAGAGTGGGAAAGGGATCCCCTTGGGAATAAAGAGAAAAGGATGGCCATTTCAGACAGTGGGAGAGGTGGCAGAGTGCATCACACCCGAGAAGGGAGCAGTTATCAGGGTGGGCGTTGAAGAAGAAGGCCTGGTACAGCCTGGGTTGGGAGTAGGGAGTCCATGAGACCAGAGTGAGGGAGAAGCAACGTGGGAGGTGGGAAGCCATTTTGGATCAAGGATGATGGAACTGAGTGAGAACGTGTTACGCAGCAACCTGGCTCTGTTCAGCCTTCTCGGGCCTGGCACCAGCCTGGCAGAACTCTCTGTCTGCTGAAACTTAGGCCCGGCGAGATTTGTTCTCTTTCCGTGGGGCAGGTAAGACAGATGTTCCGCCAGGCATATGGTTGAGGCTCGGGTATGAGCGAGCTTTCTTGTCGGTCTCTTGTTGGTTGGTCACGCCTTGCCCATTGTTCCACTGATTGGTCCACTTTACTTTCCATCTCTCACCCATGGGATTGTGTTGGTTGGGGTTGAGTAATATGGGCTGCCGTCTAGAACTGCTTTTTACTGAACTGTATACTCATTTATAGTTTTAATGTGAATTTTAATATTATTATCTGCTCTGAGCCTGTTCGTTGGGAGAGCAGACTATAAGACCAACAAATCAAATCAATCCTATGGAACCTCAACACAAATGGGTGGGACTCCTGTTTACTCCTCTGATCCTGATTTCCCATAAGAAAAGACTTTCTGGATCAGGCCAGAAGTCAATCCAATTCAAGACTTTCCCACAGTGGCTTGGCCAGAGCCAAAGAAGGAGCTGAATCTGGACACAGCAAACAGCTTCCGGAGGAACGCTCTGAACACAGAGGCATACCCGTCCTTTATGATTCTTGCAGCTTGCATGGTTGCATCCTTCAAAATACTAGAGGTGTGCCCGCTCACGCTGCTTGCGATATTTAACGGTAGTTTGAATACTGAATGAGCAAGTATGCTTAGGTTGCCATCCTCCAGTTGGGCCCTGGAGGCCTTCCAGAATTACAACCGATCTCCCTAGTACAGAAGTCAGTTTCTCCGTAGTAAATGGCTGCTGTGGAGGTTGGACTCCATGGCATTATAACACAGCCAGGTCCCCTCCTCAAACGTTGACCTCCCTAAGCTCCACCCCTCCCCCAAACTCCGACCGAAAGTTGACAACTTTAGCTCTGCCTCTGGACAAGAGATGCAGCAATACTGGGCAGAGCAACAGAATAAGAGATCATCCTTGCGTGGCAAACTGTAGGCAAAGTCAGACCCAAAGGAATGTGCATTTTTCTCACCTCCGTTTGATCCTCACAATAACCCTTGTGAAGTCGGTTAGGAGGAGAATGTGTTCCTGGCCCAAGGTCGGCAAGCCTCTTCCGGTGGCTAAGTCAGGATTCGAACCTGGACCTCTTCCATCCTACTCAGACACTTAAACCACACTGGCTCTGAGAGCCCAGGGAGGTTCTGAAACTCCCTTTGTTTCATAAAGGAGGGGATGTTTTCCATATTCCCTGTCTATGCTGCTTTTCTGCCCAATGGGGAACCCAAGTGATTTCCTTTGTTCTCCTCCCTTCCATTTTATCGTCACAACAACTCTGTGAGGTAGGTCTGGCTGAGAGGGTGTGATTGGACAAAAGTCAGCCGGCAACCTCACAGAGTGGGGATTGGAACTCTGATCGCCTCGATTCCAGTCCGACATCTAACCAATGCCTTTGAGAGACAACCATGGCTTCCAGGGCCAGCAGCGAGGGTGGGGGGATATCTGTTGGCAACCATGATGTTGCGATTACCATCATTTTGGGCGCAGAAAAGCTTGTCCTCATCCTGAAGCTAGAGGCCGGCCTTGAGGCTCCTAGTATATTTTCTGGTGAGTTATGGATGCCAGAGTTAACCACTGTTTCCATGTAAAAAGCAGGGGAGCTGCGAGTTTCTGGGAACTGCTTGGGCCAGGATTCTTCTATTCTTTTCATGCTTGGCATTCCATCTCCCACGCTCAAACTGAAGCCAGGGGCCAATTTTGAGGCTCATGGTGTTATTAGTGGTTGAGTTGTGCCTGCAACAGTCAACAGTAGCTTCCAACGCAAATGGGGCGGGGAGGGGGGGCTTCTGGAAATAACTTGGGCCAGGATGTGCCAATTCCCCTTGCTTTCAACGCCCACCAACACAGGGTAAAAGGCAAAGAACAGGAGAGGTGGGCAGGAAGTCCGGCGATTACATGTCTAGGAGGTTCCAATTGTATCTCCTGTCACCATTCTGAAGTCGTGTGCAATTTTGAGACACCTAGCTTTCTTTATAGGTGTTATGCATAATACAGACTGATGGGCAGACAGACGGATCTGTTTATTAATATAGATCACAATATAGATTTTCCTACTTATTTGTTTACAGGCTCTATATGAGGCCATTATGCCCCATTCTAGATGCAGGGCACATATTACTGATACTAAAGTTGCTCTTGTTCTTTCCAGATGCACCACTTTGCTCCCGCTGTCCAGGAGATCAGCATCCAAACAAAGATCAAACTGAATGTGTCCCCAAGGCTACAACTTTCCTGGCCTATAAAGAACCCCTTGGGATCATCCTGGCTGTCTTTTCCTTGTTCCTGTCCTTAATCGCTGGTTTTGTGTTAGGCCTGTTCATTAAATTCCTGGACACTCCCATCGTCAAAGCCAACAACCGGGACCTCACCTACATTCTCCTGGTCTCCCTCTTGCTTTCCTTTCTGCCCTGCTTTCTGTTCATCGGCCAGCCAGGAGAGGTGACCTGCCTTCTCCGACAAACTGCCTTCAGCGTCCTCTTCTCGATTGGGGTCTCTTCTGTGTTGGCCAAAACAGTCACTGTGGTGGTGGCCTTCATGGCCACCAAGCCAGGAAATACAATGAGGAAATGGCTGGGGAAGAGTCTGGCTAACTCCATTGTCATTTCTTGTTCTGCTGTCCAAGTTATCCTCTGTGCCCTCTGGTTGGTTACCTCTCCCCCCTTCCCAGAGTCTGACATTCACTCCCAGCCTGCACATATTGTCCTACAATGCAACGAAGGGTCTGTCACCATGTTTTATGGTGCCTTGGGCTACATGAGTTTCCTGGCTACCGTCTCCTTCCTTGTGGCTTTTCTGGCCAGGAAGCTGCCTGGGGCCTTCAATGAAGCCAAGTTGATCACCTTCAGCATGCTGGTGTTTTGCAGTGTTTGGGTGTCCTTTGTGCCCACCTACCTGAGCACGAAGGGGAAATACATGGTGGCCGTGCAGGTCTTCTCCATCTTGGCCTCCAGTGCTGGCCTGCTGGGCTGCATCTTTCTTCCCAAATGCTACATTATCATAATGAGGCCTGATCTTAATACTAAGGAGCATCTAATGATAAAAGTGAATTGATTAAATCTAAAGTGGAGGGCCTCTTTCTCTCATCTTTATTTACTTTTACATTTACATGTGTCACTAATTTGAGTAGACTGATTGAGTAGATTTGATCCGGCTGACTCTACTCAGGCATGGATCAGAAATAAGCATGCATGAAAGAGTGTAAAGGTCTGATCAGCCTTTCCATACAAGAGCATGAATCTCCTGGCAAGAGGCACACCTCAGCAACACCTTTGGTTCCTTTTGGGTATGCTACACAAATCAAAATATTACTAGACAAACTTGCCTCCGTGTCATCTTTTTATTAAGACATTTTTTTCCCATCTTTAACATGAACTCATTTTAAAATATTGTGGCAATACCATCTATTGATTTTACATAGAAAATTAAAGGAGAGTCATTACTGGAGCCCAAAGTAAGCAGTAGCCCCATGGCGCAGAGTGGTAAGCTGCAGTACTGCAGCCCAAGCTCTGCTCACGACCTGAGTTCAATCCCGGCAGAAGCTGGGTTCAGGTAGCCAGCTCAAGGTTGACTCAGCCTTCCATTCTTCCGAGGTCGGTAAAATGAGTTCCCAGTTTCCTGAGGGTAAAGTGTAGATGACTGGGGAAGGCAATGGCAAACCACCCCGTAAAAAGTCTGCCAAGAAAACGTCGTGGTGCAATGTCCCCCCATGGGTCAGTAATGACTCGGTGCTTGCACAGGGGACTACCTTTACCTTTACCTACCCAAAGTAAGTAGGTTACAGGCAAAGAACATCTTCAAATGCATGAGATCAGTTTTCTATATTTATAGGTTTTCAAAATCTTCTTCCAACAATAGCCAGCTGTCCCACTTTATGAGTGCAAATGTTTTTGGCTAACTAATTATCTTTTAACTTATTTATTTATTTGATGTATTGTCGAAGGCTTTCACGGCCAGAGAACGATGGTTGTTGTGGGTTTTCCGGGCTGTATTGCCGTGGTCTTGGCATTGTCATTCCTGACGTTTCGCCAGCAGCTGTGGCTGGCATCTTCAGAGGTGTAGCACCAAAAGACAGAGATCTCTCAGTGTCACAGTGACTGTGACACTGAGAGATCTCTGTCTTTTGGTGCTACACCTCTGAAGATGCCAGCCACAGCTGCTGGCGAAACGTCAGGAACTACAATGCCAAGACCACGGCAATACAGCCCGGAAAACCCTCAACAACTTATTTATTTATTTATTTAATTGCATTTCTAGACCGCCCTCCCTGTCAGACAGGTTCAGGGCAGTTTAACAACAGCTTAAAACAATAAAAACATTAAAACATCATAATAAACAATTAAAATAGG
The DNA here is from genome assembly GCF_028583425.1 of Eublepharis macularius. NCBI lineage: Eukaryota > Metazoa > Chordata > Lepidosauria > Squamata > Eublepharidae > Eublepharis > Eublepharis macularius. Next base: position 176,895,452 of record NC_072793.1, read on the forward strand.
TGGGTATAAAATATTAAAATACAGCATTGTCCTGCATGGGTGGTGGAAGGTCTTCAGTGGTATGGCCGGCGAGAGGACAGCCTAGCCCCCACCAAATGCCTGGTGGAACATCTCTGTCTTGCAGGCCCGGCGGAAAGATAACAAATCCTGCCAGGCCCTAGTTTCCTCAGACTGTGGGCCAAGCTACACATGACGAATGACACTTGAATGGCAAGTGTATTTCTCTCTGTTCACTTGCCCTACACTCAATCCACTTGCCGTTCAAGTGTCATTTGTCATGTGTAGCTTGGCCCAGAGAGTTCCACCAGGTCAGAGCCAGAACTGAGAAGGCCCTGGCTCTGGTAGAGCCTGGTAAAGCCTTAACCAAAGTTTTAAGAACATGGCTACAGTGTGAATCTGAAAGTCAGGCATTTTCTTCACAAGTTCTTTGGGCTCTTATTTAGTTCTGTTACAACAAACACCAAGGACAGAACATGCTGAAAGTTTTTGTGCCTTTGCTCGTCAGAGTTGCATGTTGCAGGGTATGTGTGGGCACAGGGACACTTGCATTGAATCTGGGGAGTCTGGTTACATTGCTTTGCTGTAATCAAGTTACATTTGCTCTTGTGATTAGGCATTTCCTGTATGATTACATCATGATCCATGTTATGACATGTAATGGCTCACCTATCTATCTATCTATCTATCTATCTATCTATCTATCTATCTATCTATCTATCTATCTATCTATCTATCTATCTATCTATCTATCTATCTATCTATCTATCTATCTATCTATCTATCTATCGATCGATCGATCGATCGATCGATCGATCGATCGATCGATCTATCGATCTATCGATCGATCGATCTATCGATCGATCGATCGATCGATCGATCGATCGATCTGAGCCATTACATGTTATAATATATATATATATATATATATATATATATATATATATATATATATATATATATATATATATATATATATATATGAGCCATTATGTGTCATCACACACACAAACACACACACACACATATATACTGTTGCTGACATTCCTGTGTCAGCTCCAGCACAACACAGATGTGACAAAGGATAGCTCTAGGAATCGCTTGAAACTCTATTGTTTTACATGCAAGTGACATAGCAACATTGCCGATGCTGCTGACGTCACAGGCACACTCACTTGTCCCCACTCCTGCCTCTGACACCATTTGCCAGACTTGGCCTGGCAACCCTAATTCAGATTTATGAAGTGACTATTCAGTACCATTGAAGCCAGACTTCTTTTTCCCCTCACAAACTTGTGTCAGACTACAATGCAGAAGTTGGGAAACGTATTTTTCCAGTCAAGAACTTGTCCATGCCAGCCAGCATCTCCAAGGGAGCGCAAAGAGGCCAATTCTCCCCCTTACAATTATCAAAATCATAATGATTTCTTCTTCTTTTGGCCAAAGCTCAAGGGATTCCTCTAAACACCCCTAGCGAAATCAAGGGGGGGGGAAATTAAGAGCAAAAGGTAACAAGCCTGGAAAAAATTGGTGCATAAATTACCCCCGTGACACAGAGAGCTTGGGATGACATCTGAGGGGAAAGAGGGAGGTGCCGAATCATCCTCTTCAGATCTGGAGCCACAGTTGTATAAGTTAAGTCATCCCCACATGGGTCTTGGATGAGGGCTTGGCTGCCTCGTCTTGGCTGGCTCTGGGGCTGAGCTCCATCACCGTGGCGGTGTTTGCAGGAGGCAAATCCAGGAAGATGTTTTTGCTGGTATTGTTGCTGCTCTCTCTGCCTGCAGCCTGTGGGACTCTGAAGACAAAATGCACCTTCAGCCATAGAAAGGATGACATAAACCCATATAATTATTACAGACCAGGAGACTACTTCATTAGCGGAGTGATTTCTACAGTGACTCCTGTCTTTCACACAACTGCTTTCTCCAGCCCTCCTCAGAACAGCATTTTCAAGTAAGTAGTCATGTGACCTTGTATTTAATGTTTTTCCAGTCAGCTCTTACGATTCTGGTTGAGCAATGACAGTTTCAAAGCCCTGGTAAGTCCCAACCCCTCCTTCAGAGAAGCTTGAGGGCAAAGATTAATAGGATGGCACCATCCAGTGCAGAATGTGCCATCAGACAGCAAGTGAAAACCATTTATTATAATCCAGAGGAAGTAGCCATGTTAGTCCGTAGTAGCAAAATCGAAAAGAGTCCACTAGGACCTTTAAGACTAACCAACTTTACTGTAGCATAAGCTTTCAAGAATCACAGTTCTCTTCGTCATGCATCTGATGAAGAGAACTGTGATTCTCGAAAGCTTAGGCTACACAAAAGTTGATTAGTCTTAAAGGTCCTACTGGACTCTTTTCGATTTATTATAATGTTCATTATTTGTTGTCACATGCCTTCATATTGCCTCCGATCTATGGCAACCCTATGAATGAAAGACCTCCAAAACGTCCTATCTTTAACATACTTGCTCAGATCCTGCAAACTGAAGGATGTGGTTTCTTTTATTGAGTCGAGCCATCTTATATTAGGTCTTTTCCTACTGCCTTCCACCTTTCCTAGCATTATTGACTTTTCCAGAAAATCTGGTCTTCTCATGAGTACAATAGCCTCAGTTTTGTTATTTTAGCTTCTAGGGAGAATTCATGCTTGATTTGATCTAGTACCCACTTATTTGTCTTTTTGGCTGTCCATGGTATCTGCAAAACTCTCATCCGGCACCACATTTCAAATGAATCAATTTTCTTCCTGTCAGCTTTCTTCACCATCCAACTTTCACATCCATACATATCTTTAAAGATCTTCTCCAGCTCACGCACAGCTGCTCTTCCAAGTCTTCGTTTTCTTCTGACTTCTTCATTGCAGTCTCCCTTTTGGTTGATGATTGAGCCAAGGAATAGAAAATCTTGAACCATTTCAATTTCCTCATTGTCAGCTTTAAAATTGTGTAATTCCTCAGTAGTCATTACTTTTGTCTTCTTGACGTTCAGTTGTAATCCTGCTTTGGCGCTTTCCCCTTTAACCTTCATCACTAGTTGTTTCAAGTCTTCTCTATTTTCCGCCAGTAATGTGGTGTCATCTGCATATCTCAAATTGTTAATGTTCCTTCCATCAATTTTTATTCCGCCTTCTTGTAGATCTAATCCATCTTTCCTTATGATATATTCTGCATAGAGGTTGAACAGGTAGGGAGATAATATGCATCCTTGTCTGACAATTAGAAACCATTCTGTTTCCCCATATTCTGTCCTGACAGTAGCCTCGTGTCCAGAGTACAGGTTGCACATGGAAACAATCGGATGTTGTAGCACCCCCATTTCTTTTAACACTCGCCATAACTTTCCATGAGCCACATAGTCAAAAACTTTGCTGTAATCTATAAAATGATCATTATAGCATCTCATTAAAGGACAGCTATGCACTTCTAGCATTGTGGTGGAAACTGTAAGGTTTTTCAAAGCAAGAGAACGTTCAGATGTGGTTTGCCATATCCAGCCTCTGGACAGCATCCCTTCATGACCTCCTTTTCACGTTCTAGCCAGGGCTGACCTTAAATTCTGGCTCGGGAGCCAAACACAAGCGTGAAGTTCTAACAAAATCCAAACATTCACACTGACTGGCACAGCCCTTAGCTTTTAGAAAGAAGGGATTTATTGTATTTTTTTAATTGAATGAACATTGTGATGCTTGTTCTGTTGCAGCTTACGTGAAATTAAATACTGGTACATCCTATCGTATTTATTTGCCATTCGGGAGATCAATCAGAATCCCGTGCTGTTACCAAATGTCACCCTGGGCTACAATATCTATGAGAACTACTTTAAGGCCATGGTAGACCCTTTATCTAGTGGACAGAACATTCCTAACTATAGCTGTGGAAGTCGAGATAACCTGTTGGCTTTTATTGACAAAGCAGACTCTGAAATCTCCCTGCAGATGGCAACCATGTTGGGCATCTACAAAATTCCACAGGTATGTGTCTGGATGAGGTGGAGTGGAACATACTTCTCAGCGTTACTACCGAGAAGTAGGAATTATTACTACTATTTCTCAAAATACTGCCGAGTGGAATATTGCTCCTCAGAAGTCAAGGAAGGGGCACTCAAAATCAAGACGGGGGTTGTGAAAGCAGACAGTTAATTCTGAACGTAGTTTATGACAGTGTGGAAGAAATACTTCGGTTGAGGCTTTAAAATCCTCATTGCAGGTCTCAATTTAAAACTTGTTTCAGAATGACTGCTTGCAGGGCATGTGTGTTTATGTGCCGTGGAGAATGTGAGAGTGTAGAAATGTAATGAGAAATGTTCTTTCTGTTCTGAGAAAACTGTAGTTTGCTTATGCAAATATACTGATAACCATTTTTGCTCTAACAGTTATCTGTTTTCTCCTCCTGGACTGACTAAGCAATAATAGCTGCCTCTGTAAAATGATACAAATACCTAATGGATTTTGTTCCTAGTCAGAGAGCTCTGCGTTCTGCTAGACCCTTCTCCCCTCAGTCTGCCTATAATCTATTTTTTTCTTTTAATAAAAAAAGCATTTTTTGACAAATCAGTTTCTAATCTCAACGTGGAGCTTGGTTTCTTCAACAAGCGGTAGATAAGTTTTCCTTTTTTATTCTTTGACTCATAGTAGAAGTTGGGCAGTTATTTGAAATAAAAAAAATCTTCTGTTTACTAGAAACTGAAATCACACAGAATGAGCTATAAGTCTTTTGAGAAACTATCACATTCTGCACCATCCTCTTTCACACCACAACCAACCAGTTGCCCTGGAGTGCCAAAGAAATCAGGCCCTCCCCTGATGTTGCCTCTTGGTGGTCAGGAGGCATCTATGGACATCTTTGTCTTGCTTGAATTTTTTTTTAAAGTTCACTCACAAAATGTTGAGCTGGTTTTGTCCTGGGTATTTCTAATTATCAAATGCCAGAGGGCATTGTCTGTTTTGGGAGGGAAAATATTGCACTATTTTCAGGAGTCACAGTTTTGTTGTGGAATGTGTGAGCTCGGGAGACCATGAAATGCTAGAGGTATAGCCAGCGGCTACGTTTTATGGGGTTCAAATGGATGCATGTTCTCCATTCCTCAGTGGCCATTCAGAACAGCCACAAATGTTGATGACAAACCCGTAGATCGTTGATGATGCAACAAAGTACTTGAATCTGGGTGCTGTAGGTGACAACAATGTTGCGTTGTCACTTTTTCTTTTGGACTATCAGTCTGAACTTCTCAGTGTTTCATCATTTCATTGGAGGGGGATGGTTTTTTTAAAATGCAATGCTTCGCAGAAATCCCAGTCTATGGAAAAAAACGGAGCGCAACGTGCTTTCTTTGGTTGTTACCTGAATGGCTGCCCTAGGGGAATTTCTTTGAACACATCCAAAGAATAAAAACAACACAACACCACTGGGCACTAAGGAGAATCTTTGTTTGTATGTATACCAAGGTCCAGCGGGCAGAGAGTATCCCTGTTTATCAGGGAAAATGCCACTTAAAATAGCGAGAGATCTCACAATTCTCCACAGTTACACTCATTGTTACGTGGAATTAACTTCATCTGACTTCAAATAAACCACATAGACAAATTCTGAAGCTTAATCAGGAAAACGTTTATTAGCTTAAAATAGGAGGCATAACAATGAATGTAATACTACAATCCACACTATTGCTAACACACTGAACAGCAGTGATGAAAATCTAAAAGTGCAGCTTCCCATTTACTAAGGCCGATGGAGTCACCTTTGCCAGTCTCTAAAATCTTACATGAGGCTGGGTCAGCAATACATACAATATCAAAGGCACGGTTACTAATGTGAAAAGTAAGAAAAATATGGTGAAGAAACTATGAGTGAAGAATGGGACATTAATCTGAACACATTCCGTGAAACACAGTCAGATAGGTTTTATCATACACCAAAGAACTGAGCCTAGATTCTTGTAGATTAATGTTGTGCATCTTTGTGCCTAAGTATATAAATGTGGTTGCGGGAATAAGTAACTTGTCCTGAAGCGATGATTCAACAAAAAGCAGAGCTTGTGGCAAAAACAAAACAAAAAGCCTCATAATCTTCTTTCCCCCTCTAGGTCACGTATGGATTTGTTTTTCCTAGTCTTACTGAGAAAACTCAGTTCCCATTTGTTTACCGAATGGTCCAAAAAGAAGAGCAACAATACCTGGGGATTGTCAAACTGCTTCTGCATTTCCGATGGACGTGGGTTGGTCTCTTTGCACCTGACAATGACAATGGGGAAAGGGTCACAAACACCTTGACACCTGTGATGCTTAAGAGTGGTATTTGTGTTGCCTTCTCACAAAGCACCCCGGAAACAACTCTTTATATGCATGTAGCTTTATTCACAAAGTTTCGCTTAATGCTTTCATTTCTTCACCAAAGACAAGTCAACGTATTTGTTTACTATGGTGATTCTAACAGCATAGCTTTCCTAGTAGATTTTACATATCAAATTGACACCAACACGAAGTCCACTACAGGGAAACTCTGGATCACAATCGCTTTGTGGGACATCAACTTGAGGATGTATAACACCATTTTACGCTTCCATCCCACCCACGGTTTTCTTTCCATTGGCACCCAGACAAAGCACAGGACAAAATACAATGACTTCCACCAGTTTTTCTTAGATATTAAGCAATTTGCAGGCAAAACATTTCAGTGTTCATACCCAAAGCGTGCCTTGTCTGTGAAAGTTGGGGTAAGATGCACAGAAAAAAGGACACCAGACTCCCTTCCCCAGGATGTACTTGAGAAGATCCTGTCTCTAGAAAGCCACAATATTTACAACAGTATCCAGATTCTGGCAGGAACCTTACATGCTGTGCACTCATCCCAGAGCAAACAGATTGTGCCGGTAGATGGAGAGGAGCTGGCCCTTCAAAGGGTACAGCCATGGCAGGTATAACAACAACAACAATATTCGATTTATATACCGCCCTTCAGGACAACTTAATGCCCACTCAGAGTGGTTTATACAAAGTATGTTGCCTCATAGGCGACAGGATCATAAGGACATAAGAAGAGCCCTGTTGGATCAGACCAGTGGTTCATCCAGTCCAGAACTGGTTTCACACAGTGGCCAATTGCTTGCCGTGGAGAGTCATTTAATGAGCATAGAGGTCAAGGCACTCCCTCATGTTGCCCAGCACAGAGTTTCAAAGGATTACTGCCTCTGACTATGGAGGTTCCCTTTACTCAGGCTAGAAAAGAGCAAGAGTCTAGCAGTACCCATACAACTAACAACATTTGTGGTAGGGTATGAGGTATCTGAAGGTATCTGAAGAAGTGAGCATTGGCTCATGAAATCTCATCCCCTACCACAAATTTTGTTAGGCTTATAGGTGCCACTGGACTCTTGCTCTTTTCTACTGCTACGGACAGACATCTTGATCGATCCTTAGGCTAGTAATTGACAGACCTCAAGCAGGGGAGTAATTAGGTTTGGGATCACGATGTGTGCGGAGAAGGGTTTTAAGACTCCCCCCTGCACCATTTTCCCTTCCAGGAAGCCATTGATACATGTAAGTTTCCCCAGGGGGGTAAACAGTGCGTACCCAGGGCCATTTCAAGTCAGAAAAATGTCCCAAGGAGAAGGCTTAGCCCCACTCTCTATGGATTATGGACCGGATCTCAGGCATGGAACCCAGAGCACACATGTTATATCTTATGAGGTTTCCTATTTTCAAAATGACGTCATTTTCTTTATTATTCTAGCTTCACCGTTTCTTGAGAAACTTCCAGTTTTACAACACCACGTTTGATGGAATGGATCGTTCCGATATCGTGAACTGGGTGGTATTTCCCAATAAGACCCTTGTAAGAGTGAAGGTTGGGAGTATAAAGAGAGAGGCGGCACCAGACATGAAGTTCACCATTGACCAGAAAGCCATTGTGTGGCCCAGGTCGTTTAACCAGGTTGGGAAATCTTTGCTTTCATTCTATTGCCAAGATTCCCTTCAACTAACCAGATCTCTTATGGGCCATGTAGATTCAATTCTCCTTTATCACCATATGTTCTCCTTAGCGTGGGTCTGGTCACATTCATAGGTCCCACTGGCTTAATAACACCAGTCTTTCCTGCCTGAATTCTTTGGGCTCCTTCAAAAGTTTCGTTCCTCATGCTAAGAAAATGTATCTGCAGGCCTTTTAGAGATCAAACTGGCCTGTGGTTCTCCTTTCCAACCCCGCCTGGGAAGGTGATCTCATATCAGGAAGGAAGGTGCAAGGAACACCTGGGCAGGGCAGTACACCATTTGCTCAAACTGACACCTTTCCTTGGGATATTTGTATAACTGTAAAAATGTATGTTCTTCTAGCAAGAGACATGGCCTACATTACAAGGGGTAGCTGAGCCATCGAGGAGAGAGGGTTTAAGTCTCTGTGGATATTTGTGTGTGCGGTTCATTGGGGATGGAGAAAGGAGGGCGGTAGAGGTGGGCTTGCCCTCACCTCTGCCTCACTAGGCAATGAACCTCATCCAGCAGGGACGTTTCAAGTATTGTTTGGTAAATCTCAAGGGATAGTTAAGATATTAGATGTTCTCCTTTCCTTGCTTTTATTAGCTGCTAGTCTAGTACACTGCTGCTTCTATATACCTTTGTGCTCTTTATTGTACAATAAAGATCTTTCTTTGGTTGAGACAAGCTGTGTCCAAGTCTCTCTTATGAGCCTCCAGCTCAGCCATTTGTAGAACTTTGGACATGCACAGAGGTTCACCAGTTTCCCAAATGGCTGGTGAGGGGTTAAACCTTTTCAGTTTGGGTGGTGGCAGCTACCAAGGGAACCAATGACTAGGAGGGAATGAGAAGCCTGTTGGCGCAGCGTGGTTTGAACTGTAGCTGAGCTATAAATAAGGCTTCCACACACTTATAGCATTTAAGTGTATGTACAGTTTATTTACAGTGACTTATATACAGAATCTTGTTCTCAGTGTCAAAGTGCTTCGCCAAGCACCTAATGGAACAACCTCCACTCCAGCACAAGACACTGCTGGCTTATATCCTCTCATAGCACCCCCCATTGTCCAATCATAACACATCTGGTGAGGTGTCGTAGGTTGTTTCTCTGCTCTTGCATCATTCAAGGACCTGTCAAATAGATCTTTTACATCAGTAGTGACATGACAGATACAAACAGCAAGACATAGACATGCTTCTTGGCTCACTATGTCAACAAAGCCCCCCACTGCCAGTCATAATAACCTTCATCACTTGAAGAATGCCAAGAAAACCTTCTGTGGGGAACCATCCAGGCAGCCTTGCCAGTGTGAAAGAGGCAGGATATCGTGTGTTCATTTTGAAGCATTTGTTACCCCAGTTTTTCTCTCCAACGCTAAGCCAAAGAGTCTTGCAAAATATAGTTTAAATAAGTGATGAGAAAAAGTAAAATAAATGGCAATAAAAAGTTCAATAAAGATATTAAAAGCTACAGTAATTTGCCACAGGTTGCATCCCGAGCTGATCCAAGATCTGTAGGGTCTGCTCACCCAGGGACACAGGATCTGTAACCCATCATCTAAGAATCAACAAAAAGCCCTTTGGCTTTTTATCTTAGACTTGAACTCTGAGCCACACAGAGGCTTTAGTCCTGCAACCATAGAAGGGAACAGAAAACAAGAGCTGTTTCCACATGTCCTGGCGTAGCGCTAAACTCATGCAATGAATGGTGCAATTTCTGATGTCATTGCGCCACGAATCCTTTCTTGTGATGCGATGAAATCAGAAATCGTGCCAGGAAGATGCTCTCATTGTGTGAGTTGAGAGCCATGCCGGGACATGTGAAAACGGCCCAGATCTTATTGGCTGGCAGAGGTGTCCCCAAGAACTCTCTGTCCTTGGCTCAAAGATGCAAGCAGGGAGACAGCAAGTGATGGTTGCCAATGTCCAGGCAGGACCTTGAGTTCTGGGATCACTGCAGATCTCCAGACTACAGAGATCAGTTCCCCTGGAAGAAACGGCAAGATGGCTACTCTTGCTGTTGCTTCATGAGGTATTGCTGCAACTCTTATGGCAGGAGGCAGAACTGCTGATTTGGTGTTCATACTACCTTGAAATATCACAAGCTCTGTGAACTAAGGGTCTGATGAGTGGTGGAAGCAGGCACACTGCAAGTTACCTCTAGATGTCTTTCGACATCCTCTTCTCCTTCACTGTATTCTCACAGCAACCCTGCGAGGTGGGTTAGGCTGGCAGCATGGGGTGGATTCAATGTCACCCAGCAAGCTTCCGTGGGAGAGCGGGGATATGAACTTTTGCCTCCCAGATCCTAGTCAGACACTGGGCCAAACTACACAATATCGAGTCCCCTGTATCTGCCATAGAGACTCACCACTAACTTAGATGCTGGAGGTTTACTTTTCAAACTCTTGTGTGGACCACAGCACAGGGGGACGAGGGGCTCCTCTCTCCCCCTGCCCTGCATCTTTTTAAAAATCCTAAAGGGCTGGAGAGCAGCCATGCCTCTCCTGCACCTCTGCTGCTGCCGGTGGAAGAAGCAGATGAGGCACAACTCTGGGCCAAGACCCAGCGGTTTCCCTGCTGAAGCTGGTTGAGCCCAGTGGTTGAGGAGGCTTGAAAGTGCAGAGAGAGAGAGGAGCCCTGGCAAGAGTAGAGGTACGGGCAGTGCTTGCCTGGCTACTCCCTGGATAAGCAGCATTTTTAAAAGGAGGAACTCCTAGTCTTAAAATGACGGTGCCTCCCTATGGCGGAATCAGGGACTCCGTATCATCAAATTTGGCCCACTCCAATCACTAAATACCAAGAGAATTTTACTTATATGCTAGAGATCTGTCCTGCCTGCTCCACCCACCCACTAGCTTGCTGTATTTGCATATCTTCTGATCAGTTATACCTCCCAAAAATTGCTCCCGTCTCAGATACCAGAGGGATGTAGTTCTTTTAAACCCCACCTTTTCCCTCAATGGGAACCCAAAAGCAGCTCACACTGTTCTCCTCTCCTCTGCCTTATCCTCACAACCCTGTGAGGTAGGTTAGGCTGAGAGCATGTGAGTGGGCCAAGGGCACCAAATCGGCTTCCACAGCAGAGTGGGGATTGGAACCCAGTTCTCCCAGATCCTAGACCAACACTGTAACCACTATACCATACTGGCTTCAAAAGCATGGGGAAGTTATTCAGCTCTCTTTGTTTTGTGTTATTGCTGCTGTTTCTTTTTTAAGCGAATTGTTGCTTTCTTTGCAAATACCATTGGGGAGGGCTTCTGTTGATAATCTGTGTTGCAGTTTGGTGTAGCGGTTAAGAGCAGAGGGACTCTAATCAGAACTGGGTTTGATTCCCCACTCCTCCACTTGAAGCCAGCTGGGTGACGAACCTTGAGTCAGTCACCGCTTCCTGGAGCTTTCTCAGCTCTACCCACATCCCAGGGTGTTTGTTGTGGGGATAATGACATACTTTGTAAACCGCTCTGAGAGGGTGTTAAGTTGCCCTGAAGGGAAGTATATAAATTGAATTTTGTTGTTATTATTTGTCTTTGGTACTGAAATTTCCACACTCATGCTGAGGCTGTTGTCCAGCTTTTAATCTCCTAGCTTTACTGTCCAATGAATTATGCCTGCTGCAAATGGGAGGATGAATAGACAGACTCGCAGATCTTTTTATTATTAAAGATTTATTCAGTTACCTAATTCATATCTTGCCTCCAAACGCTCACACTTTCCCCTTGTGATACACCTTGCCTTTTTGTTTAGACCCTTCCTAGTTCCAGGTGTACCCCAAGTTGTCGGCCCGGATATGCTACGCTGATTCAGGAAGGGGAGAAAGTTTGCTGCCACGCTTGTTCTCTCTGTGCGGAAGGGACAATCTCCTCTCAAGAAGGTGGGTGACTCAGGACAAAAGCAGACAGATCTTATCTGTGAACCTGTTTTAGATATTCCTAACCCCGGAACTTTCCCTGTTTCTTTGTATGTTTTCAGTCTCCTCAAATCATTTCATGAAGTATTCCAGAAGTAGGAATGTTGCACAAGTCCCACATACATATTTGTTTTGTGATTCCCAGAGGGCAAGAACGGGGTATGTGCTCTAGAACATTTCCCCAAATTCCTTGCAGTGTGTTGGAGCTGACTAGGCGACGCTTGAAAGTTCTCTGGCAGAGGGCATTTCTTTTAGATGGTAATGACAAGTATCAAATCTAAAAAATATTCCCTCCAATTCAGTACTTCTAATCCTCCCAATCATCTCTAAAGTTTGTTAGTTCCTGACCTATGCTCTATGCTCTATACCTGTAGTATGCTCTGTACCTGGTATGAAAGCTCAGAAATACATACTTTATCATTTATGGTGGTACAACAGATGTGTTCCTGAAGTCACTCTTCTTCTTTCCAGATGCAGGTCAATGCACCAAGTGCCCTGAAGATCAGCATCCAAATGAAGACCGAACCCAATGTATCCCAAAAATCATAACCTTCTTGTCCTATGGAGAACATTTGGGGCTCAGTCTGGCTTTCTTTTCCCTGGTCTTGTCACTTCTATCAGGTTTTGTTTTGGGAATTTTCATTAAATACCTTGATACTCCCATAGTCAGAGCCAACAACCGAGACCTCACCTACATTCTCCTTGTTTCCCTCCTGCTTTCCTTTCTGTCCTCCTTTCTATTCATTGGCCAGCCAGGGAAGGTGACCTGCCTTCTCCGACAAACCACCTTCAGTGTCATCTTCTCAGTTGCCATTTCTTCTGTCTTGGCCAAAACCATTACTGTGGTGGTGGCCTTCATGGCCACCAAGCCAGGCAGCAGGATGAGGAAATGGCTGGGGAAGAGTCTGGCCAACTCCATTGTCATTTCTTTTTCTGGTATTCAAGTTGGCCTCTGCATCATTTGGCTGGGAATCTCTCCCCCCTTCCCAGAGTCTGATATGCACTCCCAGCCTGCACAGATCACACTGCAATGCAATGAAGGGTCTGTCGCCATGTTTTATGGTGCCCTGGGCTACATGGGCTTCCTGGCTGCCATCTCTTTCACGGTGGCTTTTCTGGCCAGGAAGCTGCCAGGGGCCTTCAACGAGGCCAAGCTGATCACCTTCAGCATGTTGGTGTTTTGCAGTGTCTGGGTGTCCTTTGTGCCCACCTATCTGAGCACAAAGGGGAAATACATGGTGGCCGTGCAGGTCTCCTCCATTTTGGCCTCCAGTGCTGGCCTGCTGGGCTGCATCTTTATTCCCAAATGCTACATTACCATGCTGAGGCCCGACCTAAATACCAAGGAGCATCTAATAACCAAACCAATGGCCATGTAATTTTTAGCATATTCGTTTCTACCTTGACAATCTTTCTCCTCTAGTTATACTGAATTCTGACCTGAAATTAAATAAATCTCATTTTGAGGGGAGATGGGAGGGTAGAGACATGGTGGGCTGCAACACATGCACTGTGATGCAACTTCTGGGGGAAACTGGAAGTGATATCATGTGGCTCTAGGAATTTCTGGAAATTATATAGTAAAGCCATAGTGTTTCCAGGTATTCCTAAAGTTATATGATTTCTTTCACTTCTGGGTTTCCTCTGGTGGTGACATCATGTTGCCTGCAAAGTTACTATTTTTTAAAGAAAATTCTCCTGCTGTCGGAAGAAGCAGTGGTGAGAAGAGCAGACGTCCCACATGGTAGGTTTCCAACACTTTTTTTCAGTTATTATACCTTCAGGATAAAAGGGGACAGCATTATCAAAATCTTCTAGGAGCAAGCATTTGACTGCACCTTACTTCTGAATTCCAGTCTATCTACAGAGGATAATCAATTATGTGCTGTGGAAGAGAGGCTGGAGACCCTTCCGGGACCATTTTTTGAAAAAGAACATGATTGGCCACGCTTACAATATGACTAGGCAGGTATGGCGATTTCCCACCACGTAATCTTCAACATAGATACTCCACCCTCTGGCCATTTCATTTGTGGTCTAACAAACAATCTATAAAAGAATCTTCCATTTTAAAAAAGCCAAATCCCAAAACCATTTAAGCGCTGCTAAATCCCTTTTTCCAAGCATAGGCGCCACCCATTTCTCTGTGCAATGACAACTGCTGTCCTGGTTTCAGAGGTGGAGAAACATTGCTGCTACTATTGTATTGCATGTCCAGAAAGGATGGCGTCAGAACTGGAACATACGATGTTTTCTCATCTTCTGTAGCTAGGAGCCTCAAAATTGACTTCTTGATAATAATGGGGGTTGCCAACTGTGCCAAAACTGGAGGAAAATGGAAGATCCTAGCACAGATTATCTCCCAAACAAAGGTCTGGTATTTGCAATGGAAGCAAAGGCTTGGTTACAAGAAGCCAGTGAGAGCAGTTGGCAGAGACTGGAAGGGCAGAAAATGTCCCCTCTTGGACAAAACAAAGGGGATTTAACAACTTCTGAAAACTCTGAGAGCATGTGGTGTAGTGGCTGGATCAGGGAGATCCACATTGGAACCCCCAAATCTGCTACAGCAGATAGTTGGCTGGCTTTGGCACAGACACACCCTCTCAGCCAGACCTACCTCACAGCGATGGTTGTTGTGGGTTTTCTGGCTGTATTGCCGTGGTCTTGGCATTGTAGTTCCTGACGTTTCGCCAGCAGCTGTGGCTGGCATCTTCAGAGGTGTAGCACCAAAAGACAGAGATCTCTCAGTGTCACAGGGCAGGGATGGCGCTGAAGACACTGAGAGATCTCTGTCTTTTGGTGCTACACCTCTGAAGATGCCAGCCACAGCTGCTGGTGAAACGTCAGGAACTACAATGCCAAGACCACGGCAATGCAGCCCGGAAAACCCACAACAACCATCGTTCTCCGGCCATGAAAGCCTTCGACAATGCATCTACCTCACAGCCCTTCATGGGTTGGGCCCTCCTGGGGTGCCACTTCAGCTTCCTTCGGCTGCTCTTTCACGCTGGCCCCCTGCAGCCCTCCAACCTCTTTCCAGAGTCTTGGACCCTTGCACTCTCCTCCAGGTCTTTGGTTTGCCACTGACCTTGTCTTAGAAGACATGGGACCCCAAAGCTTCAAAAGTGACCAGAGACAACAGGCAAGTTCTTATGCAAGACTGCCATTCTTAAGGTATGCTGGCCCCACGTCATATAAGGCTTTAAAGGTCAATAGCAGCACCCTGAATTGGAAGCCAGTGCAGATGGAACAAGAGTGGAGGTATATGATCCCAATGACCCATTTGAGTCAACATTCTAGCTACAGCATGCTGTACTAACTTCCAGATACCCTTCAAGGGCAGTCCCATAGAGAACTCACTGCAGCAATCGAATCTACGTATTACTAGGGTGTGTAGCACTGTGGCATGATCTCGCTTTTCCCTCCTGCAAGGGACCTCTGGGAATTCAGGTTGGGGGTCCCAGTCTGCTACATGCATGTTATCCAGAATTCAATAACCTCTGAAAAATGCCTTCCTCAGGAACTCTTTAATGGCCACCTTTAAGCCATGTATCTTTCCAGCGAGTGTTGTATCAGACGGAATAGGCCAGATTAGCCTGAGATTGTCAGAGCTTGGAAGCTAGGCAAGGTTGGTCATAGTTAGTACTTGGATTGAAGATCACCACGGAAGGCCAGGGTTGCTATGTAAAGGACGGTGATGGCAAACCCACCCCGGAAGGAAGCGACTGCATTGCCTCCACCTGCGTGATCACCATGGGATATCTTCCCTCCTCTGTCTTGACCCTGAGAGTCCCAGCCACCATTCTCAATTGCCGAAGCCACAACCACCTGAAACCTCTAGCAGCTTTGTAAGGAATCTGGTCACTAAGCTTGAGACTTTCAGTCTCCAGGTTCATTTCTGGGAGTAAAGGCACACATATGGTCAGTAACTCTTGACACCAGGAGAAAAATCTATTTTCTTTATTAGAGTGAGCTTCCTTGTATAGTCCTGAGCCAATTAATATTCTTGATTAATTTGCACCTGCAAGATTGATGGCTGTTGCCAGGGACTACAGCCTTGGTTTCATTTTTTGTCTTGCATGTAGTCACCTCTCGTGAGTGACATCAGGGTTTTGCTGCCTGGTTGCAGGGCCGCACCACTGAGGCACTAAAATGGCATAAAAACCAATTATCCAACATGGATTTGAGTCTCTTTCTTTGGAGGACCTTTGCGAGCTTTAGCTTTTGAGTATCCTGTGGGGGGACTTTGCTGTGACTCGGACTGGACGGAAGCTTTGGTGACCACCTGTTTGCTCTGCTGGAAAACTTAACCATTTTGCCTCTTTACCAGAGACTTTGCCTTTTGCTTTTGTGACAGCCTTTGTATTTCTGCTAAACTTTGTATGTATAGTTAGAGCTTACAAAGCTATAGGTGATTTTATCTTCACATTCAGCCCCGTGCCTTTGTCTTGATCTTGCCCCTCAAATAAATAAGAGTTGCTATCCTTTTGTGGTGGTTTGCTAATTCTGAAGTCTCAAAGCCTTAAAATAATTGATGGAACCTGCCCCTTTGTAAACCCTCAGGCATCACCTACCAGAACGCTAACTTATAACCCAGACTATTTTGCCAAACTATTCTTGTAAGATTGTCTTTATTGTGCTTAAGTTCCTTACAAGCCGAGAGTGTGTCCCTTCGCTCTTGGGTTTTGGACAACACTAAGGGACTGGTGGCAGTTTTATGGGGGCAATGGCAGGGTTCTGATAGCAGACGTCCCCTTGATTCCCCCTGGTAATATGATATAGTAGCAGCGTTCAGTGTTCATGCAGCTTCCTGCTCACTCCCACTCTTGATACTTGCTAACTTGCATTCTCTGAAATAGCTTGCAAGCGTTGTTCATACTCATAAAGAAAAGTCCAAACCACGCCAGGTTGCTCTGGTCATCACAGTATCTGGCATGGAGTAAAGTCTCTCTCACATACTTGTAGAATGGTTCTAGCTAGAGAGGTTCAGATCAAGACTGAGAGATCCTGGCTGTTGTGAGGAGCCATCTTTTCAAGAGCTGTCAGCCAATCAGGGCACAGTTAGATAACAGCGTTGCTAGCATGAGAAAGCAGGGAGGGCAACCAGAGTTCATCCTTCCACCCAAGGTGTCCCTTTAAGAACAGGCTGCAGGTACAGTTAAATAAGGTGCCAGGCCAAAATCAGGCCTGTGGAAACTTAAAGATCTGAACGAAAGTTACTCGGGCAGAGTAGCCATGCAGGTATGAGGCTGGTCTAGATATGCCCCCCCTTCTCAGAGTTGAAATGTCTTCCCATTACCACGTGGTGAAGACAAGGTCCCTAAACAGAGGCTTGGTCCTTCATTGCTAGTGAAGGTAAACTTTTTGTTCTTAGTTTGCCCACAGCCATTTGCATGACTAAGCTCTGGAATGCTCTGTGCTTGGGAAAGAGAAAAAGGGTCTCATCTCCTCTAGCTTTCCTTTGGACAGTCTTTCAGCAGCATTGCAGCCTCTGCAGCATGTGTAGAGTTGTAAGCCCAAGTAATAAAATGCCGAAGTGGATTCTAGGGTACACTAGTACTGCGTTAAGACTGAAAAACGGGTGGCATTCAAGGTTCTGAAATTGTTTCACAGTCCATTCAACAGAAAAAGTTGGTGATTGGAACATGATCAAGATAATCCAAACTATGGTATTCTCCATTACTATGTATGGATGTGAAAGTTGGACAGTGAAGAAAGTTGACAGAAAGAAAATGGATTCATTTGAAATGTGGTGCTGGAGGAGTTTTTGGATACCACGGGCAGCCAAAAAGACAAATAAATAGGTACTAGACTGAATCAAGTCTGAATCCTTCCTAGAAGCTAAAATGTCAAAACTGAGGCTATTGTACTCATGAGAAGACCTGATTTTCTGGAAACATCAATAATGCTAGGAAAAGTGGAAGGTAGTAAGAAAAGAAGAAGACATAAAATGAGATGGATGGACTCAGTAAAAGAGGCCGCGTCCTTCAGTTTGCAGGATCTGAGGAGGTCTATTCATGACAGGACTTTTGGGAGGTCTTTTATTTACAAGATGGCCACAGGTCAGAGGCAACTTGATGCACATAACACACAAACAGGCACATAGGATCAGCTGATCTACTGTTTTTTATTTCTTATCTTGTACTGTCTCCCCAATCCCTGAGATATTCTTGTCCTCTGACAGTAAATAGGCATCACTCCCAGGAGATGTAGGTTGTGACTAGATGCTGCCTGCTTGTAGGACATCCCATGGGGAGGGGGCTTGTTAATCAACAAAGAGCTAAATTTGAGCAAAGGTGTGGGGCATGGCCTGTGCTCTCCCTGGGGAAGACACGCGGTCACCCTAGCCAAGGAAGTTTCAGAAATAATCCAGGGGGGAAGAGATGTCTGGTTTTGTAACTGCAGATCATATGATTCCTTGCAGTCGGTATACCAATAAATTTAGGATTTCGGGAAGGGAAAGCACCCAGTTGCCCCTGCAGCCACCCTAGCAGCTGAGCTGATCTTCCTGCACTCTATGCAAAACAATGAGAGACTTTTACATTTAAGGAATAAAAATGAATTAATTTTATTGATATCCTTTCTAGTCAAGGTAGGTGACACAAATTAAAACAATGCAGTCATATAATCAATATAATCAACACAATTAGACTACAAACTAAAGAGATTACCGCATAACAATAAAAAGGTGTAACAACTACTCTAAGGTTTTCTACATATCTGAGAATGGCAGCCATTTCTACACCCAGCTGTTTTCCCCTTTCCCCCATTTTGCGCCAAGAGATAAAATGGCCACTCATCTCATAACCAATCTCATTAACAGGGACAATTGAGACTAGAGACTCAACTATTATTTTTCCAGTTTCTCTGCCATCTCCTTCTCCCCTGCATGAATTCCTTGATGGACTGTAGGGATCTGATTTCAACTGAAGCTTTCTCCACAATCCAGGCATTTATATGGTTTCTGTCAGGTGTGAATTCTTTGGTGGGCATTAAGGTGTGCACTCTGGCTGAAGCTTTTTCTACACTCCAGGCATTTATATGGTTTCTCTCCCATGTGAATTCTTTGGTGGGATGAAAGGTGGTGACTCTGACTGAAGCTTTTTTCACACTCCAGACATTTATATGGTTTCTCCCCTGTGTGAATTCTTCGGTGGACATTAAGTTGTGCACTCTGGCTGAAGCCTTTTCCACACTCCTGGCATCTATATGGTTTCTCTCTTGTGTGAATTCTTTGGTGGGCATTAAGGTGTGCACTCTGGCTGAAGCTTTTTCTACACTCCAGGCATTTACATGGTTTCTCTCCCGTGTGAATTCTTTGATGGGAAGAAAGGTGGTGACTCCGACTGAAGCTTTTTTCACACTCCAGGCATTTATATGGTTTCTCCCCTGTGTGAATTCTTTGGTGGACATTAAGGTGTGCACTTCGCCTGAAGCCTTTTCCACACTCCAGGCATTTATATGGTTTCTCCCCTGTGTGAACTCTTTGGTGTTCAGAAAGGTATCTACTGTCAGTGAAGCTTTTCCCACACTCCTGGCATTTATATGGTTTCTCTCCTGTGTGAATTCTTTGGTGGGCATTAAGGTGTGCACTCTGGCTGAAGCTTTTTCTACACTCCAGGCATTTATATGGTTTCTCTCCTGTGTGAATTCTTTGGTGGGAAGAAAGGTGGTGACTCTGACTGAAGCTTTTTTCACAATCCAGGCATTTATATGGTTTCTCCCCTGTGTGAATTCTTTGGTGGACATTAAGGTGTGCACTTCGCCTGAAGCCTTTTCCACACTCCAGGCATTTATATGGTTTCTCCCCTGTGTGAACTCTTTGGTGTTCAGAAAGGTCTCTACTGTCAGTGAAGCTTTTTCCACACTCCTGGCATCTATATGGTTTCTCCCCTGTGTGAATTCTTTGGTGGACATTAAGTTGTGCACTCTGGCTGAAGCTTTTTCTACACTCCAGGCATTTATATGGTTTCTCTCCTGTGTGAATTCTTTGGTGGGAAGAAAGGTGGTGACTCTGACTGAAGCTTTTTTCACAATCCAGGCATTTATATGGTTTCTCCCCTGTGTGAATTCTTTGGTGGACATTAAGGTGTGCACTTCGCCTGAAGCCTTTTCCACACTCCAGGCATTTATATGGTTTCTCCCCTGTGTGAACTCTTTGGTGTTCAGAAAGGTCTCTACTGTCAGTGAAGCTTTTCCCACACTCCTGGCATTTATATGGTTTCTCTCTTGTGTGAATTCTTTGGTGGGCATTAAGGTGTGCACTCTGGCTGAAGCTTTTTCTACACTCCAGGCATTTATATGGTTTCTCCCCTGTGTGAACTCTTCGATGGATGTTAAGGCTTCCATTGTGATGAAAGGTTTTTCCACACTCCAAACATTTATATTTTTTCTCTCCGGTGTAATCTGTTTCATGGGAAGTTAGAATATAATCCTGTTCAAGGGTTTTTCCACATTCCAGGTGTTTAAATTTCCTCCCTCTGTTATAGGTGTTCCAATGTATATTAATATCCAATTTTTTAGAATTTTTTTCTCCATTTCTAGGACACTCAATCCAATTTTTACCTTGGTATGCTTTTTTAAGGTGTGGAATTTCTTCAGAATTGTCACCATGTGAAGTATCAGGATTTTTCTTTCCACTAAGTGGAGTTTTTCCCTCCCTCATTCTCAAAGCATCACAATATTCAATGTTCTCTTCCCCATGGGAATACACAAGTTTTCTCTCCATCAGTGGATGTTCATCTGCTGACTCCCATACACCATCTGGTGAAAAAAAGTGAAACACAAAAAAGAGCCTAAATTAGGGAATGAACTAAACTAACTGACATATAGAATGCAAGAATTCAAAGGCTTGGTGTCTGGATATACTTTCAAAAGTATATCCAGTAGGTTGGGAATTCTATCCTAAGACACACTAGATGGTATGGACAGATCTCTAGGTTGTGATTGTAATATGGAGAACAGCATTTCAGTGATTGGCAGAAAGACCTTTCTTTTCCTGAATTGCTATCCTCAGAAGGACGCCCAATAATTTAGGAACAAAATCTTCAGCATCCTCTCTATCCCCTTCCAGTAAGACAGAGGAGCAGAGTTCCCAACAAAGTCCTCAGCTCCAGAACTCCTTCCCCACTCTTTAACCATAGGAAGAAAGCAGGAATGAAAAAAACAAACCCCCCCCCAAAAAGAACGTGTTAAACATACAGTTAAAAAGAGAACGCATCCTGGGGTTCCACTGCCAGCAGGAACAGGGCAGATGGTCAAGCAGAGTCTGTGAGCAGAACCACAAGTGACAAAAGGCACAGATTGGACACTTGTCAGCTTCCCTCAAGTTTTGATGGGAAATGTAGGCAGCTTGGCGGAATGTTGGACAAGTGACAGTTGAAAAGTCCATTGGACAGCAGTCGGAGAGCCAAGCTGCAAGACCAGGATGCCTACATTTCCCATCAAAACTTGCGGGGAGCTGACAAGTGTCCAATCTGTGCCTTTCGTCACGTGGTTCTGCTCTGAGTTTCATCCAACTCAACTCCGTGCCAAACTCTCCTCCAACTTGACCAAACCTGGCTGATGTTCCAGCTTTGCTGGCAAATGCTGTGGGTGCGGGTGTGTCCCCGTCCCCCATGCCAAGGTATCTGTTGCCCAAACCTTCCCTGCTAACACTACTTTTGCACTTTGCTTGGAGTACTCAATCCGTTTTCTGATTGGCTGCTCCAAACAACATGCACTTGCCTGTTAATCAAGAAAGGTGAACCCTGGAAATGTGCTGGGAATGCCAGGATTGCCCTACAAGATGATGGATTTTACTTTGGTATGCTCTGCTGTTGACATGTATGGACCAAGCCTTTTAGATTTGCTGACAATATTGCTTTCTGTGGGTGGTCGGAGGAAGAGGTAAAGGGTGATCATGTGGTCTCTCTGGATTTGCTTTGGATCATGTCTGTGTGGAAACACAGTTGCTTTGCGAGATCCCTGGCTCAGTCCCTGGCATCTCCAATAAAGGGATCTCGGGACTAACGGCTGGGAAAACGCCTTCCCAGAGAATCACTGCCTGGATGAAACTTGGATCAACTCAGAAAAACAGATCACAGTGCGCAGGAGAAGGAAGTTGCTTATTTTCATGATCTGAGGCATCAATTCAGCCCTCACAACACATCCAAGCCCTTTGGAATGAAGCAACTGTGAGAGACAAGACCACAGTTAAAGGAACAAGAAGAAACACACAGTCTCACGACAGACCTGCCAACCCCGTCTCTTCATCGGAGAACACGACAAGCTGCTCCTCCTCTTCCTCCAGCCAGGATATGAAGGCAGGTTTGGAAATCTGAGGTTCTTCTATTAGGAAAAAATTACCACAATATTATAAAGATGGTCTGTGCATATAAATTCAGCAATTCCAATACAGGTTCCTTTTGTCTCTCTAGAAATACACAAGAGGTAAGAAACAAGGGGGTGGACGAGGTACATTACAGGCTAAGAATCATGCGTCTGGTATTGGTTGTTCTGTACCTGTTCCCAGCCCAGCTGAGACAGAAATGGCAGCTGAGAACTTAGTCAGTGGCAGGAAAGCTGGAGGACTTCCCTCCACAGCTGTATCTCCCCACAAGTAAGGCAAGTCTGCCCTGACCCTGATGGTCCAGGCTAGCCTGATCTTGTCCGGTCTAAGCATGGATAGTGTGGTTAGTAACTTGAATGGGAAATCGCTAAAAATATCCAGGGTAACTACACAAGGGCAGGCAACGGTCATCTCTCTACATCTCTTGACCTGAAAAACCTACAGAGCTGCCGTAAGTCAACTGCAACCTGACATTACCTTACACACAAAAAAGGCAAGGCTCAGCCAAGAGGGAAGACTCTATTTAGACCCCTCCACCTTCTCCAAAGCAAGCCAAACTGAGCACCTCTCCGGATGCTCTTAGATGTGGCCCAAGGACTATGAGGCAGAGCCTCCCCTCTGTGCAAGGAGAATACAGAACCTGTCCCACATCAGAGGAAGACTCAAAGACCATGGCAGAAATCAGTCATTGGGTCCACAGTCATAGCCCACCCACATCCTTCCACATCAAGTGTTGTAGAATGCTTGAGAAGGAGCCACAGTTACTTCCCAGTGCATAAAAGAGGCAGCCATGGATAAATGGATCCTCACCCAGAGAGGCCACATTCCCAAAATTCTCCAGCATGACTTCCTTGTAAAGAGCCCTCTGGCCTTGGCTCAGCAGGGTCCATTCTGCCTGGGTGAAATACACAGCCACCTCTTCAAAGGAAACCCGATGCTGGAGGAGGAAGAAAAAAAACATTTCTATATATGGCTGGAAAGGCAGCTCATGGGAAAATAAACAAAAGCAAGGACATTAAAACAATCTTTTAGCAGCAAAGAGGAGGGGAGAGATATCCACAAGTGACATTTATTTCCCCCCTCCCGAGCAGCCCTCCCTGGGGGTATCCAGGGGAAGGAGGGCTGCCCCCATTCGCAGAGGACTCTCAAGTGAAAAGGCCACAGAGGTCAGTATCATAGAGGGGCAAGTTGTTTGCCTTGGGTAATTTGTGGTACAATAATTATTCTATTGCTCAGTCTTGGCCTTCTCTGCACAGGGAATGACTACTTCCCCATCTTCCCAGTGTGCACTCTCTCTGTCTTGCACCATCAGAACCAAGGGCAAGGAGCCCGATCCTTTAAGCTTTGCAGCAGAGAAGGAACCATCCCTGCCCTCCACAGCACCTCTTCTCAGTCATACCCTTATCACTTGCCTGAGCTGGCTTCATGGCGGATCTTTTCAGTTTACTACATAAAGGAGACAGCAGACATCAAGACATCAAGGGTGTTTTTTTGGCTGTCTAGGAGAGAAAGATGAAGGGAAAACACTTTTTGCTACATGCAGATTTCTCTGCCAGTCCTTTGGGACACAGTCATGGAAGGCTCCAGAGTCTTTGGCCTGTGGTTTCTCCCCCAACCCACCCATTCCTTATGGGAGAAAGTCCTGCCCTCCTCATCCCTCTGCCCTCTTCCCCTCCTAGCCATGTTTCCTCCCAGCCCCGGGGTTGAATCCATTCCTGGGCGCTGGAGAGTCCCTAGCCCTGCCGGAAGCCCCCCACTCCCTCCTCTCTGAGTGAGACCCAGACCCTCCAGCCTGTCCTACCCTTTGAGGAGAGGCCAGGAGCAGGGCCTCCCCAGTGCCAGTCTTATGAAAGTGCAAGCAGACATTTTCGACCATTTTCTCTTTTTAAACCTTGATCTTGTTCAGTTTGGGGGAATGATCTGCCCTTTTGAAGAGGGCCAGTAGGGATTCTTTTCTCGCTGCCAAATTATATATTTTTTAAACATTTAGTCCCAGAGAACCATGTAGGGTTTTGTAGGTTGCCAACAGCCCTGGAGAACGTGGTCCAGTCCCTTGAGTAGAGGTTTGATGTGTGGGAATGAGCAGCAGAAAGCTATTCAGGGCAGGGAGGTTGATCTCACCAGGTTAATAAGATCCCATTCAGTCTATATGAAAAAGAGAGAGATCCAGAGGAGTTAGCCATGTTAGTCTGTAGCTGCAAAATAGTAAAGTGTCCAGTAGCACCTTTAAGACTAACCAACTACAATAAAGTTCGTTAGTCTTAAAGGTGCTACTGGACTCTTTACTATTATGAAAAGGAGAGGAAATTTTCCTCTCCAGGTGGTTGGTAACCCTAGCACTGACGATGGAGCAGGTGGTCCACTGAAGATGCCAAGGGCAGAAACAGGTGCCTGGCAGAGCCCCATCTTCAGGTGGCCCTAAAGTTGCCCACTTCTCTATGGGGTAGGGTTGCCAGGCAACCTGGGCGTGCTCCTGGCAAGTCACCATGACTTTTCTTCCTGGAAGTGATGTCATTGCAGTGGCAGCAGGTGTGTTCCCATGTTTTTGTGTGGGGCCAACTCAGCCTGCTCGGGGCCAAAATTGGCTCCTAATGTGGGGGCCTGAAGTTCTCCTGAGGTGGCCCCCAAACAGCCCCCAATACATGGTACGAATAGGGTTGCCATCCTCCAGACTTGGCTTGAAGACCTCCCAGAATTAAAACGAATCTCCAGACAACTGAGTTCAGTTCCTCTGGAGAAAATATCTGCCAAGGAAGACGGACTCTGTGGTATTATACCTGGCTAAGGTCCCCCCTCTGCTCCCCAAACCCCACCCTCTCCAGGCTCTACCCTTAAATGTCCAGGAAATTCACAACCTGGAGAGGCAACCCCAGCCTCAGCAGCCTCTTCCTCAGGTGCAGGCTTCAGACCTCCTGGCTTTCCGTTTCCCTGCAGGCCTCTGTTTCCCAGGCAACCTCCAACCTCAGGTGACAATGGAGGAAAAAGCAGGAGCCAATGGCTGTTGAGGAGGAGGAGCTTGGAGAGAAAGTATAAAAGGCCTTCCCAGGGATGGAGAAACGGAATCAAAAAAGGAGGTGACCCCGGTAAACACTAACGTTAATCACCAAAAGGAACCCTCTACCGGGGTAATTGATTACAAGCTGTTAATTTATATAACATCAATCTGAGTTATAGTAATTATTTGTACAACTTTATTATGAAATGCAATAAAGAATAATAAATTGCAGAAGAGCTCACAATAAATAGTTGGATAAGATATTCCACAACATTTAATAGTTCTCCAAGCTGTACTGGCAATGATTCACTTTTTATCCCTGCGCAGGCGCACTGAGGGCCCTGACAGTGCACTTACGCCAGGATAAAAGGTGAGTTATCGGCATGGCCTGATGCACCATTGCAGCTGCTGTGGGGCTTTGGGAGGGCTGCACCGGGCCTCATGGCTGCCTGCGCCAGGCCTCTGAGAGGCCATGGAGGCAGCGGGAAGGCTGCTGCAGGAGCAGCAAGACCTGGCATGGTGGCCCCGCAGAAGGCCCTGAGCAGCCTGAGGCAGTGTGATGGGCCCTGGACTGCTCCTGCAGTCCACAACAGGCCAATTTCAGACAGCCCCAATCAGATTTGCAAGCTGGTGGGTGTGGGGGACAAGCCTCAAAACTCCTTTGCCAGCGGGTGTATGACTACAAGACCTTTGGGCAGAATTCCTGGCAAGGGCTCCTGTATTTTTAAGGGCTGTGGTGCACTGAAGCTCTCCCATCCTATGTGCCCCTTCAAATAAGGGGTGAAGCTGCAGCTGTGCCATGATGCTCATAAAGATACAGGAGCATTCAGAAAACAGCGGACCTGCGAGCTCTAAGACCCGTGTTCTGTTTCCCTGCTGTGGTCAGCCAGATACTCTTGGGAAGCATCAAGCACTGTATGAGTGGTCCTCCATTACAGCAACTGGTATATCAGAAATAGACTGGTCGTGTCTGTGAACGATCTATTCTTAACTAGCTTGGTTTACAGCTAATGATTAGACCTGGCTACCAAGAGATCTCTCTCACATCATTTATTCCACAATCAATTGGCATTTGGGGGATAGATGGCCTCTGAATGTGGAGGATTCCTCTCTTATAATCTATCCCACAAGCAATTGGAATTGGGGATAGATTACCACTGAACATGGAGGATCCCTCTTTCATCATTTATCTCACAAGCACTTGGCATTTGGGGATAGATGCCCTCTGAACATGGAGGATTTGTCTCCTATCATCTATCCCACAAGCAACTGGCATTTATGGGATTCAGTGGTGTGCCTGCTATGGGGCCTTGGGAGGGCTGTAGCCACCACTCCAGGCCTCCCCACTACTTGTACCAAGCCTCTGAGGGGCCACGGAGGTGGCATGGAGGCCTGGTGTGGTGAAACGGCTCGCCCAAGTCCCCGCTGCAGGGCCCCACTGAATTAGTGGGGAGCAAAAACACACACTCCACAACATGCACAGAAAACAATAGATTGCATGCTGCCAGCTATTTCAGTCAATCTTGCCCACTTGCTTTCCTCACTATGGCCTTCATCTTACATGAGTTTTGTTCATGCAGGTCCCATAACCCTCAGCATAAACCTTGCAGGCTCCCTCCCTCCCCTCCCTCCTCCCTCCCTCCATCCCTCCCTCCCTCCCTCAGCAGTTGACATAGATGACTATTCTCCTTGCATTTTCATGTCAGGAAAACTGCAGTCATGTGTGAGTACTGGCTGGTAATCATGGAATCTGTTTCCTACTTATTCTGTTAATTTATTCCCCCCACCCCACCCCAACATCGGCATCTAACTTAAAATGTATTTCTCTTTTTGAAAATTTCTATTTGGAAATGTTTGAAACTTCCTAAAAAATAAAAAAGGAAACAAACAATGGGTTGCATCCTCTCTGTTGTTTCCACACTTGTCTGTCCCTGCATGTATTATTTTATCATTTATGCAATGAAGTCAAGAGAAAGGTTTCTAAGGCATCCCATCCTATCCCAAACTTCCATAATCCAAGTCACTTTCCACGCTGATAGTGGGAACAGGGGAAGGTTGCCGTTTCATGAGAAATGAGTATACGCTGAATAATAATACATAGAATAGAAATATTAAATTGTTTCTTGCTTTCGCCTCATCAGTTGCCCCCTGCTGTTCAGCTCAGGCCTCAGCAGAATAATGTAGCATTTTGGGGAAAAGATACAAACTAATAACCCAGAGCTAGAGGCTAAAATGGAGAACAGCTCCACAGCCACTGTGTATTTCCCTTTGGCGCTCAGGTAGGTGGGGATGAAGCACATCCAAACACTGCAGAAGACCAGCATGCTGAAGGTGACGAACTTGGCTTCATTAAAACTGTCTGGCAACTTCCTGGCTAGGAAAGCCACAGTGAAGCTAACGACGGAGAGAAGTCCCATGTAGCTCAGGACAACATAGAACATGATGAAGGAACCTTCGTTGCATTCTACTACAATCTCTTCATTAAAGGTCTGCGTGTCCAGATCAGGGAAAGGGGGAGAAGCTCCTAACCACGCTATACAAATACCTCCTTGAATAAAGGAACAGGAAATGACAATGGAGTTGGCCAGTTTTTTCCCCATCCATTTCCTCAGGCTGGATCCTGGCTTGATGGCCATGAAAACTTGAACCACAGTGATGGTTTTGGCCAACACACAAGAAACCGCTACTGAGAAGATGATGCCAAATGCTGATTGTCGGAAAAGGCAAGTCATCTTTCTCGGCTCTCCGAGGAAAAGCAAAGAACAGAGAAAGCAGAGCAGGAGGGAGACGAGGAGCATGTAGGTGATGTCCCGGTTGTTGGCTTTGACGATGGGCGTGTCTTTGTGTTTCATAAAAGTCCCCAGTACAAATGCTGTGATCAGTGCAAAAGCAATTGCAACTGAGGCTAGGCTGATCCCTAAAGGTTCTTGATAAGACAGGAAGCTTATTCTCTTGGGAACGCAGCTATCATGTTCCTTGCTGGGATATTGATCATCTGGGCACTTGATACAGTCATCCATGTCTGACAAATAAGGGAAGATTATTGTCCATTCATTCTGATCCATAGCCCCTTTCAACAGTAGAAACAGTAGTTCTTCATACTAAATTTTAACTTTGGATTCCGTGTGCGCCCAGTGTTCAACTGAAAATGCCTTTTTAATACTATTTCATTGCTTGGCTTATTATGATTTATTTTAACTTCTGATACTTAATGATTCTCATCATACGATGAAACATTAGCCCCCAGGATTTTCATTTCTGTACATTACAAGCGTTGAAAAGGCAACTAGCAAACGTCTTCCCTACATGGATATGTGATTGCCAGAGCAAACATGTCAATGCCAGCATGCCTAGGGCTGCACTTAGTCATCTCTGAACAAGAGACCAACACTGAGAATGTAGCGGCTATCAAGTCTACCGTGAAGAGGGCAGAACATCTCTGGCTTCCTTAGACTCCGTGAAGGGCAAATATGTGAGCCCAGGGCTTTTTTTCAGGGGGAACGCGGGGGAACGGAGTTCCGGAACCTCTTGAAAATGGTCACATCCATGGCCGGTGGCCCCGCCCCCTGATCTCCAGACAGAGGGGAGTCTAGATTGCCCTCTGTCTGGAGATCAAGGGGCGGGGCCACCGGCCATGTGACCATTTTCTCCGAGGGCAACCCACTGAGTTCCACCACCTCTTTTCCCAGAAAAAAAGCCCTGTGTGAGCCTAACCTCTGGATTAATCTTTAAGAGTGCACATTTTGAATTTTGGACTCCTCGATCTGTTAGCGACTAAAGGCAGAGACATAATTGATACGGATCTAGGTGAATGTTTGCAATGAAAAGCGCTGTGTTGGGATGGAGCTGCATCCTCCACATTTCAATTCTGTGCAGGAAATCTTATAAACTTTATGAAGGGTGGTGTAAATGGATGGTGTACAAACTGCTTACAGGCTGATGGCAATGCATGGATAGAACACTGAATGTTTTGATGTTTTTAACATTTCTTTCCAGGCGATACTTCATTGGTTCATCTTTGCCAAAGTTAATAAGCACATAGCACCTCCGCACATTATTAGCAGCTAGAAGATACAAAATGAAGTCCTAAGTAGAGTTACACTCAACTAAGAGCCAAGCTACAAGGGATGCCTGGCACAGGTTGGACACTTGTCAGCTTACCTCAAGGTCTGATGGGAAATGTAGGCATCCTGGTTTTACATCTTGGCTCTCCATTACAGCTGCAAGACCAGGATGCCTACATTTCCCATCAAAACTTGAGGGAAGCTGACAAGTGTCCAACCTGTGCCAGGCATCACTTGTAGCTTGGCTCTTAGAGTCTCTCTACATAGGACCTCTTACACAAGGACATTCAAGTGAAAGGAGGCGCAATCTTACCCAGGGAGCCTTTAGGGAGGTGAAGATGAAATGAACCCTCTGAGAAGCGATCTCTGCCCGCTCTAGAGAGGTGAAACTACAATTCTCAGGTAACACCGTGTCTCCCTTCACTGGAGTGTCCTCGTGTAAGAGGTTTTGTGTAAAGAGACTCTAAGCCTATTGACTTCAAAGCACTTAGAAAGCTATAATTGTGTTCGAATCAAACTGATAGACCAGTGGCTTCTCAGATGGTTACATGCAGTTTGTTAAGTTACCAAAAGGTACATGAAACCCCCGGATGCTGGTGTACCTACCACTTTGGTTGGAAATTTCCCCTCCTGGACATGGGGCACAATCATAGCAGCAAAATTTCCCCCCTTCCTTCTTTTTCTTCCGATAACCAGGGTGGCAGTAGTCATTACACAAAGAAATGGGCAGCACCTGACCTCAGAAAGGGAAGAAGGTTAATGTGGAAGAGAATGGATGTTATTGTACTGCCCATCGGCTGATGCAGAAATAAATATGGGAGCACTCAAAAAGGAACACATAGTACTAGGAGAGCAAGGATTTGTTTCCTAGTCATGGCAGATTTTTCCCCCCACACTCTTGCCTGACTTAGAAAAGCGACACCTAACTCAGAGGTGTCGAACTCATTTGTTATGAGGGCAGATCTGACATAAATGTCACTTTGTCAGGCTGGGCCATGTGTACCATAAAATGTAATGCCAGATACTAGAGATATAAACTTTATAAAGGACACAGGCAAACCCGATTAATGATTTTTTTAAAACTCAAAATACAAACATACTTAAAACATTAACACTCTTAGCATCTTTCTTTTATTTAACACAGTGATAACTGATGCTACTTGCTTTGAACTATTGCATCAAAATCTGGAGTTAAAGCCATTACATATTTCCATGCCGTGCAGTTAAGATTTCAGTTTCGCCAATAAATGCCACCCTTCTTGCGACATTTACAAACCTGCCAATTCATTTACATTCTCACATGTGCATTACTGAACAGTTGTGTACCAGCCTCCTCTAGCCTGGAAATACCTACGGTCACCAGTGCTCCCATTGCACCCCCTCCTTGAAACCCAAATCAGAGAAAACTAGCAGCTGTTGTCATCTTAAGCAACTTGCGTCTTGCCCTGCAAGAATTACAGTCCTAAACATCCTTATTTCCAACTAAACATACCTGGTTAAAGGCTGTTTGCCACACAATTATATCTTCATAGACGACCAACTGTTGTTCTTCTATAGCATCAGGATACACCTTTCCAACCTTCATCTTATGGAAGGATTTGTTTGGGGAAATGACTGTGTTCATTATGTCATATCGAGCTCCCATTTCCCTGTTATCATTAAAGGATACAGTTTCACCTGCTGAGTTGTTAAACGAAATGCCTTGAAGAAACCAGTGGAGCTAGAACCAAATCAAAAGAAATGAATATTGCCATAATGGGGGGCCTCCGCGACACAATTAACAAACACGTTTCCTAGCCAATGTATTTCTGTATGATTTCACCTGAACTCAGTCTGACCATGTAACTGTTCAGAAGTAGCAGAAGACTAAAGTGTGAACTTTTATCAAGATCCCAAGTGAAGAGGGAAATGTGATTCAGAGCACTTGGTCAATGAATAGTAGTAGAGAGTGCCGTCAAGTCATAGCTGACTTATGGCGACCCCTGGTGGGGTTTTCAGGGCAAGAGACTAACAGAGGTGGTTTGCCATTGCCTGCCTTTGGAGCCCTTGTATTCATTGGGGGTCTCCCATCCATTTACTAACCAAGGCCAACCCTGCTTAGCTTCTGAGGTCTGACAACATCAGGCTCACCTAGGCTATCCAGGCCAGAGAATTTAATTAATAATATATATGAACATTTACCTGAGAAAGTCTTGTGAGGCCATATTATGGTGTCAGATGGTTGAAATATTTGTACAGAAAATGGAAGGAAACTGGTGATGAAATAAAAAATACAGACATGGCTCCACCAGTTTTTTTCCCCTGTGGGCACAAGGATTTCTGCTTGTGGAGTGGTACTTTCTTGGTCTCTCCCCCTACAGTGGCCCCAAATGTCTCCCCAAATCCTGCTTTGGAGGGCAAGTGAACCCCCAGGAACAGGGCATGTCATGGGAGGGGGGAGCTGAGAAGCTCTACAACGCAAGCTGAAATTCTTGTGCTGGGAGCGGGGACACTTTCACTTTTAGGACATCAAAAACGTTTTTGCTGTAACATGGTAACATGGATTCCTTTGTACAGTTTCAGCAGTGACTGGAAGCAGAGAAGCTTGGATGTTGTACTACTTTGTACTGATTCATATGGGTAATCAAGCCATTACCTGCCAAGGATGTAGCTCTTGAACTTGAAGCCAGCTACCTCTTGCCATTGCTTGGCAGTGAGATCGAGACAAAAACCTGGAATGCAATGCATGTGCAATGGCATAGACAGCATTATAGATGCTATAACTGTGACCCATCATGCGCATCTCAAATGTCGGGTCGGGAAGGGTCTCCAGCCTCTCCTCCCCAGTACATGTTTCACTATTGCTTGCTGACTCCGGGCAATCTGGGTATGAACAATCAAATGCCTGAGCCCAGAAGTCCTTAAGAAAACTGTCTCCTTCAGTCCAGCAAGGCTTTATGACCTGAAGAAATTTCTGGAACCCAAAAAGCTCATTTGAGTGAAGCTGGAAGAAAATAGCCCCATGCCACCATTGGAAATCAAAGCCCCTTTGAAGGCCCGTGACTGCAAAATCAACCTGGCCTGTCAGAATCCATACTTTTCCAATGGATGTCTTTCTCTTGTGTTCAAGGTGACCTAAATGTGTCAAGATATTCAGTGTTATAATGGTCCTAGCTTCTCCATACAGGATCAGTGTAGTGGTGTTAACGTTTAGGATAGCTTGATACAAGCTGGAGACAAAATCATTGATGTCACCCAACGTATCCCACTGAGCTCCGATAGAGATTCTTTCAGTGAAGGCCAAACAGATTCCATTCTGGGAGAGCAAGGGCTCTAGTGCCTGCATAAAACGTTCTCCACTGTCATCATCCACAGCAAAGAGCCCAACCCACGTCCATCCGAAATGACGGAGCAACCAAACAATTGCCCTATACTGATAACTTTCGTCTGGAACCATACGGTAAAAAGAAGGGAATTCAGCCACGTC